>NC_050579.1:266143918-266771418 GCF_011100635.1 Trichosurus vulpecula | reverse complement strand
GGATGCTACATGGTGGTAGGAGCAATAGTGTACTCCAAGCAGATAGGGCTAGTTTCTTTTCTTGTGTTGGTTGTCCTTTGTTCTCGAAGAGGACTAAAATGACATCACTATCCTAGAGTCAAGTTTCAGTGTGTCTGACTGTGGCTGATCAGACCAACACAAGCTTGGAGTACTCTACCACAGGTCAGGCACAAACAGTCTGAGTGAACATTCGGGGTGGATTCTCTAAATTTGCACATCCTGGGTTTCCTTTGAGCTCTCTCAATTCTGCTTTGCTCATAGAGCACAGGACCTTTTCTGATGAGGACTTGCCATGCTGGGTGGTCCTGTTCCAGTGTCTCCTATGTCACACAATCAATTCCAAAGTTCTTAAGAGAAATCTTGAGAGTGTCCTTGTATCACTTCTTCTGATCACTATGTGAACACTTGCCCTGTGTGAGTTCTCCATAAAATAGAGTTTTTGGCAAGCATACATTTTGCATTTGAACAAGGTGGCCAGCCCCTTGGAGTCGCGCTCTCTGAAGCAGAGTTTGAATGCTTGGCAGTTTAGTTCGAGTAAGGACCTCAGGGTCTGGTACCTTATCCTGCCAGGTGATCTTCAGAATCTTCCTAAGACAATTCAAATGGAAGCGATTCAGTTTCCTGGCATGGCCCTGGAAGACTGTCCAGGTTTCACAGGCACACAACAATGAGATCAGCACAATGGCTCTGTAGATCTTCGGTTTGGTAGTCAGTCTAATACCTCTTCTCTCCCACACCTTCCCGCAGAGCCACCCAAACACTGAGCTAGCTCTGGCGATTAACCTTAACCTCATTAACAATGTGTATATCCCTGGAAAGTATACTGCCAAACTAAGTAAACTTATCCACAGCATTCAAAATTTTTCCATTTGTTGCCACTAATGGTTCCATGTATGGATGGTGTGGATACTTTCAGTGAGGATAAACATAGCATCAAGGTCAGGTCCCTCACTGATGATAAATTCTTCAACTTGAAAAGGCTACAAGCCAAGACCAAAGTAGAGGGAGTGTTGACACATGATTTTTTGTTTGCAGATGATTGTTCATGCAGCCTCTGAGGCTAAGGTACAACAAAATATGGATTGATCCTCTGCTGCTTGTGCTAATTTTGGTCTAACAATTAACAACAAAAATACCACAGGTGCTCCATTTCTTGTGTAACAGGGGTTTGAGAATCAACCGGTATTCTGGGGTTTTATAGTTCAGACAAACGTTCAGTATCAACCCTCAGAATGATTTGTGGCTCTCATGAGCTAGAGTCAGAAGGAGGGCTTGAATCAAACCTGGGAAGTTTTGTTTTCTTGTTGAACTATTCTAGCTTTTTTTTTAATCTGTAATTAAATTAATTGTTTTCAATTATCAGCATTTTTCTCTCTCCCACCTCTCCCTCTATTGTGGAAAAAGAAAAGAAAAAATTTGCAACTGGGAGTTCTTAAAGGGAAACACAATCTTGGGGACTTTGAGGAAGGATAGACCCCAAAAGTTAAGAAGCGGCAGCAGCAGCGGGGGTCAGCCTCCCCATCCATTCTGAGGACTTAGTGAACTGAACTGGAAAGTCTATGGCTCTGTGACATTGGGTCAACAGGAGAAATGGAAGAGTTAAAGGAAGGCTGAGTCGTGGCAGGGATGGGTGAGCCAGAGCAGAGCTGCCCGCCCTCACAGCCATGGAAGAACAGAAGCTGTGGAGCTGTAGCCACCTCTTCAAAGGCTCCCCCTCCCATGTCTCCCCAGCGACACACCCTGTAACATACTGAGCTTGCTTCTTTACTTAAGCTTTGCCAGGAACCGGAATTTTGCCTCAACCATGAAGAGATCAGGGGTTAGCTGGAGATAAACAATATTTTAAATTAGATAATTTAAATAAGAGTGACTAAATGTCAGGGATTTTCCTAATGGGAGCCTTTGAGCTATTGTGACTGTATCCTTAATACGAACTTCATAAAGAAATAGAGGGGGTGGGGAGACCCTGATGGGCTTCTATGGCCTCTACAGAGACAAAGAGAGGGCAATACTGGCAACACCCTCAATCTCCTCAGTTATACAGCACTTAAAAGGGACTGAAGCAGTCCTCAGGTTTTGATTGTCTGTCTTTGATATAACTCTCGGTGGCATTTAGTACAAAAAGCTGGCATGCCAGGAGATAGAAACTCTTCCTTCAGGATTCTTAGTGCGGATCAGACTATCCTTTCCCTAAATAAACTGAGGAGGTTAAATAAACCTCCTTTTAGTTTAAAAGCTGCTGGAGTGAGGTTGCTAGGTGTCACAATACATAGAGTGCTGGGCCTGTAGTCCGAAGACCTGAGTTCAAATTCAGCCTCAGATGCTTACTAGCTGTGTACCCTGGGGAAGTCGATTGATCTCTGCTTCTCTCTACTGTAAAATGTAGATAATAATAGCATCTTCTTTACGGAGTTTTTATAAGGCTCCTAGCACATAGTAGGTGATTTTGTTATTCAGTCGTTCCAGTCATGTCCAACTCTTCCTGAACCCCTTTGGGGTTTTCTTGGTAAAGATACTGGAGCGGTTTGCCATTTCCTTCTCCAGCTCATTTTACAGATGAGGAAACTGAGGCAAACAGAGTTCAGCGATTTACCCAGGGTCACACCCCTACTAAGTGTCTGAGGCTGGATTTGAACTCAGGAAGATGAGTCTTCCTTACTCCTGTCCCCATGCTCTCTTTATGCGCCACCTAGCTGCCCCATAGTAGATGCTACATAAATGCTTATTTCTACTCTCCCCCATTCTCCTTACTAAAAGTTAGACTACAAGTGTTTCATTTCATTCTGGCCCCCAACTTGAGTCCAAGCCTCCAGGCCTGGATTTCCACACATCTGTATGATGGATATCAACAGCTTGGCATCTTTTCAAAGGAGTATGCTATGGGGACCAGAAGCCATTTACATGAAGATTGATTAAAAGAACCGGGGTTTTATTTAACCTGAGCAAGAGAAGGCTTAGCAGGGACATGACAGCTGTCATGTAGGAGAGGAATTACACTTGTTTTGTTGTGCCTAGAAGGTAGAAATGGGAACAAATAAGTGGCAGAAAAGGTAGGTTCTGTATCAGGAAAAACTTCTCAACAATTTGAACTGTCCAAAACTGGAATGGCCTGACTGCCCGGTGGTGAATTTCCTGTCATTTAGGTTCTTCAAGTGGAGGCTGCCACTGTCGTGGGATACTGTGGAGAAACAAGCGGAACGATAAGTTATTGGAAATGGAAAGGGAATGGTCTAACCCCTCTTACTGTATAGATAAGGACATTGAGGTCTGGAAGGGCAGGGAGGGAATAAGCATTTATTAAGTGTCTACTATGTGCTCTCAGGTACAAGTTAGGGGGTGTGAAGACTTGCCCCAAACATGTCAAGACTTACCCTGAAGAATGGGTGGATGAGAACAATTTATTCCAACGGTCATGAAGGTGTCTGAAGCTGGTCCTGTGGAGCTCTTAGCGTTAGGTCAGACATTGAAGACATCAGGGTCATCTGCTGCGTCCTGGGCCATTGCCAGTCATCCCGACTTTTGGCTTGCCACTGGACTTTGATGGCTCTAGAGGAGAGAGTGAAGCTGAAGGACTTTGTGTAATTCTGACTCACCTAAATCCAATTCGTGTAGGAGTCAAGACATTGCCCTGAGATATCATCGGTCTTCTTCAAAAATGAAGGATAAGCCAGTCACTGGGCTAAATTCTTTACAAAATCCTGTTATAATCCCCATTTTAACCCTCCCTGTAGATCACATTGAGCCTCACAACAACTCCGTGACGTAGGTACAATTATTATTCTGCTTTTTAGTTGAAGCAGATGGCATTTGAACTCAGATCTTTCTCTAGACCTAGCACTCTATCTACTGTCACACCTGTCTGCCTAGAGGTGAATTCTATGCCCAAGGTCATATAGGTAATGGCTGAAGCCGGGTTTGAAACTGACTGCAGATATTTCTTGCATCTCAGTAGGCTGTGGGAAGTTCCTCCCTTAACTCTGGGAGTCTGTAATTTTAGGATTCATTCTCTACAATCCTGGAAGGAGTGAAATTTGGTGACTATGAGCTGGGGGTTGGAGTGGGGGATGGGAATAGCCTAAATCCAAAGGCTCCTCTCTCTGTCTCTCCCAGACACTCATGGATATTCTGTTTCTTCTCATGGGTCCCAAGGTCCCTCTCCCTGAAATCAATATACTTACCAGGTCCTGAGAACCCAAGAAGAAACAGCAGCATTTAGTGTTAGGGGAGGAATATTTTTTCATTTCAGTATAATACACTAGGAACAGGGAACCAGATGCCTTACTCTCAGCAAGGGAGGGTCAAGTTTCTAGGCTGGGTGTTGGGGGAGCAAGATGCCTAAGCCTTGAGAATTCACTCCACCAAAGGCCTCCTCATTGTCATCATTCTTTTCCTCAGCCTCTCGTTCTCCTTTAGAGACTGTCTCTGTCTGTCTCTCTCTGTCTCTGTCTATCTCTGACTCTCCCCTTCTCCCTTTCTTCTTTGTCTTTATCCTGTTTTGTTTTTTTTTTCTTCATCTCTCCACAGAATCTGTGTCATTTATAGCCACTACTAGGTCAGGGAGCTCATGATTCTTCTATCCTCCGTCCTTCCTCTTTCAGGGAAGGGTGGCATTGGGCCCTCTTGTTACTTGGACTTGGGGGAGATTAAACAAGTGTGTATATGTTAGGGGTGGTGGTGGAGAACATTACAGAAGGAAGAAGACCACCTCTTATGAGGATATCAAAGTTACCAGAACAAAGGGAATCCACCCTCAGAGCCAGAAAGGCAAGAACCTGTTTTCTTTGGAGATTCTTCATGTAATGGAAAGGATGGGCCTATGGGTGATGGGAAGGAGAGGAGGCAATTAACAGGTCAGGGTGGGGAGGGAGGAAGAAGAGGGAGAAGGAGGGCCAGAGCTTAAAGAGACCAGAGGGTGAGAGGAGGAATGGGGTATGGTATAGTGGAAGTCTGGATGTCTAGTTAAAGGAGACAATCATGGATTGGGGAGAGTAGGGCCATGTGGTAAGACAGAGTGCAAACTCTTTTTCCTGGCATTCAAGGCCACCCACAAGTTTGTACCCTTTCATCTTTCGAGTTGTATCTCACATACTTATTTCTGCATACTCTATGATCTAGCTAAATCAGATAACTTTCTGCTCTCAGAACATTCCCTACACTTTCCCTTCTCTATGTCACACTGTTCCCTATGTCTGAAAATGTACTTCCTTTCCTTTTCCTGTTGATTTCCAATCCATACTTTAAAATTGAACTCACATGCCACCTCTTCCAGGAAGCCTTTTCTCATTCCCATAACTCCACTCAACTGGTGTCAATCAATCAACACGCGGTAAATACTAAGCAAAGACAGCATAGTTGTGCATAGAATACAGCCCCCAAAGGGCCTGTGGAAATGCTATTCTAGGGCATTCTTATTGACCCCATTCATTCTATGTTCTAGGCATTGGTGCTGAAGATACAAACACAAAAATGAGTTTCTGCCCCTGAGAACTTTACATTTTAGAGTGTCAGAAGTAGGCAATATTCATGGTCAAAGCACATTTAGTCTAGGCTAGGCAGCCATAAGGATTGTCAGTGGACCCACAGGGCAATATATTGGCCTGCCTTTTGAGTACAAGGAATTGAACCGATTATTATAACTTGAGCAAGAGGCAGAAAAGGCAAATAGGGGCTGGCCCAATGAGTTGGGGCTGCCAACTGGACAGATGCTAGGCCCTGGTATACTGGTGGATGGCCAGATGGCATGAAGCATCCATTGAAGTCATTTAGATTATGGGGACCGGGGGGAGATTTGACTCATCCTCCAAATGGATGTAGTTCTGCCCCAGACCACATTCCAGATCTGAATGGATTAACTCCTCTTCCCATCCCCCAGTCTTAGTAGGGCAGAGTCTTTGAAGGGATAGGTACAGAGGGTGTCTGTCCCTTCTTGGGAAACATGGTCATCTCACAGAGCACTTTGTTTTCCAACATTCTAATGAAAATATTATGTAATATTGTGTTTTACAACCATCTGTTTTGTCATATCTCAGATTTTCAGTTCCTTAAAGACAGAAATTGTCTTATCTAAACTGTGCATCTCTCTTGAAACCTAGCACAGTGCTCTGAACACAGGAGGCATTTTTTACATCTGTTTTATGAATGAATAAATGGTGAAGGCCTAGGTCCCACTTCTGACTCCGTAGGACCGATAGATTTAAACAAATACATTTTGTTTTGATACAGCAGACAAACTTGAACAATTTTACAAATAGACCACCCCCAAAACATATTCTTAGGAACATAGAGGTGGAAGAGACCTTTGAGGTCATCTAATCCAGGCCCCTCATTTCAAAGATGAGGAAATCGAGAGATGAAACTTGAATAAGGTTACATAGAAATGGCAAAGTGAGGATTTGATTCCAGGTTCTCTGGACACTCAGGTACTAAATCCACTGGTATTTCTAAAATTATTGAGCAAAACTGCATGAAAAAGGGATTGCCTCTAATAGTCTTTAAAAGGACAGGGAATGTTTGGGAGCAGAAAGTTATCCAATATGGCTAGAGTATAGAATGTGCAGAAATGGGTACATGAATTACAACTTGAAAGATCAAGGGGAACCTTTAAAAGCAGGTTAGAACTAGGAAAAGTAACAGATTCACACACACACATATGCCTAAAACATATTTAATACAAATAAACCCAAGAGTTCAGTTCAACAAACATCAAAGCATCCACTATATTTTCAAGCACCGTGCTAAATCCAGGGCCAGATTTAGATGGTGGTTGTTTACTAAAGCACCCAGAGATATATAACTATGACTTTTCCAATCTTTATTTGTCAAAAAAATAACCTTTAAAATCAGGTTTTGACAGCTCTGAGGTACCACCTCACACCAATCAGATTGGCTAATGTGACAAAAGGAAAATTATCAACGTTAGAGGGGATGTGGGAAAACTGGGACAGCAATGCACTCTTGGTGGAGTTGTGAACTGATCCAACCATTCTGGAGAGCAATTTGGAACTATGCCCAAAGGGCTATAAAACTGTGAATACCCTTTGATCCAGCAAGACCACTGCTAGGTCTATATTTCAAAGACATAAAAAAAGGAGAAAAGGACCAATTTGTACAAAAATATTTATAGCAGCTCTTTTTGTGGTAGCTAAAAATTAGAAATCAAAGGGATGCCCATCAATTGGGGAATGGCTAAAAAACATATGGCATACGATTGTGATGGAATATTATTGTGCTATAAGGAATAAAAAGCAGGACAATTTCAGAAAAACCTAGAAAGATTTACATAAACTGATGCAAAGTGAAGTGAACAGAACCAGAAAAACATTGCACACAGTAATAGCAAGATTGTACAATGAAGAACTGTGAGCAATTTAGCTATTCTCAGTAATACAATGACACAAAACGATCCCAAAGGACTAGTAATGAAGCATGCTATATGCCTCCAGAGAAAGAACTGATATATGAATACATGCTATTTTCCTTCCTTCCCTCCTTCCCTCCTTCCTTCCATCCTTTCTTCCTTTCTTCCTTCCCTCCTTCCCTCCTTTCTTCCTTCCTTCCTCCCTCCCTCCCTCCCTCCCTTCCTTCCTTCCTTCCCTCCTTCCTTCCCTCCTTCCTCCTTCCTTCCTTCCTTCCTTCCTTCCCTCCTTTCCTTCCTTCCTTCCTTCCTTCTTTCCTTCCTTCCTTCCTTCCTTCCTTCCTTCCTTCCTTCCTTCTTTCCTTCCTTCCTTCCTTCCTTTCTTCCATCCTTTCTTCCTTCCTTCCTTCCTTCCTTCCTTCCTTCCTTCCTTCCTTCCTTCCTTCCTTTTTTCTTTCCCTCTTTCATTCTTTCTCTTATTTGAGTCTTCTTACACAAAATGAGTGGTATAGAAATGTTTTACGTGATTTCATATACATAAACTATATCAGATTGCTTACCATCTCAGGATGGGGGAGGAGAGGAAGGGAGGGATAGAATTTGAAACTTAAAGGTTTTTAAAAATGTTTAAAAATGCTTCAATATGTAATTGGGGAAAAAATAAAATATATTAAAAACAGTTTTGACCTTCACATTAGCTAGCTATTATGATGCTGCACCTTTGACAATAAATAATAATAATCATTTTTATGGCACTTTAAGGTTTGCAAAGTACTTTCCAAATATTTCATTTGTCCCTCACAACAACCCTGGCATATAGATGTTATTATTATCCTCATTTTTATAGATGAGGAAACCAAGGCAAACAGTGGTTAAGTGGCTTGCCTAGCTACAAGGCTAGTAAATGTCTGAAGCAAGGATCAAACTCAGATCATCATGATTCCAAGGCCAACACTCCACCCACTGCAGCACCTAGCTGCCTGATGTAAATGAAGTCCGTGAACACCGTCTTTCCTGGGGAGATGAGGTCCTCTTCAAATTTCAGCTCCCCTTCCTTCTCCCTCTAGGAAACCATGGCTCTCATTTGTATTGTATTCTTGGTATCGCTAACTTGGCAGGGGTGCTGGAAGAGAGTGATCAAGTAGGGAATGAACCTTTGAGTGGAGTTTGTCCCACACAGCCCCAGTCACACCTCGAGTCACTTTGATCTTGTCTACTTCACTAAAACAGCGATTCTGGCTGTACCGGCTTTTGTTCGTATTATCCAGTGAGCCCATTCCCTACAATTTCTTTACCTAGATCCCGTCAGAGAAATACATGCCTGTGAGGGCAGCCAACAGAGAGGCTGTCATTACTGTAGAAGTCTCAAGGATAAGGTCTTTGGCAATGTGCTCTGCATTCCAAATGCTACAATCAGCGATGACTGGGAAACTAAAGCACAATGCATATTCTGACATCTTACCTATTACTGTGGCCTACGAACACCCACATACCCATATCCTACATGACACTGATGGAGCCACTGACCATGCAAACCCACAGGGCACATATTCCAGCACCAATCAAGTTTGGGTTTTTTGGTTTTTTGCCTGTGTAGATGTCACCAAATTGTTACCAGTAACTAGAAGGTTGTGGCATTTCTCTTTGAATTATTTGATGATGTTAATTTGGAACATGACATTTCTTTGGGAAGAGTCCTCCACAATTGGGTGCATCTTATACAGTGGTTATAGATGTTTTTACTTGCATTTCCTGCTTTTTCACACTTGTCTTTACGCTCATTGCTCCAGATTTTTTTACTTGCATTTCCCTCTTTTTCTCACTTGTTGTCTTTGCGCTCATTGTTTCGCATTTGTTACCAGTATATTAGGTTACATTTTGCCACGTTCTGCCCAGAAACGGCTCAGAAAAGATTTTCATACTGTGCTGAATTCAAATTAAAAGTGATTCAGTTTGCAAAAGTGAATGGAAATCGTGCTACTGAACGTAAGTTTGGTCCTCCTCCAACAGAGAAAACAATCCGAGATGGGCTACAGGAAGAAGAAACCCTACTGAAAACACTACGGCAGAAGTCCATGAGAGGCAAGTCAGCAAAATGCCTGATTTAGAGAGGGATTTGAAGATACAGATTGAAGAGCAAAGGGCAATTGGAATTCCTGTGTCCACAAAGATGGTTCAGCAAGAGGCAAGAAGAATTGCTGATGAAAAAGAAGTTACTGATTTCAGGGGAGGACACAATCGGTGATTCAGGCTCATGAAACAGAGTGGACTAAGCACGCGTACGCAATGCACCAGACTTGCCCAAAAGATGCCTGAAAGCTACGAGCAGATGAATAAAACTTGAGTTCAATAACTTTATGTAATACATTTTCTTTCAAATTTTGGGCCCCAAAACTAAGGTGCATTTTATACATGGGGAAATACAGTAATTCTTATCGTCATGGGTGCCTGTAGCAACCAGCACAAAGAAGCTATTTCTTGGTGTTCTTGGAAAACAAGGCGTAGTCCAGGTTCCTCTTCAGGTTTGTATAGATCATGATGACTGGTAGTTTATCATTCTCAACCACAATGAATGTCTTCCCTTTCATGCCCCACAATAGGATTTCATTACCTTCCTCTAGTGTGAGCCAACATTAGATCCTCTCACTTTGTTATGATCTCGCCCAGGAAGCAGTCATGCTCTTCCTCCTTAAAACGTCCATATCCCAAGAGGAGATAACGCCCACTAGGTGGCTGCTGATCTTGCCATTGTCTGTGGTGGGGAGCCCATAGACAGCTATGTCTTGGCATGAACATATATCGAGGCTTTAAATGCATCTGCGATTTGAAATTTCGAGCTCAGGACCACAGCGTCCATGATAAAGCTTATCTCTTTTTCACTTTGTCAGCCTGGAATTCTAAGGTATGATTGTGATAGATAAAGCTAATATACCTTCTGTGAGTGGCCACAGCAACGGCCATTCTAGCCTCAGCAATTGTGCCCACAAGTGGGGTCTTCGGGATTATCTTCTTGGTCAGTACTGCAGTCAGGTCTGCTTGATCAGCAGTCAAGTCAATGTGGTCAGGGAGGGGGAGGAAGTCTGAGGAAGTGAGCCCCTCCCTGAAGTCAAAGAGCCGGGGCACCATGGGAATGTAACTGGCACTGCTGCCAATCAGATAGAGCAGGGAAGGCGGGAGCCAAGTCTCCCTCAGAAGAAGTCACCTGTAGTGCATTTTCCTTTTTACACCTTTCATTTCAAACCGTTGACTCATATTGAGCTTGTAGCATGCAAAAAGCCCCGGATCTTCTTGAGAAGAAATGCTGTTGACCCCGTTTCCTCCGTCTGGGACTCATGTGATTGACTTTTGTTTTTGTTTTTTTTTTTGGCCTTTGTTTTCCACCTTTCCCTTTTCCCTTATTCTTCCTCCCTACTCCCCATTTCATCCATAGTGAGTGTGACATTTACAGCTGATTCCCTGCTGGGGACAAGTGGGTGCTCTTGAGAAGGGGCACCTCTAGGGCTTAATGGGAGAAGAAAAAAGACCGAGAGATGTTCCTGAAGTCACCACTGTTCCCCCACACCAGTCTTGCCACACTGTGATAAAAGCAATAAGACCTATGCCATTCTCTAATCCAAGGGTTCTTAACATTTTTATGTGTCATGGACTCTTCTGGCAATCTAATGAAGTCTACTGAGCCTTTCTCAGAATAAGTTTTTAAGTACATAAAATATACAGAACTACAAAGGAAATAAATTGTATTGAAATAATGGTTACCAAAAATATTAAAAGTTCCACATGACTGTTTTATATCCAGGCGATCAGGCAGCAATAGCAGCGGCCTGAGCCCTTAGTCCCCTGAGCCAATCAAGTCTTTTTTTTTTTAGAGGGGGGAAGGCAAGGCAATTGGGGTTAAGTGACTTGCCCAAGGTCACACAGCTAGTATGTCAAGTGTCTGAAGCCGGATTTGAACTCAGGTCTTCCTGATTCCAGGGCTGGTGCTCTACTCACTTCAACACCTAACTGTCCCAGAAACAAGCCTTGAGAGTGGTCTCACTACCTTTCAAGGAAAAATTAGCCTATCTTGAATGCGGGAAAGGGTTAGAATATCATTCCCATTAGATCCCATATACATATAACTATAGTGCGCACACTAGGGCAGTCCACTTAATGGATCACCAGCAAAAACATTACATCAGGAATGTAAACTCTTAAAGAGTAGGGGCTGTTTCATTCTTTGTATTTATACTCCCTGAACTTAGCACAGTGCTTGGCACATAGTAAGTGGATAATAAATGCAAGTTTTTAGAAATTAATTGGTCATTATTTTTATAGGGAAAAATGGGATTTAGTCCATGCCCTGATGGATAGTTTCTCAACTCTGGTAATAGCTGGAGAGTCACTGAGGAGCAGCAGGGAAGGCCTGAGTGCAGTGCTAGTAAATGCTTAACAACTGGGCTGTGTGTGGCGGGGGATGGGATACGTTTGCATGACACACTTTTAAGTTTAATCTGCAATATTAGCACTTTGTTGATCACTTTCTTAAGTCTAGACAAGCCATAAAACAATAAATGGAGCCTCAGTGTGTAGCATTTGCCAATTTCTGAGATGTAAATACTGACACTAAAAGTTTAACAATGTTAGGTTAGTCTCCAGCAATAGGTCCATCGTATCTTTGTCTGGCTGAGGTCAGTATGGGGCTGGAAGAGACATAACTCTAGCATGACAGATTCTGAATATGGAGGGTTTCAGAAAATGATCAGGACGAGGAGGAAGGATTTAGATTAGAACCAGTCTATCACAAGAAAGGGAAAGCCCTAAAAACCTAAGAGATTTTCTGGAGAGCCACAGGAACTTTGTTCAAACCTATAAGAATTCCATGATTTCACCTGTGAGGATATTCTCTCAAATGATGCAAACTACCTCTTCTAATTTAGTAGGTGACATTGAAGACAATTTCACCACCACACAGATTTTCCAAACTTAGCCCTGCTGCTCAGAGGTCAGGCCATCACTGGTCCTCTTTTTGAAGCCCTTTGAGCCTATAAGGATATGTTGGGGCTTGGCTCACTGGCTATGTCATTTTTCTTTGCTTTTTTAAAAATTTTCATTTTCAGTTCCAAATTCTCTCCCTCCCCACAGCCCCTCTCCCACCTATTGAGAAGGCAAGCAATATGACACCCATTATACATGTGGTCGTGCAAAACATTATGTCCACGTTAGCAAGGTTGTAAAAAAAATAGGGGAAAAATAAAGTGGAAAAAAGGCAGAAAACGTCATTCTTGAGCCTGGGGGGTGGGATGGAGTGTCACCTCCATGGCACGATGAGGCGTTGGTATTTGCTTTTTAAAATTCAGAGTGAATATAAAGTGCTCAAGAATAGAAACCAAATATCAGAATGCATTTTCTTTTCAACGTGTTAAGAACAATTCACAGTTACATAGAAATTTGGCAAATGGAAGGAACCTCAGATTTTTCTCTAGCTCCAACTAAGAAAAGACATTCTTCAAATATTTTATGAATCTTCCTTCTCCAGAAAAACATATAGAGATGTCATCAGAGGGCAACCTTTCTGAAATTGCAAAACTTCCTCCACCTCACCTCACAAATATGACCGCTATCTCCCTATAACTTGGGCATGATCTAACTCCCACAATCCTGGTGGTAATAGAAATGGGATTTTCTTGGGAGTCAGGAAGGCCTGGGTTCAAGTCCCATTTCTGACACATACCAGCTATGAGAGAATGAGGCAAGTAATTAATAGTCCACCAATCAACTTTTAAGGTTATACAGGGTGTCCCTAAAGTCTGGACACATAGGAAAATGGATGGCAACGTGGACTCATTGCATCAAGTGCACGTGAATCTTACAAAGCGCGTCAATATTTGTATCACAAATGATGGAAATCATATTGAAGATGTTACTTATTAGTATTCCAATTAAATAAAATGTGGTTGAAAATTTCATTCATTTCATTTCTTGAAAAATATGCATTTTTGCCTATGTGTCCAGACTTTAGGAACGCCCTGTAGCTTTCACAGCTATTGCCTATCTGTGTTTGTGGAGGAAGCTTCTCTTTACCTGTCTGTCTACCTATCTGTCTGTCTGTCTGTCTATCTAGTTTTTGTGTTTATTTTTAGTTCCAAATTATCTCTCTTCCTCCAGCCCCATTGAGAAGGCAAGGAATATGACACCCATTATACATACGAAGTCACGCAAAATGTATTTTCATAGTAGCCATGTTAAGAAAAACAAAGCAAGAAAATAGAATGAAAAGATACGCTTCAATCTACGCTCGGAGTTCATCAGTTTTTTCTCTGGAGGTGGATAGTTTTCACCACAAGTCTTCGGCATTTTTACGGATCATTTTCTCTATCAGAGCAGCTAAGTCTTTCACCGTTGAATATTGTAATAATACTGCTATTATCGTAGACATTGTTCTCCCACTTCTGCTCACTTCACTGCATCAGCTTACGTAAATCTGTAGAAGTTTCTTCATCAGATTCTTCATCTTCAGCAGTTCCCAAGGCCACTCCGGCTGGAGGCAAGCTGCTTAACCTATCTGAGCCTCAGCTCAAAGGTAGCGGCTGTGTTTGCTTTACCTGCTTCCCAAGGAATGAGTGAATTCGGCCATTAAATAGGAGGCTCTTGCCAGGTATGCGTGTGCCCAGTGCTTTTACTTAAGCAATGAGCAGCTGCTTCTGGGAGTCTCAAGATTGTTTTATTTTCTTTTTATTGCTTACCATGAACGCTCCTAAATCTGGTAGGCTATGGCTAGATGAACACATATTACAGCAGCAGTCCCTGGGGAGCAGATAGAATTTCAAGGGGGAGTCCCTAGGCTCCTGGGCGGGTAATATTTCAGAGAGGAGATCTCTACACTGTGGCTGTGGCTAGGATTTCAAGCCTGTGGGAAGCACTACATAGGAAAGCATTTGTTTGTTTTAAATATAAATGAAGGCTTTGCAGCAAGTGATAGGTGTCGATTCAGTCGTGTCCAGCTGATTGTGACCCCATTCTGGGTTTTCTTGGCAAAGACACTAAGATGGTTGGCCATCTCCTTCTCCAGCTCATTTTAGAGATGAAGACATTGAAGGAGAGACAAGTGATTTGCCCAGGGTCACATAGCTAGTAGGTGCCCGAGGCCAAATTTGAACTCAGAAAGATGAATATTCCTGATTCCAAACTCAGTGCTCTCTCTACTGTGCCATCTAGCTGCCCTCAGTGAGTGATATGGTACCTGGCAATTCCCAAAACATATAAAAGCTCCCAGTGTATGCATATGGGGTGAGGGATGGGGGCGGGTTGATGAGCATTTATCCTCTTCAAGTGGATTGGGTCTTCCATGCTGGGCAGTTTGTACGAGCCACCATTTTCTCTGGAGAGAAAGGAATCAAAGGGAAGTCAACACTAACCAGAACCAAAAGTATCTTTTTTTTCATATAAAAATAACTTTTAACCTTCATTTTTCATAATTTTGAGTTACAAATCCTCCCCTCCTGTTTCAACAATCCTGGTAGCAGCTGTTGTGGGGGCGAAAGACCAACACAACCCCAACAACAAGAATGCTACCAGCATGCTGCAAAAGCACAGGTTCTTTTGATCTGCTTTACTAAGGAAAGCAACGTTAAGGAGTTGGCAAGCTTACTTTAATTCAGCATACCAATATCATTCGCTTAGTTCAGGGGAAAAGACCAGCACCCCGAACTTCAGAGCAAAATACAAACAAATTACAAACATCAACAGACAGACCCAATACAATTCATAGTTACCAACATCTGGGTTCAGCCTGGGAACTCAGAACAAGGGCAGGCCCAGAGTCACAAGGGCCACCACTGCTGTGGGTAAGAGCTCAAAAGAAGAGAAAGCCAACCCCTGGTTTTATACCTTTTTCAGGGTCAGGGGTGAGTCACACATGCGACTCACCCACGTGACCTAGAATTGTCACAAAGAGGCAATTTAAACCCACGTGGTCTAAAAGTCTCTGATGTCCCAAACCTATCACTCAAACTCATGTGTAAACTAGGCCCTCCCTTAGTTAGCCCCACCTGGAGCCCCACCTTGGTTACCAAGTCACACCCACATAGGTTTAGCACCTAATTGGGGTTTGGGCCTGGGGCTTAGCACCTAGTAAGACTCAAAGACACTTAATCATTTTAAAACAGTAAGAAAGTCCCAACTCAACTGATATTACACCATTGAGAGGGTAAGCAATTTGATAAAGGTTATACATGTGTGGTCATGTAAAACATGCTTCCATACTAGTCATGTTGTGAAAGAAAACAGACCAAGAAGAAAAAGAAAGTAAAAAAAAGAACAGATGCTTTGATTTGTATTCAGATTCCATCAGTTCTTTTTTTGAAGATGGACAACATTTTTCTTCAGAGGTCCTTCAGAACTATCTGGCTCTTTGCATTGCTGAAAATAATAATTCATGGTTGATCATCGTACACCATTTCTGTTAATGTGTACAATGTTCTGGTTCTACTCACTTTACTATGATCTGTTCACATTAAGTCTTTCCAGGATTTTCTGAGAGCATCTTGCTCATCACTTCTTATAGCACAGTAGTATTCCATCACAATCACATACCACAACTTCTTCAGCCCAGTTGATGAGCATTCCCTCAATTTCTATTCTTTGCCACCACAGAAAGAGCTACTATAAATATTTTTTATACGTATAAGTACTTTTCCTTTTTTAAAAAATCTCGTTGGGATACAGACCTAAGTAGTGGTATTGCTGGGTCAAAGGGCATGCACATTTTTATATCTATTTGTGCTAGCTCTAAATTGTTCTTCAGAATAGTTGGGCTAGTTCACAACTCCATTAACAATGCATTAGTGTCTCATTTTTCCTATATCCTCTCCAGCATTTGTCACTTTCCTTTCCTGTCATGTTAACCAGTGGTGGTTCTTTGCCCTAATGACCTTTTTTTTTTTTATACTTTTGTTAACAGTGCCTTGAATGTGCAGTGCATCTTTGGGCATTTCAGTTCAAACTTTACGGGATATGTTTTGTTTGCAGCTGGTTTACTCAGTCTATGACCTGTAATCTCAGATACATCAACATAATTGATCATAGAAAGCCAAGATTTTACTTGTTCAGCATCCTCCGCTTAATGTGGTGATTCCCCACAATTAAAAACCATTACATTGTTTGCTCTAAGATATCTGTCTTCAAATTCTCGGGAGAAACTTTGACCACGTGTTATCATATCATAAACTGTTATAAACAAAGCGCTGTGCTTATACTATTGATAAACATCAATCACAATATACATTTTCTTCATTTTATTGATACTAAACAAAAATTTCTAGGCTGAATTAACAAATGGCAGAGGCTATGCAGATTAAATATGATCAAATAATGTGTGTGACAAACCTGTTTGTCATGGGAAAGTTGTGACCATTTTTCCCATAGAGTTAGAATATATTTTCAAGCACAGCATATTTTCTGAGCAGTAGTACATAATCCTGGTTTTGAGTTTACATTTCATATCAGAGTAGTAATTAGTCATTAGTTAATATTACTGTTAAAATAAAAGTCAAAATAAAGACAAAAATACACTTATGAGTGAAAAGTAATACTTCCTCCTCTCTTGTAAGATTCTGTTCAGTTATGCACAGATGCACACCAGCCATCATGAACGATGCTCCAACTTCTTGGGGCAAATATTCATCTCACCCCGTGGTGGGATTTAGCTAGTTCACGTTGGTTTGGAAGAACCAGTACCTAGTTTTAGGTACTTTAGGTTAAGGGAACTGGTTGTTAGCGAAGGTGGTGCCTGGGCTGGTTCTGTGGAGAACCAGTTGTTAATTTATTTGAATTCCACCACTGGTCCCACCCTAAGCTTCATGATAATTGCTTATGTTAAAAAAAAAAAAAGGACACACATATTATAGTTCCTGCTGTGCAATAGAACCCAAATTTCTCAATCCTGCTGAAGTAAAAAAAAAAAAAAAAAGCACCAAAACTCACAGTAAGCAAATGTCTCCTTGTGGTCCATAACCCTAACCCTAACCTGACCCCGAACCCTAACCCTAAAGTGCCATTTGAACAACAGGTTCATGGAACTCAACTTAAAATTAGGTTTTGGTTCTGCCAAACCAGTGCAAACTGGCTGAATCCCACAACTGGTGTTAACCAATCTGATAGGTGTGAAGTGATATATCAGAGTTGTTTTATTCTCCAATCAGTAGTTATTTAGAGCATTTTTCATGTGATTATTGATAGTTTGATTTCTTCTTCTGAAAATTTCCCATTCATTTCCTTTGACCATTTATCAACTGGGGAATGGCTCTTATTTTTGTGAATTTAGTTCAGTTACTTATACATTTGAGAAATGAGGCCTTTAGGGAAATGATAAATGCTGGAGAATATGTGGGAAAATTGGAACACTATTGAATTGTTGGTGGAGTTGCAAACTGATCCAACCATTCTGGAGAACAATCTGGAACTATGCGCAAAGGGCTATAAAAATTTGCATACCCTTTGACCCAGCAATACTACTTCTAGGGTTGTATACCAAAGAGATCATACAAGAGGGAAAAGGACCTGTATGTACAAAAACGTTTATAGCAGCCCTTTTTGTGGTGGCAAAGAATTGGAAATCAAGGAGATGCCCATCAACTGGGGAATGGCTAAACAAATTGTGGTATATGAATGTAATGGAATACTATTGTGCTATAAGAAATGAGGAGCATATGGACTTCATAAGAACCTGGAGAGTCTTATATGATCTGATGATGAGTGAAGGGAGCAGAACCAGGGGAACATTGTACGCAACCACAGACACATTGCTTCTGTGATGACTAATTTTGATAGACCTGGCTCTTCTCAACAATGCAAGGTTCTAAGACAACTCCAAAAGACTCATGATGGAAAAAGCTATCCACATGCAGAGAAAGAATCACGTAGTCTGAATGCAGATTAAAGCAAACTATTTGCTCTCTTTTTTATTTTATTTTTGGTTTTGTTACATCTTTCTCATGGTTCATTTCATTGGTTATAATTCTTTACAATTTGATTATTGGGAAAAGAAGTTTAATGTGAAGGTATATGTAGGACCTATATCAGATTCCATGCCATCTTGCGGGGTGGGGGGGGCGGCAGGGAAGGCAGGAGGAGAGGAAGGGGGAGAAAATTTGGAAATCAAAAACTTGTGGAATTGAGTGTTGTAAACTAAAAAAAAAAATTAATAATAATAAAAAATAAAAATTAAGCCAGGTTAAAAAAAAAAGAAATGAGGTCTTTATAAGAGAAACTTACTGCAAAATTTCCTCTCCCATTCCCCCAGTTTTGTGATCCTTTCTATCTTTTTTAGTCATAAACTCTTCCTTTATCCATAGATCTGATAGGTACATTTTCCCATGCTTCTCTAATTTGCTTTTAATATCACCCTTTATATTTAAATAATTTATCCATTTCCACCTTATCTTGGTATGTTGTGTGAAATGTTGGTCTATGCCTAATTTCTATTAAGCTGCTTTCCAGTTTTTCCAGAAATTTTTGTCAAATGGTAAATTCTTACCTCTGAAATCTAGATCTTTGGGTTTATCAAACACTAAATCACTTTAGTAATTTACTACTATGTGTTGTATACTTAATCTATTCCACTTTTCCATCACTCAATTTCTTAGCCAGTACCAGGTTATATTTGATGTAATATAATATAATGTATAACACAATATAATGTAATATAACATAACATACTACAACGCAATACAATATGATATATATAATGTAATACAATGTATACAATGTAATACAATATAACACAATATAATATAATATAATGTATTTGTAATATAGTTTAAAATCTAGAACTGCTAAGCTACCTCCCTTCACATTTTTTTCATTGATTCTTTTGATATTTTTGATCTTTTGGTTTTCCAGATGAATTATGCAACTTTTTTTCTAGCACTATAAAATAATTTTTTGTAATTTGATTGGCATAACTGAAAAAATAAATTTACTCAGGTAGAATTGTCATTTTTATTGTATTGGCTCAGACTACCCATGAACAATTAATATTTCTCCAGTTGTTTAGATTTGTCTTCATTTGTGTGAAAAGTGCTTTTTAATTGTATTCATATAATCTCCGGGTTTGTCTTAACAGACAGAATCCCATGTATTTTATATTGTCCACAGTTTTTTAAAATGGAATTTCTGTCTTGCTGCTGGGTTTTGTTGGTAGTACATAAAAATGCTGATGCTATGTGTGGATTTATTTTATATCCTGCAACTTTGCTGAAGTTGTTAATTGTTTCCATTAGCTTTTTGGTTGATTCTCAGAGTTCCTGTTATACCATCATATATACAAAGACCGATAATTTTGTTTCCTCATTGCCTATTCTTATTCTTTCAATTTCTTTTTGTCTCATTTCTATTGCTAGAATAGATAATATTGAATAAAAGTGGTAATAATGGGCATCCTTGCTTCACTCTTCATCTTATTGGGAAGGCTTCAAATTTACCTCCATTACAAATAATGCTTGCTCTTAGTTTTACATAGATACAATTTATCCTTTTAAGAAACGTTCCATTTATTTGTATGCTTTCTATTTTTTTTTAATTAGGAATGGTTGTATTTTTGTCAAAGGGCTTTTCTGCATCTATTGATGTAATCATATGACTTTTGTTGTTTTTTTATTGATATGGCCAATTATGCTGTTAGTTTTACTAATATTGAACCAGCCCTGCATTCCTAGTATAAATTCCATCCGATCATAGTGTATGATCTTTGTGATATATTGGTGCAATTTTCTTATTAGTATTTTATTTAAAAATTTTGCATTGATATTTCTTAAGGAAATTGATCTATAATTTTCTTTCTCTATTCTTTCTCCACCACCACCCCCCCCCCAGGAGAAAGGGGGAAGAGCAAGAATGGGGGAAATTATCTCACATAAAACAGGTATGTAAGGAAGAGCTTTTACAGTGGGAGTGAGGGAGCATCAACACTTGAACCTCATTCACACCTAAATTGGGGTAAAAGAAAGAATGTAGATAGGTACACATACATACATATATGCACATATACACATGCACATACTCAATTGGTAATAGAAATTTATCTTACCCAACAGGGCAGTAGGAGGGGAAAAGATAAAGGAAGGGTGGAGGTGACAAAAGGGAGGACAAATAAAAGAAGGCAGTGGTCAGAAGCAAAACAGACTTTAGATGAGGGACAATATCAAAAGAGAAAGAGAAGAATAAACAGAAGAAAATAGGATGGAGGAAAATGAACAGTTAGTAATCATAACTGTGAGTGTGAATGGGACAAACTCCCTCATAAAATGGAAGCAAGAATGGATTATAAACCACAATACAACAATATGTTATTTATGAGAAACACATTGAAACAGAAAGACATCATATCAGTAAGGCAATAACAATGTAGATGATAATTGTCAAAATGCCCATGTAGTTCTGTACTCTCCACATAGAAGGTAGAAGAAGTAAACTATTTATTCAGACACCAGAGAACCATATCCCACAAGCCATTTATCTAGTCAGTCTACTTCATCATAACAGCAAGGAACCCAAAACATTCAATACACAATATAACAACCTGGAGCCTTGCCATCCCAAAATCTCTCTGACTCCCTACTGGGGTCTTCCCTAAAACAAACTGACAGTACAGCTAAGTCAGCCTGTTCAGGTCTAACAATCATGAGGGTGGCCATTAGCAGCCATTAGCAACCATAACATCTTTCTCTCTGTCTCAGCATTTCCTGTGACATAACTTCCTTTTCCTGTCAAGAAGTTCCTCCCACCACATGTGTCTTAGGCTTCCTGTGATGTAAGCTGGTGACATGGCCTATTAATGGGTGAGAAAGATCTTCAAATCCAAGTTGCTACTACAGACATGCACAGAGTTGAAATAAAGAGCTGGAGTAGAATCTATCATGCTTCAGCTGACATAAAAAAGGCAGGGGTAGCAATCATGATCTCAGACAAAGCAAAAACAAAAATAGGCTGAATTAAAAGGAATAAACAGGGAAACTTCATTGTGCTAAAAAGAGCCATAGATAGTGAAATAATATCAACACTAAACATGTATGCAGCAAATGGCATAGGATCCAAATTCGTAAAGAAAAAACTAACTAAACTATAGAAAAAAAACCTATATTAGTAGAGGACCTCTACTTTTCCCTCTCAGAAGTGGATAAATCTAACCATAAAATAAATAATAAAGAAGTCAAGGAGATGAGTAGAATCTTAGAAAAGTTAGATTTGATAGACCTCTAAAGAAAACTGAATGGGAATATAAAGGACCTTTCTCTTGTCTGTACTTGCCATTTTCACAACAATTGACTGTACTGAGGCATAAAAACCTCACAACCAAAGTCAGAAAAGCAGAAATATTAAAAAACCCTTTTCAGATGATAATGCAATAAAATTGTATTTAATAAAGAGCCATGGAAGCATATATTTAAAACTTTTTAAATGTCTCTTTCTTTTATTTTTTAAGCTTTATTTATTTTATTCTGAACTTAAGAAATAAGGCACATATGTTAAGATGTAGTAGAATAGAAAAAAAGGATGATTGCACATGAAACTGCTAATCTATTATGTACAACTTGCTATTCCTTTTAAATATATAATAAAGTTATCATGTAATTTTCTTTTTTCCCCTTTTTTTCTTTCCTTCTCCCACTCCCACCCAAGAAATGGCTACCATTAGACACAAATATGTGTATATATGTAAGACCATTCAAACAATACTTCTGTTTATCAGTTTTTTCTCTGGATGTCCTTTGTAGTTAATTTGGGGTATTTATAATAGTCAAAATGACTTAGTCACTTAAAGTTGTTCTTAAAACAATATTGCTGTTACTGTATACAATGTTCCCTTGGTTCTCCTCATTTCACTCTTCATTATTTTGGGCAAGTCTATCCATGTTTTCCTAAGATCATCAAACTCATCATTTCTTATAGCACAGTAATATTCCATCACAATCGTATACCACAATTTGTTCAACCATTCCCCAATTGATGGGCATCTCCACAATTTCTAGTTCTTTGCCACCACATATATTTTAGAATATATAGGTTCTTTTCCCTTTTCCCTAATCGTCTTTAGAAGCAGACCTAATAGTGGTATTGCTAGGTCAAAGGGTATAAGCAGTTTAATAACTCTTTGGGCATAATTCCAGATTGCTCTCTAAAATGGTTGGATTAGTTCACAGTTCCACCAACAGTGAATTAGTGTCCCAGTTTTTCCACATCCCCTTCAAACATTTATCACTTTCCCCGTCAATCATTTTAGCCAATTTGATGGGTATAAAATGGTATCTCAAGGTTGTTTTAATTTGCATTTCTCTAATCAATAATGATTCAGAACATTTTTTTCACATGACTATAAATTGTTTTGATTTCTTCATTGGAGTGCTGCCTATTCATATCCTTTGACCATTTATCAGTTGGGGAATGACTCATATTCTTATAGATTTGACAAAGTTCTTTATATATTTGAGATATGAAACTTTTATTTGAAAATCTGCCTATAAAATTTTTCCCCCAATTTTCAGTCTTTCTTCTAATCTTGGCTACATTTGTTTTATTTGTACAAAAACTTTTTAATTTAATGTAATCCAGATTATCTATTTTATACCTCACATTGTGCTCTCTCTCTCTCTCTCTCATTTATTCACAAATAGTTCACCTATCCATAAGTCCAATAGGTAATATATTCCATGTTCTTCAAATTTTCTTGTAATATCTCTGTATCTAGGTCTTGTATCCATTTTGATCTTCTCTTGGTAAATTAGACTAATTAGAAACTAAATAATCCAGTCCCAAAGAATTAGTGGGCAAAAGAACAAATCATGAAAACACTTAATAATTTCATAAAAAATAATTATAACCATGAGAAAACATTCCAAAATTTGTAGGGTGTGGTTAAAGGAGTAGGTGGGAGAAAATTTATATCTCTAAATGCATACACCAATAAAAGACAGAAAGAACAAATCAATGAATTGTGCATGCAACTAAAAAAAAAAGCTAGAAAAAGAACCAATTAAAAATTCCCAATTTAATACCAAAATGGAAATCCTGAAATCAAAGGAGAGATTAGTAAAATTGGAGTAAAAAAAGAATTAAACTAATAAATAAAACTAGCTGGTTTTATGAAAAAAAAACTCAATAAAATAGATAAACCATTGGTTAATTTGATTTTTAAAAACAAAGAAGAAAACCAAATTACTCGTATCAAAAATGAAAGGATGAATGTACTAGTAATGAAGATAAAATTAAAGCAGGTATTAGGAGTAATTTTGCCCAATATATGTTAGTAAAACTGACAATCTAAATGAAGTGGGTGAATATTTATAAAAATATAAACTGCTCAGATTAACAGAAGAGGAAATAGAATACTTAAATAACCCTATCTTAGAAAAAGAAATTGAACAAGCCATCAATGAGCTCCTTAAGAAAAAATCCTAGGACCATAGGGATTTACAAATGAATTCTACTAAACACTTAAGGAACAATTCATCCCAATGCTATATGAACTATTTGAAAAAATAGGTAAAGAAGGAATCTCAACCAACTCCTTTTATGACATAAATATGTTTTTGATATATGTATATATATGTATTTACAAATATATACATCAAATATATATTATACACATATAAATTTATATATCTAGATAGATAGATAGATATTTGATACCTAAGCCAGAGGTTTCTCATCTGTTCATTTGTTTTATATCATCTCAACATAATCAACTCACTCCCACACCTTCTTTCAACGCAGACTCTTTCTAACTGCCCTAATTAATAATGGTAAAGTTCTTGGAAGTTGCATGTATCATTTTCCCATATAGAAAGTTAAACAGTTTAAGCTTCTTGAGTCCCTTATGATTTTTCTTTGAAGTTTACCTTTTTATGTTTACCTTGAGTCTTGTTTTTGAAAGTAATTTTCTATTAAGCTCTGGTCTTTTCATCAGGAATACTTAAAATGTTCATTTTTCCCCCTACTCAGTTTTTCTGGGTAGGTTATTGTTAGTTGCAATCCCAGCTCTTTTGCCTTCCTGAATATCATATTCCAAGCCCTCTGCTTCTTTAATGTGGCAGTTGCTAAGTCTCATGTGATCCTGACTATACTTCTGTTGTATTTGAATTGCTGCTTTCTGGCTGTTTGAAATATTTTTTCTTGGGCTGGGGAGCTCTGGAATTTGGCTATACTATTCCTTTGAATTTTCATTGTGGGATCTCTTTCAGGTGGTGATCAGTGGATTCTTTCAATTTCTACTTTACCCTCTGGTTCTAGAATATTGGAGCAGTTTTCCTTGACAATTTCTTGAAATATGATGACCAGGCTTTTTCTTTAATCATCGCTCTCAGGGAGTCCAACAATTCTTAATTATGTCTCTGTGATTTATTTTTAAGTCAGTTGTTTTATAATGAGATTTCATATTTCCTTCTATTTTATCATTTTTAAAACTGTTTTATTGTTTTTAATGTTTCATGGAGTTATTAGCTTCCACTTGCTCGATCCTAATTATTAAGAAATTATTTTCTTTAGCGATCTTTTGTTCCCCTTCTTCCATTTGGCCAATTCTGCTTTTTAAGGAATTATTATTTTTAGTGAGATTTTGTACCTTTTTTCCATTTGACCAATTCTGCTTTTTAATTTTTAATTATTATTTTAATTTTTATTATTTTCTTCAGCATTTTTTGTGCTTCTTTTACCAAAGTATAATTGTATTTTCATATTTTTCCTTTTCTTCTATTTCTTTACTTAATTTTCCCTCTACCACTCTTATTTGATTTTGAAAATCAATTTTTAATTCTTCCAGGAATTCTTGTTGGACTTGAGTCCGATTCACATTTTTCTCTGAGGCTTTGCTTATTGCTGTTTTGACTTCATTGTCTTCTTTTGAGTTTGTGTCTTGATATGCCCTGTCACCACAGAAACTTTTTAAGGTCAGGTTCCCTTTTTTTTTTTTTGGTTGTTTGGTTATTTTCACACTCTATTTCTTGATTTTGAACTTTATGCTAAAGTTGGGCTTTGTTTCTGGCATTGGGCCCTGTCTCAAGCTTCAGATTTTTTTCACTGCTGTTTTCAGAGTTAGTTTTTGGGGTTTTCAGTGCTTTCCAGGTGACGTGATCTGGGAAGAGGTCTGATCACTGCTCCCCTGATCTGGACTCTGGTCCTTACTTAGGAAGGGTTCCTGATCTCTCGGGATTGCAATTGACATTGCTCCAGAACTGATACTGCCCCTCAGGGCTTCTACTCTCTCTCAATCAAAAGTGTTCCCTTGAACTTTGACCCAGAAGTGGGTATAGGCAACAGCATCTGGCCTTGCATCCAGTGCTAGTGCAGGGGTCCCCTGTAATCTTTCTGAGCAGTTTCCAGATCTTATCTTTCTGATTTGAGAGCACCTGAAGCTGCTGCTGCTGCTGCTTCTATCACCACACCTGGTCCCACCACTGGTATTTCATTCATGGGCTTTGAGCCAGCCTTCACCCTGCGGCACAGATCTCTCTTTCCGACCTTTTAACTTGTCTGGGGGTGGAAGAATGTTTTACTCTGACCCTTTGTTGGCTCTGCCACACCAGAATTCGATTTGAGGTATTATTTTAAAGTTGTTCGAAGGGGAATGTTAGGAGAGCTCAGCTGAGTGCTTTCTCTAAAGTTCTTTTTGTTTAAAAAAAAGAATATTATTATAATATCTTGGCTTATTGAAGGATACATCAACTACACATATTCCAGATCTATTTGGAAATGGAAAATTCTTAGTCTGTTTAAAAAATTTTTTTTTCAAAGCATGAGGGAAGAAGAAGAGAAGCAAGTTGACATTTTAAGTCCTAAAAATGTACTAATAGTTATTTGTTAATATGATCAATCATAGCTTTAAAATTTTGGGACACAAGTCTTCATTTACATACATACACATGTACACACTACCCATCAGCTATTACTATCCCTTTTAATAGGAAAACTCAACTTAAATTTTGTCACACTATAATTTAAGAAGTAGGTCATAAGTTTGCTCTAGGTCACTTAAGGAGTCATAATTAATTTTAGGTAAATATCATCTTGGGCAAAGCCTTCATCTAGACTAGTCTAAATTAGTCTAAATTGACTTAAAAAAAGATACAATGTGAAACAATGGAAAGGTGCCTGGGTTTGGAATCAGAGAACCAGAGTTCATATCATAGTTCTGAAACTAGAGACTGCTAGGGTCACAGTGGAAGACCTGAGTTCAAACCTAAAAAGCCTGAGACACTTATTAGTTGTGTGACCCTGGGCAAGTCACTTTATCTCTGTCTGCTTCAGTTTCCTCAACTGTAAAGTGGAGATAATAATGGTGCCTACCTCAAGGGTTATTATGAGGTTCAAGTGAGATAATATAGCACATACTAGGTGCTTAATAAATACTTATTTCTTTCCTCCTTCCTTCCTTGGACAAGTCACTAAACCTATAATCTTACTACCTATGTAATCTAGGGTAACAACTTCTGGAACTCAGTTTCCTTGTTGTAAGTTCTTTTAAGCTCTAAATCTATGATCCTATGACCTAAGCTATATTTGTAGATTTTCCCAGAATAAAATGTCAGATGGGGAAATATGAGCTAAAGTTGTGAGTGATTTATGAAATATCACATGCAAATTATGATTTTGCATTTAAAAACCACCAGGAAAGTCACTTAACCCTATTTGCCTCAGTTTTCTCACCTGGAGATGGAGAAGGAAATGGCAGACCACTCCAGTATCTTTGCCAAGGGAACCCCAAATGGAGTTGGACATGACTGAAACGACTGAACAACACCACCAAGCTAGATGTGGAAATAAGGGAGGAGGAAAGGCATTGTGCTAAGCATAAGGATACAAATGAAAACAAAAGACAGTCCCTACTCTCAAAGAGCTCAAAGTCCATTGAGAGAGACAACATAAAAACAACTATGAACAAACTATATATACATATGTGTAAAGTATATACATATATATATACACACACATACATATATGTATGTATGTGCGTATATATATGTGTGTGTGTGTGTGTGTGTGTGTGTGTGTGTGATGAATTGGGTATAATCAACTGAGGTAATGGCACTAAGTGGGACTAGGAAAGGAAAGAAGGTGAGGTTTTTGCTGTGACTTTAAGGAAGCCAGAGAAGCTAATCGAGTGGAGATGAGGAGGGAGAACATTCCAGGATTGGGGGACAGTCATTTAAGGGACAAATTTCTAACATCCCAATAGAAAGGGGAGGCAAACTTTCTATCCTTCCTCTGCTTTTTGAAGGGGGATTAAGCTTTCCTTATCACTTGAGTGTTTTTTATCCTCCTAATTACATGTATGGTGTCTGCCATCATTGTATGAATCAATTAACAAATATTTATTAAATGTCTACCAAGTTGCAAAGTACTTATATCCTTAGCACCCAGGGTTGTGCCTGGCATATACAGAGAACAATAATAATGAATAATGAAATTAGAATTTATATAACACCTATGATATACCAGGCACTATTTACAAATACCTCATTTAATCCTCCCAACAGCCTTGGGAGGTAGGTGCGGTTATCCTTATTTTACATCTGAGGAAACTGAGGCAAACAAAGTTCAAGTGACTTGGCTGAGGTTACACAGCTTTCTCTAGAATATGAGGCTGGACTTGAACTCAGGTTTTCCTGATTCAAATATATTCAGAGTAGTTAATTTAAGGTAGTTTTGGAGGTATTAGCAGATGGGGAAGGGATTGTGAAGAAGATGATACTTGAGCTGCAACTAAAGAAAGAGAGGGACAATATGAAGTAAGGTCAAAGGGTACTTCAAGCCAGGAGTTGGGAAACAGAGTGCTCTGTGTGAGAAACAGAGAAAAGGACTAGATGGAAGTTTGTGGGAGAAGGAGTAATGTCTCTCCTCCTGGGACATTTCCAGAAAGGCAGTTTGGGGCCAGGGCTTTAAAAGCAAAATAGAGAAGTTCATATTTTATCCTGGAGTCAATAGGGAGCCACTGGAGTTTATTGAGAAGAGTCACATGCTCAGATCTGTGCTTAAGGAAAGTTACTTTGGCAGTCATATGTAGGATGGGCTAAAGGAGCGAGAGATTGATTAGGAAATTATGATAATAATCTAGGTGAGAGGTAGGGTGAGTGAACCAAGCTCTGTGAGTGGACACAAGGGGTCAGATGGGAGAGATGTCGTAAAAATTGAAAGAGTAAGGGTTAGAGACTGATTAGATATGTGGGGTGAGGGAGAGTGAAGGAATTGAGGATAGTGCCAAAGTGACGAACCTGGGAAACTAGAAGGATGTTGGTGCCTTTAACAGACATAGGGAAGCTTGGAAGAGGGGAGGGTTTAGAGGGAAAAGCTAACGAGTTCAGTTTTAGGCATGGTAAATTTAAGCTATCTTCGGGATATTTATTTTGAAATGTCTAAGAGGCAATGGTGATTCAGGACTGAAATTCAGGGGAGAATGGAGCTGGACATAGATATCTGGGAGTGATTTCCATAGAAAATACAATTAACTGCATGGTTGCTGTTAAGCTTGCCAAGAGAAATTAGAGAGAGAGAAGAAAAGAGAGACTACGACAGAGTTTTGGGGAGCACTCCCGTTTAGAGGATGTGATATGGATGATGAGCCTGTAAAGGACACCGAGAAAGGCTGTTTAGATAGGAAGAAGGTGGACCAGGAGAGAGTAGAGTCACAAAAACTCGGGGAGAAAAGAATATCAAGAAGGAGAGGGCAAAAAATGTGTTAAATGTAGTAGATGCAGTGGAGGGTGGGGGGAAAGATTAGGACCCCAAAAAGACCATCCGATTTAGCCATTAAGAGATCATTGGTAACTTCGAAGACAGCAGTTTCAGTTGAGTGATGAGATCACAAGCACAGATTGTGAAAAGTGAGAAGAGAGGAGATGGTGGCAGTGAATATAGATAGCTTTCTTAAGGAGTTAGGAGGAGACATATCAGATGATAGAGTGTGGGAATGGTAAGGTCTCAGGGAAGGATCTATCTTACTGCTCAGTGAGAGTGAAATCAGAGCTAAGTGTGAAACACTATTATACAATTACACATCCCTACTTTCCCTAGGCAACCCTGGAGACTCAGAGCTAGGCTCTCAACAATCCAAATGATTACCACCAGGGGACTCACTTGGCATTGTCACATTCTGGAGAAGTCTCAAGTCTCATTTAACTAAAGACCAGAGGATGAAGAAAGAGGCTATATCGCTGTCACCACCTGGGATTCCAACAAGCAGGCCACAGAAGAAAAGGGAGTTGCAGTTTACTCTATCCCCCAACTGAGGTCTCCCTCAATGGCAGTGTTGTTCTTATTCAGTTGTTTCATCTGTGGCCGACTCTTTGAGACCCCATTTGGGGTTTTCTTGGCATTGGCAAAGATACTGGAGTGGTTTGCTGTTTCCTTCTCTGGCTCATTTTACAGATGAGGAAACTGGGGCACACAAGGTTAAGTGACTTGCTGAAGGTCAGACCACTAGTAACTGTCTGAGGCCAGACTCCAGGCCTGACACTTTATCTACTGGGTTATCTAGCCATACCATAACGGACATGTTAGCCCTTGTATTTGTACCTCTATGAAGGAAATTTGGCAGGGGGTTGTTTGTTTTTTAATTTAAAGCTTTGCTGGGTAGAGATTATAAATATACCAACTAGATGCTCTGGTAGGGTTGGAGTCCTAGAAATTCTGGCTAGTAGTTCCAACTAATTCCAACTAACCACCAAGAAACAAAGATGTAACTCAGCTTTCTGATATGGGGTTTGGCAAGAAGCATGGAAAAAAAAATTAGGTTTAGACTAACACCTCATACCTTATACCAAGATAAGCTCTAAATGGATTAGCGTTCCTAGAAATGAATAGAAATAAAAGGTCATATCATACACACATTAGAGAGAATATGGGAAAATTACCTATCAGATCTATAGATGGAAGAAAAAGTTCATGACCCAACAAGGGATAGAGAGGATGCAGAAAGTAAAACAGATAATTTTGATTAGATAAAATTTTAAAACTTTTGCACAAATAAATTCCATAAAGCTAAGATTAAGTGGGAAACAACAGGGGAAAATCTTTACAGCAAGTTTCTCTGATAAAGGTATTATTTCCAAGGTATGTAAGGAACTGTTTCAAATTTATAATAATAATAACCATTCCTCAATTGATAAATGATCTAAGGATGTGAATAGACAATTGACAAGGAAGAAGGATATTTATAGCTGTTGGAAAAAATGCTCCAACTTACTACCACCTGTGAGATTCCACCTCACAACCACCAAATTGGCAAAGATGGCAAAAAAAGGAAAATGATAAATATTGGAGAAGTTGTAAGAAAATAGCCACAATGATGCACTGTTGCATCTGTGAGTGAGTATAACCATTGGAAAACACTTGGGAATTATACCTCAAAAAGTTACTGAATAGTACATGCCCTTTGATCCACTTACAGTGTTGCCAGGCCTAGATCCAAAAAAGGTCAAAGAGGTAGAAAAAAGTCCTATATATACTAAAGTATTTCTTGAAGTCCTTTTTGTGGTGGCAAAAAATGGAATACTAAAGGGATGCCCATCAACTGAGGAAAAGCTGAATAAGTTATGGTAAATGAATGTGATAGAATATTATTGTGCTTTAAGAAATGAGGAAATAGCTATTTATTTTTAAAACTTTTAATTAATTAATTTTAAGTTTTCAACATTCACTTCCATAAGATTTTGAGTTCTAAATTTTCTCCCCTTTCCTCTCCTCCCCCTTCCCCAAGACAGCATCAATCCGAAATAGGCTTTGCATATACATTCATATTAAACATATTTTCACATTTGTTATGTTGTGAAGGAGAACCAATGGGCAGAACCATGAGAAAGAAGAAACAAAACAGAAAAAGAGACAAAATAGTATACTTTGATCTCCATTCTGACTCCATAGTTCTTTTTCTGGATGTGGATAGCATTTTCTATCATGAGTCTTTTCGAGTTGTCTTTTGCTGAGGAGAGCTGTTTATCAAAGTTAGTCATTGCACAATGTTGCTTTTACTGTGTGCAATGTTCTCCTGGTTCTGCTCACTTCACTCGGCCTCAGATCATGTAAGTCTTTCCAGGTTTTTCTGAAATCTGTTGCTCATCATTTCTTATGGAACAATAGTATTCCATTACATTCATATACCACAACTTGTTCAGTCATTCCCCAATTGATGAGCATCCTCTCAATTTCCAATTCTTGGCCACCACCAAAAAGAGCTGCTATAAATATTTTTGTACAGCAAGGACTGACCTGTGGTTAGAGCATTCCAAGCTTGCATTGGTCTGATCAGCCACAGTCAGACACATTGAAACTTGACTCTAGCATAGTGATGCCATTTTGGTCCTCTTTGAGAGGACCTTGCTCAATCAAGCTTTCTAAGGAGGTACACTCAATTTTTCTTTTTCTGTGGAAACCTAACTTTTGCTAATCTCTCACAATAATAATATTCATAAAATATTTTTATTTTATAAAATATAAAATAATAAACAATAAACAAAAAGCTACACACACATACATATACACATACACACATACATATGTGTATGTGTGTCCATGCTCTGAGATGATTATCCCAACTCCCACTTGTAATAGTCAGGCCCTAGAGCAGGGCTACAACATCTACTCAGGGCTCTAAGGTTGGCCCGAGGTTCTAGGGGATCATTTGTCTAATGCCACAGCTTCATATCCAGTTGATATCAACTAGTCAGTTTGCCTTAATTAGATTATAGAAAATAGTATGTACTGAGGTTATATGATAAGGATAGTTGGGATCAAACATTCCCCCAAACATCAAGGGAAGAGAAAGGAAATAATTATTTATATAGTACCTACTATGTGTCAGATACTGTTTTAAGTGCTTTAAAAATATTATCTCATTTGACAATATTATCTCACAATAGCCCTAAATACCAGTTTCCCCCATCTATATCTGTGAAAGATATCTCTTTCTCTTCCCCTCTAATTTTTTTTTTATGACATGACTTTTTATATCTAGGTCCCTATCCATTGAGAACTTTTTGTGCCATATGCTGTCAGGTGTTTGTCTAAACTTAGTTTCTGCCAGACTGCTTTCCAGTTTTCCCAGCGGTTTTTGTTGAATAGGGGGTCCTTGCCCCGGGAATAGGAGTTATGGGGTTTATTAGACATTCACAATCTGCCCCACTCACACCCAGGGCTGGGTGTGAGCTAATGATCCTAGTATCCAGAAAACAAGGTCTGGATCCCTGTAGCTTCTAGCTATCAACTCTCTGAGTGAATCTTCCTCCAGGGATATCACTCCTGTTAGGGATTAGTCATTATCCCTAAGAGGAGAAAAATGTCATCAACTCTATAATTAAATCATAGGGACATTGTTGAGCTGGGACTATTGCTTCAATAACTACCATGTGCTTATCTAAATATTATTTAGATCCTGTTAGAAATCATGACCAGGGGTCATGACCTTTGGGTTAGGATTTAGGACACGCAGTAAGGCCTGAGTGCAAGGAGGAGAATCCTGGGTCTGAACTATTAGATCCCAAAGCCTCAGAGACAATCAGTTTCAAGACTGAAGGCAACCTGCAGGCCAGTCTTGAACCTAACACAGAGAAACACTGGGACAAGTTGCAGACAGATGTCAAGTCCTGAAGTAAACCAAAGCCATGAGTTGAGGAATAAAGCATCTTTAGTTGAGATAACAGAATAGCAAACCTACCACGTTGGGGGATGTCCCTTGAGTGCAGAGCACAATGGATTTCCCAACCCAAAGACCCGTGCAAAGTTTCTTATGCCTTTAGGAGGGAGGGAAGAGGTAGAATGAGATACCAAGGCTTGGTCATGAGATGCTGGCCACTCTTAGCAAGCTGAGCAAATAAAACCACTTCATTTGGGCTTGCCCTTCATGCCATGAATCCCAACAAAAGACATAAGACATTCAGGGGCTGCTGTCGGGCTCAAGCTGGCTTTGTTTCCAAGGAAAGATTCTAGAACAGGGACTTAAGGTGTGTCTCATCTCAACCTAATCACTGTCTTAAGGGTGCCAATGCAAGGACATTTCTGGAATTCTAACATGGATAGAATGATTAAGGGATGGTGTCAGTTAATATTACATTTGGCATTAACGCTGTCACAGGGTATGCAAGCTTTTAGTGCCAGGAATTCCTTATGGAATTAAAGGGGGGGGCACTAAGCACGGATCTCAGCAGGAAATCCTAGTGTCTAGGTCCAATATTCCCCAGCCCCTGGAAGAAAAATGGAAATAAGGAAGGTGGGTGTGAGTAGAACCTCCCAGTAGAAGGGTCTGATTCCTCAGGCCCTAGAAATAGAATGAGAGTACTAAGGAGTGGTCCAATCAATTTCCTGTGCCTGGCCCAAGGAAACTGGTAGCCAGCTTGATGTTTGAAGAATCCTGGGGTTAAGGAAGATGCTATATCCTTCTTAAGTACAATAAGCAAAATGTCCAATATAAAGTTAGAGAAATAAAATGTAAATTTTTAGTTATTGCTAATTGAGATAAAAGAAAAATGAGGTGGGAGAACTTAAAGGAAAAAAAAAGTTCCTCATTTACTTTGAGTCTGTAAAAGAATTCGGTCAGATTGAGATGACCAAGTGAGAGGACAGGAGTCTTTGCCTCCCATTTCCTTCTCCCCGCAAAGAGAAAGAGAGACAGACAGAGACAGAGACAGAGTGACAAAGAGAGACAGAGAAAGACCAAGAGCATGAGTACATGGAAAAGCTGTAAGTCCAGCCATGGAGCTGAAAGAGAATGTTGAGCTGATTATCTTGTTAGAAGTGTTGTGTGTTTTCACAAGTGTTGTGTGATCTTACAAGCATTTGTAAATTCATCCCTAATAATATTGGAGTTGGGGGCGGGGAGGATTTAAGTGATAGACTTAGCAAAACATTTTAATTCAGATTTTAATCAAATTTTAGTTCTCTCCCTCTCCCATCACCTTGCCAGCTGGAACAAGGAGGGGGAAGACTATTCAAATTCTTATATTTAAGAAAGGACCATATTGATACATCAAGGTGAGGATATGCCTATACATAGGAAATCACGAATCAAACATGATCTCTTAAAATATACTTTTGATGTTTTGTTTTGAGTTATTATGGGAAAGAAATTGGGCTTTGGTAGGGTTATTTAATAGACAATTAATGTTTTTCTCTAAGGTAGATTTTCTGGATGAATACATTAGACTGAGTATCAACATATTGAATAATTCAAATACTTGAATCTAATTTGAATACTTGTCACTTTTGTAACTTTTTCGAGAAGCCTTACTCTGTAGGTTTTACATCTATTCCCCCCTCCCTTCTCTTACCAGCCAACATGGCGGCTTCTTCAAGGTGAACGTCAGATCTCCAAAGGCACTCGGCAGGGTTCCCACTCTGTAATAATAGCTACCTTCCAGAGTTGCTGAATGTGTGCCAAAACTAAGCAGTGTAAATAATCAATTCAGAAAGAATGTCCACAAACTCAGTCACTTGACTGTGGCCCATCAGTGCTCCTCACCACCCCAAGCCTTCAAATCTGGATAGAAAAGTGAGACTTCATTGTTAAACTACAACAGAAAGCCTAGTGGCTTTTTCTGTATATAAGCAGGTATTACCCAGATTCTGAAAATTAGTCCCTTAACCCAGAAAAGTCAGGTTTATTCTTTTTTTTTTTAGTTTATTTTTTATTTTTGGTTTACAACACTCAGTTCCACAAGTTTTTGAGCTTCAAATTTTCTCCCCCTCCTTCTCTTCCTCCCTCCCCCCCACAAGATGGCATGGAATCGGATATATGTTCTACATATACCTTCACATTAAACTTATTTACACAATAGTGAAGTTGTAAAGAAGAATTATAACCAATAGAATGAATCATGAGAAAGAAGAAACAGGAAAAAAAAGAGCAAATAGTTTGCCTCAGCCTGCGTTCAGACTCCACAGTTCTTTCTCTGGATGTAGCTAGCTTTTTCCATCATGAGTCTTTTGGAGCTGTCTTTGAACCTTGTATTGCTGAGAAGAGCCAAGTCTATCAGTTAGCCATCACAGATACTGTGTGTCTGTAATCGTTTATAATGTTCTCCTGGTTCTGCTCCCCTCACTCAGCATCAGATCACGTAGGTCTTTCCAGGTTATTATAAAGTCCGTCTGTTCCTCATTTCTTATAGCACAATAGTATTCCATTACATTCATATACCACAACTTGTTTAGCCATTCTCCAATTGATGGGCAACCCCTCGATTTCCAATTCTTTGCCACCACAAAAAGAGCTGCTACAAATATTTTTGTACATACGGGTCTAATCAGGCTTACTGTTGTTTTGTTTTTTAATTTTTAATTTTTAGTTTACAACAGTTCCACAAGTTTTTGAGTTCCAAATTTCTCTCCCTCCCTCTCCTCCTGCGTCCCCCCACAAGACAACATGTAATCCAATATCGGTTCTACATATACTTTGCATTAAACTTATTTACACAACAGTCAAGTTGTGGAGAAGAATTATGACCAATGGAATGAATCATGAGAAAGAAGAAACAAAACCAAAAAAGAAGAGGAAAAAAAGAGAGAGCAAATACTTTTCCTCAATCTGCATTCAGACTCCAGAAGTCTTCCTCTGGATGTAGACAGCTCTTTCCATGATGATCCTTTGCAACGGTCTTTGAACCTTGTATTGCTGAGAAGAGCCAAGTCATCACAGAAGCAATGTGTCCGTGGTTGTGTACAACATTCTCCTGGTTCTGCTCATAGGTTTATTCTTAAGGGAATTCTTATTCAGGGATGGGTTAGACTAGATGGCCTCTGAGGTCCCTTTCAGTTCTGAGATCCTGTGATTCTGTGAACTGAGCAATAAAGTATTCATGGATGGTATAGTTAGAGGAGAATTTTGAAATCATCTAATTCCCTTATTGTAGAGGCAGCTTGTGGCACGGTGGATAGAGTGCTAAGTCTGGACTCAGGAAGGCCTGAGTTTAAATCCAGCCTTCAACACTTACTACCTATATGACCCTAGGCAAGTAATTTGGCCTCATTTCCTCACATGTAAAATGGGGATAATAGCAGTTATTGTGACGATCAAATGAGATAATATTTATTAGCACAGTGCCTGGCACATAATAGGTGCTTAATAAATGTTTCTTCTCTCTCTCCATCTCCCTACTCTGCCAGCCCCCAGGCAGAAACTTGAACAGGTACAAATATCCTCTATAGGTCTTCAGCTACGTATGACTCATCTCTGGATTAAATCCCCATCCCCACCCCCACCCCACCCCACCCTACTCCCACACCCACCCCATTGGTGGCTAACCCAGAAGACGGGTATCACACCTGGTAGAAGATGCAGTTTTTAGCTGGCGGGAGGTAGCTTTTGATGCAAACTATGAATTTAGTCAGAGGGTGGAGGAATACAGCTTCTTGCTTATCCCCAGCATAATGACTAGGGCAGGGCTATTTGGGCGCCACACCCCATGTGTAATGCGGACTCAGCTAGCCAGGCTTGTACCAGAGGGAACTACCTGCCTTGCTCCTCCTTTGGAATTTCATTTCCTCTAGCACAGACTTGGTCAACCTCAAAAGGTTTTGAAATGCCTTTGAGTACAAGTAACAAGGCATCTCTCAGATCAGTTACAATTGTAGCAGTAGAAGATGGAGTGGTCTTAGTACAAGGTGTAGTGGAATTTAGCAAGGGGTAACCCAAGGGGACTGTTACTCACCAATCTGAGTTCTTGAGGTCAGGGTTGGATAATAGCAGTAAAGAGTCAATTAAGAGTAAAGCAAGTAGCCATTTATTTTGACTGGCCAGCTGGCCACGGCAGACATCAAGATGAACAGCATCTACCCTGAGCCTGACTTGAGAGTTTTTTGGTGTATAAATTTTTAGGGCAGCATTCATAGGCTAAACATTATTCAAAGTAACATGTGAAGAAAGAAAAGAAAGATGGCTATTCATAAAACAGGTTGTTATGCAAAAAGAAAAATGTATATTCCTACTTACATAAGATAGATTAGGAGTTATCTGAGTAGAGCTGTTCTCACTAAATCAAAGAAATTTGCCTTTTGGGCTAGACAGGAAGGAGAGCTTTCCCAGGATGCTGGAATCTTCTACCTTCAGCAGCTAAGTCTTTTTTGTCTACCCACAAGAGGCAAAAGGAGATCCTGAAAGACACTAGCTGGTATTCAGTTCACTAGGGGTCACTTAGAGAAAAATGGCGGATATAGAACAGGATGGAATCAGTCTGCCTTAAAGCAGGGCTGTTTCTAAGAAGCTAAACAAACATGTTGGGGAAGTTCATGGTGTAGTACTACTGGGGTTGGTAAGTCAAGGAGGCTCACTGGAGGCCAGTAGCCTCAGAAAACTGGCTGAAGTCAGTCTCATTTGGAGAGAGTAATTTTGTCACATTCTCCAACAAAGGAAAGCAGTGATATCAAAGAGGGAGAAAGACCATGCTTGGTGTTTGCCTGGGTGATGCCAGTGCAGAAGTGAGATGAGCAACCTTACAAATACTATGTGCTGAAAAGGCCTTCCAACTGATTTTACTTAATAGGGAGAAGTTAACCAGATTTGGTTCTGTCTAGGGTTTTTTTTTTTAAAGCCTTTCCTATGTGGGAATAAACTACTTGTTCCAAATCTGATTCAAATTTGTACATTACCCTTTTCATTGCCAACCCCTTTCCTCTCCCCCTTCAAGGAAAGTCCCAGACTTCAAAATCATAACCATTTCTATAATTAGCAAATCTGTAAGTAGCATCACCCTCCAGAGTAGCCAGGGTCAGGGTAAAGAGCCAACGAACGGGAGAATTGTGAAGTCTGCTTCCCCTGGTAAGAAGTTAGGTAACCTGAGGTCAATGAATGCAAGGCAAAGTGCAATGGCTGGGTTTGGTACAGGTTGCCAACCCCTGTGGCGTCGACTGAGTCATGCCTACTTTGCCACTGTACCAGAGAATAAACAGAGAATGATAGTCAACAATGAGAAATATATGCAGCTTCTATTGGACCTTTGACTTGTTGGTGTGGGTATTCCCTCCATCAGCACAGATTATGTCTTCTACCCACTCATTAAGTGGTCCCAGAGTTGCTATTGCCAAAATATCCATCACCATGGGACCACACTGGTGATGGGCTTCTTTGAATTTAGCTAGGTTGATCAAAAGATATTCAGTCCATCACTTAGGTCTGTCCAAGAAATCTTTCCAGCTCAGTAGAACTTGTCAGATCTTTAAGGTCCTGGAGTCTCTCCATACCATAATGAGAGACAAGGGTAGGATTTTAAGGAGGATTTGTCATATATTCCCAATGAATTCCTCTTAGTTAAGTGGTTTACGTGCCTATTCCTGAATTTTTCTGAAAGGGGAAACCCAGCTCCAGAGAGAGCTGGGAAGTGTTCTGGGCAGAATGGCTCCTTGCTGATTCTTTCTTCAATTCATCCCCTAAATTGTCTCCTGTACTGATGTCAAGGCTGGAGGGGCTCTAGATTTGGGGGAAATAGGTCAATCCTAGGGCCGAGGAAGTTGCTGATCTCCTGCTGAGCCAGCTTTCATATCTGCTGTGATTCCTTCTCCGGTGGAGCCAGTGATGATGGCAGGTGATGCATATGTTACTAAAGTAATTTATCAGGGGTCAGTAGCAGTTTTCATGGAGGAGGAGGAACCTGGTAGATTCAGAGCTCGATTTTTCTTGATCTGTCCTGGTAGGTTTCTGACATATGAGCTTTCTCTGTCACCTTCCCAGAATATGTATACTATAGACTTCCCCTCTCATCATCACCTTCGGTTTCTAACAGAGAGTATAAATATATGGAAAATGTGAATTTCCCATGAGGAGATTTTTTTTTTCCTAAGAAAAAGAGGAGGTTCAGTTGGCTCCAGGCAGCGGCGGCGAAGGAGCGACGACCTCCTCTCCTGTGGCCTTCGTTTCCTCCCTCACCCTCCCTCCCTCGCTCCTTCGCTCCTTTCCGGAGCCATGGCCTCTGGGATAGTGGTCTCGGACGGGGTGATCAAGGTATTCAACGACATGAAGGTTCGCAAGTCCTTGACACCGGAGGGGGTGAAGAAGCGCAAGAAAGCCGTGTTGTTCTGCCTGAGCGAGGATAAGAACATCGTGCTGGAGGAAAGCAAGGAGGTCCTCGTGGTGGACGTGGGGCAGACCGTGGATGCCTCCTACACCACCTTTGTCAAGATGCTGCCGGCCAAGGACTAACGCTATGCCCTCTATGATGCTACCTTCGAGATCAAGGACAGCAAGAAGGAGGACCTGGTGTTCATCTTCTGGGACCCGGAGTGGGCCCCTCTCAAGAGCAAAACGATCTATGCGAGCTCCAAGGACGCCACCAAGAAGGCACTGACAGGAATTAAACACGAATTACAAGCCAACTGTTCTGAGGCAGTGAAGGACCGCTGTACCCTGGCGGAGAAACGGGGGGGGCAATGTTGCGATTTCCCTGGAGGGGAAGCCCCCCTGTTGGGGCTGCCCAAGCCCAGTGAGGGAGCAGGCTGCCTCCTTCCTGCCAGACCCGAGGAGCTGCGGGGATCCTACAGAAGCAGGGCCATCCCTTCACCCATTTGCCAAACCGCCCCCGACCCCTGACCTCCCCCACTTCACCTCGATGGCTCCGGCCTTCCCAAACAGCCTTTGATGTCCTCACTCCTCTTGAGTTGTAGCAGACCGAGGCACTCCCAGGTGCCCAGGTGTTGTGGAGACCCCCTCCCCGACACAGCCGGCTCCCCTCTCACCCTCCCCCAATTAACTCACGTGGCCAGTAAAAGGAAAGTTCGATTTAAAAAAAGACAAATAAAGAAAAGGTGGGGGGGGGGGAACAAAAGTAAGAAAAAAAGGAAAATTTGGGGAAATTGACAAGAACAGTCAGATGCTTCAAAATAAATGCATGAGAGACTAAGATGGGCAAAATATAAATCTGTTCAAAAAAACGGACTAGTACCTCTCTGTTACTTCCAGGATCAAATCTTCTGGATTTTAAATTTGTTCATAGATTGGCCCCTCCCAACTTTTCAGTCTTCTTACATCTTACTCCCCACCACATAATCTCCCTGCTAATGACACTGGGCTCCTTCTAGTTCGTAATACTTCATCTCCCAATTCTGAGAGGTTTCACTTTCTGTGCCCAGTGACTAGAATGTTGTCCCTCCTCAACTCTGCCTCCCAGCCTCCTTGGCTTCCTTCAGTATTCAGCTAAAATTCCAGCAGTTACAAGAAGCCTTTCTCAGTCTTGCTTAACCTTAGTGCCTTTCCTCTGAGACTATCTCCAATATACCCTTTACGTATATATCTCATTTGTATGTAGCTGTTTGCATATTGTCTCCTACATTAGACAGTGAACGCCTTGATAGCAGGGAATGGCTTTTTGCCTTTCTTTTTATATCACCCAAGAAAGGTTTACATAGTGACTGGTGAATAGCAAGAACAGACTTGACTCTGCACAGGAGGGCATAGTATTAGAGGATCCTTCCCAACACAAAACATACAATTTGAAAGGTTCTTGTCCTTACCGGGGAAACCCTGGAGACTTTGTATATGGCTTATTTTACTCCTTTCAAAAGGCCCTTGATTCTCCTTAGGCAAGTAAGCTAACAATGGTATTAAACACAACAGTTTTCATTTAGCATGACAAAAATACAGGGAGGGCATACACGTAAGAATGTAGACAATCAAGAGAATTCTCCTCTCTGATCTTCTCCAGGATACATTTGGTCATTTTTAAACTTATAGGACCACCAATTTTGTGTCACACTACAAGTTTGTCCGTGTGTGTGTGTGTGTGTGTGTGTGTGTGTGTGTGAATGTCTCCATGCTTACATGTGTGCCTGTACCTGTGTTCATATTCGAATGATATAACAGTACCCTAGACTTTCATAGGAAGGAAATTAGAAACACTGAATACAATCTTTTTAACCAGGACCAGGAATGCTAAAGGTGATCCTAGAGTTCTAGAATCATAGTATATTCCAACTGAAAGAGACTTTAGAAACCATGTAGTGCAACACTCATTTTATTTTTATTTATTATTATTTATTAAAGGCAGCTAGGTGGTACAGTAGATAGGTCATTGGACTTGGAGTGAGCAAGATCTGAATTCAAATCCAGCTTTACACACTAGTTGGGTAACCCTGGGGAAGTCATTTAACCTCCATCTTCCTCAATTTTCTCAGCTGTAAAATGGGGATGATAATAGGATCTACCTCCCAGAGTTGCAAGAATAAAATTAGATAGTATTTGTAAAGCGCTTAAAGGACTATATAAATGCTAGCTACTATTGTTTTAAATTAAAAACAAGTTTTATTTGGTGTCTTCTATTTTTAACATCACAGTAATTTCTGGAAACATCCCCTTCTCCCTCCAAACTGAATTCTATCTTGTAATGAAGAAAAATAATCAAGTGAAAACACTCGATAAAATAAATATATCTGACAATGTATACTATATGTATATGTATATATACACACAATGTATACATTATTCTGCCTTCTGCACTGGTAGACACTCCTGTCCTCTCCAATTTGAAGCAGGAGGAACATCTGCTTCACCACCTGTTCTCTCAGATCATCACTTCCAAGCCCCTTTTTTACAAAGGGAATAGACTTGTTCTCCTTGATTCCAGAAGGCAGAACTAGGAACAATGCGTGAACATTACAGAGAAGCAGATTGAAATTCTGATGTAAGAGAAAACTTCCTGACACGGAACGCTATCTAAAAGTGACGAGGACTAGCTCAGGAGGTAGTGGTCTCCTCTTCACTACAGATCTTCAAGTGGGCATCAGATCATCACCTATCGGAAATGTTGTAGCAGTGATGATACAAGGAAGAATTAGCTAAGAGCAAAGGAAAAGCAGAGTGTTGTGAGGAATCTGAGGCAGGGACTATTTTTCACCTGAGGAAGAAGGTCTGGAGTCAAGGAAGGCTTAATTGAAAACTGCTATTCATAGAGAGAGATACAATCACAGAGTCTGGCCCCTACATAGGACGAATATGTTTATTTCTTAGAATGGTCACACTGATCTCCTCCCAGAAAAAAAAAATGGTAGTCTTTCTGAGGGGTATTCAGTACCAGGCAGCACTTAGGAGAAGGATGTCCAAACTTAAGGAGGGAGAAAGCCCCCAGTTACCAAGATAGAGCCAACTGACCTGCTGACCCTGGGGTCCTTAGGGCCAGGTCATGGGCTTTAACATGCCTGGGGCATGTTGTACCTCCCATCCATTTCCATGGCTGAAGAAGCTGTTGATTTCTTCCAGCCCCATCTGTGATGAAGTCCACTCTGTCCGTGGTTCAGGCTAAAGTTGGGGTCATGAGGGTGACAAGTGGCTGTAGAGCAAGGGCTTCCTAGGTGCAAGATTTTCTTCTAGAACAGAATAATGTGAAAAATATCAGAGCTAAGTCCTCTCCCAATTCCTTTATCGCTTTTGACCCCACCTAGATTATGGATTAGAATTGGAGCATGTTCTATTTCTCACTTATTCTCATGGCTAGAATCAGTGGCTGGAATAGTCAGATCTAGAAGGGACCACAGAGGGTGGCCAACTAGTTTAACTACCTTCATCATGTGGATGAAAAACCAAGGCCAAGAAAGAGGGGCGGGGCAGGGGGAGGCACGACTTGTCCGGTGGTTGGACTACTGTTGAAGGCAATGGAAACCTGCTCCCTCTTCCAAGAAGCTGTTTTTGTTGGTATTGTAACATAAGATGGCGGATAGAGCACTGGACTTGGAAGCAGAAAGACCTGCGTTCAAATTCTACCTTAAGACACTTACTACACCGTGTGACCTTGGTCAGGTCACTTAACCTCTGTCCGCCTCAGTTTCCTCATTGGTAAAACGGAGATAATAATATCACCTACTTCCCAGGGTTGCTGGGAGGATAAGAACGAGATGATATTTGTAAAGCGCCTCACAAACCATACAATGCTATATAAATGCTATCATCTTTATTATCCTCAGTAGAAATTTCCCTGAGCAAGACTCATGGTTTCTCATACTAGCTACTTCAAGTTTATTGTTTTTTAGTTGTTTCGTGACCCCATTTGGGATTTTCTTGGCAAAGATACTGAAGGGATTTGCGTTTCCTTCTTCAACTCATTTTAGAAATGAGGAAACTAAGGCAAGCAGGGTTAAGCGACTTGCCCAGCTAGTAAATTACTGAGGCCAGACTTAGACTCAGATATTCCTGGCTCCAGGTCCAGCGGTCTATACACCGCACCAAGTAGCGGCCCCTTTAAGCTTGTACCATCATCCTATTCAAGCTATCATTCTGCACTGTAGTCGGAAACAAACACATGATATTTGTGCTCGTTTTTATTTTTAGTGTTTAATTGATCTTAAGTCATGGTCACCAGCCTCAGGAAAGTCTACATATATGTCATCTCTCCAAAAATGTCATGCTCCGATGCTTCATTGTAAGGAAGAGGTAGCTCTTAGTTTTCATGGTTGAGATTTGGTAGATCCCAGTGAACTGGAAGACTGAGTGGAAACTTGGGAAAGGATGGTTTATGAACCAACATTTGGTTCGTGATGTTAGCCTAGTTTAGTTTGAAAAGATGCATCACCAGGAATACTTTTTGGCCGCAGCGATTGAACGGTAATACGATATGGCAGAAAGAATGTTGGATTTGGAGTCGGAGGATCTAGGTTCAGAAAATTAGAAGAAGCCTCTCTGAGCATCCTCATCTCGTAAATGAGGAGATTGGACAAGATGATGTCCTTAGGTCCCTTCCAGCTCTAAATTTAGGATCCATCCTATGCATTTATAAATACCTGTTACTAAGGCATAGAGAGAGTAGCTACGTGGAGCAGTGTATAAAGTGCCAGGCCTGGAGACTCATCTTCCTGAGCTCAAATCTGGCCCCTGACACTTACTAGCTGTGTGATCCTGGGCAAGTTACTTAACCCTGTTTGCCTCAATTTCCCCATCTGTAAAGTGATCTGGAGAAAGAAATGGCAAACCACTCCAGTATCTTTGCCAAGAAAACCCCCAATGGGGTCATAAAGAGTCAGATATGACTGAAACAACTGAACAACAAGGCATAGAGAGAATTGTGACTAGAAGTGCTGAAAGGAATACCTTTGTGAACAAAACCAGATTCTTAAAGAATGATATGTATTCTGGTGACTATAATTGTTTTGCCAGTGACCAACAGAGACATTTTGACCTTTGCCCTATCTGTCAATAAGTCATGTATCTTTTCTCTATTTTTTTCCTGAGGTCCATGAAGCCTAAAACTCTGATTCATCATCCTTTCTTCATCCTTTGTGAGGCTTAACTCATCTCTCTTCTTCATTATTGATAATTCTTAAAGATGGCCACCTGTCCTCTCCTTTCCCACTGGGCCCACAGCACAGCCTGAATTCTGTATCTTGACTGAAAAATTAATCAAGATTAATTGCTTGGAAGACAGTTATGCTTACAATTCTCCCTCCACTCAGGGTAACCCATGTCTTGGCCTGGCCAAATAGTGCTTCCAACTTTGCCTAGAAAGAAAGTGAAAGAGCACTCCCCTAAAGAGCAGCCAGAAGACCTCCATTCCACAGTACTTGATACGTAGGGAATTTCAGTCATTCTTTTAGAGCTATAGAATCTCCGAGCTGGAAGGGACCTCAGAGATGAGGCGATCTAATCCAACCCCTTCATTTCACAGGTGAGGAAACTGAGCCCCAGCATGGTTAAGTGACTTGACAAAGTCACACAGGGAGTAAATGGCAGAACTGAAGTTCAGATAAAGATCCAGGGAATCCAAGTTCACTTTCCACTGAACCACAGGTCTTCATGTCTGTATGGAATGCACAAGTATGAGCCCACATCCCATTTGAACAGAAATTCCTCCTACCTCATAAATCATCATCCAACTTTCATATCTAGACCTGCCTCCTTTCCCCCTTTCCCTTCGTTCCAGAAGACAAAAATGAGACCCAGAGGGATGAAGTCTAAGGTCAAAGAGCTGAGGTTCAAACTCATGGTCTTTGGGGAAAGATGCCTTTGTCTTTGGGAAGGCTTAGAACAACTATGTGACTCGACTGGGGCATAGGATCTAAGTGGACCACATATAATCCTTTTCAGAGAACATATAGCTAGCAAGTTGCTGCTATGAACTAGCTGCTATAAATAACTTTTGATAGAAATCTTCCTATTGTATAGTTTGTAGAAATAATTTTGAGGAGGTGAAGGCCATATAGAAATAGATAGATACCTTATCCTAAACAGTTCATTCACACTTCTAAATGTCAAACATAATAAACTAATTTAAAATGTATATTTAAAAATTATAAGTAATTCAAAATTTCCATTTTTCTATAAGACAAATAGTTCTCAAATTCACTACCTGAAGCCCTACCCCAGTTTCACATGAAATTTTGTCATTTTTTTTTACCCTTCTGGTCTTTTACAGCACTAATTTGTGGCTATCCACATTTCACTGTTTTCAGTTCTGTCTCATTGTCTCATTCTCACTCTTTCTATTCTATTTCTGTGTTCCTTTTTTCCTATGACTCATTTTTTTCTCTTTCTGTCTCTAGCTAGCTCTTTTTCTCTCTGCCTCCATCTCTCTGTTTTGATTTTCCTCCTTCTGTAAAACCCTCTCTGGGTCAGGTTTCTTTCCTCACTAGCTCCTCAAATCTATTTTTTTGTAGCACCTCAAATCTTGATGACTCCCCATACCTACCACATCCCTTAATTTCCCCTGCATCCTCCTTTATTCCTCTCCCATCCCAGGGCCCTAGAGACTCACCAGAAAAAAGCCAAGTCCAACACAGAGTCCAATTAAAACTGCAACAGCAGCTAGAGTTATGAGGACGATTGCCCAAGGCTGCAGGACTGCACTAGATGCAGCTGTGGTCGCTGAGGTCCCAGTGCTGGTGGTGGTCTCTGTGTAGTCTTCAGTGGTGTAGTCTACAATGATGGTGACTATTTCAGTGATGTAGGCTGAAGTGGTGGTCCCTGGGTCCTCAGTGGTGGTCCCTGGGGCCTCAGTGGTGTAGTCTATAGTGATGGTGCCTATTTCAGTGCTGTAGGCTTCAGTGGTGGTCCTTGGGTCCTCAGTGGTATAGTCTTCAGTGACAGTGTATATTTCAGTGACGTAGTCTTCAGTGGCACTCCCTGGGTTTGCACTAGTTTGGCTAGTTCCTACTCAGAAGAAATATCTTTAAATGTGTAATCTTTTAATGACAATAATACTATTTGTAATTTAGTATTTAGAAATTGCTCAGTACGGTGCCTGGAATACCGTATGTGCTATATAAATGCTTTTATAATGATGATGATGATGCATTCTTCACTGATATTTCATGGGCTCTCACTACTTGACTAGCTTCTACTCAGAAGAAATACCTCTAAGTGTGGAATATTTTAAAAATCCCTTTGCCTGTTCAGTTTAACCCCCGTTTCTATAATCTCACCCATTCATAGTGATGTCTCTTGGCAAAGCTTTGATTTCTTTGCCATAAGAATTGTCACGTCTTTAGGATTTACTTAAGAGAAAACTTGTTAAGAGGGAATCTTTTAACCAACTAATGAGAGCTAAAGGACTCGGGAATCCTGTTCCCTCATGAAGCAGCCATAAATTGCCTGGTGACAAAATGTTGCCAGACTGCAAGTCCTCATACATACTTCTCTTTTACCAATCCATGTTCTTGACCTCTGTGCTCCTGAGCCTCGAAATCCACGCTATTTAAAAATCAGCTATTTGTATTAACTTACTGTAATCTGTTCCCTGATTAGGAAGTCAAGAAATAGAAACAAGACCTTTAGTGGCTTCTAGTTAGTTCCTTATCTTGTAACGGCTCAGTCAAAGTTGGGGGGGAAGGGTAGGTGGAGGTAGAAAGGATTGGCTTCCCATCTCAACCTAAAGCCAGGACCACTATGAAGGAATGAGCTATTCTCTTGTGGAAAAGACAAAGGACCTAAGCGTCCCAAACATTAATGTAGGAAATGTTGACGAGGCAGAGACACGGGAACCTCGATGGAGTCCAGGTTCCAGGATGTATCCCCTCCCTCTGGGAACTAAGACCCTGTAATATCCTTTGTCCTACACCCTTGTTGTCCTCATTTACCTTGCCCCGTTGGATGGCCTTAAATTTCCCCTTGATGTTAAACCTACCATAATGCATCACTGGCTTGAATAATAACAGGTAACATTTAGGTAACACACCATGTGCCAAACACTGTCCTGAGAGCTTTACAGACATTACCTCATTTGATCATTACAACAACCCTGGGAGGTAGATGCTGTTATTATATTACTTTATGCATTTTTAGACTGGTTCCTAAGGAAACCAGGACACCTCAGGACTTCATTCTATCCTTTGTAACACCTGGTCTTCTCCCATGGAAGTAAGAGATCTGTCTCCAAAGGCCTCCCCTCCCTAAGCTCTGGGATCCAGTTACTCTAGCTCCAACTTCTTAGATTGGTATTCTCTTAAGAGATATTGGGAATAGTCCTCTCTCTTCGGTGAGTGAATGCAGCATATCGTAGAATTCAGGCCAGGTTCTAAATCAGGGTTAAGTACCAGACCTAGGGTCAAATTTAGAGTGGAGGTGAGAGTAATAAGAGAGATTCAGAATACAAGTAGGATCAGTGTTAAGGTAGGATGAATAATTAAGCTGGTGAGGTTGGGTCAAGATTGAGGGAGCACTGAATTAGGAAAAATGGAGAGAGAACATTAATCATTTTCCTAGGAAAGAAGAAATTGAGAACTGGGGAGGCAGAATGTCTATATTCAAGGCCAATTTTGGGCAAAGGCACAATATGGGACTGCCTACCCCAACTAATTGCAAGGCCACTAAAGGCCTCATGGCTCTCAGAATATGTTCCTTTATCTCCCCCTTTTCTATACTCCCTTCCCCTCCTGCACTGCTTACTGATTCCTCAGATTCTTCTAAGAGGACAGAAATACTTTCATTTTATAAGTAAAGATCATATTTAAGATGTACCTACCCATTAGACTGAATCCACATTAAGTATAAGTGACTCATATCAGATGTTTTCCTGAAAGTAGGATTTGATAGGCGAGAGAGAGGAAAAAATGGGAATACAGAAAACCTAGAAGGAGGGCAAGGGGCTTCATGGAGGGGAGAAAGTCATAAAGGGGAAGCTACAGGTGCCTAAGACAAACCTCACCTATGAAACCTGTTTGCTAAGGGTCTACCCTGCCTGCCTATAGGGAGAGATCCCTTCTCTAAGAATTCATACCTTTTTCCTAGATCATTGTCTTCTATACACTTTACTTTGAAATAAATTCACTCACCCTCTCTCAGGAAGCTGAGAAGAAGCAACAGCAGGAAGGCTGAGGGGAAGGATTTTCCTCTTCTCATCTCAATATAATCCACTGGTGCTGGGAGTCAGGAAATGTGGGTTCTGAGAGCTGATACACCCAGGCTTTTTCCCTCCTCCTTTTCTTTAGTCCACTCTTGCCTTTTGTCCACAACATTTATAGTTGTTGCTGGACCAGGAAAGGCCAGGCTTCTTTGGTCCTTCCTTTCCCAAGGAGGGGCAGCCCCAGGTCATTGCTCTTTATCAGTCAATCAAAGGCCGGGGTGTGACAGCCAAGAGGAAGAAGAGGTGAGATGGAGCTGTGGTAGATGTAGTTGGGGTAGGTCATGGGTTCTGGGGAGGAACAGAGGTGAGTTGTAATAGGGGGATCAAAATTGTCAATGTGAAGGGGAATTAGCATCTGAGCCATAGACTGGATCAAAAACCTGTTCTTGATGCAAGTGACTCACTTCTCAGGATGGGAGGTTCTGGATTCCCGGAGAGTTAGAGGGCTAAGGACCAGATCCCAGAAGTCAACCCAGGTTGGGAGTGTGCTGGAAAACTAACTGGCTCACTGGAAGAAAAAAGAAGTATGCATAATACACTTTTAAGTTTATTCTGTTATTAACATTTTATCCATTGCTTTCTTGAGTCTAGATCAGTGGCAGGGAACCTGTGGCCTCAAGGCCACATGTGGCCCACTAGGTCTTCAAGTGCAGCCCTTCGACTGAATCCAAACTTCATGGAACAAAGGGGAGGACCACTAGGTCCTCAAGTGCAGCCCTTTGACTGAATCCAAATTCCAAAGAGGATTTGTTCCCCTTTGTTCTGTGAAGTTTGGATTCAGTCAACGGGCCACACTTGAGGACCTAGAGGGCCACATGTGGCCTTGAGGCTGCAGGTTCCCCACCCCTGCTCTATATAAAAAAAACAAACTCCAGGAATAAATCAAGATCTGATTTGAAACATTTGCTAGTTTTGGAGATGTAAATATTCACACTGAAAACTTACCAATGGGCTCTCTAGAGAGCTGGCTCCAGCACACTCCTGTGACTAGGCCAAGAACTTAGGAATCTAGCCTTTCCCTTGCCCCCTCAGCTCCCAAATATCCTTCTTCTATCCTTTCCAGTCCCTGTTCCTCTTCCATGAGATCCAGGTCCTGGATCTCTCTTCCCCAGAATGAAATTCCTTGAGGGAAGAGAGAGTTTCAATCTTGTCTTTGGTTTCTCCAACACCTAGCATTGGTATGAACTGATTCAAAGTGAAATGAGCAGCATGAGGAACACAACATAAGAACATAAATGGACACAACAAGAAAACAATTGAAACTGAATGTTATGAAATTATTGTGATTAAGCTTGGCCCCAAAGAGAAGATACAAGCATGCACTTCCCTTCCTTCCTTGGAGAAGTGGAGGCTTTAGGTATGGAACACTGTATGTAATGCCAGACTGTAGAGGTCTTGGTTAGTTTTTCTGGACTATTTTTTTCCTTTTTAAAGTTATTTGTTATAATGGCTGACTTTCAAGGTGAGAGAAGAGGGAATTAGGAATATACTAGGAGAAATATTGGGAAGTGCGGGTAATATAAAAAGAAGGTGTGATTAAAAGAAAATAAATAAATGTTTATTGGCTAGGATTGAATTGGATCAGCCTGTCCCTCAAGATCTTACCTCCTTTAGCCTTGCTCCTCTCCCAAGAGACAAAGAAAAGAAAGTTTATTGTTGAAAGGAAGAAAGCCCTGGTCCTAAAGGAGGGAGGCATGTTTTTGGTATAGTGGACAGCCTCTCAATGCCTTTTAAAACCACCCCATCCCTATTTCTCTCAGAAATACTCTTTCAAATTTTTTCACATGTTGCTCCCCAAAATACCTAATGTGACTGGAATAGCTACCCCCTCCTCACACTCACACACATACAGTCTCCCATAGCCAAACCTTTAAACTGCCTCCATTCCATCCTATAAATAGCCCCTAATGCTACATCTTATAGGAAGTCTTCCTGGATTTGTCAGGTAAGATTGGGTAGTTTTAAACATGAAGATTGTCTGATCTGGAATAAGAACTACTCCCATTTTTCAGCCCCCAAAATGTCCTCACCCATGTCCTGTGAATGGTCTAATGACCAAACCTTTAGCTCCTTGTGTGTCCCCTAGAACCACATAGTGCTTCTTGGTCAGATAGCTTTCTGAGAGCAGGTACTATGCCTTCTTATTGGACCAGGAATTTCCTGAAATCAGGACCATGCCCACCACCTGCCACACAGATGAGGCAAATGAAGCCCTTTGATTGCTATATTATTATAATGGAGATAATTAAAGGAAACTGAAAAGGAAGCACAACTCTTTACCATATAAAAGAGAATGTTGAGTATTAGGGTGGCTACTACCTTCCAGGACACTATGCAGAAAGTACTGTATAATTCAACTCAGCAAAGTTATATATACACAAGACATCATAGATACACAGCCAGCTGGCCCTTTAAGATCCTAAGAAAAGTAGAAGGTGTTTGGGGGCAGGGTCTTCATAAAAGCTATGTTCAGGCAAATGACCAAAGCAGTGTCCATTTCTCTTCACTAACTTTGTTCCATAGACGCCTCAAAGGGGGCTCTCCCATTTACTCCAGCTCCCTAACAGTAGCTTCATTGATACAATATCTGAACCAGTTTGCCAGCCTATCAGTATTTTTCTTTGAAATTTATAAAATCTCAGAGTAGGCAAGGAACTCAAAGGTCAGCTAAGCCACATCCTAGTTCAGGCTCATGTTCTTTCTCTCTCCCTCTCCCCCCCCCCCTCTCTCTCTCTCTCTCACTTTCTTTCTCTCTCTCTCTCTCTCTCTGTCTCTCTCTCTGTCTCTGTCTCTCTGTCTCTGTCTCTGTCTCTCCCCCCCCACATACACACACATGCATCATGCATGCATGCTCGCACACACACCCTTCATCATTCATACACACACATACAAATATATAAACACATATATACACAAACACACACACATATACACCTCATCCTATATAAGTATATGTGTATGTGCGTGTCAGAAATGGATTACTGAATGTAATAACCTACTAATTGGCCTCCTGCCTCCAGTCTTTCCCTAATCCATCTTCTGCCCAGCTGCCAAAGCAAGATTCCTAAAGCATAGTTCTGATCATGTCACTCCTCTGCTAAAGAAGCTTCAGCAGTTCCTTATTGCCTCTAGGATAAAATACAAATGTCTCTGCTTGAAATTGAATACCCTTTGTAATCTGACTCCAACGAATTATTCCAGACCAATTTCACATTTCTCTTTCCTTTATGCCCTCTGCATTTCAAACCAGCCCTGTACACATCTCCTACCTTTGAGCCTTTGTGGTGGTTGCATACTTGGAAATCATTCCTTTCTTCTCTCTAGAATCCCTAACTCCCTTTAAGGGTCAGCTTATCTGCCATATCCAACACAACTGCTTTGGTTACCTCAGGGATAGTGCTTCTTCCTCCTCAAAATTACTTTGTATTTACTGTGTATATATTTGTCCACATGTTTTTTCTTTCCAGTAGAATATTAATTCCTTGAGGGGAAGTACTGTTTTAATTTTTGCTTTTACATTTGTGAGACCCTCTTAAACCCCTCATCACCCAAAGAAGGCCAAAACCTGGACTGGCCAATCAGAAAAGGACATTTTGGCTCACTCTGAGTTGGCATACCCATAACCCTTTGCAATACCAAAGTTCTCCTGCTATGTCAGCAATCACAAGAATGGATGAAGCTGACCAGGAGCATTCTTTTATTTATGACTGATAAAGACCAGGTGCCTTGAACTGGACACTATCCTTATTAATGACATTTCTTTTATCTTGTTGTTTTATGGCCCTCTCTTGTTATGTCACTCTCCTACCTTATGACATTCCCTTGTTTATGACTGACAGAAACCAGACATCTTGGGGGCACTCTCTTGTTCTATGGAAACTATAATTTTGGCTGACAAAAGACACAGGCATCTTGAGTCAGGGGAAAGGGGGGAGGGAATACCTCCTTCCTCCACGGGTATATAATCTCTTTCAACTAATCTTTCTTTAAGCTCAGTTTTACTGAGACTCCCATACATATATGATTCTTCTAGCTTATAGACAAAATAAACAGCATATGTATGACCTAACTCTTTTTGCTTCTTTTTAGACTAAACACTGAGGGCTGACAGGTTGGTGCTCTGACTTGGATGAAACTGATGGAGTAGAAAGACAACACCCCACCCCAACAACACTAGTGATTGAGGTGCCACAGGATCTATTTTCCTGGAGTTTTAACCTTGACAGGGGAAGGTAAGTCTCTCTCTATTCCCAGCTTCCATTCTGGACTCCCACTAGTTTGATCAAAGTCTGCAATTCTCTCTAAGCTAGCTCTGGGGGTGGGGATCATGTTGCTCTGTGCTGCATAGTTCTCTTCAAAAAGCAAGGATCATCTGAAAATTGGGCAATGGGTCAGTCAGAAGCTAAAATTAGAGATCTGGATAACAAAACTATGGTAGAAACTAAAGTTAGAGATTGGCTGAAAAAACCACCACTGTTTATAGGTCAAGTCATTCTGATGACCACAAATACTGCCAGTGCTGGTAGCAGTCAACCGAAGATAGCCCTGAATTATGTTGGCCCTGTTGGGCTCTTTTGACTGGTATAAATTGGTTTATCTTAAAAACAATTAAGCTTTAAAAGCCAACAAATGTCTAGACTAGAGTAGGAATGTTTCCACGGCTGGTTTGTTGAAATGGTAGAATATAAGGCAGAAGCTTCTTCCCTTAAAGTTCACAAAGCCACTTTAGCTTCAGCACCCTTTCCCCTGGTGCCATCTGACTTTCTTTACCCTCTCCTCCCCTCCTGCCCAGCCTGCCTTTTCCCTCCTGCCATTGCTCCCCCACCCTACTTGAGGTCTCATCACTCCACCCCTCCCCTTAAAGGTTATAGTCCTAATAGGGACAGCTCTATTCTGCCTATAGACCAGATCTCTGAACTTAACCCCATCAGGACCTGTCCCTTTGATGTAGTCAATAAACAGAGCCCCCAAACTGTCCCTGTTGAGGACAAGGGAGACCATGTTAAGATGACCATTACACTTGTTCCCACCATGCAGTATACTATGTAGCTTCAGCAGCTAGTAGCTCCCATTCTGAATCTACATCTTACCCCGGCCCCATGGGGAGCTGTAAACCTAGTAATTGCCACTATTACAAAAAACTGGAACATTGGAAATCTGAATGTAGGATTTGCCTCAAAGTTATGCAGAATAAGGAACACTGGAGGCATCAAAGCCTTCCCCAGGCAACCTTAGGGGTGCTCTGAGAAAAGTTTGCAGGACCCAGTCCTCATCTGCCCCTCTTTGTCCTTCTCTCAACTGAGAGAGGTGTCCATGGTAAGAGAGGGTCACTCCATTGACTCCTCGATGGATACACGGGCCACTCTGTTAGTCTTGGATCCTTGCAAATTCCCCACCCCACCTTTCCTCAGAGTAATGAGAGCCTATTGGTGGTGGGATTTCTTTTTTTTTATTTAATGTTTTTAGTTTTCAGCATTGGTTTCCACAAGATTTTGAATTACAAATTTTCTCCCTATTTCTACCCTACCCCCCCACTCCAAGATGGCATATATTCTGATTGCCCCGTTCCCCAGTCAGGCATCCCTTCTCTCACTCCACTACCCCCATCCCCTTTTCCCTTACTTTCTTGTAGGGCAAGATAGATTTCTATACCCCATTGCCTGTATATCTTATTTCCTAGTTGCATGCAAAAACTTTTTTTTTTGTTTTTGAACATCTGTTTTTAAAACTTTGAGTTCCAAATTCTCTCTCCTCTTCCCTCCCCACCCACCCTCCCTAAGAAGGCAAGCAATTCAACATAGGCCACACATGTATCATTATGCAAAACCCTTCCACAATACTCATGTTGTGAAAGACTAACTATATCTTGCTCCCTCCTATCCTGTACCCTTTTATTCAATTTTCTCCCTTGACCGTGTCCCTTTTCAAAAGTGTTTGCTTTTGATTACCTCCTCCCCCTATCTGCCCTCCCTTCTATCATTGCCCCTTTTTTATCTCCTTCCTCCTTCTTTCCTGTGGGGTAAGATACCCAATTGAATGTGTATGTTATGACCTCCTCAAGTCAAATCTGATGAGAGCAAGATTCATTCATTCCCCCTCACCTGCCCCCTCCTCCCTTCCAATGAGCTGCTCTTTCTTGCCACTTTTATCTGAGATAATTTACCACATTCTATCTCTCCCTTTCTCCCTCTCTCAATCCCTTAATTTGATTTTATATTTTTAGATATCACCCCTTCATATTCGACTCACCCTGTGCCCTCTGCCTCTGTCTCTGTCTCTGTCTCTCTGTCTCTGTCTCTGTCTCTCTGTCTCTGTCTCTCTCTCTCTCTCTCTCTCTCTCTCTCTATATATATATATATATGTGTGTGTGTGTGTGTAAATATCTATATATGTATCTATATCTATATATATCTATATCTATATATATCTATATCTATATATATCTATATATCTATATATCTATATATCTATCTATCTATCTATATATATATATATATGTATATATATATATATATATATTCCCTTCAGCTACCCTAATACTGAGGTCTCATGAATTATACATATCTTTCTATGTAGGAACATAAACAAAACAGTTCAACTTTAGTAAGTCCCTTATGATTTCTCTTTCTTGTTTACCTTTTCATGCTTCTCTTGATTCTTGTGTTTGAATGTCAAATTTTCTATTCAGCTCTGGTCTTTTCATTGAGAAAGCTTGAAAGTCCTCTATTTTATTGAAAATCCATATTTTGCCTTGGAGCAGTATACTCAGTTTTGCTGGGTGGGTGATTCTCGGTTTTAATCCTAGCTCCATTGACCTCCAGAATATCATATTCCAAGCCCTTCGATCCCTGGGTGGTAGGATTTCTAACAAGCCTCTCTGAGCTTTTCAGACTTCCCCTCTCCCTGTCATTCAAAAATTAGCAAAAATTAGACTTGTATATTTATCTGTGTCAGTGTCTCTGGGTCTATGTCATGTTTGTTCTGTGAGCTAGATTTTATTACCCTGAATGATTTAAAATGAAGCCAGCCAGAAAAACTTTTAAGGGCTGTAACTAGAGAAAACACTGGGAAAAATTAATAAACTTCCTTGTTATTTCAGAACTAACTCTTTCCGTGGCTTTCTGTGGGAGATTAGATTATAAGAAAAGGAAAAGTCCGTAAGTCTTTTTTTGTGTGTGTGGTCCCAACCCTGGCCACGTTGGAGCTACAGAAATAAGATTAGATAATTAAAGTTGTAGAACTGCTAAAAATGTCTTAGCAGATTCTGGAGGTTTTGAGATAAATCATTAAGAAGTTTAGAAATTAATCATTCTAAGATTTCAGGAGAAAACTCCTGAGACTTTGGGGTAATTCCAGGAACTCACCCCCTTCTGAAACACCTCTTCACAATCCCAATGGCTCATCATTTCCCACTCCCCCCCCCTCAGAGGCAATAGTGTATCCTCGTGAGAATTGCTAACAGTCCATGTCTCCCAGTTAATCCCTCACATCTCAGATCAGATTAAGAAAAGAGAAGGCTGGAAAATTATAGAGAAACTTGAATCACCCTTCCCTACCTAGCAGAGGGGGGGACAGCAGCCACACCAGGACCCCACTGGCAGTGGCCCCAATGGCCCTGTGCCCCTGCAGCCAGCCCCTTTAGGCAAACCTAGGGCTTTTCTTTTGGATACAGCACATTTTGTCTACCCTGCTCCAGCACCTGCAAGTGACCCTAGCCCCAGCAGTGCCTGTAGCTGTGGGAGGGGAATGGGTCAGTCCCCATGGCCAGCATTCCCTAAGCCCTACCACCAAGAATTACCACCAATGGGAAGGTTCTGGCACCAGCCACTCCAGCTCCTAAGGAGTACCCTCTGCCACACACCCCCAAAGCCCAGTCAGTCAGTATCTCCAGGGTTGCTGCTGCCTGCGAAAGTCCAGGTGCCCCTGGTAACAGCTAGCATGGTAGTACAAGGTCGGGGAGCCAGCCAGCCTCTGCCCTCGGTAAGCCCACCCTTCTCTGTTCCAGCTGCAGAAATGTATCAGCTATGTAATTTATGGCAAATTATTTCATTTGCTTCAGTTTCCTGATTTACAAAGAGAAAAATAATAATGGTGGTTGTTGTGAGATCAAAATTACATAGTGATTGTAAAGTACTAAACACAGTGACTGGCATATGCTAAGTACTACATTATTATTGTTTCTCTAATTTAATGTAATTGTTCCATGCCTGATAACTTTAAAGTGGTTTTAAAATGTCAAAGGTAATAAGATCAATGATTACTGTATGTGATAATTTGGAAATGCAATCGATGTCATCTGAAGTTTATTGTTTGTGTTATTATTATATTTCTAAATTGCATTGTATTTCTAAATTCACTTATATTGCAAAATTTGAGAGACCATTGTAAAACAAAAATGATGTTAGACAAAGGCATTTTTAATCCTGACTTTGTTACATATGAATTGGGAGTTTAAAAGGATGTGATAAAAACTAGAGAATTTGAAAACTTAAATATTTAATGAGGTATATTTAATTACAAACAGGTGATAATGATGATGATGATGATGAAATTTACTATAATAGCAAATTTTATTTGAAAGTCTTGGCTATTATGAAAGTATATAAGGTGGTTTAAAGATGTAGCTTCAACATATTAATGATGAAATGAATGATTTTCTGTACAAGGTAATTTGGAAGTATATTCACCTAAATTGATAATGGGTTTGTTTCAAGTTTTAATTTTAGGGTATTGTTATAATTCTAAATTTTCTCATATTGTATAATTTGGTAAACAATTATATCAGCCATGTTATTAGAAAAGCAATTCCTCTTATCTAGATGCTAGATTAAGAATTGTACTATTAAAAAAAGCAGGGGGGTAAATGCATTAGGAAGCTGTTAGTACATTCTATCTGCTCTACTGACCATGTACTATAATATATTTTTTTAATTTTTAAATTTTTTTTATTTATTTAACATATTTAGTTTTCAGCATTGATTTTCACAAGACTTTGAATTACAAATTTTCTCCCCATTTCTACCCTCCCCCCACTCCAAGATGGCATATATTCTGGTTGCCCTGTTCCCCAGTCAGGCCTCCCCTCTGTCACCCTACTCCCCTCCCATCCCCTTTTCCCTTCCTTTCTTGTAGGGCAAGATAAATTTCTATGCCCCATTGCCTGTGTATCTTATTTTCTAGTTGCATGTAAAAACATTTTTTTTTGTTTTTGAACATCTGTTTTTAAAACTTTGAGTTCCAAATTCTCTCCCCTCTTCCCTTCCCACCCACCCTCCCTAAGAAGTCAAGCAATTCAACATAGGCCACATGTGTATCATTATGTATAACCCTTCCACAATACTCATGTTGTGAAAGACTTACTATATTTTGCTCCTTCCCAACCCAGTACTATAATATTCTAAAGCACTGTAATTTAAGAAAATTATAAACTCCCAGGTTTTGCCTATATTTAAGAGGAAGTTTCACCTAGAATTCTTATCAATCCTGTGCAAGAGTTTTCTGTGTGGTAGAATTCCTGCTGAGTAAAGGGGTGTGATTTTCAAGCCTACTTCATCAATTATTTATATATATATATTAATTTGGAGGTTTGTGAGCTACCATATTCACTATGTGAGATTCCAGAATGTAATTATTTTCTTAATTTCTAGTGATATATTTAAAGACAAAGAGAAGAAAAGACACTGAGTAAAAAAACTTTAAAGGCCTGGTAAATATTTTTATTGTAATAAGGCTAATTTATTTGGGTATCTTCTTGGCTTATAAAAACTGAATTTCCACCCCATTACAAATGATGAAAGCCTAAGTCACATGAGTTTGAGTCACATGGTTGTGATGGCCTCTGACCCTGAAGAAGCATATATACTCAGAGGTTAGCATTTTGCTTGAGGGCTCACTCATTGGAAGAGCGTTCCTGTGATTTGGCCAGTCAAGACCCTGGGTAGCCGTTAAGGAGCCCCCCTCCCCACCCCCAGCTTTGAAAACCCAGATGTTAGTGCTTCTCTCTCTCTGGTAACTGTATGTATTGCTATGGACAGACAGCTAGAAGCCTATCTGCTGATTTGCATTATTTGCTCTGTTTATATAATTTCTGCTTGTAATTTCTGTTTGTGTTTTCTCTGAAGTTCAGGGTGCTGACTTTTTCCCCTGAACTAAGTGAATGATATATGTACATTTAATTAAAGTGAGATTGCAAACCCCTTAAAGTTGCTTTCCTTAGAAAAGCAGATCAAAGAACTTGTGCTAACAGCCCTCCTGTGCGATGGTGTTATTGGTCTTACACCCCTACAACAGCTGCTAGCAACATTGCTGTTACACTTGGCCTCACTTTCATTCTGCTCTTTTTCCTTGTTTGCAGTTTAATCCCTGAAGTAGAGTGAAGTTTTCCCCATACCTTCCTTGGTTTGCCGGTGGTGCCTTTGGCACCCCTTTGGCCAAAAGGGTAGGAATGTGAGACCCATTTAAGTCCTCATCACCCAAAGAAGGCTGAAAACCTGGACTGGCCAATTGGAAAAGGACATTGTGAGTTATACCCACAATCCTTTGCGATACCACAGTTCTCCTGCTATGTTAGCAATCACAAGAATAGATGAGACAGACTAGGAATGTTCATTTGCTTATGACTGATAAAGACCAGGTGCCTTGAACTGGGCACTATCTTTATTAATGGCATTTCTCTTATCTTGTTTTATGGCCCTCACTTATCATGACACTCTCATATCTTATGACACTCCCTTGTTTATGGTTGATAAAAACCAGACATCCTGGGGGGCACTCTCTTGTTCTATGGAAACTATAAATTTGGCTGGCAAAAGACAGGCATCCTGAGTCAGAGGAAAGGGGGGAAGGAATACCTCCTTACTCTGTGGGTGTATACTCTCTTTCAACTAACCTTTTTTTGAGCTCAGTTTCACTGAGACTCCCATACATATATGATTCTGCTAGCTTATAGAGAAAATAAACAGCACATATATGACCTAACTGTCTCTTTTTAAACCAAACACTGAAGGTTGAAACATTGTACCTGGAATATAATAGGTGATTAATAAATATCTGTTGAACTGAATTGAGTGTGGACCCCCTCTAGAGAGCCATAAAAAGTAGAAATTTCATCTCTACTTGAGGACACCTGTGGTGGGTACCTCCTAAGACAGCCCATCTGACTTTTAGATTGCTTTAATTGTTCTATAGTCTTGTCTTGTTCTGTCTTATCCTGTCTTTTCTTCCTTCTTTCCTTCCTTCCTCTCTTTCTTTCCTTGCTCTCCTTTTTTGGTCAGGATCTGTGATTTCAATGTGTAGGGAACTTCAGTTGAAGAAATTTCCTTATCAGTGCAGATCAGCAACTGTTTTCCAAGTTGCCTGGGCACCGAGATGTTAAGTAAATTGTCTAGGGTTGAGGAGCCAGTATGCGTCCGAGGGGGAACTTGAAACCCGGGTCTTCCTGACTCTGAGGCCAGCTATTCTACAAGCCCAGGACACCATGTTGCCCCTCTTTTTTCCTCATACAGAACCAAAATCTTTCCCTTTGTAATTTTCATTCACTGTTTCTACTTCTGTCCTCTTGAACCTCACAAACCTGTTGCTTGAGCTGAATAATAGATAAAAGCAAGAAGGCAAAACTGCTAACTCTCTCACTTTTGTTTTTTTTGCCAAGAAGAATGACCTTTGGACTGGGAAAAATGGAACAAAAGTGGTTAACATGTAGCCAAAATCCAAGATAAATAAGGAGAAAGTAAAAGTAGTTGTCCTTCATGAGTTCAAGTTAGGAGCCCCAGAGGAAACACATCCTTGGGTGCTAAAAGAGTTCACAGATTTTATTTTTAAGCCACTGTCAGGGATTTTTGAAAAATCGTGGAGAACTAGAAGACTATTAAGGAATAGAGAAAGGCAAATGTCCCAATTTTGGGAAAAGGGGAGAGGGTGAAGTCTTCAAATTATAGAACTGTAAACCTGACTTTGATTATTGGCAAAATTGTAGAATGTTTTATTGAATGGATAGTTTATGAACATTTAGAAAGGGGAAGCAGTGACCTCTGAGAGCCAATATAGTTTTATTAAGTCAAGTTAGGCTAACCTTATTTAGTATTCTGAGAGCATTAGTATCCTAACATTCAGGAGAATGTTTTCCATTTAATTTCCCTAGACTTCAGCAAAGCATTTGACAAATTTCTTCATGTCAGCCCTTTGGCAAAATAGAGAAATGTGGGCTACATGATCAGTAGGAGAGTTAAGTAGATTCAAAATTAGTTGAATTCTTGGACCAGAAGAATAAAGATTAAAGGATTGATTTTTTAAATAGCACCAATTTTAAATGGATTTTATTTTCCCAGGACAAAAATCGCATTTCCACTTGTTTACAGTACCGAGAAAGGGCAATATTGTTCACTTCTCTCCCTCTGCCCACAATCAAGTACTCAGAATGCCCAAATTTATATAGTAGCTTAAATGATATTTTTAAACTGCCACTGCCTGGGCTACAAATTTGAATCTTTCAATTTTTAGAAAGTTCTGTGGAATGCTCTTTCTTCTGGTGGGTCCAGGAGAAGCACCTTGAGATGGGACTGTTCCACCCTGAGGGAAACTACCAGGCATGCCTCCTGCATTCAGGTACAGCTTGATAATGATGGGGTTGCAGACTTTGTTTAATTTTTTCTGCTGATGCTTACATTCTTCCTTCTCACCAGTCTGGTTCTAATCCAGCTAGTTGACTGTTTCATTACATTTATATCTACATTTAATTACATCTGTTTTATTTCATTACCAATTTTGCCTTGGAGTTTCTCATCCTCTAAGCTAGGCTTCATGCTGAAAGCATAAGGTTTGGGAGGATGCTTGGGAGACACCTTGTCTCTCTGCTTTTGTTTTCAGCCTCATATTTCTGTTTCCAAGGTCATAGCTCAATGTCTTTGTCATTAGCAATATGATACTATTGTCCTTCCCTGCTCTTATCCACAGCAGAAACACTGAGGATGCCATTTGCATCAATGTCAAATTTTACTTCAATCTGAGGAGCACCCCTGGAGGGGATCCTTGTGAGCTCAAACTTACCTAGCAGGGTGTTATCCTTCGTCACTGCTCTCTCACATTCAAAAACCTAAATAAGCACACCAGGCTGGTTGTCTGAGTAGGTGGTAAAGGTTTGTGTCTGCATTTGATCAGAACTGCCACAATTCCACTAGCAGTTTCAGCTCCAAGGGAAAGAGAAGTGAAGTCTAACAGGAGCAAGCCTTGCATATTCTCAGTTTTATCTCCAGACAAAATGGCAGCCTGGACAGCTGCACCATAGTTAACAGCCTCATCAGGATAGATACTCCTGTTGAGCTCCTTGACAATGAAGAAGTCCTACAGAAGTTTCTGGATTTGGGGGTTTGAGTGGAACTACCCACCAAGATGATGTCATGAATCTATAATTTATCTAGCTTGACATCCCTTAGGGCCTTTTCCAAAGGGTCCAGTGTACCATGGAAGAAGTCAGCTTTTAGCGCTTCAGAATGGGCACAGGTGATAAAGGTATAGGTGTTGATACCTTCATAGAGGGAGTAGATCTCAGTCCTGGCTTGGGCACTGGAAGAGAGAGTGCTCTTTGCACATTCACAATCAGTGTACGGATAGCAGACAGCCCTTTTGTCTTTGCTGATGTCCTTCTTGTGCTTTTGCTTGAACTCAGCAATGTAATGGTTGACCATGCAGTTGTCAAAGTCCTCCCCATCCAAGTGAGTATCTCCAGCTGTGGACTTGACTTCAAAGATGCCATCTTCAACGGCAAGAATAGAGACATCAAAAGTACCACCTCCAAGGTCAAAGATCAATACATTTACTCATGTATATATGTATAAGTGTATGTATATATCTGCATGTTTATGTATATATCAAGAAATATCTAAATTATATTGTAGCTTTCTGGGGGGTGGGGGAGGGGGAAAAAGAACAAAGTTAAAAAGTGCACAGCAGAGAACAAAAGAAAACACAAGGAAGCAAAGAAAAGACAGACAATTCTCAACACAAGGTGTATTATTTATCATACAGGCTTTCTTGAAGTGAAAATTTATTGTTACATATTTTGAATCCTCTCCTATGTTCTGCTATGCATGTGACATGCTTTTTTTCTTTCTTACTTTATATTTAAGTTTCAACATTTAAGTTGAAAAAAAAGAAAGTGAAACATCTTATAAGAAAAACAACTGATTTGGAGAATAGATCAAGAGAGAAAATATAAAAATAATTGGAAAAAAAAAAGATCAATACATTTCCTTCAACACCAACCTTTTTGTCCAACCCATAACCAATAGTGGCAGAACTTGACTCATTGATGATTCAGAGCACATTGAGACCACTAATGTTCCAGAATCCCTGGTGACTTGACATTAGGAACTGTTGAAGGAGACAGATACTGTGACAACAGCATTTGTAACAGTATTCCTAAGGTAAGCTTTTGAAATTTCTTCCATGTTGGTCAAGACCGTAGAAGATCCTTCTTTTGGATAGAAACTATTGGATTCCTCTTTGTACTTTATTTAGATCAGTGTTTTTTAAACTGTGGTCACCACCCCATATGGGGTTGCATAACTGAATGTGGGGGTTGCGAAAAACTTGACAACAGTAAAAGGTTTCTGAATGCGCAATGACCACAAATTAGTTCAAAATTAAACATATAATGAATCCAAGGTGTTTCTGGTAGCACTTGCACATGTTGCGTCATACGACTTCATTTCAGCCTTGGTTCTAAACACACAACATGTGCACTTTGTTCTGTGCATGCCATTACTCCATGCAATGCCAGCAAATGCTGCCAGAAACACCTTAGCTCAGATTTGAGACTATTGTATATTATGAATTGCAGTGTTTTTTTATTATACCTATGAAGTTTTCTGCTCTTACAGAAGCATAATAGCTTAATTACAGAAAATAAAGACTTTTAATATTTTCCTACTATCATTCCTTAGTATGCAAGTATCAAATCAGTATATTTTTCAATTGTATTGTGTTAGATTTTAAAATTGCTGTTATCTCCTTCTTTTACAGAAACATAAGTGCATAATTGTAGCAAGTAAAGACAAAACCCATCACTGCCATGTGTGAACACCAATTTTTTTAATTAAGCACAAACAAATGTAATTTCATAAACTAAAGCTAGTACTTATTTGAGAAACTATTAGCAATGTTTATGTTTTAGGATGAGAATATTTTTCTGGATATATTATGGATAAGTGGCTAAATTTAGATAGAAGAGGTAAAAATAATGATGATGCAGCAGAATCTTCGCTACCAGGTTATAATATACCTAACTTGATAAGATAAAGAAAATATGTCAAATCATGTGGCTCTCAAGAAGGTGAAGTTTAAACAGATCATTGAAATTGAAAGATAAAGTTGTTATATTTTTGACTGAGCAGGAATTTGATTTTGCTGAATGTTTTTCATAATGACATGGCTTTCAAAACTGTGTTGTCAGATATTTTTGAAAAACTCAATGATTTAAACATGGCTCTTCAAGGAAAAAAATGTACCATATTTATGCTTAAAAATAAAATAGAAAGTTTTACTTAAAAAGTTAACATATGGAAGAATAGAGTGGAAAACTGTTCTTTAGAAATGTTTAGGTGAAGCCGAGATGGCAGAATAAAAGCTGTGACTTGCTTGAGCTGTCCCCCCAATCCCTCCAAACACCTGTAAAAATGACTCTAAACAAATTCTAGAGCTACAGAACCCCCAAAGCGACAGAGTGAAACAAGTCTCCAGCCCAAGACAGCCTGGAGGGTCGACAGGAAATGTCTATTGCACCAGTCTGGGAGTGGAGTGTAGCCCAGAATGAGCCATGCCAGCACAGACCAGGCCAGAGCAGACCTGGTGGAGCAAGCCTCATGGTACTGAATCACTGAGCTGTGGCAGTTTCCAGACTTCTCAACCCACAAACACCAAAGACAATTTAGCATGTCAGTGGCAAAACTCTGTTGGACCTGGGTGAGAGAAGGGCGTGGTCAGGCCCTGTTTTAACAACCCAGCTATCAGCTTCGGTGGGGGTGTAAGATCCCTCCCCCACAGCCGGCACCCAGGGGGCTGCCGGGACCCAGGAGGCTGCCGGGACGCTGGGAAAGTACAGGTTCTTTTTATCTGCTTCAACAAGGAAAGCACAGTGAAGGGGCTGACCAGCTTACTTTAATCCAGCATTCACTTAGCATACAGACAACATTCATTTAGTTCAGGGGAAAACGCCAACATTCAGTTAGCATTCAATTAGTTCAGGGGAGCATACAGACAAGCATCAAGAGACAGACCAAATACAGATTCATTGACTTACTTCAGGGGAAAAAACCAGCACCCTGAGGTTCAAAACATTCATTTAGTTCAGGGGAAAAACAAACCAGCACCCCGAACCTCAAAACCAAAATACAAACAAATTACAAATATCAACAGACAGACCCAATACAATTCATGGTTACCAACATCTGGGCTCGGCCTGAGAGCAAGGGCTGGCCCAGAGTTACGCTTGCTTGCCGCTGCTACCCACACCAACTGGAAGAGGAAAGAGAGAGCTTCAAGCTGTCCTCTCCCCTCTTATAGAGCTTTTGACATCATCAAGCGCCGCCTGAATGACCAGGGCCGATTGGTTCTTGACTCGGCCCCTCCCCCTAGCGTAGACCAGGTTCTGGAGCTAACACCTCCCCTCAGCCAGCCCCATGACTCATAACACAGGAAGTTCTGATTCCTGGTACGGCGGCTGGACTTCCTGCCCCGGAAGAGCAAGCCACAGCGTCCAGAGGCTCAATGAGGTAAGCTGAGTCACTCAAAGAAAACAAAGGCCATTCCGGTTACAGGCCCCAAGCCCAGGGAGGCAAAAGCGGCAGCAATGGCAGCAGCAGCAGCAGCAGCGGTGAGCTCCAGGCCCACAGACAGTGGGAGGAATCAAATGGCTGATCAGAGTAGGAGTGCAGGGATCTCTTTGCTGGCACTGCTTGGATCTGGATCGCAGTCCTGGGTGGTGGTCTTGGGGTGAGGAGTAGCACTGGTGTGGCAGAGCTTGTGGTGGTTGTGGAGAGGGAGTCCTCCTAGCAGTCCCAAGGCAGAAAAGAGTGCTTGAGGTCATTCACAGACCAGAGCACAGACCAGGAGAGGAGTAAACACCTCTACTTGGACCATACCACCTCAGAAGAACTGAAAATTTATAGGTACCTACAAGTAGCTCAGAAAACAGCTGCACAAACCCCCTCAAGTTTGGGACAGAGCACTCTCCACTCTGGAAGCAGTCATACCTTGACAAAGAGCTCAAAAGTCAAGTAATTGGCTGGGGAAATGAGCAGACAGGAAAAAATCAGACTACACATTCTTGCTTTGGTGACAAAGAAGATCAAAACATACAGCCAGAAGAAGACAACAAAGTCAAAGTTCTCACATCAAAAGCCTGAAAGAAAAATATGAATTGGTCTCAGGCCATGGAAGAGCTCAAAAAGGATTTGGAAAAGCAAGTAAGAGAGGTAGAAGAAAGATTGGGAAAAGAAATGAGAGTGATGCAAGAAAACCATGAAAAATGAGTCAACAGCTTGCTAAAGGAGACCCCAAAAATACAGAAGAAAATAATATCTTAAAAAAATAGACTAACCCAAATGACAAAAGAAGTTGAAAAAGCCAATGAGAAGAAGAATGCCTTAAAAAATGCCTTAAAAATGGCCGAATGGAAAAGGAGGTCCAAAAGCTCACTGAAGAAAATAATTCCTTAAAAATTAGATTGGACCAAATGAAAGCTAATCACTTTATGAGAAATCAAGAAATTATAAAACAGAACCAAAAGAACAAAAAAAAATAGAAGATAATGTGAAATATCTCATTGGAAAAACCACTGACCTGGAAAATAGATCCAGGAGAGATAACTTTAAAAATTATTGGACTACCTGAAAGCCATGATCAAAAAAAGAGCCTAGATATCATCTTTCAAGAAATCATCAAGGAAAACTTCCCTGATATTCTAGAACCAGAGGATAAAATAGAAATTGAAAGAATCCACCGATCACTTCTTGAAAAAGATGCCAGAAGGAAAACTCCTAGGAATATTGTCACCAAAATCCAGAGTTCTCAGGTCAAGGAGAAAATATTGCAAGCAGCCAGAAAGAAACAATTCAACTATTGTGGGAAACACAATCAGGATAATACACGATCTAGCAGCTTCTATATTAAGGGATCAAAGGGCTTGGAGTATGATATTCCAGAGGTCAGAGGAGCTAGGATTAAAACCAAGAATCACCTACCCAGAAAAACTGACTATAATACTTCAGGGGGGAAAATGGATTTTCTTTTTTTTTTAATTTTTCGATTATTTTACTATTTAATATTTTAGTTTTTAACATTGATTTCCACAAGATTTTGAGTTACAAATTTTCTCCCCATTTCTACCCTCCCCCCACTCCAAGATAGTACGTATTCTGATTGCCCCATTCCCCAGTCAGTCCTCCCTTCTCTCACCCCACTCCCCCACCCCATCCCCTTTCCCCTTACTTTCTTGTAGGGCAAGATAGATTTCTATGCCCTATTCCCTATATATCTTATTCCTCAGTTGCATACAAAAACAACTTTTTTTTGAGCAGCTTCTTTTAAAACTTTGAGTTCCAAATTCCCTCCCCTCTTCTCTCCCATCCATCCTCCCTAAGAAGGCAAGCAATTCAACATAGGCCACACATGCATCGTTATGTAAAACACTTCCACAATACTCACATGAAAGAAAGTGTATTTCCCTCCATCCTATCCTGTCACCCTTTATTCAATTTTCCCCCTTGACCCCTGTCCCTTTTCAAAAGTGTTTGCTTTTGATTGCCTCCTCCCCCATCTGCCTTCCCTTCTATCATCCTGCCTTTTTTATCCCATTCCCTCTACTTTCCTGTGGGGTAAGATACTCAATTGAGTGTGTATGTTATTCCCTCCTCAAGTCAAATCCAATGAGAGCAAGATTCACTCATTCCCACTTGACTGCCTCCTCTTCCCTTCCAATAGAACTTCTTTTTCTTGTCACTTTTATGTGAGATAATTTACCCCATTCTATCTCTCCCTTTCTCCCTCTCTCAGTATATTCCTCTCTCATCCCTTAATTTGATTTTATTTTTTAGATATCATCCCTTCATATTCGACTCACCCTGTGCCCTCTGTCTATATATATATACATGTATGTATGTATGTATGTATGTATATTCCCTTCAACTACCCTAATACTGAGAAAAGTCTCATGAATTACACACATCATCTTTCCGTGTAGGAATGTAAACAAAACAAAACATTCAACTTTAATGAGTCCCTTATGATTTCTCTTTCTTGTTTACCTTTTCATGTTTCTCTTATTCTTGTGTTTGAATGTCAAATTTTCTATTCAGTTCTGGTCTTTTTATTGAGAAAGCTTGAAAGTCCTCTATTTTATTGAAAATCCATATTTTGCCTTGGAGCATGATACTCAGTTTTCCTGGGCAGATGATTCTTGGTTTTAATCCTAGCTCCTTTGACCTCTGGAATATCATATTCCAAGCCCTTTGATCCCTTAATGTAGAAGCTGCTAGATACTTTCAATTTCTATTTTACCCTCTGGTTCTAGAGTATCAGGGCAGTTTTCCTTGATAATTACTAGAAAGAAGATGTCTAGGCTCCTTTTTTGATCATGGCTTTCAGGTAGTCCAATAATTTTAAAATTATCTCTCCTGGATATATTCTCCAGGTCAGTGGTTTTTACAATGAGATATTTCACATTGTTTTCCATTTTTTCATTCCTTTGATTCTGTTTTATAATATATTGATTTCTCATAAAGTCACTAGCTTCCACTTGCTCCAATCTAATTTTTAAGGTAGCATTTTCTTCAGTGAGCTTTTGGAACTCCTTTTCCACTTGGCTTATTCTGCCCTTCAAGGCATTCTTCTCCTCACTGGCTTTTTGGAGCTCTTTTGACATTTGGGTTAGTCTATTTTTTAAGGTGTTATTTTCTTCAGCATTTTTTGCTTCTGCTTTAGCAAGTCATTGACTTGTTTTGTTTTTTTTTTCGAGGGGGAAGGCAGGGTAATTGAGGTCAAGTGACTTGCCCAGGGTCACACAGCTAGTGAATGTGTTAAGTGTCTGAGACCAGATTTGAACTCAGGTATTCCTGACTCCAGGGCAGATGCTATACTCACTGCACCACCTAACTGTCCCCATTGACTTGTTTTTCATGATTTTCTTGCATCACTCTCATTTCTTTTCCCAATTTTCCTCTGCTTCTCTTACTTGCTTTTCCAAATCCTTTTTGAGCTCTTCCATGGCCTGAGACCAATTCATATTTTTCTTGCAGGCTTTTGATGTGGGAACTTTGATTTTGTTGTCTTCTTCTGACTGTATGTTTTGATCTTCATTGTCACCAAAAAAAGATTCTGGAGTCCGAGTCTGAGTCTGCATCCTTTTTCACTGCCTGGCCATGTTCCCAGCCAACTACTTGACCTTTGATCTTTTTGTCAGCGTATGACTGCTTGTAGAGTAGAGAGTGCTTTGTCCCAAGTTTTAGGGCCTGCACTGCTGTTTCAGAGCTACTTCTACTCCTCTGTCACCACAAGCTCTGCCACAGCAGTGCTCCTCCTCCCCCAAGAACCAGCAACCAGGATTTAGACCCAGATCCGAGCAGGGCAAAGCTTCCTCTGCACCAGCAAAGTGCTCCTTGCACTCCTGCTCTGATCTGCTGCTTGATTTCTCCCACTGTGTGAGCCAGGGACTCTGGAAGCAGGTGACGCTGGAGCTCTGGAAGCAGCTGCAGGAACTTCCTGCTGCTGCTGCCACCACCACCGTGCCACCTCTGCCACCCCCAGGGCTGGGGCCAGACAGTTATCTAACCCAATCCATCAGCTTTTCCACTAACCTGCTCCATGGTCTTTGACATTTGTAGGTTCAGAAGTCTGGTAACTGCCACAGCTCAATGATTCATGGCCCTAAGGCCTGCTCCACCCAACTCCCAGTCTGGTCTGTCCTGGCGCGGCCTATGCTGGGCTGCACTCCACTCCCAGCACTGTGAAATAGACCCTTTCTGGCGACCATCCAGGCTCTCCTGGGCTGGAGACCTACTTCCTTCTGCTATTTCATAGGTTCTGTAGCTCTAGAATTTGTTCAGAGCCATTTTTTTCAGGTGTTTGGAGGGATTTGAGGAAGAGCTTAAGCAAGTCCCTGCTTTCCAGTCACCATCTTGGCTCTGCCCCCAATGACTTTTGCAAAAATTGATTTTCAATCAGATAGAGGACTTTCAAGCATTCTTGATGAAAAGAAAAGAGCTGAATAGAAAATTTGGCTTTCAAATACAAGAATCAAGAGAAGCATGGAAAGGTAAACAGGAAAGAGAAATCATAAAGGACTCACTAAAGTTGAACTGTTTACATTCCTGCATGGGAAGATATTTGTAACTCACGAGACCTTTCTCAGTATTAGGGTAGTCGAAGTGAATATACACATATATAGACAGAGGGCACAAGGTGAGTTGAATATGAAGGGATGATATCTAAAAAATAAAATTAAGGGGTGAGAGAGGAATATATCGGGAGAAGGAGAAAGGGAAAGATAGAATGGGGTAAATTATCTCACAAAAAAGAGGCAAAAGAAAAAGCTGTTATACTGGAAGGGAAGAGAGGAGAGGTGAAAGGGAGTGAGTGAACCTCACTCTCATTGGATTTGGCTTAAGGAAGGAATAACGTACATAATCAATTGGGTATCTTATCCTACAGGAAAGTAGGGTGGAAGGGGATAAGGGGGGGATGATAGAAGGGAAGCCAGATTTGGGGAGGGGTAATCAGAAGCTAACACTTTTGAAAAAAGACAGGGTCAAAGGAGAAAACTGAATAAATGAGGGATGGGATAGGATGGAGGAAATATAGTTAGTCTTTCACAACATGACTATCATGGAAGTGTTTTGCATAATGATACATGTATAAACCATATTGAATTGCTTGCCTTCTCAAGGAGGGTGGTTGGGGAGGGAAGAAGGGAAAGAATTTGGAACTCAAAGCTCTAAAAACAAATGCTAAAAATTGTTTTTACATGCCACTAGGAAATAAGATATACAGTCAATGGGGTATAGAAATCTATCTTGCCCTACAAGAAAGTAAGGAGAAAAGGGATAAGGATGGGTGGAGGGCAGACTGGGGAAAGGGGTAATCAGAATGCATCCCCCCTTGGGGTGGGGGAGGGGAGATACGGGGAGAAAATTTGTAACTCAAAATCTTGTGGAAATAAACGTTGAAAATTAAAAATAAATAAATTAACCTTTTAAAAAAAGAAATGTTTACGGCTACAGATGATTTTATAACTGAAAATAAGCCCAAAGATTTAATTGTAAAAGTTATAATTGATCATCTGAAGTGCCTAGAGACACAGTTTCAGAAATTCTTCCCTTCAAATTTTGATTCTAAAAAACTAAGTTGGGTTCATAAATCATACTCAATTGAAATTAAAATTGTCAGTCATCTGCCACTAAAAGTTCAAGAAGAATTTGCTGAGTTATCAAGTGACACAGGTTTTAGACTTGAGTTTCCTAAAAAATTGTTAAATGAATTTTGACTTGGGATTAGGACAGAATTTCCAACCATTTCTGAAATGGCCCTAAACATACTTCTGCCATTTTGTATTACATATTTTTGCAAAGCACTGTTCTCAGCATTGACAATTATAAAACCAAAATATCTATCAGCTCTGGAAAATGTTGAAGATGCTCTGTCTCCTGCAGTATCAAATATTCCAACAAAATTTAATTCTTTATATAAAAATAAACAACCACATCCATCTCATTGGTATGAAAATTTTCTTTCATCTTTAATAAACGGTAAAATTGTATGTATACCAAAGAATTGTTTTAATACAATTTTGTATTTTGTATATTTGATTTGTATACTTATTTTATATGCCTATATACCTGGGGTCACATAAAAATTTCTCAGGTGAAAAAGGGTCACAAATGGAAAATGTTTAAGAAGCCCTGGTTTAGACTTTAGGCCTGCCCACATCATTCACCTCCATGAAAGGACACAGGACTTCATTTATGGCTGTATAGCTACATCAGCAAATCTTTGACCAATTAGACATTTGACATCAAAGACTGTGTTGGTCAAATTCATTGCAATTTAATTTTTTGCAGTCTCACCAATTAAACATTCTTTGTTGGTGAAGGTGACGTAGCTTGGGTGGTCCTGTTTCCTTGGTTGTTAGCAACGATCTCCACTTTCCCATGTTGGAAGACTCCTACACAGGACTAAGTTCCTTTGATGTGGTTGCTGGGGTGTTGGGGATTGTAGCTGACTGCTGTGGAGTAAGAAGAGCTGCTGTTATGCTGAGAAAGACCCAAATCAGTGACATTTCAAAGGGAAGCACCCTGGTAATCTGACCTTGGACTTGGACTATCCAACATTTTTATCTGATTAAGTACTTGAAGTCCTTGAAGACAACTATCATCTCTGTCTCCTGCCTCCTTGTATATGCATTTAGTTTTCTTATCTCTAAACTTTTCATTCAATTCGCATCAATAAACTTTTACTAATTGTCGGTTAGGTGATAGGCACTGTTCTGCGCAAGAGATATAAAGACTAAAAAAAAGAAATATTCCCTTCCCTGAAGCCTAGGAAGATACAGTCTGTACATAAATAAATATAAATTATATACAAAATAAACAGTGATTTCAAAAGGAATAGAGTATTAGTAATGGAGAATCAGAAAAAGCCTCATGTAGGAAGTAGTACCTAAACTGTATTCTGAAAGAAACTAGGAATTCCAAGAGGTTTTGGTAAGGAGGGAGGGAGAGCATTATAGGCATGGGGGGACTGGGTATGAAAAAGAGTGCCACATATGAGGAACAGCTATCAGGCAGACTAGAAATGGAGGGTATTCCCAAATATTGAGGCCTTTAAATGTCAGGCTAAGACTATTGTATTTATCCTAGAGGCAATAGGGAGGTACCGAAGAATTTTTTTTTCATATGCAGGGGACACGTCAGATCTTTATTTCAGGAATATCAATTAGACAGATTGTGGAGGATTAATTAGAGAAGAGAGAGACAATTCCTTCAACCACTTATTCTATTTTTGATGAGATGACACTGTTCTTGCTCTCAGAAAGTTTCCTAACCCCAAAATATTGTATAAATCAAGGAGGAACTTATGTCCCCAAATCATAAGGTTGCTGAAATGTTGGATTCCAGAATCGGAATCCCAAAAGACACAAGTAATCTAGAACGTTGGGCCTAAATAAATAAGATGAAACTGAATATAGATAAATGTAAATATGATAAAGGTATAGACTACATGTGTGTACCTTATCTGACACCTGGGCAATATACTTGTGTAAGCAGCCCACATGAACTCCTGTGCTGCCTTCCTTAAGCCTATTATAAGAAGGCAGGATGTCACTTAAAGGGGAGTGAAATATTTAGTTGCCCAACAAATGGCGCTAAACTCAGGCCAGCTGTCAAGTGGTCCCTTCAGAGCTACCATGGTGGTAGCGTGGAATAGTCTTTCTGAAAAGCTGTAGCATCCACCCTGGCCACTATATGGCACTCAGCCTCCAAATACTCAGCTTGCACCCCCTCCAATCACTTGAACTGAATGATTTCCCAAAGCAGCCTTGGCCAGATTCTGAATTCAGACCAGGGAATTACAAAAACATTGCTTGCAAACTTTGCAAATAGAAAAATCCATAGTTCTAGTTCCCTACCCATCTTTGGACCCCACTCATGGGATACTGTCACTGGCTATGGCCACATTGTTTAATAGTTGTAGTAAAATGCAAAGAAAATTGTTATACCCTGCCCATGTGAGAAGCCTCTACTTAACCCTCTCCCCACAACTCATCCTAACCTCCCTTTTTTCTGATACCTGGAGAAAATCCCTAGAGAAGGAGGAAAGTGGTTCCTGTGTCCAGAGTGCCTGCTTTGGAAGACGGGGATTTAACAGTAAGGCAAGGACAGTATAGATGACCAATCTCCTCACTGGCTCACCACTTCTGAGCTTTGGTGATGGATGGAAGGCTCTGAACCTCTGAACCAATGCTCAATCTGCTTTTCTGCTTTTTTTCCTCCCCAAAGTCTGGCCTCAGCTTTCCTGCCCTGCCAAATTCAGTCACAACAGGCAGCTACAATGGGCTGCAGCTATTGAAAGCACAGGGAAACCATCCCCAAAAGTTTACTGCTATCTGCCTCTGTGCACAAGGAGCTTCAGTTTCACTGTGGAGGCTCTCCGTTGTTAAGCCCCCTCACTGGCCAGCATGGAGTTTCTCTCAAGGACAAAGGAAAGAGATAGAGATCCTTTCACACCCACAGGTCCTGCCATTTCCCAGAGTTTCATTAATCTGTTCTGTTTCTCTTTCAAGATTTCTGAGGTCAATACTGTGGAAATATGTTTAACATGATTGTACATGTATAACCTATATCAGATTGCTTGCTCTCCTGAGAAGGGGGGAGGGAACGGGAGAGGGGAGGGAAAAAATTTGGAACTCAAAATTTTACAAAAATGAATATTGAAAACTACTTTTACATGTAATTGGAAAAAAATAAAATACTATTAAGGGGGGGGGGAAGATTTCCAAGGTCTAAAATTTTACCAAAATGAAGCAATGTTTAGAAACATGCTAAATAACACTACAGTTGGGTTTTAAAAATCAACTTCATAAGCACAAGATGAAGAAGTAGGGTTAGCAAATAGTTCATGTGAAAAGACTTAGAGGTCTTAACAGATGGCATAACACAGTTCCTAAAGCTCATTTGAATTTAGGTTGCAATAGGAGAGTCATGGTATCTAGAATGAGGAAGCTAATACTCCTGCCATTTAAGACCATATCTGGAGGCACAACGTTTTTTAAGAGTATTGACAAGTTGAAGTGTGTCCAGAGGAGGGCAAACAAGTTAGTGGGAGGACTAGATACCATCCCAGCCCAGCATAAGTTGAAGGAATTGGGACTGTTTAGCCTAGAGAAGACTAATTTAGGAAAGGGATGAGATTTGATAGTTGATTTAAATGGATTTCATTGGGAAAGAGGATTAGACTTGTTTTGCTGGCTATAGAGGGGAGACCTAGGAACAGTGGTTGGAAGTTGTAGAGAGAAAGATTTCCACTGGATGTAAGGAAAGGTTTCCTTACCATTATAGTTATCCAAAAGTTCAATGCCATTGTGAGTCTACCATAGGTTCCCAAAGTGGATGATACTGCCCGGTGGGGGCGCTAGAATGATCCAGGGTGGTGGTAGTAGCCTCCGGTGCACCTATGGGGCACTGAATAAAAATAAGGGGGAGGTGGAAGCATAAAAAAAGACGAAAATTTCGAAAAACTGTACATGTTTCATCTGTTGTGTAGCAGAGCTAAAGTTACAGTGATTACTTTATTTTCCAAACAAACACACAAAATGCAAGTTATAACTGAACAGTGGTCAAGTCCACTGACGAGTCTTAACAAATAAGTGTTGGCAGGTGAGCATGTCATACATTGTTGAGAAGTCTAGCATGCATCAGCAGGAATATGTGTGTGTAATGACTTGTTTACAATATGATACTATATAGTTATATGATGCAATATTGCATTAACAAAATTTCAACACAGGAAAAACCCATGAATTTACAATGAATTATTAAATTTAAGATGTGTCACTTTTTAAAAAATTTTTATTTTTTGAAATGATACAAATTTCAATTTATTTATTTAATTTATTTAATATATTCCGTTTTCAGCATTGATTTTCACAAGAGTTTGAATTACAAATTTTCTCCCCATTTCTACCCTCCCCCCCACTCCAAGATGGGGTATATTCTGGTTGCCCCATTCCCCAGTGAACCCTCCCTTCTGTCACCCCACTCCCCTCCCATCCCCTTTTCCCTTCCTTTCTTGTAGGGCAAGATAAATTTCTATGCCCCATTGCCTGTGTATCTTATTTCCTAGTTGCATGCAAAAACTTTTTTTTTTGTTTTTGAACATCTGTTTTTAAAACTTTGAGTTCCAAATTCCCTCCCCTTTTCCCTTCCCACCCACCCTCCCTAAGAAGGCAAGCAATTCAACATAGGCCACATGCGTATCATTATGTAAAACCCTTCCATAATACTCATGTTGTGAAAGACTGTGTTTTGCTCCTTCCTAACCTATCCCCCTTTATTGAATTTTCTCCCTTGACCCTGTCCCTTTTCAAAAGTGTTTGTTTTTGATTACCTCCTGCCCCTATCTGCCCTCCCTTCTATCATCCCCCCTTTTTGATCTTCTTCTTCCTTATTTCCTGTGGAGTAAGATACCCAATTGAGTGTGTATGCTATTCCCTCCTCAGGTCAAATCTGATGAGAGCAAGATTCACTCATTCCCCCTCACTTGCCCCCTCTTCCCTTCCTACAGGACTGCTTTTTCTTGCCACTTTTATGCAAGATATTTTACCCTATTCTATCTCTCCCTTTGTCCCTCTCTCAATATATTCCTCTCTCATCCCTTAATTTGATTTTATTTTTTAGATATCATCTCTTCATATTCATCTCACCCTGTGCCCTCTGTCTATACATGTATATGTATATACACACACATACATATATATATACACACACACATACATATATACACACACACACACATATATATGTATATATATTTATATGCATATTCCCTTCAGCTACCCTAATACTGAGGTCTCATGAATCATACATATCATCTTTCCATGTAGGAATGTAAATAAAACGGTTCAACTTTAGTAAGTCCCTTGTGATTTCTGTTTCTTGTTTACCTTTTTCATGCTTCTCTTGATTCTTGTGTTTGAAAGTCAAATTTTCTATTCAGCTTGAAAGTCCTCTATTTTATTGAAAATCCATATTTTGCCTTGAAGCATGATACTCGGTTTTGCTGGGTAGGTGATTCTTGGTTTTAATCATAGCTCCATTAACCTCTGGAATATTGTATTCCAAGTCCTTCGATCTCTTAATGTAGAAGCTGCTAGATTTTGTGTTATTCTGATTGTGTTTCCACAATACTCACATTGTTTCTTTCTGGCTGCTTGCAGTATTTCTCCTGGGAGCTCTGGAATTTGGTGACAATATTCCTAGGAGTTTTCTTTTTGGGATCTATTTGAGGAGGTGATCTGTGGATTCTTTCAATTTCTATTTTACCCTCTGGCTCTAGAATAGCAGGGCAGTTCTCCTTGATAATTTCTTGAAAGATGATATCTAGGCTCTTTTTTTGATCATAGCTTTCAGGTAGTCCAATAATTTTTAAATTATCTCTCCTGGATCTATTTTCCAGGTCAGTGGTTTTTCCAATGAGATGTTTCACATTGTCTTCCACTTTTTCATTCCTTTGGTTCTGTTTTATAATATCTTGATTTCTCATAAAGTCAATAGCTTCTACTTGCTCCAATCTAATTTTTAAGGTAAGTCAGTGGTCTTTTGGACCTCCTTTTCCATTTGGCTAATTCTGCCTTTCAAGGCATTCTTCTCTTCATTGGCTTTTTGGAGCTCTTTTGCCATTTGAGTCAGTCTGTTTTTTAAGGTGTTGTTTTCTTCAGTATTTTTTTCCATATTTTTTTGGATCTCCTTTAGCAAATCATTGACTTGTTTTTCATGGTTTTCTCACATCCTTCTCATTTCTTTTCCCAATTTTTCCTCTACTTCTCTAACTTGCTTTTCCAAATCCTTTTTGAGCTCTTCCATGACCTGAGATCAGTTCATGTTTTTCTTGGAGGCTTTTGATGTAGGCTCTTTGACTTTGTTGACTTCTTCTTGCTGTATGTTTTGGTCTTTTTTGTCACCAAAGAAAGATTCCAAAGTCTAAGACTGAATCTGAGTCCATTTTTGCTGCCTGGCCATGTTCACAGTCAACTTACTTGACCCTTGAGTTTTTTGTTGGGGTATGACTGTTTGTAGAATAAAGAGTACTTTGTTCCAAGCTTGAGGGGATGCGCTGTTGTTTTCAGAGCTATTTCTATACAGTCAGCTCTGCCACACCAGCAGTCCTCCTTCCCCAAGAACCCCCAACCCGGACCTGACTCAGATCTTAAGCAGGCTCTGCACTCCTGCTCTGATCTGCCACTTAATTCCTCCCACCAGGTGGGCCTGGGGCCAGAAGCAACTGCAGCTGTAGTTCTGTAGCTACACCACCCCTGCTGCCTCCAGGGCAGTGGCCAAACTGTGAACTCCTTTCACTCTGTCCCTGCAGCTTTTCCCACTAACCTTTTCTGTTGTCTTTGGTGTTTGTGGGTTGAGAAGTCTGGTAACTGCCACAGCTCACTGATTCAGGGCGCTAGGGTCTGTTCTGCCCAGCTCCTGGTCTGGTTGGTCTGCGCTCTGCTCCCAGCTCTGTGCATGATAGACCTCACCCAGCGACCATCCAGACTGTCCTGGGCTGGAGCCCTGCTTCCCTCTGCTATTTTGTGGGTTCTGTAGTTCTAGAATTTGTTCAGAGCCATTTTTTATGGGTTTTTGGAGGGACTTGGTGGGGAGCTCACGCAAGTCCCTGCTTTCCAGCTGCCATCTTGGCTCTGCCCCCCCAATGATACAAATTTCAAAAAATTGTTGAAGGGTTAAAAAAAGTAGATTTCCTGTCATTTTCTTTTTCTTTTTTGAAAAGGGGGAGGTAGGCCAAATAAGTTTGGGAACCTCTGGTCTAGACCTTACTTATTTACTTATCTTTCCATTGTTCTAACTACCACTATAATTGGACTGTTGGGCTTGGTAATGATGTCATTGAAACAATGATGGTCTCTCATGGATGAAGGAATGTTTCTAGATCATCCCTCAGAACAGTTGGGACTTGATGAGCTATCTCTTACAGATGCTCCTTGGGTATATCCCATGTCACTCGTGCAGTGAGAACACATCTCTCCTTTTGTTAACTTTGTGCCTCAACAATTCCTTCTATTATACTGAGAAGTTCCTAAAGTCAAATTTCTTGGTATCCTTAAAGCCTAACAGAGCCTTCCTAAGAAGGAGTAGAAACTATGTCAGGGGGCAGCCTTTTCATAAATGAAAGAGGATTTCCTTGAAATAGAAAGGAAGACTGTGTGTGAACAATGTATAAGAGTAGTAGAATTTAGTGGTAAGGGTGCAAAACATGTACTTAGATGTTTCTATTTCTTTCAGTCTTTTTCTAGCATATGAACTACAGTATATAAACTGATCAGTATATAATAATCATATTAGCTAGTACTTACGTAGGACTTTAAAGTTTGCAAACATGCTTTACGTATATTATCTCATTAGATTCTCACAACAACCCTGTGGTGTAGGTGTCCCATTTTACAGATGAGGAAACTGAGGCTGAGAGAGGTTAAATGACTTGTTTGAGGTCACACAGCTAGCAAGCATCTGAGACAGGAATTGAATTATCCATTGTCCCTCCTCACTGTCTATAAAGGCAGGCAGGTGGCCCAGTGGCAGGGATGTGCTGGAGCCAGTTTGAACAGAGCTGATTGTAATTTCCAGTGTGAGATTTACACTTTGGAAACCAGCAAATGTTACAAACCAGGGCTTAACTTACTGTTTTCTTGATTGTCTAGACTTAAGAAAGTGTTAATAATGCAGATAAGACTTTAAAGTGTGTCCTGAGTACATTTTTTGTGCATTTATTTTTGAGAGAGGTTTTACCAAAACACTCCTGCACCACGGCAGAGCACAGGATTTGGGTGTCAAAGAATACCCGAGTTCCAATTCTGCCTCAGACCTTTTACTACCCGTGTGACCTTGAACAAATCACTTAACCTCCGCCTGTCTCAGTTTTCTCATCTTAAAATAGGGATAAAAATTGCATCTATTTCCCAGCATTGTTGTGCGGATACAGAGAGATAGTATTTGTAAAGACTGTTGCAAATCTTAAAGCACTATTTTTATAATATATTATTATGTATTATTGTTTATTAATACTATATATTTATAGATAACATTTTAAAGCTAGGTATTATATGAAGTAAAATAGTTCACATAATAGCTTCTTTATATAAGCACACCATTGGATGAAGTGAACAGAACCAAGAGAGCCATTGACATAATAGCGACAATATGTAAAGACAAGCTTTGAAAGACTTGGGAGCTCCTATCAACACAATGTCTAACCAGGATTCCAGACGGCTCATGATGAAGCATGCTGCCTGCCTCCTGAGAGAGAAATGATGGACACGGGGTGCCAAATGAGCCTTTGAGCCAAATGAGACATGGTCAATAAGGAAACACCCTTAATTTAGTGTGCTTTGGATTTTGTTTTTATTTTTCAAAAGGAGTCAGGAAAGCAAGAGGGAGAGAAGCTAGATTTTTGTTCATTGAAAAAATTTAATTAAATTTTTAAAAATCCTTGGCTTTCTTCAAAGTTCACCTGAAATGCTGCTTCCTATATATCTTGATTACCCTAATTGCCAGTGCTCCTATAAAATGGCATTGTATTTACTTTGGTTACATTTAAGCTCTTTGAAGCGTGGTATTTTTATTTTTTGGTTGTTGTACCCCTGTAATTTGACATATAGCAAGTGTTTAATGGGTTGATTAAATTAATGGATGGAGAGATATAGACACTAAAAATGTCCGACTTCCACATGTGATATATATTTATTTTTAGATTGGATATCCTCACAGAGTTTAAACATGGTCTTCTGGAATGGGGGCATATGAAGCTCAGAAGTTCTAGGAAGAAGGACCCACAAGCTGGAGTTGGCGAGAAGGAAGCTTTCTTGTTCTAAGTTGCCACTTTACCTCCTGGAGCCAGCTGACTTGCCACATAGGCTTCCATATGATCAGGATCCATTGTATCTCCCACTCATCATCATGGCCGATGTGGGTGCTGGTCTTCTCCAGAACCAATTATGGCCCCATCTGGGACGAAGTCCATCATTCCATCCATTTACCCCATGGCCCAGGCCAATGGTGGGGCTGTGAGGATGATAAACGGCTGTGGGGATGGGATTTCTCGGGTACAGAATATTTCTCTAAAACAGAATAAAGTAAATGGTTTCAGTGCTGAATCCTCCTATGATCCTTTCCCAGCCTCTCTCCCCAACTCCTAAACCCTTTCTTCTTCCTCCCCATCCCTAGAATACAGACGAGAATCATGCTCATAGAAGTTAGAGCTGGAAGGGACCACACATAGTCATATAGTCCAACCCCCTCATTAAATGAATAAAGAAACTAAAGACAAGAGAAGGGAAATGATTTGTGTAAGGTCACAGTCAACAAATAGAGCCAGAATTAGAATCCAGGTCTCCCAAACTGCTTGTACCCCTCTGTGTGTCACTGCTCTCAGAATCTTCTCTGGGAGGAATCAGGTGCTTTTCTCTGGCTCTCTGGCTCTCTAGGTATTCCTTGTCTAATTGTCATTAGTATTACAATGGCATGATTGTAACGATTAAAAGCCCATTTGCATATTGCAGTTTTTCAGATCTTCTGTATTGAATTTCATTGTTTTCTCAGTCTCTCATTTTTCACTCACTACTTCCTATATTCTCTTTATTTTCCCACAGCCACCAAGATCCTCCCACCCCCGTTCCTCAGGACTTGAACACTTACAAAGCAATAGAAGAATCCAACACCAGCACCCACAGCTCCAACAGTTGCGGCAATAGAGATGAGAGCAATAGCCCAGGGCTGCAGAGGCCCAGCAGGTCTGCCTGGTGAGGTACTACTGCTTGTACTGGGAACTCTCCCAGTTGTTGGAGAGCCTGTTCTAGCTGGAGAGTCCTTGGTAGAGACCACAGAGGCGGTTGCAGTGGTTGTAGAGTCAGGAAGAGAGGTGGTGGAGGCAAGTGTAGATGTTACAGAAGTTCTAGAAGAGGCGGACAGAGTTGCCCAGCCTGTAGTAGGGCCTGGGGAGCCCGACACAGCTGCGGAAACTGCACTAGGGCCTGGGGAGGCCGTCGCAGCTTCGGAGCCCGCAGTGGGGCCTGGGGAGGCCGTCGCAGCTTCGGAGCCCGCAGTGGGGCCTGGGGAGGCCGTGGCAGCTTCGGAGACCGCAGTGGGGCCTGGGGAGGCCGTGGCAGCTTCGGAGACCGCAGTGGGGCCTGGGGAGGCCGTCGCAGCTTCGGAGCCCGCAGTGGGGCCTGGGGAGGCCGTCGCAGCTTCGGAGCCCGCAGTGCGGCCTGGGGAGGCCGTGACAGCTTCGGAGACCGCAGTGGGGCCTGGGGAGGCCGACGCAGCTTCGGAGCCCGCAGTGGGGCCTGGGGAGGCCGTCGCAGCTTCGGAGACCGCAGTGGGGCCTGGGGAGGCCGTGGCAGCTTCGGAGACCGCAGTGGGGCCTGGGGAGGCCGTCGCAGCTTCGGAGCCCGCAGTGGGGCCTGGGGAGGCCGTCGCAGCTTCGGAGCCCGCAGTGGGGCCTGGGGAGGCCGTCGCAGCTTCGGAGCCCGCAGTGGGGCCTGGGGAGGCCGTGGCAGCTTCGGAGACCGCAGTGGGGCCTGGGGAGGCCGTGGCAGCTTCGGAGACCGCGGCAGCTTCGGAGACCGCAGTGGGGCCTGGGGAGGCCGTCGCAGCTTCGGAGCCCGCAGTGGGGCCTGGGGAGGCCGTCGCAGCTTCGGAGCCCGCAGTGGGGCCTGGGGAGGCCGTGGCAGCTTCGGAGACCGCAGTGGGGCCTGGGGAGGCCGACGCAGCTTCGGAGCCCGCAGTGGGGCCTGGGGAGGCTGTCGCAGCTTCGGAGCCCGCAGTGGGGCCTGGGGAGGCTGTCGCAGCTTCGGAGCCCGCAGTGGGGCCTGGGGAGGCCGTGGCAGCTTCGGAGACCGCAGTGGGGCCTGGGGAGGCCGACGCAGCTTCGGAGACTGCAGTGGGGCCTGGGGAGCCTGACACAGTTTTGAAGCCCATAGTAGGGGTTGGGGAGCCGAAGATGGTTATGGAGCTCCTAACAGAGGCTGGGGAGCTAAAAATAGTTGTAGAGCCCGTGGTAGAGTCTGAGGAGAAAGGTTTTGACATTTGTATCAGTAGGAGTGGTTGTGAAGTCTACGGTAGATCTTTTACTTATAGGAACTGAGGTCGAATTGCCTGTAGAAAGACTAGTGTGAAAAAGGAGGTTCTGGAGTTCTCTTAATGCATAAATCTGATTGAAAGACCACTGGCTCTGGCATTAGAGACCTGCCTTCATATCTTAATGCTAACTTTATCTATATGATCTTGGGTAACTCACTTAACTTCCCTAGGTCTCAGTTTTTTATCTGTAAAATGAGAATGTTGGACTAGTTAGCTTCTGAGATTCCTTCTAGTTCTAGATGTATGATCTCCAAAGATCAAGAGTCCTAGAAAGCAAGGCTGAGTTCAATCCCTATATCTTATCTGGTACAACTAGGCATAGGGTCCAGAGGAGTCATCAGCATGTCATTGTCGTAGTCATCATTATCATCATCACCATCTTCAGTAGTTTGAATCTTAAAAGCACTCTAAGCTTAGAAAGCACAAAGGCTTTCCCCACAATAACACTGCAAGGTATAAATATCATTACAGATGAGGAAACTGAGGCACAAAGAAATCACTTTGCTTGAACCCCTTATCCCTATAATTCTCACTCCTTTCAAGGACTTATATACCTAAAGTTCCTGCTTTCTTCACCCTACCTGCCACTGTCCTCATATATTCTGTGTCCCTATAGCTGTATCTTCCCCCCACCTCTCTTCCAATCTAGGACCAGAGTGCCTCACCACTCTGAGTATAAAGTTTTCTTGGAGAGATGGGAACTGACATGAGAATTAGGACTGACCCTCAATTAAGTGAATGAGCAGGGTTCAGACATTCAGATTGTTTCAGATTGGTTTAGAGGCTAGGACAGAATTGAAACTAACAAAAAAGACTGAAGTTATATCAGATTTGTGACTGAGGTGGTGGTATGTTGTGACAGAAATATTTTGAGGATTATAGAAGAGATACTATACTGATCATTATGAGCTTGGGAAATGGCTGTTAGATTAAAATATTCCTGGGAGAAATTAATAATACTTTAAAGTAGGGGAGGAAATAAGAGCAGGACCATGGAAATCCCTCTGATTCCTGTATATCTCTGAAAACCTCAGTAATCCATTAGAACCTTCTACCAAAAGCAAATCACTCACCATCTGCCAAGAGTCCAAGAGGAAGCAATATTAGCAGCCAATGTGTGAGGGCAAACTTTTCAGTATTCATCTCAAGATAATCTTCTGGGACTTCTGGGGAAGGGAGAAGGAGAATAAGGGGAGTTTTTGGAGAGAAGAGAGAATACAGGCAGAGAGCTGAACCTACAGAACTGGATGCTGGGGTGCCCAAAGCACAGAAGGATGGAAAGGGAAGGAGAAGGGAGGGCGATGTCTGAGAATGGATACCTGGGTTCCTTGGGCTCCCTCCAGATGCTCTTCTCTTATATGATTTCTCTTTCATTTGATAGCTACCTGAAACATTTATAGCTTCCGCTGGACAAGGAAAGGGCCGGGCTTGTAACCTACTTCTGTTTGCCAACCATGGCAAGGGTAGGGGAAGGTAAGAGAGGAGAATGACATGATAACATTGTCAGGGTGCTGATTTTGGGGAGGAGCAGGAAGTAGAACAAGACAAAAGGATCAAAGTTGTCAGAACAATCTGGAAACCAGTTCTCAATGGAGATCTTCAAATTCCTGATTAGGGAGGGCTGAAGTAACGTCCTGGGAAATATAATTCAAGGAGATATTTGACAGTGATTGAGAACTCCTAGGTCTTCATAGGGATCATGACCGATGTGGATGGAAAATATGCCTTTATAATCGGGTCCATGGGAGTATCTCCCTATTGTTGCTTGAACAGAGTGAACCATCTCTCTCCATATTGTGTATCTCTAATCAATTCTTTAGCCTCTTCTGTAGCAGCAGCATTAGACAGCCCTAATGAAACATTTCTTTGTGATTTGTGCTGATCCCTTTCCCTTTTCATCTATTGAATTCTAACTTGTCAACTTAAATACTATCTCCTTTTTGAAGTTTAATTTTCTCAATTGCATGTAAACAAAAAATTTTAACATTCGTTTTTCAAAATTTTGAGTTCCAAATTCTCTCCCTTCCTTCCTTTCCTTCCTTCCTTGAGATGGCAAGCAATTTCATATAGATATTAGCCATGTTACAAAAGAAAATGCAGACCAAAACAAAAACCAAAACCCAAAACCAAGGATAATAAAATAAGTTAAAAAAAATATAATTCAATCTTCAGTCAGACTCTATCAGTTCTTTCTCTGGAGGTGGATAGCATTTTTCACTATGAGTCTTTCTGAATAATTTTGGATCATTTTTTTGCTGAGAATAGCTAAGTCACTCACAGCTGATTATTGTACAACATTGCTATTACTGTGTACAATGTTCTCTTGGTTCTGCTTACTTTACTTCCATGTAAGTCTCTCCAGGTTTTTCTGAAAGCATCCTGCTCCTCATTTCTTATAGCATGATAGTATTCAATCACAATCATGGGCATTCTCTCAATTTCTAATTCTTTGCCATAACAAAAAAAGCTGGTATAAATATTTTTGTACATAAAGGTCCTTTTCCTATTTTTTTGATCTCTTTGGGGTACAAGGTATGTACCAGGAGTGAGGCACCTGAGGCCTCAAGGATACACGTGGCCCTCTACATTCTCAAGTGCAGCCCTTTGACTGAATCCAAACTTCACAGAACAAATCCCCCTAATAAAAGGATTTGTTCTGGAAAACTTGGACTCAGTTGAAAGGCTACACCCAAGGACCTAGAAGGCCACATGTAGCCTCAAGGCTGCAGATTCCTCACCAGTTTTATAACCCTTTGAACAAAGTTCCAAATTGTCCACCAGAATGGTTGGATGAGGTCACAACTCTACCAATGGTGCATTAGTGTCCGTATTTTTCCACATCCCCTCCTCCCCTCCAACATTTGTCATTTTCCTTTTCTGTCATATTAACAAATCTGATAGGTGGAAGGTGGTACCTCAAAGTTATTTTAATTTGCATTTCTGTAATCAATAAATGATGTATGGCATTTTTTCATATGACTATAGATAGCTTTGATTTCATCTCCTTTTTTTAAAATAGCTTTGATTTTGTCTTCTGAAAACTGCTTGTTCATATCCTTTCTCAATTGAGCTATGATGTGTATCTTATAAATTTGATTCAGTTCTCTGTATATTTGAGAAATGGGGCCTTTATCAGAGAAACTGCTGTGAAAAAGTTTTCCCCAGTATTCTGCTTCACTTCTAATCTTGGCTGTATTGGTTTTATTTGTGCAAAAACTTTTTAATTTGATGTAATCAAAATTATCCATTTTATGTGGCATCATGCTCTCTAACTTTTATTTAGTCATAAATTCCTCTTTTATTCATAGATCCCACAGGTAAAATATTGCATGTTTCCCCAATTTGTTCATGATATATCACCTTTTACCTTTGAATCATGTGCTCATTTTGACCTTATCTTGATATATGGTATGAGATGTTGGTATATACCTCATTTCTACCAAACTGATTTCTAGTTTTCATAGCAATTTTTGTTAAACTGTGATTTCTTCTCCCAAAATCTTCGATCTTTGGGTTGTCAAACACTAGATTGTTATGATCACTTACCACTGTGTGTTGTATGTGTAATTTATTCCACTGATCTACCACTCTGTTTCTTAGTCAGTACCAGATTGTTTTGATTATTAGTACTATGTAACGCAGTTTGAGATCTGGTGCTGCTAAGCTACCTTCCTTTGTATTTTTTTCATTGACTCCCTTGATATTCTTGACCTTATGTTCTTCCAGATGAAGTCTGTTATTATTTTTTCTAGCTCCATAAAATAAGTTTTTGGTAATTTAATTGGTATGGCACTGAATAATTAAATTAGTTTAAGTAGAATTGACATTTTTATTGTAATGACTCAGTCTACATCTGAGCAATTAATATTTCTCCAGTTCTTTAGATCTGACTTTGTGTAAAAAGGGTTTTGTAATTATATTCATATAGTTTCTGGTTTGTTTTGGCAGGTAGACTCCCAACTATTTATATTGTCAACAATTATTTTAAATGGAATTTCTCTTTCTATCTCTTCCTGCTGGACTTTACTGGTAATATATAGAAATGCTGATGATTTATGTGGGTCTATTTTATATCCTTCAACTTTGTTGAAGTAAATTATTTCAACTAGCTTTTTAATTGATTCTCTAGAATTTTCTAAGTATACCATGTCATCTGCAAAGAGTAATAGTTTTGTTTCTTCATTGCTTATTCTGATTCCTTCAACTTATTTTTCTTATTTTGTTATAGTTAGCATTTCTAGGATTATTGAATAATAGTGGTGATAATGGGCATCCTTGCTTTGCCCCTGATCTTATTGGAAAGACTTCTAGCTTATCCCTATACAGATAATGCTTGCTGATGGTTTTAAATAGATACCACTTAACATTTTAAAGAAAGCTCCATTTACTCCTATGATTTTTAGTGTTTTTAATAGGAATTTTTGTCAGAAGCTTTTTCTGCATCTATTGAGAAAATCATGACTTTTGTTGGTTTTGTTATTGGTGTGGTCAATTATGCTGATAGTTTTGCTAATATTGAACCAATCTTGTATTCTTTATATAAATTCCACCAACTCATAGTGTGTGATCTTTGTGCTGTATTGTTGTAATCTCCTGGCTAGTGTTTTTGCATCAATGTTCATTAGGGAAATTGGTCTATAGTTTTCTTTCTCTGTTCTTGCCCTTCTTGGTTTAGGTATCATCACCATATTTGTGTCATAAAAGGAATTTGGTAGGATTCTTTCTTTGCCTGTTTTCCCAAATAGATTATATAGTATTGGAATTAATTGTTATTTAAATATTTGGTAGAATTCACTTGTGAATCATTTGGTCCTGGGGATTTTTACTGAGGAAATTCATTTATGGCTTGTTCCATTTCTTTTTCTAAGACAGGGTTAAGTATTTTATTTTCTTTTCAGTTAATCTGTTAATATTTTTGTAAATATTCATATATTTCACTTAATTGCTTTAATTTCATCTTGTTTGGTGGTGAATTCATCTTTTTCATTTTTGACACTAGTAATTTGGATTTCTTTTTCTTTCAATCAAATGAACCAATGGTTTATTTGTTTTATTGGATAATAGCCCCTCTTTCTTAAAGCCTTCCCTTATCTCTCCTATTAATAGTGACCCTCTCATTTGTACCTTTCTTAGCAGTAATATTGTACACTATTGTTACTGATGTTTCTATCTCAACCCCCTACTGGATTGTAAGGTGGACATACTTTATCTAAACTTCATGTATTCTCCAGTGTTGATTGCAGTGCTATGCATACATTAGGTCATTAATGGATTCTGAATTTAACTGGGTTTATTTGTGATGTACAAAGTGAATAACACAGAGACATTCCACTACCCTGAGGAACATCCCAGTTTGATACCTCAAACGGAACTTCATAGTACTGATGAAAGGACAGGACTTTTAAAACTAGAAAGTGGTAAGAAAATGTCAATTATGGTTATTCTAGATATTCTTCCATTGAAGTGTATTCCTATGTTGCCATGGAGTTGACCCTGGATTCTCATAGGCTATGCTAATGGGGCACTCCCTACCAAGCTGAACCCTGAGTAGGGGTTTGGTGATGCAGTGTCATTGGGCTGAGTTCAGAAAGGTTCGTCACCAGGTCTACTGTTATGAGGGGTTGCTGTCTGCATTGGTGATGTGAATACATAACACTAAGAAAATCAGAGATCCTTGAAATATTATTGCTACTATTTATATTATCTGAGTCTGTCTTGGACCTCAGACAATCCTAGTGGGTATCTTACCTTGGTATCAGGCAAAAATGCACAGAAAATCCTTCAAAAAATAATACATAGAGACAAAGAGCACAAGAATCCAGGAAGAGATATGAGAGTCTTGATACAAGCATTGATACAAATAGGCAAAATCAGCATAAAATGCCATAGGCAAGTTGTTATTGAAGAAATAGAAAGGTTATCATCAGAATAGTGTTTTTGGTGATATACTATCAATAAAAAAAACAACCACAAAAACTTGTGTTCATGGACCCTAATAGGTCCTTGGGCTATCTGTGCATAATAAGAATACAGCAGACAAAAAGGATTATTGAGTTCAATGACCTTAAAGGTTTATAACTTTGAATCTGGACTCTTATGGATTAATGATCTAGTCAAAGGGGCAGGGAGACATTTTATGTGTGTGTATATATATATGTATGTGTATATATATATATATATATATATATATATATATATATGCATATATACATATGTATATATAATACATCATATATACATTATAGGCATATGTACACAATTGGAACTAGAGAACTGAGTAAAAGTGACTAGAAAAAAAAGAGACAGGATTAGACAGCAAGATTTGGTAGTTAAAAGGTTGTACATGAGGGTACATTTAAGGCAAGGGGCAAGGAGACCCAGGAAAGCTAATCTTCATTCCACATTTTGCATTGCTAAGGCATGGTTGTTCTACCCTCAGTTCTAAGAGGCTTCCTGGAGGAGGATCTAGGGAATTGGAAGAGATGGTATCTCAAGTACATAGTGAGAAGGCAGCACAAATGATGCCACACTGTATGCCAGCTCCATGTTGTGGACCCTGAAATGGGGGGTTGTGGAACTTGGAACGGGGATTATAGAGTCTGAGACAGAGATCGTGAATCTCAAAATAGGAGTTGTAAAATCTATGATAGGGCCTGTGGAGCCTAGAGTTATGGTCTTGGACTCAGGAAGACCTGGGTTCAAATTCTACTTCCGAGACTTACTAGCTAAGTATCCATGGCTACTCATTTTCCCTGTCTGCAAAATGAGAATGATAATGCCAGTTAGTACATCACAGAGTTGTTGCAAGGCTTAAATTTGGTAATATATGTAAAAGCATTTTGCAAATCTTAAAACATTACATACATGTCAGTTATTATTCTAGTGCTGTTCATGTTGTGGTTCATCCTTTGTTCTTGAAGAGGACCAATGACATCAGGAGGGTGATGTCTTGACTTGCAAGTGAATTGGATGGAAGTGAGGTAGAGCTGTGCAAAGTCATCAGCTTCTCTCTCTCCTCCAGAGTTATAGGAGTCCAGTGGCAAGACATAGGTCAAGATGACAGGCAATGGCCCAGGGGTGCAGTGGAAGACCTTGGCCTTTTTAAGCTAAGGTCTCGCCCAGATCTCAGTTTGTCTGCGGCAACACCCATTCGGTAATTGAAGGCTAGGTAAGAATTGAGGCAAAAAATGGCAAAAGAATCAACCTGGGAGGCTAAAGACCCTCAGAGTTCCTGGTCAGAACAGAAACAATTGCTATTTACACTCACTCTGAGCCATGAGAACCCAAACAATAAGCAAGTGAGGCTTTGGCTGTGACCTATCATTAGCCAATCAGTGAAAGTCAGAGTGATTTGGGTTTGAAGGCTAGTCAAGTAGCTCCATTTGAATCACAATGGGCTTTATCAAAGCCTGATTTTTCAGAGCTATATTTCAAGACCTCATAATTGAAAACTACATGAGACAAAAGGGTTAATTGTCCTAGGGGTTTTTTGGAAAAAATGATAGAATAAATAAATAGGGAAGAAAAAATATCTACTCATCAAACCCCAGGATATCTTGGAAAGTATAAGTCATCAAAATTTATATTCCTTTGCACAGAGTGCCCACATGTAAGGGTATGACTCCTCATGTGAGGAGGAGGAGGAGGGGCAGAAAGAGGAGGAGGAAGAAATAGAAACATTGCCCCAATATTGACCTGGCTGATTGGGTCACTAGTCACAGATTGTTGTTTGTCTTTCATTCTCAAAGACAGGGCAATGTCTTGACTTGCAAGTTATTTTGTGTGTGTGTGTGTGTGTGTGTGTGTGACAGAGAGAGAGACACACACAGAGACAGAGAGAGAGACAGAGAGAGAGAGAGAGGGAGAGAAAGGGAAGGGAGGGAGGGAGGGAGAGAGAGATATGGAGATTTGAATAAGTATCCAAGAAGGAGGGTGGGACCAGGTTGGAATGAGGGAAAGATAGCCCAAGGAAACACCTGGATGTTTATTGCTCGATGGCAGGAATGAAAAATTCCCAATTCAGGAGACATCAGCAGTATTGTCAGAGTTCCAGTCTCTGGGAACCAGGTATCTTGCTTTTAAGTATAAAAACCTCAGTAACATTACTAAGTAGAACACGAGTTACCAGAATTGAATGGAACGGAGGGAGAATGTGATCTATGATAGATTAAGTGCAGGAAGGACTCTTAAGGCCCATCTGGTCTAATCTCCTCACCTAGCAGAGGGGAAAATGAAGTCCCAAGGGATAGAGAGCTTTGTGAAAAAAAAAAAATGACTTTATTGATCACCACCGAGTTCTCTATGGCTGGAAATGTTTGTGATGTTATCACATTGTTAGATAGGATTATAAAAAGTTACTCCCTGAGTAGGGGGAAGGGCATCTGAGTCATGAATCATTAGAATGAAAATCTGCAAAAGTGGATGGAGTTCCTATAAGATAGGTCAGGAAAAGGGTGATGATTCACTGCTTTCTTGAAACCGTCAGTAGCTAATTTTTTGAGTGGGTCCAGCTCCCTGAAGAGCTAGTATTTCTCTGAACCCATCAAGATTCAGTGGGAGATACTGATGTGGAGTAGGAGCGTGTTGCCCCCACCCTGAGGAAGGGAAGAGATAACTGGCATAGATTTACTCCCACTTGACTAGGAAAGAGATAGGAAAATTAAGACTCAATAAAGCAAGGCAAGAAGGTGGTTTCCATGACACCTGAAGGGACCTTTTTATTTATAGGGTGGGACTGTGGGCCTCTGTGAAGAGTAGGGCAGGAGCCATTCTGGCCCTGGGCGTCAAAGAGCTGACTTTGTAGCTGCGACGCTGACTCTGAGCCTTTGCCCCGGCCGTCTGTCCCCCATCCCTGAAATGGTCTCCCTCCTCACCTTCACCTCCCACCTTCTGTAGTTTCCTTCAAGATTCTGCTCAAATCCCACTTTCTGCAGGAGGCCTTTCCAGTTCTACTTGCTACTTAGTGCCTTTCCTCTGAGATTAACTTTCATTTGCATTGTAAATATGTACATTTGTACATTATATATACATTCATATGTGAACTTCTTAAGGTCAGGGACTGAATTTTTTTTTTTAGCTTTTCTTTGTATCCCTAGCATTTAGCACAGTGCCTTGGCATGTAATAAGTCCTTAATTAATGATTTGACAAGAGAACTGACACTATTTCCTGGTAAGAAGAGCCAAATAGCAGGGTGAAAGACCTATGATGTCTGCCAGAAGGGAGGGCAGCATCAGCCAAAGTGACAGAATGATAGAATGTCTGGGTATAGAGGTAAACAACAGGAAGTGGCAAAGCAGGACTAAGGACAGTGACAGGGACAGCAACTAAGATGACTACACAATGCTGGCTAAGAACCAAATGGTAAATGCCTTCTGAAAGTGGAGTTTCCTCAATGAGTGGTAGGAGAAACCAAGGTTCTAGGACCTCCTCCCTTTCTGGGGCCCCTACCCAGGGCAGTCCTGGATCACAGAAACTATATAGATCTCTGCGATTGGGGGAACAGGGTTTTCAACTCTCTATGGACATGGAATTGAATCCTTTCTGTGTCTTTCACTATGAAAGTAAAACCTATACTACATTTGATGCCTTATGAGTCTTGGTGTTTGTTAGGGAAGCTGATAGTCACCCTTGGGGATGAGAGCATCACACATTGACATTATTAGGATCCAACTAGGTATGGATGAATGAAGTTTAGATGTCCTTTAAGTGTCTTTCATGCATATACTTCAGCACTTCAAAACATTTGTGATTTTATTAGTGTGGGTCCTTTCCTTACCAATACAGATCACAAGCCTTTTATACTTTCATGATTTGTATTCCTCATGAGTTTTTATACCAAAAAAGATCATTAAGTGGCTGACCTCTCAATGATGAATTTCTACATTTTGAGCTGGGCTGCATTCAGCAGGTCCACAAACTCCTTTCCATGTTAATAATACCTATTAGATCTTGAATTCTGTAGGCGTAATCTTCAAAAAACCCAGGGCCACCCCTACACCACAAGGAGGCATCAGAGTAGGACATTAATGGACAATTCTCTTGTATTTTATTTTCCTTTCCTCTTATTAATCTTATAATGATCCTCTTTTTTAAAAATCAGTTCTATTGAATCAAGAAAAGATGTATTCTTAACATCATACGGTTGCTCCTCTCCCTTTGAGTCTTTTGGGTACCTATACTGGGAGCAAGTATAAGGAGCTTCCATCTCCATCCCTCCACTTTTCTCTTTGGGAGATTTTTGAAGAAGGAGTCTGTAGTCTAAGATAATTTGCATAACCTGGCCCAGGTTCCCCAGAGGAATGCCAGATATGAAAAGAATAGAAATAAAAAAGGGTCTCTTCTCAAAGTCCAAAAGACTTAGAAGGAGGAATTAATCTAATGAAGAGAAACCCTATCCAGGTATTGAGAGAGGAAGAAGGTAAACTCATAAGCCAACGCAGAATGGAAAATAGATCTAATTTAGGCAACCAAGTAAGAAGTGTACCAACGTACTTGAGAACCTTTATGGTTGGAGGCACTTGATACCCTGGACATGTAAAGAGCATCAACATCAACATCTGAGACTCCAGATCTTAGTGAGCTGCAACTATCTGCCATGGTAGAGTAGGACAATGGGGAGCCACAAAGTAGGACTAAGGCCAGGATCCATGACACCTTTTGGGAGTGGCATACAAGCAGCAATATCAATAAGGACCAATAATTCCTGCCAAGAACAAGGGACAGGGATCAGTAGGAAGAAAGTTGTTGGTGAAAGAGCAATGAGGCAGAAAACACTGGCTTTTCAGTGACATGTTGGAGTGAAAAGCCATCTTATAATTTAAGGGAATGTGTGGGGTGGTGAGACCACCCAAGTACCCCAATAATTCACAGAGGCTTCTCAGGTAGGGACAGAAAAGGAATTAATCTTTATTTGACAAATCTCAAGAGATTTGGGCGTCACCTCCACTAGGACGGACTAGTGGAATGAGGCAGATTACAAAGGCAAAGCACTAACATATATCCTACCGCAAAAGAACTCCCACCCACCACTATCCCTCCCCTCCATTGGCTGGGAGGCAGGCTTACAATCTAGGTGCGAAAAGCTAGACAAAGAACCAGGAAATCAAGTATAGCCAATCTAAAACATGTCTCCTTATTTAGTAACTAGCTGCTGATGTAGCAATAATATGGCTAAGGTAAAGAGGAGGAATGAGGAAAGAGGGAGGGGGCTTCCTGGAGCAACCCATAAGCACTTATTGGCCCAGGCCTCGAATTCCTGAGAGTTAGGTAATCACATTCCTACAAGGTTAAATCCCAAGTCCATTCCATCCTCTCATTGCCCCTGCTTATTCCAGAAATAAAAAAAGTAATTTTTATATTTTTTCCCTCTGTGAAGTCTTCACAAGAATTATCTCCCACTCAGGAACTATACAGGTCCCTGGGTGTCCTCAGAGGAGGAGGGTTTTCTTAACAGTCTACAAGCTCAGTTGTTACTGAGTCTAAGAATAAAAGAATCCTTTCCTGTGTAAATAAAACTGTTCAATGTTTTAAAGCCTTATGAACCTAAGTGCTTGTTAGGGAAGTTGGTGGCTACCCTTGTGGGAGAGCCAGCTACTGAAGTTCTTATGTTCCACTTGCATTGAAGAAATGAGTCAGATAAGTAGGAGATCCCCAAAGTATACTGGAGCCTGCATATCAGGAGCTTCAGATACAAGGGTTCTACTCAGATTAGGGGGAAAGTTAATATGTGCAGAGGTTGGGCATGAATGTCAGCTACAAAAATGGAGATAATTTTTTAGAAAGAAGAAAATCTCCAGCAGAGCAGCTTAGGATTTGGCAGTGAGTACTGTTCCTTTCCTGCTGGGAGAATTTCCCTTCCCTTTACATATCATAATTTGCAGCAAGAAAAACACAAATGCACAGTCAAAGACACAAAGAGAAGAAATGCAAGAGAGCAAAGTGAACAGAACCAGGAGAATATCGTACACAGTAACAGTAATATTGTACCATGATCAACTGTGAATGTCTTAGTTATTCTCAGTAATACAAAGATCCAAGACAATTCCAAAGGAATTATAATGAAAAATGCTATCCACCTTCAGAAAAAGAACTGATGAAGTCTGAATGCAGATTAAAGCATATTATTTTTCATTTTTTAAATTTTTTTTCACGAGTTTTCTTTTTTCGGTCTGTGTTTTCTTTCACTACGTGACTGATATGGAGCTGTGTTTTTGCATGATTGCACATGTATAGCCTATATTAAGTTGCTTGCCATCTGAGGAAGTGGGGGAGGGGAGGAAAGAAGGAAGAAAATTTGGAACTCAAAAATTTTTAGAAATGAATGTTTAAAACTATTTTTTCATATAATTGGAAAAAAATTTTAAAAAGAAGAAGAAATGCGAGGATACAAAGAGAAATAAACAAAGAGTTTGATTCTATTTGACTTTTTAAATTTTTTGGATTAAATCTGGTGACTTTCTCCTTCATCTTGCTTACTCAGTATCCAGAGATACATAGGAAGAAAGAAAAGGGGCTTCCCCGTGGAAAAACCAAGTCCTGGAGATAACTCTCCTGATAAAGGCCAATGTACTGTATGATGCTGACTTGACTCTGGGTTAGGTGGGAGGATGTCAGGGGATGTTTTTCATTGAGGTCATCTCCATAGCTCCTGAAGTTGTGGGACTCCTCCATAACCAACTTTTAATCTCACTGCCACTCTGTTAATCATTATGTCTTTGAATTTTTCCATGACCATGTCCTTGACCAAGGCCATGACCATTTATCTGACCTATTCCATGGTCCACATTTTGACCCTTATGGCCTTCTCCTTTGCGGTCTCCTCTACGATTTTATTCAATGGTGATTTTCATAGCTTTTTCTATGGTGTCCTTTATGGCCATCTTCATGATTTCTCCCATGGTTCTCTCCAAGGCCACCTTTAAGACCTTCATGCCCCTCACTGTGATATTCACAATACCCAAGCCCATGACTCTTTCCAAGACCCATCCAGTGTTTCTCTCTGATGTTCATCCCATGCTTCCCTCCAAGGTCCATTCCATGTCTCAACCCATGGACAACCCTAGATTCCGGATCAAGGTCATGGCTGTGGAAGTAATAAGTGCTTCTGTTGAAAGGATTTCCCAGGGGCAGAGCACAGTCCCTCTAGAAGAGAAAAAAGGAGGGTTCTTAAAGAGATGAGTACTCTCCCAGACACTAATTTTAAACTCTTCTTCGGATTCCAAAACTTACACATTTAGCCACACCACAGACTCCTTCCTCTCAGTACTCTCCTTTCTTCTTGTCCCCATGTCTTTCCATGAATATCCAAATTAGGTTTGAATCTCAGTTCTATTACTATGTAACAGACTCATAATGGGAAACTGATTTTTCCCCAGGATGTTTCCTTACTCGTCAAAGGAGAAGATTAGACTAAGTGATATCTAAAGTTTCTTTCAACACTACATCCCCATGATTACTATGTCAAAATATTTGGGAGATACCCTATTTCTCAGATCTAAGGCCCAGAAAGCAGATCGTGCCTGGAGCTTAGTATAACGATAACCCTTTTTGCTTTGAATTATCTTACCCTCTGGCAAAGTATATTGTACCAAGTGTTCACTTGCCCTATCTCCCAGGGACCTGGGAGCCACCATCCATCACATTTTTGACATGCTCACAATCCTTGTTCCTTGTACTGTACTCCTGTTCCCATCACAGAACAGAAATGCTGTTAGACAAAACTTCCCTTTTAATATGGATACCATTAGATTATGAACTGGACTTTTAAAAGGATGTGATAAAAATTAGATATTTGAAAATTGTTAAATATTGAATGATGTATATTTAGTTATAAAGCAGGTATTACTACTACTATTTACTATAAGAGAAAAATTTTATTTGAAAATCTTGGCTATTATGAAAGTGTATATGGTGATTTAAAGATGCAGCTTCGACATATTAATGATGAGTCAACTATCAGGTACGTGCTGTATGTCCGAAGCCCTAGAATACGGGTAGTTTTAGTTTAGAAGTAAAGGATTAATGACATGTTAACTATTAGGGGAACGTCAGGGAAGACATTCAAATTTTAAGTTGTGGTTAGTGACATTTTACTATTTAAGTAAAAAATTCCTGGGACTGTAACTATTATTGTTTTGAGCTTTGATTATAGGGTGACTGTCTGAATTGTCACGAAGCCAATAGTAGAAAATGGCATGTGCAGCCATCTGGAGACTGCTAAGGTGGGTGTTTGTGCCTGGGAAAAATTGTGGGGATAACCTAGGACATGGCCTAAGTAGTATCCTCCTGACTCTGTTTCCCCAATGTGCTGGTTCCTTGCTGAAAAGGAAAACTCCCCACCTGGTTAATCCTAAGCCTTGCCTTTAACACTCTGTGACTATGCCATTGGCTGTCAGATATGATTCATGCCTGGAATCAGAGCTAAGGGAATTTTTCCCCCTGTTATGATATAACTATGTTCTTCTTTTTCCTTTTGTAGCACATTTTTATAATCAAGACGTTTGGTCTTTTTTTGGCAGGGGGGAAGGCAGGGCAATTGGGGTTAAGTGACTTGCCCAAGGTCACACAGCTAGTAAGTGTGTCACTTGTCTGAGGCTGGATTTGAACTCAGGTCCTCCTGACTCCAGGGCCGGTGCTCTACTCACTGCACCACCTAGCTGCCCCTAATCAAGGAGTTTTGTAAGTACAATACTAAATCTACTAAATGAATACTGGAACATCTCTGTTACTATAATAGATACAAGTATAGACATCTTACAATTTTAATCTATATTTGTGGTCAAATTATAATATAGGGATGATATCCTCCAAGAAGGGAAACGGTTAGACAAAGTAATGAGACAAAGAGGTAATGTAAAAGTTTTCTAATTAAATGGAATGATAAATTTGGAGAAAGCAAAAGGATTAAGCTGTTTTCTCTAAAGAACTATATGATTATCTTCCAAAGTTTATCTATCATGGAAATTCAGACTTTGAGTTTAAAGTTTGGTAATAAGTTCTCAATATTGGATTAAAGATTCATCAATTAAGGATAAATTTGATTTTACACGAAAATTGTATTGATAAGGGTACAGAAAGTTAAATTATTTTCCTGTTTTATAAAGTATCTATCTGATAATCTTTAAGGACAAAAGAGTTCATTTTCAGTTAGCCCCTCATAAATTTTCAAAAGATTCTTTTATCAGGTACAGAATTTAGGTAAGGATAAAAACAGCCTGAGAATAAAGCATATTGTCTAAAACAAAGATACCTAGGGACCAGATAACTACCTGAAACATCTGGGACTCTCTGTTCCCCGAGGTTAGCCACATGCCTCTGTTATGTTAGTGTTTAACTTTTCTTGGTCATCTCCTTTGTCAGTACTAGCCCGTGGTGAGTCCTCTAAGTAATTTGATCTGTACCGAACTTAATGTAATTACGTAATTATGGAAATTGTGAGAAAAACTTTATTGCGTTGTTTAAACCTTGCCCTGTGTGGCTAGAAAACTGGATCATCTGAATAAAACCCCTACTCCTGAGTGGATAGACCCAGAAGCAGCCAGCATCCAGAATGGACAGCTGTCCCAAGATTCTGGATGAGAGCTGAGTCTATTGTCCTAGTTTTTTTTTTTCCTCTTCTCTTCCCTTTTGTTATGTGTTCAATCACCAAGGCCCTGATTCAAGCATGTGTTGGCATTCTCTCATTCTGACATTCTTGGGCTCCTCTCTATGGCTAGTGAAGACACCTGGGACATACTTCCTTGACAGGTCCCCTCAAAGAGCTAACGCCCTGGGCATATGACTGTGTCTTAGGGTAAGGGTTCTTTCAAGCTCCCTCCCTTTGACCAAAAGGAGGAAATGTCAAAATATTTTGGAGATACCCTATTTTCTAGAGCTAAGGCCCAGAAAGCAGGCTGCGACCTGAGCTTGGCATAACAATAATCGTTTGCACTTTGGATGACCTCATTCTCTGGCAAAGTGTATTGCACTAGGTGTTCACTCCCCCTATTTGTCAGGGACCTGGGAGCCAACATCCATCATATCTCTGACATGTTCATAATCCCTATTCCTTGTACTGTACTCCTGTTCCCATCACAGAACTCTGGTTCTGTACCCCACAGAGTAATCACGACCCCCCAAGACTTGAGACAATACACACAGGACCCATGGGAAGACCTAAAAATGATTATGTCATAGTCCAACCCAGTATGTATATAAGCACTGCCTATACCCCAACATGTTAAGCCATTCTACTCAGGAAGACTTCTACTTGCAAATGTTTTCCTCACTGAAACTAATGATTCCTGACACACCTGCCTTTGGCCTGCTCTGTTTTGGCTCCAGCCAGTCCTGGCTTGGAGACTGGTCCAGTCTGGACTGCATTCAAAATTCTGTTGACAACTATTATTTCTCTTTCTAACTGTAACACTCCATGACTATCATAGTCTTTTATTTCTCTTTCCCCATCTCCCTTTCCCTCTCCTTTTAAATTTTTGCATTTGACTTTGTCTCTATCATTTTTTTTGTCTCTGTATCTTTCTCTATCCTTATGCATTTTCCTCCCTTATATATTTTTGTTCTCCTTACAGAAAGCTTCTGACTGACCATCAATAAGACATTTATTCTCATTGAAGGACGAAATGAGATCCTCCATCCACGGTCTTGCTGTCTGTGACCACTGGAACACATTTGCAAGTTAAATAATGGAGCAAGGAGTGCTCTGAGTAATGGAGCGTTTGACACTTAAATGAGATGATGGATATGAAGCACGTTCCAATCTTGAAGCACTGTATTAATGCCAGCTATTATTGTTATTATAATAACTATTATTAGTCTCCAGTCTGGGGATGGGTTCATTCTCTGAGCCTTCTATGGCACTTGTGCTAAGCTCAAGCAACTTTTAGAGAGCAATACAGTGGTATGTTTTAACAATTGAGCTCTGGGATGGAGGTACAGGGACATGTATGCACACGCACTTTTCAGTTTAATCTACATAATTAATTCTTTCTTAAGTATAGACAATTAAAAGAATAAATCAAGCCCTGATTGGTAATGATGGCTGATTTGTGAAATATCAATACCCACACTGAAAAACAATCAGCTGTCACAAACGGCTCCAGCAAACCACTGAGTGTACAACTCTGAACTAATGAGAAACATACTCTCACCAATTAGTAATTGGCTTAAAATAAGAATCTCTCCACAATGGTTCTCCTTTGTTTTCACTGACCTTCCCATTCTCTCTCTTTTTTTTTTTTCTCATCCTGTGCCAACTTTCTCTGCTACATCTTTTTTTCCTACCTGCTATTAGTCTGATCCTCCCTTTTCCTCTTAATTCTAGTTCTATCTAGGAGAAGCAGTGTAATGAAATGGAAATCACAAAAGACTTGGAATAAGAAGGTTCAAATGTTGTGTCTTGAATTTATGACCTATGCAACTTTGGGGAGGCACTTGCCCTCTTGAGGTTTGATTCCTCTGACCTGTAAAATATGGGGGTTGGACTAAGGTCTCTTTGAACTTTATGACCCAAGAGACTTTTTCCCTTTTGTGTCTTTTGCCCAATCACTTTAGAAAAGTCTTCTTTCCTCCTGACAGATCCATATACTCTCCTCTCCATGAATATCCACGCGCAATATATGCTCTCTTAAACTGTGAGAAATGACCACTCACCAGGCAGAAACTGAGTCCCACACAGAGTCCCAATGCCATTGCAGTTACAGCAAGAGAGATGACGATGATGACCCAAGGTTTCAATAAGCTAGTGGGCTTCATTAGCGAAACAGAAGTGAATCCCGTTGTTTCTACACTGTAGAATGCTGTGGGAAAGGGAGTAAGTGTTGCTCCAGTAGAAGACATAGAAGAACTAAGAGATGATATTTCAGAAGAAAAATCTGTTTGGAATTTAATGACTTCTGAGGTTACATGCTGATTACTGAGGAATGTAGAAGAAATACCCGGTTGCTTTGTGGGACTTGTTTTTGAAAATGTTGGACCTGATATGGAAGAGGTAGGCACCAAAGGAGCTGTTGTTGTTCCTGAAGAGGAGGATGTTGTAGCACTGGCAGAGGCTGGGAGAGTGGTAGATGCATATGTGGTGCTAGTTGATAAATGTGTTGAAGAGGAGCGTATTGAAATGGCTCTTGTTTTTCCTGAAGAGGTTGCTGGGACTTTGGTTACTTCTGATGTTGCAATTGTAGCACTGGCTGAAAGTGGGAGAGTGTTAGATGCTAGTTTCAAGACTGAGGTTGAAAGTGCACGTGATGTGGAAGAGGTAGGAAATGAAGGGTCAGTTGTTCTTCCTGAGGAGAAAGTGGTTGGGCCTTGAGACACCTGTGGTGTTTTACTACTGGATGAGAGAGTGGTAGATCCACCTCTAGAAATTGTTGATGAATGCATCGTTCTTGATGGTGAAGAGGTGGGCAATAAATTGGTTGTTGTTGGTCCAAAAGAAAAAATTGGTGGGACTTCAGATATCTCTGTTGTTGATGTAGTGGCTGAGGGTGCAAAAGTGATAAATCCTTCTTTTGTATGCTTTGATAAATATATTAAGGCTGATGTTGAACTGGTGGGCACAGAGGTGGCTTTTGTGGCTTCTGAAGAGAAAGTGGTGGGGATATCAGATGCCATCAATGTTGTAGCATGGGCTGAGGATGGTGGAGTGGTGAATCCCTGCGTGGAGTTTATAACTGAATGTGTTTCTCCTGATGTTAAAGATGAGGGCACTGGAGTAGCTTTTGTTATTCTTGAAAAAAAAGTTGATGGGACTTCAGTTCTCATTATAGCACTGGGTAAGGATGGAAGAGTGATAGATCCCTCTGTGGGGCTTGTTGATAAATGGATTGTGCCTATTGTTGAAGAGGGGGACATGGAAGCGGATGTTGTTGTTCCTGAAGATAAGGTGCTTGGGGCTTCAGACACAACTGATGTACCAATGGCTGAGATTGAGGCAACTGTGGATCCTTGTGTTGGAGTTAATATTAAATGTGAAGTACTTGCTACTGAGGAGCTGGTCAATGATGTGGCTGTTGTTCTTAAAGAGAAATTATTTGGGACTTTATATGTCTCTGATGTTGTGACAATAGCTGAAGTTGGGGTAGAAGTAGATCCTTGTGTGGGGGTTGTTGCTGAATGTATTGTGCTGGATGTTGAAGAGTTGAGCAGTGAAGTGGTTGTTGTTCCTGAAGAGAAGGCTGATGGGAATTTACTTATCTCTGATCTGGTCATCGTAGCACTGACTGAAGCTGGTAGAATGGAAGATCCATTCACGGAGCTTGGTGATGAATGCGTTGTGACTGATGTTGAAGAGGTGGAAACAGAGGCGTTTGTCGTTGTTCTTGAAGAAAAGGTGCTAGAGGCCTCAGACAGGACGGATGTTGCAGCACTGGCTGAGGCTGGGGTAGCTGTAGACCCTGCGATGGTGGCTGCTGAAATGGTCGGAATCGAGGTGCCTCCTGTTCCTGAAGGGAAAGTGATTGGAAATTGAGTTGACTCTGGTGGTCTCATTATAGCACTGGGAGAGGATGGAAGAGTGGTAGTCTCCTCCGTGGGGCTTGTTGATAACTGCGCTGTTTGTGATGGTAAAGAGCCGGACAAAGAAGAGGCTATTGCCGTTCCTGAAGGGGAAGCATGTGGGACTGCTGCTACCTTTGTTTTTGTGGCGCTGGCTGAGTTTTGTAAAGTGATGAATCCTTCTTTTGGGCCTGTCGATAAATGTGTTAAAGCCAATGTTGAATTGGTGGGCACAGAGGTGGCTGCTGTGGCTTCTGCAGAGAAAGTGGTGGGGATGTGAGATGCCATTAATGTTGTGTCTTGGGCTGAGGATAGGGGAGTGGACAGTCCTTGTGTGGAGCTTGAATATGTTTTTCCTGATGTTAAAGATGAGGGCACTGGAATGAATTTTGTTATTCTTGAAAAAAAGTTTGATGGGACTTCAGTTCTCATTATAGCACTGGGTGAGGATGGAGGAGAGGTACATTCCTCCGTGGAGCTTGTTGATAAATGTGTGGTTCCTCTGGTTGAAGAAGGGGACATGAAAATGGCCATTGTTGTTCCTGAAAATGAGGTGCGTGGGGCTTCAGATATAACTGATGTTGTACCAATGGCTGAGACCGGGGCAACTTTAGACCTTTGCACGGGGATTGTTGCTGAATGTGAAGGGCTTGCTTTTGAAGAGGCCCATGATAGGGCTATTGTTCCTAAAGAGAATTTAGTTGGGAATTCAGATATCTCTGATGTTGTGGCAATAACTGAGGCTGGAGTAACTGTAGATCCTTGTGTGGGGGTTGTTGCTGAATGTGTTGTACCTGATGTGGAAGAGGTGGACAGTGAAGTGCTTGTAGTTGTTTCTGAAGAGAAGACTGATGGAAGTTCTGTTATCTCTGATCTAGTAATTATAGCACTGACTGAAGCTGGTAGAGTTGTAGGTACATTCATAGGACTTGTTGATGAATGCATTGTGTCTGATGTTGAAGAGGTGGGCACTGAAGTGGTTGTTATTATTCCTGATAGGAAGGTTCTGGGGGCTTCAGACATAATTGAGGTTGTACCAATGGCTGAGACTGTGGTAACTGAAGATCCTTGTGTATGGGTTGTTGCTAAATGTGAAGTACTTGCTGTTGAATTGGTGGTCAATGACGTGGCTGTTGTTGTTCTTAAAGAGAAATCTGTTGGGACTTCAGACATCTTGGGTGTTGTAGCAATGGCTGAGACTGGAGTAACTGTAGATCCTTGTGTGGTGGTTGGTGCTGAACGTGTTGTGCTTGATGTTGAAGAGTTGGGCAGTGAAGAGGTTGTTGTTCCTGAAGAGAAGGCTGTTGAGAATTCAGTTTTCCCAGATCTGGTCATCGTAGCACTAACTGAAGCTGGCGGAATGGTAGCATTCATGGTGCTTGTTGATAAATGTGTTATGCCAGGTGTTGAAGAGGTGGGCACAGAAGTTTTTGTCATTTTTCCCAAAGAAAGGGTGCTTGGGGCTTCAGACCCAATGGATGTCTTACCAGAGGCTAGGACTGTGATAATGGTAGATTTTTGTGTGGTGGTTGTTGCTAAATGTGATGTACTTGATATGGAAGTGGTAGGCATTGAGGTGGCTCTTATTTTTTCTGAAGACAACGTACCTGTGGCTTCAGAAGTAACTGATATTGTTCCAATGGTTGACATTCCGGTAACTGTAAATCCTTGTGTAGGGGTTGTCGAAGAATGAGCTGTACCTGATGTTGAAGACGTAATCACTGAAGTGGCTGTTCTTGTTCCTGAAGATAAGCTGCTTAGAGTTTCAGACATAGTTGATGTTGTGCTAATGGATGAGACTGGGGCAACTACAGGTCCTTGTATGGGGGTTGTCACAGAACTTGCTATACTCGATGTTGAAAAGGTGGGCAATGAAGTGGGTCTTGTTCCTGAAGAGATAGCCATCGGGACTTCAGATGCCTCTGTTGTCATGGCACTGACTGAGGTTAGGAAAGTTAGGAAAGTCTCTTTGGGGCTTGTTGAGGAACGTATTATGCCTGACACGGAACTGGTGGGCATGGAAGTTGGTGTTCTTGCACCCAAAGAGAAGGTTGTTGGGACGTCAGATCCCAGTGATGTTGTAGCCCCAGCTGAAGGAGGTGGAGTGGTAAATCCCTGTATGGGGCTTGTAGATGAAGGTGGTTTTCCTGATGCTAAAGCGGAGGGCAATGAAGTGGTTGTTGTTTTTGAAGAGAAGGTTGATGAGACTGCAGTTCTCTCTGATGTTATATTTATAGCATTGGGTAAAGATGGAAGAGTAGTAGATCCCTCTGTGGGGCTTGGTGATAAATGTGTTGTTCCTGATTTTGAAGAGGTAGACAAGGAGGTTGTTCTTCCTGGAGAGAAGGGGCTTGGAGGTTCAGAGCTTTGTGTGGGTATTGATGTTGAATGTATTGTGTCTGAATGTGAATTGGTGAGAATTGAAATGTCTGTTGATTTTCTGGAGGAGAGGGTGGTTGGGACTTCAGACCCTTGTGATGTTGTTTTACTGACTATGGCTGAGAGAGTGGTAGATAAACGTGTTGTGCCTGATAGGGAAGAGTCAAGTACTGAAGTGTTTGTTGTTGTTGTTGTTCCAGCAGAGAAAGTTGTTAGGAATTCACTTTTTTGTGATTTCCTCATGGTACCATTGGCTGAAGATGCTAGAGTTGTAGATCCATTCACAAGGCTTGTGGATAAACGAGTTGTGCCTGCTGCTGAAGAGGTGGGCACTGAAGTGGTTGTCAGTATTCCTGAAGAGAAAGTGCTAGGGGCTTTAGACATAATTGAATTTGTACCAATGGCTGACAGTGTGTTAGCTGTAGATTGTTGTATGGGAGATATTGCTGACTGTGAAGTACTTGCTGTTGAAGAGGTGGTCCATGATATGGCTGTTGTTCCTGAAGAGAAATTTGTTGGGACTTTAGATATCTTGGGTGTTGTGGCAATGGCTGAGGCTGTGGTAACTGTAGATCCTTGTGTGGGAGTTGTTGCTGAATGTACTGTGCCTGATGTTGAAGAGTTGAGCAGTGAAGAGGTTGTCATTGTTCCTAAAGAGAAGGCTGTTGAGAATTCTGTTATTTTAGATCTGGTCATTGTAGTACTGACTAAAGCAGGAAGAATGGCAGACCCATTAACAGGGCTTATTGATAAATGGGCTGTGCCTGATGTTGAAGAGGTGGACACAGAAGGTTTTATCATTGTTCCCAAAGAAAGGATGCTTGGGGCTTCAGACATAACAGGTATCTTACCAGTGGCTGAGACTGGAGTATCTGTAAATCTTTGTATGGTGGTTGTTGCTGAATGTGATGTACTTGACATGGAAGTGGTAGGCATTGAGATGGTTCTTACTGTTCCTAAAGAGAAGGAGGTTGTGCCTTCAGGCATAACTGGTGTTGCAATAACTGAGACTGGGATAACTGTAGATGCTTCTGTGGGGGTTGTCACAGAATGTGCTGTACTTGGTGTTGAATAGGTGGTCAAAAAGGTGGCTGTTGTTCCTAAAGAGAAAGTGGTTGGGACTTCAGATATCTTTGTTCTTGTGGTGCTGCCTGAGGTGAGGGAAGTGGTAGGTCCATCTTTGGAGCTTGCTGAAAAATAGATTGTGCCTGATGTTAAACTGGTGGGAATGGAGGTGGATGTTCCTGCTACCAAAGAGAAGCTTGTTGGGACATGAGATGCCAGTGTTGCTGCAGCATGGGCTGAGGTTGGGGGAGTGGTAAATCCCTTTGTGGGGCTTGTAGTTGAAGGTGGTTTTCCTGCTGTTGAAGATGTACCCACTGTAGTGGCTTTTGTGTTTCCTGAAGAGTTGGTTGATGGAACTAAGATTCTCTCTGATGTTGTAATTACAGTACTGGCTGAGGATGGAAGAGAGCTAGAACCCTCTGTGGGGATTGTGGATGAAAGTGTTGTTCCTGATGTTGAAGAGGTAGACATGGCAGGGGCTGTTGCTGTTTCTGAAGACAAGGTGCTTGGCACTCCAGACACCTGTGACATTGTAGCACTGACTGAGGCTGAGAGAGTGGTAGATCCTTGTGTGGGGATTAAGGTTGAATGAGTTGAGCCTGAGGCTGAAGAGGTGGGAACTGAAGCACCTGTTATTTTCCCTGAGGAGAGAGTGTTTGGGACTTCAGACACCTTTGGTGTTGCAGTGCTGACTGAGAGGATGGGAGATCCATCAGTGGAGGTTGTTGATAAATGCATTGTGCCTGATAGTGAAGAGTTGGGTACTGAAGTGGTTGTCGTGCTTCCTGAAGAGAAATTGGTTGAGACTTCAGTTATCTTTGTTGTTGTGGCACTAGCTAAGACTGGGGTAACTGCAGATCCTTGTGTGTGTGTGGTTGCTGAATATATCATACTTGGTGTTGAAGAGGTGGACAGTGAAGTGGTTGTGGCTGTTCCAGAAGAGCATGTGCTTGGGGCTTCAAAAACTGATGTTGTACCAATGACTGAGACTGGGGCAACTGTAGATTCTTGTGTGGGGTTGGTTGCTGAATGTGAAGTACTCGCTGTTGGAGAGGTGGTCGATGGCGTAGCTAATGTTCCTGAAGAGAAATCAGTTGAAACTTTAGATGTCTCCAATGTTGTGTAAATAACTGAGAGTGGGGTGACTATAGATCCTTCTGCAGGGACTCTTGCTGAATGTGTTGTACTTAATGTGGAAGAGGTGGGCAGTGATGTGGTTGTTCCTCCTAAAGAAAAGACTGATGAGAATTCAGTTATCTCTGATCCAGTAACTGTAGCACTGACCGAAGCTGGTAGAATGGTGGACCCATTCATGGGGCTTATTGATGAATATGATGTACTTGATCTTAAAGAGGTGGACAATGAAGTGGGTCTTTTTGTTATTCCTGAAGAGAAGGTGGTTAGGACTTCAGATAACTTTGTTGTCATGGCACTGGCTGAGGTTGAGGAAGTAGTAGGTCCTTCTTTGGGGCTTGTTGATAAATATATTGTGTCTGATGTTGAACTGGTAGACATGGAGGTGGCTGTTGATGCTCCTGAAGAGAACATTGTTGGGACATCAGATGCCAGTGTTGCTGCAGCATGGGCTGAGACTGGGGGAGTGGTAAATCCCTTTGTGGGGCTTGTAGTTGAAGGTGGTTTTCCTGCTGTTGAAGATGTACCCACTGTAGTGGCTTTTGTGTTTCCTGAAGAGTTGGTTGATGGAACTAAGATTCTCTCTGATGTTATAACCACAGTACTAGCTGAGGATGGGAGAGTGGTAGATCCATCAATGGGGCTGGTTGATAATCGTCTTGTGGCTGATATTGATGAGGTGGGCACTAAAGTGGTTGTTGTTCCTGAAGAGAAGGTGCTACATGCATCAGACACAACTGCTGTTGGAGCCATGGCTGAGGCTGGGGTAACTGTAGATCCTGCTCTGGTGACTGAGTGTGTTGTACTTTCTCTTGAAGTGGTTGGCACTGAGGGGGTTCCTGTTGTTCCTGAAAGGGAAGTGATTGGAAACTGAGTTACCTCTGATGTTGTCATTTTATTACTGGTTGAGACTGGGGTGCCTGGAGATCCTTGCGTGGAGGCAGCTGCTGACTGTGCAGTACTTGTTGTTGAAGAGGTGGGCATGGAGGTAGTTCCCGAAGGGACAGTAGGTAGGAATTGAGTTGGCTCTGGTGGTCTCATTATAGCACTGGGTGAGGATGCAAGAGTAGGAGATGCTTCTGTGGGGCTTGTGGATAAATGGGTTGTTCCTGATGTTGTAGAGGTAGGCGTGGAAGGGGCTATTGTTCCTGAAGATTCAAACACCTGTGCTGTTGTAGCACTGACTGAGGTTGAGAGAGTGGTAGATGCCTGTGTGGAGACTGATGTTGAATGGGCTGTGCCTGAACGTGAAGGGCTGGAAACTGAAGTGTCTGTTGTTCTTCTTAAGGGAACAGTGGTTGGGGCTTCAGACTCTTGTGCTGTTGTTTGACTGGCTATGGCTGAGACAGGGGTAGAGCCAACTGGGGAAATTGTTGATAAATGTGTTGTGCCTGATGGGGAAGAGTCAGGTACTGAAGTGTTCGCTGTTCCTGCAGAGAAAGTTGTTAGGAATTCAGTTTTCTCTGATTTCCTCGCGGTAGCATTGACTGAAGCTGGTAGAGTAGTAGATCCATTCATAGGGCTTGTGAATAGATGGGTTGTGCCTGCTGCTGAAGAGGTGGGCACTGAAGTGGTTGTCAGTACTCCTGAAGAGGAAGTGTTGGGGGCTTCAGGTCTAATTGAGTTTGTACCAATGGCCATGAGTGTGGTAACTGTAGATTGTTGTGTGGGAGATATTGCTGAATGTGAAGTACTTGCTGTTGAAGAGGTGGGCAATGACATGGCTGTTGTCCCTGGAGAGAAATTTGTTGGCACCTTAGACATCTTGGGTGTTGTGGCAATGGCTGAGGCTGTGGTAGCTGGAGATCCCTGTGTGTGAGCTGTTGCTGAATGTGCTGTGCCTGATGCTGAAGAGTTGAGCAGTGACGTGACTGAAGAGAAGGCTGTGGAGAATTCAGTTATTGCAGATCTGGTCGTTATAGTACTGACTGAAGCTGGCAGGATGGCAGACACATTCATGGAGCTTGTTGACAAATGGGTTGTGCCTGATGTTGAAGAGGTTAGCACAGAAGGTTTTGCCTCTGTTCCCAAAGAAAGGGTCCTTGGAGCTTCAGACATAGCTGTTGTTTTTGCAATGGCTGAGGCTGGGGGAGCTGGAGATCCTTGTGTGGGTGTTGTTGCTGAAAGTGAAGTGCTAAATGCTGAAGAGGTGATCAAAGAAGTGTCTGGTTTTGTTTCTGAAGAGAAAGTGGTTGGGACTTCAGACACCTCTGAGGTTGTGGCAATGTCAGAAGCCCGGGTAACTGTAGATACTTGTGTGTTCGTGGTTCCTGAAAGAATTCTACTGAAAGTTGAAGAGGTAGTCAATGCATTGGTTGATGTTGTTCCTGAGAAGAACTTGCTCGGGCCTTCAGACATCACTGAAGTTTTACCACTTGCTGGAACTGAGGTAACTGAAGATTTTTCTGTGGGGGTTATTGCTGAATGGGTGGTACTTGATGTTAAAGACTTGGGCAATGAAGAAAGTGTTGTTCCCGAAGAGAAAGTGGTTGGGACTTCAGATATCTTTGTTGTGGTGGTGCTGGCTGAGGTTTGGGAAGTGGTAGGTCCTTCTTTGGGGTTGGTTGATAAATGTATTATGCCTGATGTTGAACTGGCGGAGATGGAGGTGGATGTTGTTGCTACCAAAGAGGAGCTTGTTGGGATATCAGATGCCAGTGTTGCTGCAGCATGGGCTGAGACTGGGCGAGTGGTAAATCCCTGCGTGGGGCTTGTAGCTGATAGTGGTTTTCCTGATGCTGAAGTTATGGGCAATGACATGGCTGTTGCTTTTGAAGAGAAGGTTGATGAGACTGCACTTCTCTCTGATATTACAGTATTGGGTAAGGATGGAAGAGTGGTAAATCCCTCTGTGGGGATTGTGGATAAAAGCATTGTTCCTGATGTTGAAGAGGCAGACTTGGAAGGGGCTTTTGTTGTGCCTAAAGACAAGGTGCTTGGCACTCCAGAAACCTGTGACATTATAGCACTGACTGAGGCTGAGAGAGTGGTAGATCCTTGTGTGGGGATTGAGGTCAAATGAACTGTACCAGAGGCTGAAGAAGTGGGAACTGAAGTATCTGTTATTTTCCCTGAGAAGAGAGTGTTTGGGACTTCATACACCTTTGGTGTTGTAGTGCTGACTGACAGAATGGGAGATCCATCAGAGGAGGTTGTTGATAAATGCATTGTCCCTGATGGTGAAGAGTTGGGCACTGAAGTGGTTGTTGTGATTCCTGAAGAGAAATTGGTTGGGACTTCAGTTATCTTTGTTGTTGTGGCACTAGCTAAGACTGGGGTAACTGCAGATCCTTGTGTGTGTGTGGTTGCTGAATTTATCATACTTAGTGTTGAAGAGGTGGACAATGAAGTGGTTGCTGTTTTTGTTGTTCCTGAAGAGAAAATAGTTGGGACTTCAGATAATTTTGGTTTGGTCCCACTGGCTGAGGTTAGGGAAGTAGTAGGTCCTTCTTTGGGGCTTGTTGATAAATATATTATGCCTGATGTTGAACTGGTAGGCATGGAGGTGGCTGTTGATGCTCCTGAAGAGAACATTGTTGGGACATCAGATGCCAGTGTTGCTGCAGCATGGGCTGAGACTGGGGGAGTGGTAAATCCCTTTGTGGGGCTTGTAGTTGAAGGTGGTTTTCCTGCTGTTGAAGATGTACCCACTGTAGTGGCTTTTGTGTTTCCTGAAGAGTTGGTTGATGGAACTAAGATTCCCTCTGATGTTATAATTACAGTACTGGCTAAGGATGGAAGAGTGGTAGATCCCTCTGTGGGGATTGTGGATGAAAGTGTTGTTCCTGATGTTGAAGAGGTAGACATGGCAGGGGCTGTTGCTGTTTCTGAAGACAAGGTGCTTGGCACTCCAGACACCTGTGACATTGTAGCACTGACTGAGGCTGAGAGAGTGGTAGATCCTTGTGTGGGGATTGAGGTTGAATGAGCTGTGCCAGAGGCTGAAGAGGTGGGAACTGAAGCATCTGTTATTTTCCCTGAGGAGAGAGTAGTTAGGACTTCAGACACCTTTGGTGTTGTTGTAGTGCTGATTGACAGAATGGGAGATCCATCAGTGGAGGTTGTTGATAAATGCATTGTGCCTGATAGTGAAGAGTTGGGTACTGAAGTGGTTGTCGTGCTTCCTGAAGAGAAATTGGTTGAGACTTCAGTTATCTTTGTTGTTGTGGCACTAGCTAAGACTGGGGTAACTGCAGATCCTTGTGTGTGTGTGGTTGCTGAATATATCATACTTGGTGTTGAAGAGGTGGACAGTGAAGTGGTTGTGGCTGTTCCAGAAGAGCATGTGCTTGGGGCTTCAAAAACTGATGTGGTACCAATGACTGAGACTGGGGCAACTGTAGATTCTTGTGTGGGGTTGGTTGCTGAATGTGAAGTACTCGCTGTTGGAGAGGTGGTCGATGGCGTAGCTAATGTTCCTGAAGAGAAATCAGTTGAAACTTTAGATGTCTCCAATGTTGTGTAAATAACTGAGAGTGGGGTGACTATAGATCCTTCTGCAGGGACTCTTGCTGAATGTGTTGTACTTAATGTGGAAGAGGTGGGCAGTGATGTGGTTGTTCCTCCTAAAGAAAAGACTGATGAGAATTCAGTTATCTCTGATCCAGTAACTGTAGCACTGACCGAAGCTGGTAGAATGGTGGACCCATTCATGGGGCTTATTGATGAATATGATGTACTTGATCTTAAAGAGGTGGACAATGAAGTGGGTCTTTTTGTTATTCCTGAAGAGAAGGTGGTTAGGACTTCAGATAACTTTGTTGTCATGGCACTGGCTGAGGTTAGGGAAGTGGTAGGTCCTTCTTTGGGGCTTGTTGATAAATGTATTATGCCTGATGTTGTACTGGTAGGCATGGAGGTGGCTGTTGATGCTCCTGAAGAGAACATTGTTGGGACATCAGATGCCAGTGTTGCTGCAGCATGGGCTGAGACTGGGGGAGTGGTAAATCCCTTTGTGGGGCTTGTAGTTGAAGGTGGTTTTCCTGCTGTTGAAGATGTAGGCACTGTAGTGGCTTTTGTGTTTCCTGAAGAGTTGGTTGATGGAACTAAGATTCTCTCTGATGTTGTAATTACAGTACTGGCTGAGGATGGAAGAGTGGTAGATCCCTCTGTGGGGATTGTGGATAAAAGTGTTGTTCCTGATGTTGAAGAGGTAGACATGGCAGGGGCTGTTGCTGTTTCTGAAGACAAGGTGCTTGGCACTCTAGACACCTGTGAAATTCTAGCAATGGCTGAGGTTGAGAGAGTGGTAGATCCTTGTGGGGGCATTGAGGTTGAATGAGTGGTACCAGAGGCCGAAGAGGTGGGAACTGAAGTATCTGTTATTTTCCCTGAGGACAGAGTGGTTGGCACTTCAGACACCTTTGGTGTTGTAGTGCTGACTGAGAGAATGGGAGATCCATCAGTGGAGGTTATTGATAAATGCATTATGCCTGATGGTGAAGAGTTGGGCACTGAAGTGATTGCTGAAGTGAAATTGGTTGGGACTTCAGTTATCTTTGTTGTTGTGCTGGTTGAAGCTGGGGTAACTGCAGATCCTTGTGTGGGTGTAGTTGCTGAATTTATCATATTTGATGTTGAAGAGGTGGACAATGAAGTGCTTGCTGTTTTTGTTGTTCCTGAAGAGAAAATAGTTGGGACTTCAGATAACTTTATTTTCATCCCACTGGCTGAGGTTAGGGAAGTGGTAGGTCCTTCTTTGGGGCTTGTTGATAAATGTATTATGCCTGATGTTGAACTGGTAGGCATGGAGGTGGCTGTTGTTGCTCCTGAAGAGAACATTGTTGGGACATCAGCATAGGCTGAGATTGGGGGAGTAGTAAATCCATGGTTGGGACTTGTAGTTGAAGGTGGTTTTCCTGCTGTTGAAGATGTAGGCACTGTAGTGGCTTTTGTGTTTCCTGAAGAGTAGGTTGATGGAACTAAGATTCTCTCTGATGTTAGAATTACAGTACTGGCTAAGGATGGGAGAGTGGTAGATCCATCAATGGGGCTGGTTGATAATCGTCTTGTGGCTGATAATGATGAGGTAGGCACTAAAGTGGTTGTTGTTGCTCCTGAAGAGAAGGTGCTACGTGCATCAGACACAACTGCTGTTGTGGCCGTGGCTGAGGTTGGGGTAACTGTAGATCCTGCTCTGGTGACTGAGTGTGTTGTACTTTCTGTTGAAGTGGTTGGCACTGAGGGGGTTCCTGTTGTTCCTGAAAGGGAAGTGATTGGAAATTGAGTTACCTGTGATGTCAGTTTATTACTGGCTGAGACTGGGATACCTGGAGATCCTTGTGTGGGGATAGGTGCTGACTGTGCAGTCCTTGTTGAAGTGTAATTTGTTGTTGTTGCTCTTGAAGAGATGATTGTTGAGACTACAGATACCTGTGCCATTGTAGCACTGGTTGAGCTAAGGGGAGTGGCAGATCCACCCATGGGCCTAGTTAATAAATATCTTCTACCTGATGTTGAAGAGGTAATCACTGAAGTGGCTTTTCTTGTTCCTGAAGAAGAACATATTTTTACATTAGTAAATCTTGATGTGGTTTTCTGATGTGTTTTTTGGGAACAAAATATCTTTGTTGCCAATTAAGCTGTTGGAATTTATTTTGTATCTGATTAGGTAATAGGCTATTTATTTTCTATGGAGAAGTTTTTTTTCACCGTATTCGTCTCTGTTATTGCATTGGACTTTGAGGTTGATTTTTTTCTTTCATCTGCACTAGTAAAATCTAGATGGTTTGTTATGTTTTAAAATTAAGGTAAACTGAGGCAAAAAGTTCTGAGCACATTCAATTTATTGGTAAGCCTAGCAATTATTAATAAAAGGGGCCTTTCAACTCCTCAGTCAGCCCAAAAACCATAAGGTGGGTTTACTAGCCTTCAAAATGTTTTGGAAAGTATAAGACGGAAAACAATATGATTGGTTCTATAGTCTGAATTTTCATAGGTGGCAAAAACAGTATGATTGGCTGACTATTTGGGGCCTCCTTCCATCCTAGTGTCAATAAAGTTTGATTGATAGAAGACACCTGCTCCTTAGCTGAACAGAAATAATAGATTTCTTGACACCCACCTGCATTGTATAAGACTTGTTAGTAAGATATCAGGACTCTCTTCATTGTATGGGTATGCCACGCTGTATAGAAATAATGTATTTCTTTGTGCTAAGGTGATTTATTGGAAAACTGAATTTTAAACTTAACTCAGAAGGCAAAACTAAACTTCTGGACTCATGAACTTTAGAACTCACCTTAGAGACAAAGAAGCGTGGCTCAGACACGTACAGAATAGAAGCAATTGTAGAATGGAATTAGATACAAATACTAAATCAATATTTGATTTTTTCAGGATACACATATATACATTTCCTTTCACAATGTAATTAAAAAGCATAACAAAATTTTATAACTCAATGAATGCGATTATAATATGTAAGCTTGGCCCCAAAGAAAAAGGATAGGAGTTCCCTTTCCCCTGTTTTTTTTTTCCCCAAGGTGGCCACTATTGGTGCAGAGCACTACATATCCCATCCAATGTGGCTGATTGCTAATTTTGCTAATTTGGTTTTGTTCTTCTTTTCCGTTTTATAGGAGAATTCTCTTTTGCGATAGTGATAGGAAAATATTGGGAAACAAAACTTTAAAAGCCCAGAATTAAATACTCGTATCCCTGGTGGGCACTATGATGAGGCCCTGCAGACTTTTCTGTGATGAACTATTTTGGCAGATGATCTGTCCTGGTGATTGCTGTCACTGTCTCACTAATCGGTCTTGTATTGTATAACTTGTCCTCTCAGTGACTTTGCTGACATCTTCTGTTGCAGTAACACCTCCAGAAATAATTCCTTCAAACGAACTCTATGCCATTTCACTTCCCTTTTTCAGTAAGACAAGATTCATGTAAAGGAATCTTCCTCAAACTTATTCTGAGTTCAGTTTTATGGATCAGATTGGAATTGCAGAGCTCCAGAATTTGAGGAGCTAAACCCACTAAACCCACTAAAAGATTTGGGAATTTTCTATGTAAAGCTGCTGCTGTTATTTGTCCTTCAGTCTGGGAGGGGAAGACCCTCAAGGTTTCTGGCCAGAACAGAAACAATACCTATTCACACGCACTCTGAGCCAACAAAACTCTAGCGATGACCAACTGGGACTTATTATTGGCCAATCAGTGAAAGCCACTACCATTGGCGGCAAGGTGGAGCAATGGATAGAACACTGGGCTTGCGGTCAGGGCCTCTGATTCAGATAAGGCTTCTAACTGTGTAACCGTGGGCAAGTCAAATAACCTCTGTTAGCCTCAGTTTCCTCACCTGTTAATTGGGGACACTAATACCACCTACTTCCCAGAGTTGCTGTGAGAAGGTAATATTGTTAAAACTCTTAGCACAACTGCCTGGCACATAGTAGATGTTTAATAGATACTTGACTCCTTTGCTTTCTCCAGAGATATAGAAGTTCCAAAAGGAAAGTTTGCCAAAAACATTTGACAACACCTCTGTTACCCCCATTCCCCCATTACTTGGCTCTGCTTCTTTAGTTCTCATTCCTTTCTCAGGATTTCGCTACTTGGCTTTACCCCAATCTAAACTCCCGTTTTCTCCAATCCTGCCCTTCTCTGCCAATCCCTGCCATAATGGCATGTCCTAGACACATTGCTTTGAGTATCCCAGTATCTCTGCACTTATCCATATCGATCTTCCCTTTGTCTCAGATCACTTCCTGGATATATTCTAGGAGCTAATTTTTTATTGAGATTACCATAAAGATTAAATCTTCTGTCCATTTTAAGGAATGAGTTGACTTTGGGATTGTTGCTTATATTGGGGTATTGAAGTAGGTTTAGGCAGAATGATCATTTTATTTAAGGTAGAGGAGTGTAGCCATGGTAACAAGCTAACCAGGCCCAGGCCCTCTTGTTGGACTATCAAAAGGCCTTTCTCCCTCTACCTGTAAAAGGGCAGGTCACAGGTTAGGAGTCATGATCTCCTTGAGTCAGGCCCTGGGATGTCAAGAAGAGCAATATGAAAGATTCATCCCCTCACAATTCGTGCTTTAGATGAAAAAACTCTAGCTTAATGAGGGAGATAGGTGTAAGGTCTCTGAAGTGTTAGAACAGAATTTAGAACTACCTTCTTCCCACCTGAGATCCTTTCTTTTGAGCTAAGGGAAAATAGCAAATGGTTTGATCAAATTGATTCACTGACTGGACTTTTTCCCCCCAATATCCTTTTTTTTTAATTTATTTTTTTATTTTTGGTTTACAACACTCAGTTCCACAAGTTTTTGAGTTCTGAATTTTCTCTCCCTCCCTCTCCTCCCCCCTCTCCCCTAAGACAGCACATAATCCGACATAGGTTCTATATATACCTTCGCATTAAACTTATTTAGATAATAGCACTGACTGGACTCTTGACCAGGAAAACCCAAGCAAGCAGTTAATCAGAGTATTAAAATAAATCCTATTTAGTTCAAGTCAACAGCCAGGGCATGGTAGGAAAAGCACTAGGCTTAGACTACAGAGATGTTGGTTCAAATCCTGGCTCTGACACTAACAAGTTGTTGTTGTTCAGTCAGTCATGTCTGACTCTTTGTGACCCCATTTGGATTTTCTTGGCAAAGATACTGGAGTGATTTGCCGTTTCCTTCTGCAGCTCATTTTACAGTTGAGGAAACTGAGGCAAACAGGGTTAAGTGATTTGCTCAGTTACACAGCCAGTAAGTTTCTAAGGCCAGATTTGAACTCATAAATATTGAGTCCCCCCTGACCCCAGGCCCAGCACTCTATACACTTCACCACCTAGCTGCCTCCACTTACAAGTTATATGACCTTAAACAACTCATTTACTGGCCAAGCTTCATTTTCCTCATCTGGGATAACATTCATGAAGTACCTATGCCACAAGGTTGTTATAAGAAAACACTTTAGAAACTGTCAAGTATTGTGTAAATGTGAGTTATCAGTAGTAATGCCAGCCTCCCTGTAAGAAGCCACTATAGCCTAGAAGCAGAGGGAATGAGCTGTCTCTGATCCTGATGCCTGACCCTGAAGTGAACCTCAGGAGCATTTTCCAGAGAATAAAGCAATAAAGGGATATCGAGGCTTCAATGTTTCAAATTTGTGAGTCGCCTTGGCCATGGGTGCTCCCTGCCTCACTTCCATTGTACTTAGCTTTATGTCTTCTCTTCACCCAACAGACTCTGTTGTATATTTATGGGAGAGTGTTCCCCAGGTGTTGGGCTTTTTCCCCCTTAAATGCTGTCTGACCATTGCTCTTGGAGCGCTATGAAGTAAATGCCTTTCCTAAAAAGCAAATAGAGTCCACTCATTGATCATTAAGAAGAAGCAAACCGGTTGGGGCTCATGAGCTACAGAGCAGGAGGACAGTTACCCATAGGGTTACCCTAGAATCTGAGGGAGGAGGCACCCCTTTGGGGATCCAGTCTTCCAATGCCAGCATAATTGGCATTGGGGTAGTGAGTCCAGAGGGACTTGCTATTGTGCAGGAGCCCCCTTGGGGAATGGAGATGGGTGAGAGATTTGGGCAACAGTATTACCAGTCTCCTGTTACCAGGGATACGATCTGAGAGCTAGGAAGCAGGTTAGTTTGCTCCCTCCCTCAGCTGATCCTCATCTTCCCTCACAAGTCCTTAAGGACTTCTTCCCTCCAAGCCCCTTTCCTTAAGATTGATTAACTCACCAAGTCCCAAGAGCCCAGGAAGAATCAATAGCAGAGTCCAGGAGGTAGGAGAGAGTTTTCCTTTCTTCATCTCAAGATAATAGGTGTCTGGGGCCCACAGAATGAACAGTGGCCAAGGAGGAGAAAGGCCAGGATTCAAATGTTTGGGTTCTTGGTGGAGATGCCAGTTTGCAGGCACCAGGCTGAGGGCTGGAGAGCAATGCCTGGTGGAAAGGCGAAAAGAGAACCAGAGGCTAGGTGTCACCTTAACACCTGAGTAACACAAGATCTCACCACAGTTTTTCTCCTGTTTTTCACCTCATTATCTGCGACATTTATAGTCAGTGCTGAGGAGAGAAGGACTGCGTTTCTGGGTCCTCCCTCCCCTAAGGAGGGGCCGCTCTGAATCTTTCTTTGTCACTTCAGAACAGAGAGAGGTTGAGATGTAGACTTCTGTTTGGGGAGAAAAATATGAAAAGGGTCAAGGGGAGGAGAAGGAGAAATGGCAAAATCACAGGGTGCTGGCTCTGAGGAGGATCAGGAAAGGGAAGAGAACAAGGGGATCAAAGTTGACAAGGCTGAAGGACCCACCCTCTGAGCCAGATACTAGGTCAGAAACCAGTTCCTTCTGGCGATTTCTCTAGCGAGGCCCTTGTGTGTGGGGGGCAGGGTAGATAACAGGGAAAGAAAGAGGGGGTTTGGGTTTGAAAGCCTGTGGATCCATGTTCCTAGAAAGCTGTGGGCTGGGAAAGCAGGATGCCTGAATTTCTAGAGCAATCCTCAGAGTCTAGGTCACAAGAGAGAAGCAAGGATTGCGTGGTAGGGGAGGGGAGGAAGGAGGTGGCATTGTCTGGTGGGGCAGATTGATTGCTGGATCCTGGGAAGAGAGTTAAGGGCTTTCAGAAGAGGACTAAATATTTAGGACTTGAGAGTCTGTGCACATTGGTGACCATTAGGGGTTGATGAGATTCAATTAAATTCTGCAAACATTTATTAAGGAATTATTTGCAGAGGACTCAATTTGGCACTGAGAAAGATGTTTAAATAATACAAGGTCCCTGCCCTCATGGAGCTTACAGTTTATTAAGGGGAAAACACATACACAATTATAATTTACAATAATATGTAAGTGCATTAGAGATGCTAAGGGCTATTATGCTATTATGTGGGGAAAAGTCAGAGAGGGGGTGCAGGGAGAGGATCCAAGGGGAGGTTACATTTGAGGCAGTCTACATTCAAATCCCTGCCTGATACCTACTAACTCTAGCGCTCAGTTTCCTTATCTTTAAAATGAGGAAGTTAGACATGATGACCTCTAATATCTTGGCCTAAGTACTCGAGGTCACCAGTCTCTGACCTCCTGGAGCCCAGATCCTGCAGCCTGTAGCACAAAAAAGAAAATGCGGAGAGATTCATTGGTCCCATGCCGAGAACTTTAACAGAGAAGCGCCAGTGTATGGCAGATGGAGCCCAGAGAGGGGAGACCACCCAAACATCTTGGAAGAGGAGCTAAGTTTCTAAAAGTTTCTAAAGTTGTGCCAGACTGCTGCAGAGCGGTATCTTAGAGTCCCGGAGATGGGACCTGTCAGCTCCTCTCCCTGAGTATACTAGGATTCACTAAAAGACAAGCAGGTGACAGCTGCAGCTGGCACACTAATCTTCAGCAGAGCAATTCAAAAACCATTAGTGAGGCCTGGGAAATCGTTGACTCCACAGCTCACAGCTCCTGCTTCTCTCAGGGAGCCAGGCGTCTGACGCCCCAGTTCTCCCCTCTCTTTACTCCTCTAGAGCCCAGGAGTTCTGTTCTCCACCCTTCAGTCTCGCTCCCCTCCCGGCACCCAGGCATTCCATCCCAGTCCTCTCTCTGGAGAACTCCCATTCCACAGACATGATTCTCTTCTCCTTACCCTTCTCCCTCCTTCCTCACTACTTGTTAAATAATTTCTCCTAATGAGGTGTCGGCGCCAAACCTTGTTATGTGATGTTCTAAGCTAAAAAGAAGTCTGGACCTCTTGATATTCCAATTAAGGTCATAGGCTCCCTTCCTTAGGGTAAACTCCTTCCCCATCCTCACACCCCTGTCTCTTTTGGGGGTGAAGGTAGGGAGAGGAGAGGTACAGTGAGGGGAAGGTGACTGGTATTAGAGCTCATGGGTTCTCCCAGGCAGCGTGGCTAGTCATGTGGCTGAGATGAGATGTGAAGAAAGGCAACCTTGCAGAGAGGCACTGTTTCCAATGTTGTATCAATCAGGCTGGAACCCAAACCTGTGGGTGGCCAAAGCCAAACAAAGCAGGCTAGAGACAGGAGAGTCAGAAATCAAACAGATGTTTAATTTCAAAGCGAGGAAAGTGCTTGTAAGTGGAAGTCCATCTTCCTGAGTAGTATGTATAGCTTATGGCAGGGGTAGGGCTTTTATACATTAAAACCACAAAAAGGTGAGACCCAACACAGTCTTAAGTAAACAGTTCCTGTGGTTGGCATTCGTGGGACAATATAGACATTCTTGAGTCCTGTGGGAATAGTCTCTGAGTTATCAGAATCATTGAGCCCTGTGATTGTCTCAAGTCGTTAGGGTCATTGAGCCTTATGATTGTTCAGTGGGGTATAGAATCAGAGTCAGAGTGGCTAGAACAGGAGTGAAGCACCCGGTTTGGTTCACTTAGTATGTTAGAAGATTTAACTGATCACTTTCTGCGCAGCATGTTGGCTACAGTACCAGCTACCCTGGGATCCCCTGGGAAATAGGATCAAAGCAATACAAAAATTATATGATTTTGCCAGAGGATGAGATCATCCAGAGGGTGAGTACAAAGGATTGTTGTCGTGCCAAACTCAGGACACAGCTCACTTGCTGGGCCTTAGCTCTAGAAAACAGGGTGTCTCCCAATATCTTGACAGTTGCACCCCCAAAATTTCAATTGGTGAACCCCAAGTCTTTTACCCTAATTCAAATGAGATGTGATTCTAAGGCCAGAGACTCTAAATAGTTGTGCTATTTTAAAGCCCCAGAAACTGGCCAATCTTTACCCAGAAATCATTATTAAAGGCCTTTTTTTTTCCAGTTGCAGCACAAGCACCTCCTACCATCTTCTTAGCATAGCAGCGAATGCCTTGTTCAGAAGACTGGGTTTCCTAGGAATATTATATAGGGTTTTTTGTTTTTGTTTTTACTATTATATATGTAGCAGTGGCAATCAGGGAATCTACTGATCTGCTTAAAAAAAATCTCTTCTCATCCCCGCCCTCCCATCATAAGGGTGGAATTATTTCCATAGCTCTATAGTGAAAGGGGCTGGGAGTTCCTCCACAAGGCTGTGCTTCCTTATGATCAGTCATTAATAATCTTTAAAAACAACCACACGCCATCACCATCATAACCACCACCACTTCCATCTCCAGAGACAATTCCATAGTTGTCTAGGGCAAACCAGGGAGATCTATCTCTCACACTGAAGAGTCAGAGCACATCCCACTCCATGGCTTGTGCTCAGACTAGCAAATCCAGGTTTTCATCATCACCTTTGCTTCAACAAAGGTTTTCCAGTTGGAGAGCTTATTTGATCCAACTGAAAGAACTGGGGATGTGGAGCCTGGAGAAGCAAGGATTGAAGTAGGTGGGAAACAGGACCTCATAGCTGTCTTCAAGTATTTAAAGGATGAGAAGACCTGAGTTAAGTCTTAGTTATTTGACTTACTCACCAGGCAAGTCATGTCCCATCATGTTGGACTTCCTCACCTCTAAGGTTCAGTTCTATGATTCTGGATAATCAGCATGATGAAAAAAATTCAAAACTGTACCATAGAGGAATCTGCACCTATAGGTAATCTGTCTGGTGAACAGAAGACTTAAAGGGAATGTGAAAACTATCTTCCTGTGCTCCACATGGAAGAGTGATTAGGGTTTTCTTTTTCAGTTTAGTCCCAGGTGAAAGAACTAGAAGCAATATTTGGAAGCAACAGGGGGGCAAATTTTTGGCTTCACCTAAGAAATATTTCCTAACAAATAGAGTTGTCCAAAGAGTGGAACAGACCTCATGAGATAATGAATTCCCCATCACGATGGTCAGCTAGGTGATAGAATGGATAAAGTGTTGGTCCTGGAGTCAAGAGGAATTGAGTTCAAATCCCGCCTCGGACATTTACTAGGCTGTGACCCTGGGCAAATCACTTAACCTGTTTTCCCCAGTTTCCTTAATTGTAAAATGGGGATATAAAGTGGCTCCTACCTCCCAGAGTTGTTGTGAGGATCAAATGAAATTATATTTGTAAAGTGCTTAGCACAGTGCCCAGCACATAGTAGGTACTTAATAAATGTTTGTTCCCCCCTGCCTCCCCTCCCCATCATGAGAAATTTTTGAGCAGAGTCTCAGTAACCTCCTAAAGGACTATTATGGAGGGGATCCCTGCTGAGGTAAGGGTTCTAATTTGCTAAGATCCCATCTAGCAGAATATCAGCTCCTTGAGGGCAGAGACTAGTTCACTTTTTTCTCTATCCCCAGTGCCTCAAACAGTACCTGGCACACAATAGGTGTTTTTATCACTATTTGTTGAAGTTAATTCAATTGTTGAATCAAATCCCAAGAGTCTATGATTCTTTTTTGCTCTATGCCCATTTGAAAGACTGGAAGTACTGATATCCCCAGGTTCAAGGAAAATTTGATGTCCAGTGGATTTCAGTTGAGGGTTCTTTTCACTTTTCCCTCTGTACTAGGGTTGATGATTTACTGCTCAAATTCTTTCCCTATGAGAATGATTTTCTTGAACTCCTTGAAGTATGGATTGACAATATATAAATATTTCACACATATAGTAACTAATCTTCCTCTCGCACAGCTCTGAACATGGTACTCTCTTGCTCAACAGCTTTTCATGGTTCTCTATTTTCTATGAAATAAAATATGAACTTTCTCAAAATGGCATTCAAGGTATTTCATAATTTGGCCCCAAATTGTAGTGTTACATAATGGCAAGAGCCCTGAATTTGAAGTCAGGGGTTATGGATTCAAATTATGCTCTGCTATCTTCTGTTTACTAGAGTTTTGAGTTTAATCTCTCTGGGCTTCAGGGTCCTCCTCTGTAAAATGACAGCATAGGGCTATCAGAGGTTCTTAAAGTGAGTGATACTGCTCCCTGAGGGAGGCTGGAATGATTGGGGGAGAGTGGGAATACGGTAGTAGCCTCCAGTGCAATTGGGAGGCATTGAATAAAAATAAGGGGACAGCAGAAGTATAAAGAAAGTATGGAAAGTATAAAGTAAGGAAGTGTAAGGAAAGAAGAGAACATAAAAAAAAAATTTTAAAAACCATTCATACATGTTTCATCTGTTGTGTAACAGAGTTAAAGTTTTAGCAATTACATTATATTCCAAATAAACACGCACAATGCAAATCATAACCAAACAGCAGTCAAGTCCACAGACAGGTCTTAACAACCAAGTGTTGGTAGGACAGCTTGTTGCGCATTATGTTGGGAAATCCAGCATGCGCCAGCAGGAATATGTGCGTGTAATGACTTGTTTATAATACAATACAATATGGTTATTGGTTATATGGTTACCATATCTATGGTTCCTATATGGTTACATGATACAACATTGCATCATCAAAATTTCAATGCAGAAAAACCCCACAAATTTACAGTAAATTATTAAATTTAAGATGCATCACTTAAATATGTATATCTAGTTTTTGAAATGATGCAAATTTCCCCAAAAAAATCATTAAAAGGTTAAAGAAAGTAGATTCCAGGGTGAGGGGTGGGTGGGTGGGTGGGGAGGGGCTGAGTAATTTTTTTAAAGGGGGCGGTAGTTCAGATAAGTTTGGGAACCTCTGGGCTAGATGTTTGTTAAGGTTCCACTTTTACAGGTGATACCGCCTCTCTAGCCTCATCTTTCACCATGAGCCAATTTGTACTCCAACCAAGCTAAATTATGCCCACACTAAGAGACGATGTGTGAATGAGTTATTGATGATACTAATGTATTGTCCCAAGTCCCTCTGGTAGACAATCTAAAGTGTTTAAAAGTAATAGTTTTAATAGCTGATTTTGCCTTCCTTCCTTCCTTTTTTCCTTCCTTCCCTCCTCCCTCCTTTCCTCTCTCCCTCCATTCTCTCTGTTTCCCTCTTCCTTCCTTCCTTTCTTCCTCTTTTAGTCTTCTCTCCCTGTCTCCTTCCCTCCTTTCCTGCTTCCTCCCTCCGTCCCAAGGATGTCTTATCCAAAGAGCAGCCTGGCTAAATTCATAGGAGCTCATGACCAGGACACCGGGTAATCACTGATTTTTCTTTTAGCCATAGGAATTACTCACTAATCACCTACTAAATAGGAGCTAACATTTCTATGGCACTTGATAAATATTATTTAACTTTATCTTTACAACAGCCCTGGGAGGCGGGTGATATCATTATCTCGGCTTGACAGAGGCAGGTGAGGCGACTTGCTCAAAATCACGTAGCTTTTAAGTGTCTGCAGTTGGATGTGAACTCGAGTCTTCCTAACTCCAGGTCCAGCTCCCTATCCATCGTGCAGACTAGCTACGTGAAGCATGGAGGAGTTCTGATCTGCCTAGGTTAAAGGAGGGAGGGAGGAAAGAAGGAAGCACATGGGTACAATCATGGATCTTTGACATATTGAGCCTCAATTTCTAGACTTGGAAAATTGCCCATTTGATTCATAATCCCTTCCTACCTTGCACAATTGTTGTGAGGATTAAATGAGAAAATATCTGAAATACAGAGTATTCTAGAAGCCTTAGTGTGGTTTTAAAGCAACTATTACTAATGAGCTTTAGGCTCACTTAAAGGAAGGGGAATTTTCACCATAGGGTTGAGAAAGTTGATTCATTGAAGACCCCTATTCTATCCCAATCAGTATCAATCAATTTAATATGATTCTGTAGAGGTAGTGATTATAAGTTCTGTATATTAGGTCCCGAAGTTATGAGCTGCGGATTGTGAATTCATTTGCTTAGTCCTAGGAAGTTAACTAGAGGCCATCCACCCTTGTTTTTCCTTGTCATGGTAACCAAGCTCAGTGTGATGGAGGTAACTCAATTACATGGAAAGTCCCCCAATTTGTTTTTGTGCCTCCCGACCATTCTCTCTTGTCCAGCATGAGCAGGTGACCATCTTATGACCACTTGAGATGCCCATGCTTCACCCAATCTGTGACGCCCTCCTACCCCACCCCACTCCTGCTAATATGTCATTTTTGGTCCTCAAAAGCAAGGTTTATCAGCCAATGAAATTCTGTATTTTGCCACGCCCCCTTTGCATATTTGGGCAAGAATAAGCAATGTATTAATTGATACTTTGTATAAGTCACATAGGAATATGGTTTCTAATAGAAATAATAGGCTTCAAACTTTAATGTAATGTTCATTACTTGTTTACCAGCTGTGGAGCTCACTTGTGCAACCAGAACAATGCTGAGAAAGATCTTTCCATCCTATTTTGCTCAAATTCCATGACCAAATCAAGCATGGTTGTGGCACGGTATGCAAAGTCCCCCTGATGTGTTCTTGGAATATATGTATAGCTCCCGCCTAACTTAAGGAGAAGCCCATCCATCTTGTGACCACCTAGTCAGTGGAGACATTTCCTGCTTTGCCCAACCTGTGACCCTGCCGATATATTGTTTCCTTATTTTAGCCTATGCATCATATGTCATCCAATGGAATTATTCTGTATTTGGTACAGCCACTCAAGATACTTAGATGTCTAGATATCTAGCCCTCTAAAAATGGGGCCCTGGAAGAAGGGGGTATCTCAGATCATGAGGAATGTCTGAGGTCCATTTCCTTAAAGGGAACCAAGAAACCTTTAATAAAGTGCCATTGGCCCAGAGCTCTCTCAGTCTCTCTTACTGTAGGTTGTATAATTGTTATCCCCACAGGGTGAAGGTAAGTTTTTAGTATAAAATAGAGTATGATATTGCGTTAAGGGAAAACATTTGAGTTAATGGATTGAAGTCGAATTATATTTAGAATTCAGGGTCAGGGAGAATAGCTGATGCCACAGCCAGGGTGGGCTAAGGTAAAGAGGTAGGAAGTTGAAGACATGCTGATAAGAGAATTTGGTTGGTGACTGGGCCTAACGATGAGGTTCCCATAGTGTCCACTGTAGGACCAGAGGTTTGGGCACAACATCAATGCCCTTCCTCCCATTTTTTTTTCTGTTTTTAGGGTGAAAATCCAAGACTACTAAGAGTGACTTCCCTGTACATGTTATCTCCACCTATAAAATGTAGACTCTTTAAGGGCAAAGCATATTTCATTTTTTTTGTCTTCATATCCCCAGTGCCTGGCACAGAGTAAGTGCTTGTTAACTGATTAGTTGGTTTTGAAGCTGAAGCTTAAGTTGGTCTCAGGACAAAGCTGAGCACAGACATATATTTGCATTCACATCCACACCTTAATATCTTCACCTTTTATTTGGCACTTGCCAGGTTTCTGACTCCTGCTATCTCATATCTTTATTTAATTTTCATGTGTGTAAGTTTCTCAACTAGGTTGTAATCTATTCAAGGGCAAGGGCCATGTATTATATTTGTGTTCGCTCCCCCCCGCCCCCCCCCCACCCTCAGCTACCACTATTCACTTCTCCATGTCCAACATAGTGTCATGTGCATACCAGGCATTCAGTACATATTTGCTATAACTTGTCATGTCAAAGCCATCACTGAAAGAAGGTAAAACCTAAACAAAACCAGGCACTAAGCAATATTGGACACACCAAACAGTAGAAATCCTTTTTCTGTCATTCCCCATTAAAAAGAATCAGTCTTGTCCTTCAGGCTTCTGACGTTTGAAACTATTGTTAGTGTCAAGACCAAAATATTGTTAAGGGCATCAGCGTTAGGTCCTTCTCAGTACCCACTTCTTTCATTTAAAATATTTGACCTTTTATTGTAAAAGATAAGTAAAAGGAAACCAGTGATCCTTTGTTTCTTTAGAAGAAACGCCTTCTTCCCATCTTCCCCCACACTAAACCCCTGTCCAATCCGTAGCATTAGAGCCTTCCCTAATTACAGAGAAGAAGAATCTAAAAAGTAAAACAGAGAGGACACCTAAAAGTGCATGGCTGAATCACCCGGGAGGCTGGGGGGAGCCCTAGCTGGGGTGAGGGACTGGAATTGGTAGGAACTGTGATGAGGATCAGAATAACTTAACAGATGTGAGGGAAAGAAGGCCCAAGTGGGCCAGGTGGAGAGGGGTGGAGGATGTGATCGGTAGTGAGAGCTCAGTCTTGGGAGAAGGGAAACAAATATAGTGTAAGGATCAACCTATTATGTAGAACCTCTCTACCGGAGGAGTTCCCTTTTCCTGTGCCAGGGAGATCAAAAGTACCACTCCACTCTTGAAATTCAAATGTCCAACGAAGTTCCTTGCTCCCCAAGCTCTCAACTCTCTTTGAAGACTCCAGATTTTTCCTTTACTCTGCCCCAGCAATTTCAGACTCCTCCCTCTGGTGCCTCTGGTTAAGGATTGAAGCTGCTAATGCTAGGGGTCTTAGCCCTTATTAGAGTCTAGAACAGGAGAGGAATTCTTATTCCTGAACTAGGAGAAAGGGTAAGTCATTGAGGAGTTGAAGTTGGGATCCTGTAGGGGGATCGCTAAGGTAACGGTAATGGGCTCCGACCCAGTGTTTGCTGCTCCATCAGGAAGACAGGATAAGAATTGGGGCCAACCTCATCTTCTGCATCATTTTCCTCTCGGTCTGTTGTCATCTGATGGTGACGTATTCGGATTATGTAGACAGCCTAGAAGGTGGTTGGGAGAAAGTGGTAAGAAAGATTGAATGTTGTTTTCCCTCATTATCCTTGTCCCACCTCCACTATACATATACACATGTATTTACTTTAAGAAATCATTCTTCCCTTCTGATTCTCCACAGGCAGCGACTCCACCTCAGCTCCATCCCAACTATACATTTCTTCATCTGTGCCTTAATCCTTCCTCTTAACTGCAGCTCCCAACACCACGTGTTTCACATCTATCTTTTTTTTTTTGGAGTGGGGAAGGCAAGACAATTGGGGTTAAGTGACTTGCCCAAGGTCATACAGCTAGTAAGTGTCAAGTGTCTGAGGCTGGATTTGAACTCAGATCCTCCTGACTCCAGGGCCAGTGCTCCCTTGGGCTCATTCTCTCATATTCTATCACTCATTTCACCCTATGTCAGTACCTCAAATTCATATCCCAACCCCTGGCTCTGTCCTTCAGTCCTTTCACTCTCCCATTATCTCTTCATTATCCTAATTCCAATATTCTCCTTAGTCTCCAGTTCCCATATTTGAGATTCGCTCACATTCCCGCCCCTTCCATGTTCCTTTTTCCAGCTGTTTTTTTCTCCTAGCCCTGCCTCTAATCCCAAGCCTAACATTGTTTCCATAATACGTCATTCTCTTCTTTCCCTCTCAGTTTCTCACCATGATGAGTAGGCCAATGAATAGCAGCAGGAGGATCACCGCCACCAGAACTACAATGACAATGGCCCAGGCAGGAAAAGAATTCCCCTCCAGCATCCCCTGGGTTGCTCCATTCTGGGACTCTCCTCTTGAATGATCTGTTTTCGGATCTGGCCAGTTGTCACTGACCGATTTGGTAGAATTCAGCTCCTGGTTGTTGTTGAGAGTTGTGAAAGGGGCAAAGGTTTTCTCACTAGTAACCTGGAGTGGCAGATAAGGGATAGTTGAAGTGTTAAAGGGAGTAGATGGAGATTTATGGGTAGTGTTGTCCAAAGGTTCTGTGGTCTTCTCTGAAGCTCTTGTGGCTCCTGAAGTTTTTGTGGTTTTATCTAAAATTTGGGTAGTTTTGTCTGAAGCTTCCAGAGTTTGATTTGAAGATGTTGCAGTCTTGTAGATGCCTGTGGTCCTTTCTAAGGATTTGGTCATCTTTTCTGAGGTTCCCCCAAAAGTTATGGTTTTGTCTGAACTTCCCATGACTGTGGTTGGTTCTGTGGTTCCTATGGTTTTGTCAGAAGCAGATGTAGATGTGCTTGAGGTTCCTAAGGATTCAGTTACCTTGTCTGAAACAGCTATAGTCAAGCCTGTGGTTTTGTCAAATGCAGGTGTCCTATTTGATGCTCCAGTGACTTTGTTCAAATCTCTTGTAATGGAGGTTCCCATTCCCTTGTGGGAAGTGTCTGTTATCTTGAGTGAGACAGCTGTGGTTCTGTCTGAGGTTCCCATGCCCTCATGAGAGGTAGTTATAGTCTTGGGTGAGACAGCTGTGGTTCTATCTGAGGTTCCAGTGCCCTCATAGGAGGTAGCTTTACTCTTGGATGACACAGATGTGCTTCTATCTGAGGCCCCCATTCCTTCATGATTGGTAGTTACGGTCTTGGGTGAGACAGATGTGGTTCTGTCTGAGGCTCCTGTGCTCTCACGTGAGGTGCTGGTGATCTGTGAGAGAGATGTTGTCGTTCCTGAGGTTCCATTATCCTTAGGGGCATCTCCTGTAGTCTTATCTAAGTGAGGTATGGTCCTGTCTGAGGTTCTCATTCCCTCATGGTAGATAGTTATGGTCTTGGGTGGTTCAGTTGTGGTCTTGTCCAAGGTTCCTGTGCCCTCATGGGAGGTAGCTTTACTCTTGGATGACACAGATGTGCTTCTATCTGAGGCCCCCATTCCTTCATGATTGGTAGTTACGGTCTTGGGTGAGACAGATGTGGTTCTGTCTGAGGCTCCTGTGCTCTCACGTGAGGTGCTGGTGATCTGTGAGAGAGATGTTGTCGTTCCTGAGGTTCCATTATCCTTAGGGGCATCTCCTGTAGTCTTATCTAAGTGAGGTATGGTCCTGTCTGAGGTTCTCATTCCCTCATGGTAGATAGTTATGGTCTTGGGTGGTTCAGTTGTGGTCTTGTCCAAGGTTCCTGTGCCCTCATGGGAGGTAGCTTTACTCTTGGATGACACAGATGTGCTTCTATCTGAGGCCCCCATTCCTTCATGATTGGTAGTTCCGGTCTTGGGAGAGGCATATGTAGTGTTGAAGGAGGCTCCCTCAGTAGATGAGGTCTTGGGGTAGATAGTGGTTGATGTCCTTGAAGTTACTGGAATCTTTGAGGTTTCTGTGGTCTCTGAGGAAGTTGAGGACCTTGTATGTGCTGTTGTGGCACTCCTCTTTTTACAGGTTGTCCTTCTAGGCTTTAAGGTGGTATCATTACTGTCAGAGGAAGATACAGACCGTCCATTCCGGATAACTGGATCTTGTGCTCCATTCTTAGCATGTTGTTTTGGAGACAGTTTAGTTACAGAGTGTTGATGGACAGGCCTGGCATTCTCTGTGAGCTTGGGGAGGAGTGTAGGTTTTGTATCAAGATTTGGGGGGTCAGGAGTGGTGTTATAAATGATATCTGGAGTGAGGTGGATGAAATCGTTAAATGTTGTAGTCTCAAGGGTCGTCAAGAGCTCATCAGATGAGGCAGCACCTGCAAATTAGAGAAGCAGAAGAGTTCATCCACATACTTCTCCCCAGCCCTCCAGAAGTTCACATTTCCTATGGTACTCCATCGAGTACCCCTGTGTCTTGTCCCTGTCTCATTTCTCTCCTGGAAGTGGAACTCAAAAGCAGGAGGAAGGGCAAAACCATCCTTACTTCTTTTCCTGTAATCTAACACCCTTCTAATACCATTTTAGTTATTGGAATGTGAGGAGTCAAGGTTAGACTTTGAGCAAAGTCCCTGAAAAGGACAGGTAGAGAGACACAGTAGGGGTGTACAAAACCCTTCTCTGGGGTGATTCATTACTTCTAGGGGGGAGACTGAGGGTTGGATAAAAGGCTACCCTGCCCCAACCTTGGTTATAGTTTCATCTCTGTTGGATTTTCCTTTCCTTCTCTAAGTAGTCTAGGACTGAGGAGCCAATAATTGGAATTCTGACTCTGGAAATGAGGGTCTCCTTGATTGTGGGGAAAGGAGAGGTATAGGGTAAGAAGGGAACTCGGCTGGGAGTTGAGGTAGTTGTGCTCAGTGAGGGGATCTGGCTATGTTTACAGATAGGGTGTTGGGGAAAACTTGGCTGTACTGGGCCAGATATAACCATAATCCCCAAAGAAAACAGCCAGTGGTGACTGGGGAAATGTCTCTGCTCCCTGGGAGAAAAAGAGCCAGTGAGAGCTGGAGAGATATTAGCAATCTGCGGCTAAGATTTCCAATCCCTGTTAGCTAAGGGCGGGCCATGCCTGGCTCTATTCCAAGTCTCAGAAAACCTCAACTCTCCCCTCTTCGCACCTAGAGGGAGAGCTGGGGCCTGAGTTAAAAGCAGATGCCTGGGTCCTTGAAAGGGAAAGGGGGAGGTGGGGAGGATAGACACTTGGCTCCCTTAGGCAAATAGGATCCTGGGAAAAGTATATGTGGAAGTCTGCAATAGAGAGGACAGATGCCTTGGGTCAGCAGAAGCAGGGGCTGGACTCCTGGGTCTCTGAGAGGAGTAAGGACTATGGTAACACACAGCCTGGGATGGGGTCTTCCTGCTTTCCTAGCTCCTTCCCCAAGCCCTCACACTACAGCGTCAGACGATTTCTCTCTGGCTCCCCTTCTGGACACCTGCTCCCCACTCTTCTTGTCATAAAATCCTAGAATATTAGAACTGGGAAATCATCTGATCCCACTCCCTCATTTTTCCAAGGAAGAAACTGAGGTCCAGAGGGCAGAAGGAATTTGCCCAGATTGAGAGACAAATCCATTCCACGGGCTTCTTCTCTCCATCCTTATTCCTCCTCCCCCACTCACGGCAGCTCTCTGGATTATTACTTGAGCTTTATTGGCTCTCTCACCAAATATTATCACCAATTTTCCAGTTATCACAAAGTGATTAAGAAGAAAAAGGAGACAGCTTTCTTTTAGTGACGAGAAAAGGGGATTTAGAGTGAAAGGTTCTGCTACTCACTCCGTACAGCCAAATAGAGCAACATTTTCTCAATCTTCATTCTCCTTGACATCTCTGCAGCACTTGATATCATTAATGATCCCCCTCCTAAATACTCTCTCTTTCTTTGGCTTCCAGGACACAACAGTTTCACTCTCCCAACTGTCCACTAATGCATCTCTGTTTCATTTGCTTCTTCTTCATTTTCCCTCTTTTCTTCCTACATTCTCATGGCTTTCATGACCACCTCTATCTACACGACCCCCGAAGCTGACCTCTCTGCTGAGTTCCTGACCCAGATCTCTACCTGTGTGTACCATCAGCGTCTGAAACTCAGCATATACAAAACTGAGATCATCATTTTTCCGCCCTTTCATATTCTCTTCCCTCTGATTTCCCTACTTCTGCTAGTGGTGCTGTCACCCATCTATCTTCCATGTTTGAAGCTTTGGAGTTGTTTTCGAATCTTCCATCTTCTGTCATATCCAATTAATTAAGTACTGTCGGTTTTACTGCCAAAATATCTCTGACATTTATACACTCCTCTCCATGTCTACTGCCACCACTGACACCCTTCACAGTCAACAAGCAGTTATTAAGTGTTTACTATGTGTCAGGTACTGTGCTAAATTTGAGGCTACCAAGAAATCCCTAACCTCAAATAGAATAAATACATTCTAATGGAGGAGACAACATGTAAATGACTAGATACATACAAGATATAAAGAGAATAGATAGTCATTTGAAAGGGGAAAGCATTATCTGGGAAGGCATTAGCATTCCTTATCCATTAGGAGGGTGTCTCTCTCCCTTACCCCCAAACCACCTACTGCCATAATGATGTTGGCACTCCAACACACAAATGTGCCACATCTGGGCTGTATCATAATTCTCTCCCCCATCCTCTCCCTCCTGGAGACCAAGAAAAGTCTCCATCAGAAGGTGAGCTTTGAGCTGAATCTTGAAGGAATAGAAGGGCATTAAGAGGTCAAGGTAAGGAGGCACAGGATTCCAGGAATGGTAGACAACCAGCACACAGGCAGGAATTTGAGGGATGGGTCATCATGTTCAAGGAACAAGTGGTCCAGTGTAAGTGGGTCATACAGAGAGTCAAGGGTCAGAAGACTGGAAATGTAGGAAGGGGGCAGATTATGCAGAACTTTAAATACAAAACAGATTTTAAAATTGGATTCCAGAGGTAGCATGGAGTCACTGGAGCTTATCGAGCAGAGGGTATGTAACCTGGCTAGACCTACCTTCAGAAAAATAATCTTGGCAGCTGAATGAAGGGTGGATTAGAGCAGAGAGACTAGATAAAAAGCTATTACAGAAGTCCAGGAAAGAGGTTGTCAGGGGATGAACTAGAATTGTGGCTCTATGAGTGGGGAGAAGGAGAGGTATGGGGAGAGGTATAGTGATAGAAGAAATGAGAATATTTGACAAGGTGCTATCTATATGAAGGGGGTAAGAGTGAGGAACAGAGAATGACTGGAAGGATGGTTATGCCCTCAACAGCAAGAGGGAAGTTCAGAGAGAGTTTTAGGGAAAAGATAATGAGTTTTGTTTGGGCATGCTGAATTTGAGGTGCCCATCGACAATCAATTCAAGATGTCCAAAAGGCAGTTGGTGACATGGGGTTGGAGCTCAGGAGAGACTAGGGCTAGATATATAGATCTGGGAATCATCAGTATAGAGATGATAATTAAATCCTAGAAAACTGAAAAGATCACCAGGTGAGATAAGTATGAAGGGAGAGGAGGAGAGGGCCCAGGACAAGGCCACAACCCATCTAGGTTGTAGCAATCTCCAGATGTGGAGATCCCATTCAACTCCATACAACTACCAAAATAATCTTAAAGTCTCCTTACTGCCTTCTAAGTAAAGTTCAAGCTCTTTACCTTGACATTTGAAGCCTTTCATGGTCTGGCACAGTTTGCCAACTTTCTCACTCTTTCCTTCCAGAATATTACTACTTACAGCCTACTTACAGTCCTTTGCTCGCCCTACCCCTTAGACCTGAAATGCCCACCATTCCTACTTTGTCTCAAGTTCTTGGCCTAACCCATATACCACTTCCTTCAAGAAACCTTCCTCAAGGCCCAATCAGTGATGATCTTTCCCCTTGGACTTTATGTAAGCACTTTAGTATTTCATATATTTATTTTGTTTTGCATTATAATTATTAGTATATGTTTCTTATTCCTCTCCCTCCCCCATTTGACTCTAAAGTCCAAGAGGGCAAGGACTAAATATTATCTAAATTTTGTATCTTCCCCAGTGTCCGGCATAGCTCTGTATACAATAGGTACTTAATAATGCTTTCTGAATTTAGAGTACAATCACTGTCAAAATCGTGATCACAAAATCATAGAATCCTGTGACTAGAAAGGATCCTCAAGAAATGATTTGGTCTAGCAACCCCCTCACCTCCAAGCACTAAGTGACTAAACCACCTAGCTTAGGCCAGGTCATATTTTGGAATCTTTTTTTATTCCAACCCTCATCCCAATTGCTAGTAACTTCCCTTCTCAAATTAGCTAATGTCTCTTTTCTATATACCCATCTATCTATTACACATTTCTCCCTTCAAAGACAAAGACTTCTACTTTTGTCTTTGTATATCCAATTCAAGTGCAGTAGGTGGCATATAGGAGGTGCTTAATAAATGCTTGTAGATTTATTGATTCATTATTAAGACAAATGGCCATCCATCCTCTTCAAGAGATTAGCCATTGACAGTAAATTAATTTCCCCAGGAATCAATTATTGTGAAATATAAATGGTATGAATGGTATTTACTAGGATAATGGCATGATAATTCAATTAATAAACATTTATTAAATGCTTACTATGTAAAAGCCAACATGGAGTAACGGATACAGAGTCAGCCTCGCAGACAAGACCTAGATTCAAGTCCTGCCTCACGTGATGTCAACCAGGTGACACAGTGGATAGAACACTAGACCTGCAGTCAGAAAGACCTGAGTTCAAATCCAGACTTGGGCATTTCTTAGCTGTGTGACCCTGGGCAAGTCACTTAACCTCTCTCTGCCTCAATTTCCTCTCTGTAAAATGAAGATGATAATAGCAACAGCTTCACAAGGTTGCTGTAAGGATCAAATGAGATAACATTTGTAAAGCCTTAAAGGGTTACATGACTGCTAGCAATAATGATGATGATGGTGGTGGTGGTGGTGATCATGCGACTCTAAAGAAGTAATTTAACTCAATAGTGCTTAACTTGACGGCGCTCCTCCAACAGGCAACCTCCATGTCTCTAAATTGAGGACCAGACCAGCCCTGGCAGAAAGAGCTCCTCACGCTAAGGAAATCACAGGTCACAACACATGTGGGAATCGCCTCTAAGGAAGCAAAGAATACGGCTCAATCAGCTCTCAAGGATAAATGTCAATGAGATAACTGGAGGTGGAGGAGGATTAGGGAAGGGGAGGATTAAGTCTATAAAAGGAGAGAGGAAAGTCGGTGTTCTAGGGGCCAGTTAGATATGGAAAATATGTTTGTGGAATGTAAGCTAATTATGAATCACCAAGGCCACTTAGACTGTCAAAAGAGTTTTCGATTTGCTTCATTTACTTGTTTAAGACATTGCAGAAGAAAAATCCCATCATCCTCCACAAACCATCCTTTGGTGCCTCTGTCAGAGTCAGGGTTAATACTCAATGAAATTTCTATGTTCTTATGTACTTTCTTATGTACTTTTCTTTATGTACTTTTTATGTACTTATGTACTATGTTCTTTGTTTTCGTTCTTTTCCTTTCTTCCCTCTCTCCCTTTCCTTCCTTCCCCCTTCCCTCTCTCCTTTTCTTTCTTCTTCCCTTCCTCCCTCCCCACTCCCTCCTGCCCCTTTTCCCTCTTTCCTTCTCTCCCTCTCTCCCCGCCTTTCTCCTTTCCTCTTTCTGTCTCTCTGTATCTCTCTCTGTCTCTTACTTCCTCTCTCTCTCTCTTTCTCTCTCTTTCTCTGTGTGTGTGTCTCCCTCTCGCTGTCCTCTGTCTCTGTGTGTGTGTGTGTGTATGTATGTGTGTGTGTGTGTCTCTCTCTCTCTCTCTCTCTGTGTGTGTGTCTCTATCTCTGTCTCTCTCTGTGTCTCTCTCTTTCTCTCTTCCCCTCCTTCTATCTCTGTCTCTAGGTCTCTCTCTCCCTCTCTCTGTCTCTTTTTCTTTCTTTCTTCTTCTTCCTTCCTTCCTTTCTTCCTTCCTTTCTTTCTTCCTTTCTTCCTTCCTTCCTTCCTTTCTTTCTTTCTTTCTTTCTTTCTTTCTTTCTTTCTTTCTTTCTTTCTTTCTTTCATTTCTTCAATATAAGGAAATTCCAGATTAGGAAACTCCCTCTCAACAACTAATCTGCAACTTTTAGTCTTAGATAGTTGCTGGGGTCACTGAGAGAGAAAATGATTTTCCAAGGTCCACACAGCCAATGTGTATCAGAGATAGGACTTGAACGCAGGTCATCCTGATCATAAGGTAGGCTTTTTATCCCCTACTCTTATGTACTTTTCAAATCAACAATTCTCATCTCAGTGCTCATGAGTGGCACACACAGGTATTCAGCCTTACAGACCTCACTCTACCTGGCACAACCGCTACCCCACACCCACCAGCTCTAAACTCCCTTTTGGAGTATCTGGTTCCCTACTCCTCACCCCTGCTACACTTCAATCTCCATTTCCTTTCAGTATCTATGCATCAGACTTCTAAATCTCACATACACACCCTGTGATGCCAATCAGTGATTAAAGATCTTGCCCACCCCTTAAATAGGCCTCAGATGGGGCTAGCTAAGGGAAGCTTGATTTGAGATTTCTTTGTAGGTAGGCCTACACCCTTCACCTACTAGGCACTAAGCCTCAGGTCTACCCTCTTTACTTACCAAGTATTAAGCCCCAGGCCTACACCATTTCACTGATTGGGTGTGAAGCCCTCACACCCTAAAAAGAGTATATATACCCAGAAGGTAGCCATTGTAAGGTCAGAATTCAGCCCAAGGAGAAGGAGTAAGAACTCCAAGTCAACAGAACTGGAGAGAGAGTGCAGAGGGGAGTGTAGAAACCAGGGAGCTTCGAAGACCAGAGAACTGAAGGGGGAGAGAATGCAGGCAAGCAGACAGTTGGGATTCATAATTGTTTACAAGAAGGCCCCAGCAGGGGAGAAGGTTATAGGATGACTTGGTTTCTTGCTGTAATACTGTGTTATAATTTACCTGGTGCTACATTGAGGCGGACTTACTGGTTTTGGAATATAATTACTACTATGTCAAATTGGGGTTATTGGTTCTGGGATTTGAGCCTCTGATGTCTAAATAAATGTTATACTTCTCCTGCCTTCTACCTAGAGAAGCTCTTATAATTTGCGATTCCAAACTATACAGGCATGTTCATGGTCCTCTTCGAGGTCATGAATCTTGCCTTACTGATACACACAACTTTACTTACTTCCTTTAGGGACCAAAGCATCCAGTCCCATCCAGGCCTTTGTTCTTCTCACCCCTTACCCTAGTCTTTGTTTCCCAAAGGGATTCCAGCATCTAAGCCTTCAGTTCTGGGATCTTTCCTCTCCTAATCCCAGTCTATTCCCTGTTCCCTTGAATGACCCAATCATGCAGCTCCATAGCCTCCATCTCACTTCAGTTCTTATCAATACTCTTATCTGCTTCCCATTATTCGTTATCCATTAGGAGATTATCCCTCCCCACTACCCCCAAACCACCTACTTCCATAATGATGCTAGTGCTCTAACCCACAAATACGCTACACACCAGCTTTATCGCAGCAGCTAATTAATAAATTTTGATTCTCTATCTCATCCTTTCCCTCCTGCACTGGTCACGTGTGTGTGTGTGTGTGTGTGTGTGTGTGTGTGTGTGTGTGTGTGTTAAGGAAAGAACAGATAGAAAAGGAGAGATAAATGCTAATTAAGAAGCTTTCCAGTATATATAATAGGTGGTATTAATTTTGGATAACTGAAGGTATGTACAAAGTAATTTACAGATGTTGTCTCATTTGGTCCCCATAACAACTCCATGAAGCAGATGAAGAAATGGGGACATATACAACTAACGTCAGATGTGGGATTCCATTTTAAGACTCTCTTAACATCAATTCTGGTGTTATTTCCAGCATACCATACTGCCTATCTACAACAAATATTACTCATCACCCCCTCGTTCCCTTTATAGGTTTCTTGCTCTTGGGCCTTCCCTAGGAGAAATTCACCAAGATGGCAGAAAATTAGACTGAGACAAGGAGGAAAAATGCCCTAGCTGTTTGAAAGTAAAAGAGGAAAAATGAGTTTCATGTACAGGGAAGCTGAGTCAGAAAACAATGTCCTTCTTCTCATATATTGTATGTTGATGGAGTTATAATCTCATTGGTGACAAATCACAATTCATCCATGGCCTGAGTTCAAATCCAGCCTCAGACGCTTCCTAGCAATGTGATCCTGAATAAGTCACTTAACCTTGATCTACCTCAGTTTCCTTAGTTGTAAAAGAGGGATAGTAATATATACCTCCCAGGGTTGTTGTGAGAATCAAATGAGATAATATTTGTAAAGTGCTTAATATAGTGCCTGTCACATGGTAGGTCTGTAATAAATGCGTATTTTCCCACCCCACCCCCATACATGACTTACCATCTTTTGAAATTCTTGTGCATGTCCTCCTGTAAATCCTCCCCCAGGAGGCCCACCCAATATGGCTGAGGGCCTTCCTCTAATTCTTCTGGCACTGAATACCAATGGAGCTTGTGAACCAGTTATCCACCAGTTGTCCCCCACCTCTTACAAACCCGCTTTCCTTTCCAGTCACGCATCTCTCTGATGACATTATTTACATAGCTTTCTCATCACAATTCTTGGCTGTTAATGTGCTGCCGCTTACTCCCACCCACCATGTGTCTCTCTATTGCTCGTTTGATGGCCCTCAACTTTAATTCCCTGAAGACTATAGTAATACAAGACCTGAAACCATACAGGATCACTAAAAGAATATTGTTGTTTAAAAAAAAAGATGGGTATTTGTTTCAGCCAGACACTCAGGGCCATTAAAAGAACTGCACAAACTCCCAAAAGTTCTCGTCTTGTTCAATTCGAAATCCGGCTTGTTGTTTGTACACATTGTCTGTCACACACACACACAAACACACACACACACACACACACACACACACACAAATGAAGAATTTCTATTTTCCAAGAAGATTCTCTGCAGTAAGAAGGACAAGTCATGGAATTGTCGGACCAGTTCTATGGCTTGTCCATCCAACTACACAGGATCTTCTTGGAAAATAGAAATTCTTCATCCATATAGTTTTATGTATGATTAGCCCAAACTCTTTTGAGTAGTTATGGATCTCATTGAAGGGGCTCTGCAATAATCTAAGGGTGGATGAAGATAGACTATTGTCAATAGCAAACAGGAACCTCAACCTCTTTGGTGAATCCTTTTTTCTTTTGGATTATGCTCTAAGTATCCATAACAGCAGCAAACACTGTTTGCATGCATACCCCCACATCAAACATACCTCTCCTGTTTTCTGCCTCCATGATGTTAACAATCAAAGGGTTATTGAAAAAAATGTTGCCTCCATTGCTACCCTCTCTCAATGGATCTTAAATGATTTTGGCATATTCATGGGAAATATCATTTAATCAAATACCTTTTAATATAACAAAAAAACAAGTACAGTGGGATCTCATACTCTCGTATTCAGTCACTTGTATGACTGCGATAACATGGTCTTCTAGAGACTGCTCTTTGTGATATGTCATTTGTTTCTTAAACCTTCTTCAAAGAAGCTTTCAATGCTGGTTCTTCCCACAAAAAAATTTTTTTGAGATAGAAAAGTCTGTGTATTTGTAGCTATTAATATTCACTTGCGGCTATTAATATTCATTCAATCCTTTTTAAAACACTAATAATAATCCCAGAGATTATTCTAATTAAAAGATAGGTTACTGCCCATTCTTGTTATGAGGGCAAAATGTCCTCATCGGTACCTTTCAGAGGCTAGTATTCCTTCAGGCAGCTAACAGGGCTGTATAACCCTGTGGGAAATGATAGTAACTCACATTTAAACTTTAATGTTCACTACTGGTGTGACTTTAGACAAGTCACCTCCCTGAACCTGAGTTTCCTTATCAGTAAAGTGGTGCAATTGGACAATATGCTCTGTATGGTCACTTCCAAATAAAAATACTATGATTCTACAATACTATAAATAAAATTAAATGTTTCTTTAAAAATAACTTAGATGAAGCAACATTACAAGGGGACACCAAGTTCTAGATGAATAATGAAAGTAGGTGACCAATTAAATGATATTACAGTGAGGTTCTAATAGGCTTGTTTGCCTGGAAAAGTATAATTATTCCCACGGTACATATGAAGAAACTGAGGCATAGAGAGATTAAGTGACTTGCCCAATGTCAGAGCTAGATTCTATGACCTTAAAACTAGAAGGACCCAGATCTTAGAGTCAGGAAAATGTGAGGTTTGTATCCTACCTCAGACACTTATTACCTGTGGGATCCTGAGCAACCACAAGGAAGGAAATTCCAGATCCAGTTCTTCCCACAATCCCTTCTTTGTATCTCCATTGTGGAAGACATCTTCCACTGACCTGTGCTATACATCTCTTCCTTCCCAAATAAACTGAAATAATCCTTTACATTTACAAAGGATTTCCTTCTTTTCAAAACTCTTTCATGAACATCATCTCATCTGAGCATTTCAACTACTGTTTGAAAGAGGCAGCACAGGGATTAACATCCCTAAAGTCATATAGCAAACTGGTGACTGAGCCGGGATTAACATGGCCTACTAGACTAATTCTCTGCCCCAATAAGGATGGGAGGCTTAATACCTGGGTCCCTGGGGAGGATAGAAATTTGAGGGGAAGAGAGGGAAAAAGATCGACTAGAAGTGAGTTGCCTGGGTTTCCTAAATGAGGACTGGTGGGGAGGTAGAGAAAGCAGGATACTTGAAAGACAGATTACTACCCTCCACCATTAATTATTCAATAATCTTTATTTTTGCTGAGGCTCCAGGAAATCCTCACCCACTGGACCCATCTGAGTCCCCCCACATGAACACATAACCCCCACTCCCCACTCCTGCATCTTCCTAGAATTCCTTACCTTCTATCCAAGAAGTTAGAAGGAAGAAGAGGCTGAACACAAGGAGCAGTTGGTGGGTCATTTGGACCATGTTGAACTCAGACCAAGATTAGGGGCCCTAGGGCCAGGAGTCTTGGTCTTTATAGGAGACCAGGACTGACGTCAGTTGACTTAGGCCCCTCGCAGGCCTAAAATCTTAAACAAACGCTCCTGCTCCACTCCCAAGAGGGAGCGCACAGAGAGGGAGGGGGCAACTGATAAGGGGAAACCACACCTGCATCTGCGTCATGGGGCCAGAAGAAGCCTAGATGCCTGATGGAGTGGTGGTATCCGGAAGAGCAGAACATGGGCCTTGGAGGGTGACTGGTCATGGCTTGGGTAGGAGATAGATTTGGGAGAATGGAGTGATAAGAGAAAGAGAATAAAACTGGGAAACTGGATGGGTGGAGATTAATATTCTAACCCTTTTCCGATGATCATGTTCTACTTCCCCCCTCTGCTCCCGCTCTGTCCCCCACCTGGAACTGCTCCACACCCTTTGCTCACACACGGTCATCATTTCTGTGCTGGGTGGAGTTGTTCAGATGTATCAGTGCAGGAGCAGGGAGGGAGGTGGCGGAGCCACCTTTGTACAGAGTCATTCAGAGAAACCATCCAAAATATTTCAAGCCAGAGACATTTAGAGGAAAGACACTCAAAGATGTGGAGGAACAGATCAAAGATATAGAAACCCTCACAAACTGACACTCAGAGACAGAGGTAATTAAAGGAAGAGCCTAGCTGACACCAAGGCTTTCAGACAGGGACAATAGGTAAGAAAGCGACCGGAGCATGTAGAGATGGAACTAACCACACCTGCACCTGGGACCAATTCAGTTGGGGGGAGGCTGTGGCAGAAGACAGACTGATATCTCTGGTAAAGAGAGTGGGTGGCCATTCCTCCAGAGATGCCATCCTTCCCCTCAGAAGTGCTTAAGGGGTCTTAATTCTGGAAGAGGCACACCAAGGCCTGGGATGACTGGGGCCTGCAGAGAGTCACAGAGATAAGATACCTAGGGGAGAAAGCAGTCCCCTCCGTGTGGGTACCACCGGGCCCTGGGGATAGAAGGTCAAAGGCAGAAGAAAATGTCTCATATGTGGGGGAGGGAGGGAGAATTTTGTAACAGCACCTTCTGCAACAATAAAACAATGGAAACTGAATGCTATGAAACTGTAATAACCAAGTTTGACGCCACCCCCAACGAACCATATGAGAAGACGCCTCTCTCCCTTCTTTGCAGAAGTGGGGGATGATGGGTACAGAACACCACCAACAATGTCAAACTTTTTCAACATCAGTTAATTTGGCTAAACTATTTAAAATTCTTTCTAATACAAGGTGACTTTGAGGGGCTGAATTGGGAAAGACAGGTGATTGGGATAGAGACAGGAGCTGTGATTTCACTGACATGGGAAAGTCCCAGGTGAGAAAATCCCCTCTATCAATACGGGCAGTACCTTCTCCATGATTATAGTCTTAAACGGTTGCCTAGAGAATCGAGAAGTTAAATACCGTGCCCAAGGTCACACAGGCGGTATGTGTCAGAGACGGCACTTTAAACTCAGGTCTTTCCGGCTCTGAGGCCCCCACTCTATCTACTATGCCATGCTGCCCCTAAAAACAAAAGTTATTAATAATAAAATTACTACTTAAAAGAGAGAATTTTTGGTAGCAAAAAAAAAAATGGAATCGAGTACCCTTGGAGAATGGCTGAACAAATTGTGCTAAATGAATGCCATGGAATATAACTGAATATAACCATAAAAAATGAATGAAGAAATGGCCCTTACAGGCCATGATATTTTGGGCATCCAGGTGGTGCAGTAGATTGAGCACCCATCCTGGAGTCTGAAGGACCTGAGTTAAAATTTAATTTTAGATAGTAGCTAGCCGTGTGACCCTGGACAAGTCATTTAACCCTGTTTGCCTCAGTTTTCTCATCTGTAAAATGAGCTGGAGAAGGAATGGCAAACCACTCCAGTATGTTTGCCAAGAAAACTCCAAATGGGGCCACAGAGAGTCAGACACAAATGAAATGACTTCATAACAACAAAACCAGAAGAAATGAATATAAAGAATTCCAGGAGAACTTGAGAAGACTCAGTTGAACTAGCACAGGGCAGAGTCAGCAGAAGCAAGGAAACAAACACGAGTCACGGTAATGGAAAAGAAGACAGCTGTCAAGGACTTCAAGGCTCTAATTAATGGAAGGCCCTGTCTTAATTTCAGAAGACTAACAGGAAGCATGACTCTCTGCTCTTGGCAGCAAAGTGGCAAACTGTAGGTATGGAATGAGGCCTAGGCTGTCAGACCTAGCGAGGATTTTGGGTTCCACAGGGAGGGGGACAGAGCCCAAGGAAGGTAATAATGTTATTAAAAAACCAATAAAACATTTTTTAAGACAGTGACATGAAGAGAGAGAGAAAAACGTGATCCAGAAACATAGAGAACGACATTTCTGAATCTTTCCGGACCTACTTGCCCTCAAAGCCCAATTTTCCTTTTCTTTCCTCACTGTGCCCTATACCAAGATATTCAGACAGCTCAGTCCCAGGATCCCTCAGCACCTCCCATTATCTCCTCCAGGTAGGGGTATCATTATGCCTTCTCCCAGGAGAAAGGAAAGGGTTCCACCCAGCTCTAGCTGGGTGATTGGATACCTGAGGGAAATGGAAGTGGGCAAAGTGTGAACCTGGGTTCCTGAGGAGTTGGAGGTTGAAGCTGGAGTTGAGAAGAAACAGAAACAGAAAGGAAAGAGACAGCCTCTAAGTCAAACTTGTAACTGGCGTGAGGAGAAAAACTAGGTACAAGGTACCAGAAGGGATGGAGGTAGAGTAGAAAGGTAGCAAATGGGTCGTGGGAGCCGGACACATGAGTTTCTCTTCTTGTTTAACGTGACCAGCCTCTAAGCCCTGGGTAGGGCCAGGCTGGGTGGGAAGAGGGCGAGTAAGTGAACAGCTCATTAGAATGATTAACAAGAGATTAATGAGGCTCCTGGGAGGCAGGCCATGACTGGACTCCTCAAGAACCCAAGCATCTTATCTCCCAGCCAGCCCACAGGAGACAGGGAAACTGAGGCAGAAAAGTGGACTTAATCTCAGCCCTACAAGATTCAAGTGACTAGTTCACCTCACCTCACCTTACCTCAGTGCCCACTCTCCCTAGGGACCCAGGCCTCTGATCCTTTGCCCACAATAAGAGCTTAATAAATATTTGTTGAATGAATAAATGAGTGGTGACCTAGCTGGTGACTCTCTGTCCCTCTAGCCTTCCACTGCTTTGAGGGATCTGCGGAAGCACACAACCTTCTTATTACATAAGAGTAGTATGGCAGAAAAAGGACGGCTGTTCTTGACGGGTGCTGGGCTTGAGCTCAGACAGGATAGAAGGAAACACAACAGACAGAAGAAAGCCTTCAAAGTTTGTGCTTTATTTAATAGAGCTGGAAGAGCTTCACAAGCAAGAGAGAAAGGAGGAGGGAGGAGAGGCTGATCTCTGCTCATCCATTTGCTCCCTCCAGGCTCTCAGCGGGCCTCTCCCTCCCTTCCCACCCAAAGTGGTCTAACCAGCCATTTCAAAACAGAATTTATTCATTACCAGCCTGCAGAAGGGAAGGAGGGAGGAGGGTGGAGGAGAGGAGGGTGGGCTGAAGTCAGCCAAAGATTCCCTAGTGAGTGAGCTGGGAAGCAGGTGGCTTATGCCCCAAGGCCCTGAATGAAGTTGTCCTAAGTGACTGGGGCTTTGAGGAAGGATGCTTTCTCACACTCCCAGAGACTGGATGGAAGTAAAAGTGCTTGTCGGTGGGGAGGTAGGACACTGCTGAGGAGGTTCTCATACTCCCAGGGCAAAAAGAAGCAGGCATCCAAAGCAATCTAAAGCCAGAGGCTACTTGGCTTAACTCCCTTCCTCCTCAAACCCCCACCCCAGCCCCCAAATAGAGGCATGGACAGACACCTAATGGTCACCAATGGAGTGAAAATGGTGGGACTGGCAGCAGTTTTCCTTGAAGGAGTCAAAACATGGGGAAGTTTTGGGAGGAGACGAATGGTGAGAAATTCAGATTATCTCTAAAGTCTCAGGGCAAGGGACTCAAGGGTCCTGGTCCCAGCACCCCTATTTGGTGTTGTAGCTCTGGCCCACTCTCTCCGTGCTGCAGCAGTAAGGGGCCAAGTCTACATTCTGCCGGAGGTGACGGCAAACCTGGAAAATGAGGGAATACAAAGGGTTAACCCAGGAGTCTTGCCCTCTAGCCTACAGCCTCCAACTGTCTTCTTGGAACCTGCATTCCCTTCGGCAGCCCAGAATCTCCAAATCCCTAGCTGTCCCTAGAGGGTCATCTTCCTTAAAGGCCTAATTGTCCAACACCCACTTCTCCCCTCTCTCCTTCCCCCTGTGGAGCCCAGGCACTAAGTCCCCAACTGAGAACTCAGCTTTCACCTCCCTCCTCCTTACTTCCCTCAGTGACCAAGTGTCCAGCCCACCTGGCCCTCTCACCTTGCAAAAGAGAAATAAGAGGAGGATGACAACTATCACTGCAGCCAGAGTGACCAGGACAATGGCCCAGTCTGGGAAATCATTGTTCTGGGGTTTGAGGGTCGTGCTCTGGGCTGGGGATTGGAAAGACAAGGTTACTCAAAAGATCAGGGGCTCTGAGGAGACCTCCCTCGACCAACATCTGTGGGTTAATCCCTGGTGTGTGTGCGTGTCCGTGTGTCTCCTTGACGTCTCTCTCTGTTCATGTCTGTTTTCGTGGAACACTGTCTCCCTGTGGATCCTTCACTCAGTGTGTTTCCACCAATAATATCTCCAGGATGTCTCATGTCTCTGTAGCTTTCTTTGTCTCTATTTCTCTAGCTCTATCTCTGTGTGTCTCTTTATTTCTGAGTAGAGGTAGTAGTGTCTGCCCAGGAGTCAGGAGGCCTGAGCTCTTGTCCCCAGCTCTGCCACTTGGATGATCTCTGGGCCTCCATTTTCTCACCCGTGAAATGAGGAAGAGATCCTTTTCGATTCTGAAACTAACTTTATGATAATCTATCATTGCCCTTGTAAGTGCTTCTGTGTACATCATTTTCTCTCCAAATAAGCTTAACAAACATTTATTGAGCTCCTACCATGTATGAAGCGCAGTGTTGGCTAAGCCTTATCCTTCTGTTTTTGAAGTTAACCTTAACCAGAAGACCTAGATGTGAGCACTGTCCCACTATTATCTCTTCCCAGATCCCTGACAGAAAGAAGGAGCAGGACGATGCCTCCTTCCCCATGTGCCTGCCCTGTCGGAGAGAAGGACTTCCCCAACTCTCCCAACTACAAACCAAGGCAAAGGTGAGGAAGGAGACTAAGAGGAAGGCCATGATTCCTGTGCTGTATTCAAATATTTGAGTCTGTCATGGGGAAGATGGATTAGATTTATTGGGTGACTGCAGAGAAAAGAACAAGGACCAACAGTTAATTTCAGCTCAATCCAACCATTAGAGCTATCCCCAGATGGAATGGGCTTGAGGGGAACTCACCCTTTAGCTAGGGCCTGGACCAAACGATTATGTCTGGAATTGCTTCTGGTTTTATTACATCTGAATGACGACAATGCCTAGCATCTTCATAGCCCTTCCTGGTCCATAAAGCGCTTTAGATACATATAATTATCTCTTTTGTTCCTCACAATAACCCTTTGAGGTAAGTGTTGTTATTATCCCACTTTATAGATGAAAAAACTGAGTTAAACAAAAGTGAAGTGACTTTCCCAGGGTCACAGACTTAGGTGAGTGTCTTAAACTTGGGTCTTCCTGACTCCAAATCTAGCACTCTACCCACCGGGCTACTTGGCTGCCTCAACCTAGCAACAATTTGAGTCTATGTGGTAAGAAGATGGAGAAGGACCGGAAGGAGAGGATTTGATGAAATGTTTGCAGCCAAAAGAGGGATAGAACTTACAAGACAAAATAGGAATAATTCTGGAATGTACAGTCAGCCCCAAACTGACTGTCCAGCCTGGTTGTGTGCTCGGGGGGAGGGTTAAGGAGGAACTTCCATGTTTAGCACCCAAAGATACAATTAGATGGCATGGGATCAACTTCAGGACAGAACACAGATGGGAACTGTGGGTCAAGATAGAACTAGACATTGGGCACCAGCACCACCACCATCTTTGGAAATGACCCTGGTACCAAGGGCAGTGTCTTACAAGTCAAGGGGACACTAGTGGTTCTACCTGTCGTAGAAGAAGTACTTCCAGAGACAGCTGGAACAGATGTAGAAGTTTCCGGGCTTCTGGTGGTGATAACTCCAGAACCAGATGTTACAGTTCCAGAGGATCCTGAGAAGAGAAGGACAGATCTCAGAAAAGTGAGGATGATGGTTGGTAGAGAAACAGATAAGAGACCAAGAACTAGGAAGAAATTTTGGAACAGAGCCCAGGAGCATCGAATATGGCCCCCGGAGGAAGGGCTGCTCCCCTCACTAGGTGTGTCAGCACAACCAGCCCAAGCTCTGTGAGTTGGGGCAGTGGGTACAAGGGGTGTGTTTGCACCCCTCCAGGGACAGACAGTCAGACTATGGTCAAGGCTCCAGTGACACCCTCAGGGAGAGTCAGAGCTCCAATCGGAAAATCACTCAAGAGACCCTCATAAGTAGAAACCCAGAGAATATCTGCAGAGCTAGACAAAAGAAAGATCATCTCATAATATTGGAGCCCTCCAGAGGGAGCCTTAGAGATTCTGGAAATGCTCCCAGAGAACTTACATCTAGCAGACCTCCAGGAAAATCCTCAGAGACTGAGGGCAAAATTCTGAAATACAGAACTATCTCCCCAAAAAGAAAGTACCCATAAGCCACTGAATCTCTTGGGAGATTTTTCAGGAATATTCTCAGAAACAGCAAGGAGGCTTTTGGAGGCAATTAAGAGACTTGTAGAGGCAACTAGAAGACTTCCATAAAAACCCCCAGAGACAGTTAGGAGACCTTCAAAGCAATACCCAAAGGCAGCTGGGGGACCTACAGAGACAAACATCCAGATAACCCCCCCGCCCCTGCAAAACAGTTGGAAGACTTCCAGGAATACCTCCAGAGACAGTCGGGAGACTTGTAGAGACAGTTGGGAGATTTCCAGAAATACCTCCAGAGGAAGTTGCGAGACCTCCAGGAAGATCCCCAGAAATGGTTGGGATGTTTGCGGACCCAGTAGGAAGACCTGCAGAGACAGTGGGAAGACTCCCAGAGACAGCAGGGAGACCTGCAGAGACAGTGGGGAGACCTCCAGAGACAGTAGGGAGACCAGCAGAGACAGTAGGGAGACCTCCAGAGACACTGGGGAGACCTCCAGAGACAGTAGGGAGACCTCCAGAGGCACTGGGGAGACTTCCAGAGACAGTAGGGAGATCTCCAGAGACACTAGGGAGACCTCCAGAGACACTGGGGAGACCTCCAGAGACAGTAGGGAGACCTCCAGAGACAGTGGGGAGACCTCCAGAGGCACTGGGGAGATCTCCAGAGGCAGTGGGGAGACCTCCAGAGGCACTGGGGAGACCTCCAGAGGCACTGGGGAGGCCTCCAGAGGCAGTGGGGAGATCTCCAGAGGCAGTGGGGAGACCCCCAGAGACACTGGGGAGCCCTCCAGAGGCACTGGGGAGGCCTCCAGAGGCACTGGGCAGATTTCCAGAGGCACTGGGGAGCCCTCCAGAGGCACTGGGGAGGCCTCCAGAGGCACTGGGAAGATTTCCAGAGGCACTGGGGAGACTTCCAGAGACAGTAGGGAGATCTCCAGAGACACTAGGGAGACCTCCAGAGACACTGGGGAGGCCTCCAGAGGCACTGGGGAGGCCTCCAGAGGCACTGGGCAGATTTCCAGAGGCACTGGGGAGGCCTCCAGAGGCACTGGGCAGATTTCCAGAGGCACTGGGGAGGCCTCCAGAGGCACTGGGCAGATTTCCAGAGGCACTGGGGAGGCCTCCAGAGGCACTGGGCAGATTTCCAGAGGCACTGGGGAGACCTCCAGAGATACTGGGGATACCTCCTGAGGCACTGGGGAGACCTCCAGAGATAGTCCCAGGGGCATTTGGTTGGATCAGTTGAGCTGTTGAAAAGAACAGAAATACAAGAATTCAGTGCTTCCTCAGAACCCAGGAATCCATCCCCCTGTCCCCAGAATATGGGCATTCAGGGACCCTCAGTACTCACCATTTCCAGACAAGGCCAGCAAGCCAACAAGCAGGATAAAAGCAACCTCCATGGTGCTGAATTCAAGGCTCTTTGACAGCGATATCCCTCTGGCTCCATCTGGACCCTTTATAAAGCTTTGAGTCTTAGTGAGGATTCCAAGGGAATTCAGGTGTGCCAGGGATTCCATCAACACTGGGATCTCCATTCCCAGGGAGAGGTCACCACTCTGTCCCCAGAAGATTAACCCATCCCACCAAGTTTCTGGGAAACGCAGGTCGAGCAAGGGGATGAGTAAGAGGTTAGCCTTCCCTTTTCCTGGCCCTCCAGTTTCTCCTGGAACTTAAGTGTCCACCCCTCAGACCCAATTCTCCTTGGTAACCCAAATCTGCTGTCCTCTCTGGCTCCTGGACAGTGTAGCAGTTGGGGACTACTATAGATTCTAAGCTCTAGTGCCTAGCACATAACAGGCATTTCATAAATGCTTGCTGGCTCATTGATTCATTGACTATGTATCGAGATACCCAAGGGGAGCAGGGCAGGTGAGTCTGGGCCTGGTGAATGTGAACTCCCGATACCTAAGAGATCACGGGACTTGAGGAAAGACTTCGAGGACTGATACAACGTTGGGAAGGCCGAAGTCCAAACTGAGGGCTTATCTCTCCTGCTTGCATCCAGGAAGCATCTCAGGAAGCTTGGGAGGCTAGTGTAATAAGAATGATGATGAGGTGGGAGAGCAGAAACAAGGCAGGAGATATTAGACCTGCATGTGGAAGCTAAGCCCCAAGATGAGGGCCCTGAGTCACCCAGAACCTCATCCTGGAGGGAAGAAGGGATTTCACCCTTTGGGAGAGAGACAAATGAGTGATATCATCGCGCTCCATTCTAATGTGTTTCTCGTTTTGTCTTCTGCTGTTGTTTAGTTGTGTTTCAGTCATGTCCAACTCTCTCTCACCTCTCTGGGGGTTTTCTTGACAAAGACACTGGAGTGGTTTACCATTTCCTTCTCCAGCTCATTTTACAGATGAAGAAACCAAAGTAAACAGGGTTAAGTGACTTGCCCAGAGTCACCCAGCTAGTAAATGTCTGAGGCTGGATTTGAACTCTGACTCCAGGTCCAGCACCCTATCCAGGGGTGGATATCCCTAGGATATCCCTAGCTAGCCCTTCTACCCAATGGGGGTTTTTTGGCAAGTGGAGAATGATGGTGTCTCCCTTCCTAAATATATTCCTCCCATTCTGTTCCTTCCTGCTGTTTCTGGTGTTTCTCTAACTTGGTTTCTGGCTACTTCACTTCACACAGGACCATAAATCTAGAGCTGAAGGAACCTCAGAGGCCGTCTATTCCAACTCCCTCATTTCTACAGATGAGGAAACTGAGGTCCATCAAGGTTATGGTATCATGGGTGACCTTGCATCAGAGGTGGGATTCAAACCCTGAACTAAAGAGCTAATGGGGCCATTAGGTGGTGGTACCAGGAACCATGCTGGGTGATGGCGATAAAAAAGACAAAGGAGATACTGGGGAAACCTCCAGAGGCAGTGGGGAGACCTCCAGAGATACTAGAAAGACCTCCAGAGACAGTAGGGAGACCTCCAGAGATAGTGGGGAGACCTCCAGAGATAGTAGGGAGACCTCCAGAGGCAGTGGGGAGACCTTCAGAGACAATGGGGAGACCTCCAGAGATACTGGGGAGACCTCCAGAGATAGTAGGGAGACCTCCAGAGGCAGTGGGGATACCTCCAGAGACAGTAGGGAGACCTCCAGAGAGACTGGAGAGACTTCCAGAGACAGAAGGGAGACCTCCAGAGGCAGCGGGGATACCTCCAGAGACAGCGGGGAGACGTCCAGTGATACTGGGGGCCTCCAGAGATAATAGGGAGATCTCCAGAGATACTAGGGAGACCTCCAGAGGCAGTAGGGAGACCTCCAGAGATACTGGGGAGACTTCCACACCTCCTACTCTCAAGGAGCTTATAAACAGTTAAGAGAGAAAGCAACTCCAAGTAAAAGAAGATCCAAGCCTAAGACTGCTAGTTTACAAAGGATGAGCATTCTTCTGTCTAGCCCTCTTGGAATCTGTCTTGGGGGGAGAGAGGGAAGAAAGTTTTTCAGTCCTTGACTAGGCCAAGAGAGATGAAGAAATTCAGGAAGCCCAGAGGTCAAATGGGGACCCTGCGGCAGAGGAGCTTAAGTCTTACTGGAGAGTTAACTGTTTTCTCCCTGAAATTCCAAGGGGGAGGAAGTGAGAACCTCTGAGACAATAGCCTCCTGTGTTTGTGAGCTGTTACTTGCCCTTTGTTCTCGAAGAGAACCATGACATCTGGAAGGCGATGCCATGACATGCAAGTGAATTGGATTTAAGTGAGGGAGCCTCACTCTCTCCTCCGGAGCCATCTGGGTCCAGTGGCCAGATATAGATCAGGACAACTGGAAATGGCCCTGGATGTGCCTGTGTGTATTGTCATTTTCAACTGTACTGATAATAAAATTTTCTTTCAAATAGGAAAAAAAAAAAAGGTGAGGAAGACCCAAGTTCAAAGCCAGTTTCAGACACTTCCCAGCTGTGTGATGTTTAACTCAGTTTCCCCATCTGTAAAATGGGGTAATAACACCGCCTGCTTCCCAAGGTTGCTGTGAGGCTCAAAGGAGATGATATTCGCATAGCAGTTATCACAGGACCGCGCACGCAGCAGACACGTCTATGAATGTTAGTTATGATGTTGGAGTGGGGCTCATTGGGGTGCTCTGTCACCCATGGTCCCTAGGTTATGGGATACTTTATGATACTTTTTGCCTCTTTTCTGGCCTCTTTCTGACTCCTCTTTTGTATCTGCACCAGTAGGTTCTTTTCTTTCTTTAAACTTCCTTGTCTGTCCGATGTGTAAAGGTGGTTTTTTGGAAGCTATATGTCTGGGTTTAGGAAGCAGGGAATGCTTCAGGGCAGGGTGAGACAAGAAGAGGAAACCTCATTACGTATCTGTTTATGTATGCATATCCTTAGGAAACCAGAGTGTTTGAGTGCCTGGTCTGCTGAGTTGTATGTGTTGAGTTTGAGTGTAGCAGGAGGGCGCTGGGAGAAAGGAGAGTGTCTGGTGAATGTCCCAGGCTGAGTGAATGCATCTCTGTGTGTATGTATTTCTGGTTTGTAAAACATTTCAGAGGTGAATTCTCCTCCAGATTTCTTACTCAAGGAGCCACCAGGGCTAGGGCAATTAGGGCCTCAGGAAATTTGTCTACCCCACCCCTCCCTTTTGGGCCCACATTCCTAAGACCATTAGTGGTGTGAATAAGGGGAATTAATTGAGGTTAATAATTAATCTCTAAGAAGGAACGAGAGGCTATGGTTGGGGTGGGGCCCAGGAACAGCCAACAAGAACACCTCAGCCTCCCTCTCCCCAGCACCTATACTTCCATCCCCACCCTTGTTCAATCAATCCTCGGTCCCTTCCAACCTAAGCATCCTATCCTGCAGTCGATGAAATCTGACTTCCTCCCATACTCAAGGTCTCAAGCATCAAATCTCCCACCCTTTGGTCTCCTCCAGAACTCAAATGATTTGCCCCCACCCTACAGTCCATCATAGCTCTACTAGGAAAACTAGAAAGTCCGGTTAACTAGCCCCCCCCTTCCATCTCCCCCAAAACAGAAGTGTGTAGGCTTAAGTATGTAGAGAAGGTGGGGGCATAGAAGGGCAGGCATAGGTAGAGTGAGGAGCAGGGGGAGAAGAGGGAGGAAGGGAGGAAAGGGTTGGCTTGGAATGCAGGGGACACACTCCCTCCCAGTCATCAGTTTGCGCCATGGAGTCCTGGATGCTTCTTTGCCTCCTTTTAATCCTGCCTGACAAGCCACAAGGGACAGGTAAGAGGTGGAGAGTTGGCCCCCAGAGGGAGAAAGAACTGAGGGGAAGGACCCCTGGGGCCCTAAAAGGAGTGGGAGGGATAGATGCCTGGCTCCCTAAGTGGAGGGGGTGGGTGGTCCCTCAAAGGGGCTGGAAAGTTGGACATTTGGGTCCCGGAGGAAAGCAGGAACTGGAAAATGAGAAGATTCAAAGTCCACGGGACCAGACACCTAGATCCTGAACTATGCTTGTGGTCCCCTAGGGCCCAGGACCATCGTGCATCTGAAGTTGCAGGACTCTTTTCCTGGGAATCTCTCACAAGCCCCCCATTTCCAGGAGTTTCTGAAGGAGGTATGGCCTAAAAAGTGAGGCAAGGGGCAAGAGTTTGGTGGGGGGAAATGAATTAGGGGTACAGAACAGGTTTAGGGTATGTTTATCCATCTGTCTCATAGGACCAGGAATTGGGGATCCCATCACCCTCCCTCTGCCTCCTACTGCCTTTCCCTTTTTTCTAGGTCTGTCACCTCCTGAAACTCCCATCAGGGACCAACATCACCCTCCAAAGCCCAGGGTCACCTCATCATGTCACCTGCTAAAGGAGGTGGCAGCAGTGCCATCCAGGGATGGTACCATAGACCCCAAACTTCTTCCCTCAGATATCCACACACCCAAACAATGGCATTTGGGGGCTAATGCTTGACTCAGCCTCACAGTCACTAGCCCCACTGGGCACCTTAATAAAGATGTGGATATTGATGTGACTCTGTGTGTCTTTGGGCAGTGGGCAGGGAGGGGGAAGGGCGGATAGAAGGGAAAACTGGAGTTGGACCAGAAAACCCCTGATTCTCCTAATGTTCTAAAATACGCCTAGCTTCTAGAATCAGGAGCCCCGAGCCCCTTTGTGACCACAGGGAAGGTACTTTCCTTTTTCTATACTTGCTTCTTCATTTGTAAAATGAGGGTCTAACATTTTATGTTGCTAGTTTCAGGACTGTTGAACTTGTGAGCTAATACAGAGACAAACAAAACCTCATAGGCATAAGGAGCATGGGGGTGGGGGTGAGGGGTGGAGTGGGGCAGGGGAGTGGTGGTGGTGCTGTGACCATCTGATTCCCTAGGTTCCTACAGCTCTCCTACCCATGTTGTTCCCCAGTGTTATCCCCAGGTCTAAAGGACCCTTTCTCTCCTCTCCTAGTACCTTGTTTAGGAAATGGACAGAAGCAGGACAACTAAGGACTGGAGAAGACAACATGTTGTTTGACTCTCTGGTTTCCTAATGTCAGGTGGAGCCTACATGTGTATTTCTCAGAGGATGGATAGACTGTCACCCTGCCCCATCCCATAACTATTGGTGACTTCCCATTTCCTCACCTAAGGCAGGATCTCACTTCCTCACTCCAGAGTAGTTCCCAAGATGCCTATGTGCTAGGAGTCACACCTCCCTGTTATTCCACCTCTCCCTTTAGAGAAAAGTCAAGGAGCATGAAGTCCACTGTGGAAGCAGAAGAAGTAAGACGCCAAATGCATCTCCACTTGAAAAAAAAAAAATTGTTTTCTCATCTCCTCATTCCAGAGCTTCCAGGGTGGAGCTGGGCGCTGAGTAAATCCAAGATAATGATATAAGCATTCCTTAGGTTATCCTCTAAGACAGGGTCACCGTGACCAGAAAGGGCATGGAGCCAAGACTCAGGGAGAAGAGAAGAATGGCATTTAAGGAGCTCAAGACTCCAGAAAAGCAAACCTGGAGAGTTACATGCACCTGCCTTTGGAGAGGAAAGACAGCTGGGGAAGAAAGGGGAACAGAACAACTAATCACCCTTTCTGACCCCTTAGGGATGAGCAGAAGAAGTTTGAAGGCAGAGGATGAGGGTTCAAAGCTTGGCTCTATTTCCTCTAGTCCCTCAATTTCTCTACTTTAGAAACTGGGAGGCCTTCTTATTCAGCCTCTTCCCCATCTTGGTTCCCCTTTTCCCCAAAATACAAGCTTCCAGCCTATGTTGGCTTTATAAATCAATGGAATGATTTCAGGGTCCCTAAAAAGGCCCCTTATCCTCTAAATTGCCTTCCCTGCCTGGCACACTTTCTGCAATTCTACAATCAGATATTTACTCATTTGGTTTTAAGTACTGTTAAAATGTAAATACCCCTGTGAGAGGTAATGGTAAGTCTTACCAGTTACTCATAGCTTGGAGTGAATAAGTTTATCGAAATCACTTGAACTGATATGAATAGTGCAAATAAGTAACCTGAATGGGGAGCCTGGGGACCTAACTCCAAGGCATCCGGGACTCCATTCACACGAGTTTTTCCTCCAGTGATGCAGGGCAAAGCTCACCCAATGCCTGGCCATTGTGAGGCTCTTCTCTAAGACCTCTTCTAAATTCACCACAGTGGGTCTTGAACCTTCCTCTAGTGCCTTGTAGTAGATACCAATGGAATAAGTGGGCACTTCATTAGTTTCCCCAGCTTTTACTTTATAACCAACCCATCCTTTTTTTCTATTCATGGTTTTCTCTGATGACACACTTTACGCGACTTATACCTAATTCCTCATGTTTCCAGGAGGGCGGCAGTACATTCATGCCCACCAGGCACCTGTTTGAGTGATCCTTAGATTTCATTTTTTGGAGATCAGCATTGCATTTCTTGCAACCATACAGTATCATTGGAAGATTTTTTTTAAAGCAGACTAGGGATTTAAGGAGCAGCTAAGTAGAACAGAGCATACAGTGTTAGACTTCTTGGAGTCAGGAGGACCTGAGTTCAAATCCTGCCTAACACTTACTAGCTGGTATTTTTAATATTTAACACTCTTTTAACTCACCCTCAATTGCCTCTCCCCTCTGACTGGAGGGTTGGAGGGCAGAGCACTAAACTTCTCCCAAAGTCTTCCTTTATAGAGGGTTCTAGGGCAGTAGTTAGAATGCCAGGGTTGGGGTTAAGAAGACTTACATTTAAATCTAGCCTCAGACACTTACTGACTGTGTGACTTTGTGCAAGTCATTTAACCCTGTTTGCCTCAGTTTCCTCATCTGTAAAATGAGCTGGAGAAGGAAATGGCAAACCACTCCAGTACCTTTGCCAAGAAAACCCCAAAAGGGGGTCACAAAAAATCAGACAGAACTGAAACAGCTGAATAACCCAACCTTTCTGGTAACTCCATTCTCCACCAGCTGTTCCCCTTGACTTCAGCAATATGGAACATGTCCCCTGGTCCCTTCTTCTCCCCCTTTTTCAGATTCTTTTTGTGTGGTCTTCCCCTATTTGACTGTAAACTCCTTGAGGGCATGGACCGGTTTGGGGTTTTTGTTTCTGGGGGTTTTTTTTGCTTATTTGTATCCTCAGCACTTTGAATTGATTATCCTAGGCAAGTCCCTTAACCTCTCTATCTCTGTAAAATGGGGAAGGTGACACTTGCCTCACAGGGCTGTAGTGAGGATCAAATTAAATAATGTTATGTAAAGGGCTTTGTAAACCTTAAAAGCTATCATGATCAATGGAGGGAGGTCCTGGTGAAGAACTTTCCCTACCAATGTGAGCCAGCACTTTCTCTGCAGCTTATATCTTGAGAGTTGTCTAGGACTCTGGACAATAGAGGCTAAGTGGCACATCCAGGGTCATAAAACCAGTACGTGATAGAGGCAAAACTTGAACCCAGGTCTTCCTGACTCTGAGGACAAGTGTCTACCCCACACACTGTGATGCCTTTCCACTGGCATAATGCTATGGTTTAAGAGTGGTCTAAGTTTAGGGGTGACGATCCAGCCAATTCTCCTCCTGATCACTTCTGGGTCCAGCTAACTGTCCATCCACAGTTGGTCCTTTGATGGCGGCATCCCTCTGGCTTCTACAGGACTGTCCCTATAGCTTGCTGGTGCACCTGCCTGCCTCAAGTTTCCTCCCACTCCATCTAGTCTCCATTCAGCCACTAAAGTGATTTTCACCCTCCTATCCAATAAACTCCAATGGCTCCCTGTGGTTTTCAGGATCAAACACAAAATATGCTGTTTGGCATTCAAAGCCCTTCATAATCTAGACCCCTCCCACCTTCCCAGTCTTCTCGAACTTTGCATCTTACCACATACTGATCCAGTGACACTCGCCTGCTGGTTGTTCCATGAACAAGACACTCATATCTCATCTCTGCTGTCTCCTGTACCTGGGACATTCTCCTTCCTCATCTGTTCTCTTGGCTTCCTCTCCAGTCTCCATTAAAACGCCACCTTCTATAGCAAGCCTTCCCCAAATCCTCCGTTATTTCCTATTTATCCTGTATAAAGTTTAGTTATACATATTTGTTTGTTGTCTTTCCCCATTAGATTACGAAGTCCTTGAGGCTAGGGACTGTCTTTAGCTATATTTGTATCACTGGTTCTTAGAACAATGTGTGGCACATAGTAGGTGCTTAATAAATGCTTAGTGACTAACCACTGGAATCTTTATAAGGCTTTGAGTCTTAAGGTTAAGGTGTAATTAATGTGTCTGTTTAAGATGTGTGTACTGTTGGATCAATTCTACAGGTTGTTCATCTAACTATACGGCATAGTTGCACAATAGGCATTCTTCTTCGTGTATTTGGCTTTTCTAGTGTGGATAATTAAGCCCAAAATCTTAAGAGTGATTTATGTGTCATTTAAAACCAATGCAACTAAAATTAGAAGGGAAGCGGTAATTTGCATCAAGTTTCTCTGATAAAGGTCTAATTTCTAAGATATATAAGGAGTTGAGTCAAATTTATAAGAAAAAGAACCACTTCCTAATTGATAAATGGCCAAAGGATATAAATAAGTCAGCTTCCAGAAGTAGAAACCAAAGCTAGCAACAGCCACATGGAAAAAAGTCTAACTAATAATGAAATGTAAATTAAAACAACGACTCTAAGATACCACCTCATACCCATCAGAGTGGCTAAGATGACAAAAAAATAAAAGTGACGATGTTGGGGGATGGGGGTGGGGAAGGAAACAGGTATTTTAATGCATAGTTGGTCGAGCTATGAATTATGAATTGGTCCAACCATTCTGGAAAGCAATTTGGGACCATGCCCAGAAAAAGATATTAAACTGTGCATACCTTTCACCTAGAAATACCACCACTAGGTTGGGTTATAACCTAATGAGATCAAAGAAAAAGGAATCCATACGTAGAAAAGGATCCATACGTATAAAAATATTTATAGCAGCTCTTTCTGTGGTGGTAAAGAATTGGGTCATGTCTTAACAAGTTATGTTCTAGGAAGGTGATGAAATACTACATTGTAAGAAATGATGAGTGGATGGCTTTGGAAAAATCAGAGAAGACTTAGATTAACCGATGCAAAATGAAGTGGGCAGAAAGAGAACAGTTTATACGATAACAATAATATTGTAAAGATAATCAGCTTTGAAAGTCTTAGCAAATCTCATCAGCACCAACCACAATTCCAGAGGACCCATGATGAAACATGCTATCCACTTCCAGACAGAGAGCTGATGGATTCAGAGTGAAGCATATTTTCTTTTTTTTTTCCTTCTTTTTCTTTTCTTTTTTTTTTTTCTTTTTGAGAGGAAGGAGGAGGGAGGCTAACTGGGGAATCTGATTTGAATGAATACATGTATGTGCAACAGGCTTTGTTTTTCTTGCCTTCTCACTGGGTGGCAGAAGGGGAAGAAGACAATTCAGAAGCTAAAACAAGGGTTTTTTTTTTCTTTAAAAAGAGTGATTATGCATCTTGTTTAAGAGTTGCAGCTTGATACAACCAGAACAATGGCATCTGCAGGAAGGAGTATTTTTGGAGGACAGAGGCAATACTTGGTGGGGTATCAATAGGACTAAAGTTCAAATTCCTGCTCTGCTGCTTGCTACCTGTTTGACCCAGGAAAGGCAACAACCTCTCTGGGCTTTGCTTTCTTCCTCTGAAAAATGAAGAGGCAGAACAAGACGATCTCTAAGGTTCCTTCCAGCTCTAAACCTATGATCTTATGATCCACCTATCTGACTGGACAGTTTGACAAGTCTATCTCACTCTATTTTATACTTCACTTAATATTAATAATCAGAGCCATTAAGCAAGGTCATCGCTCTTACGTCTTTTGTGTACTTCTGACATTTGCATCAAAGACATCTGGTTTGTGCAGTTTGCTCTACCCAATTGAACGCTTTTTTTTTTTTGCCAATAAATAAGCACAGTGGGATCTTGTATTCTCTGTATCATTTGCTTAATTGTTTTTTGCTTATATTATTATGGTCATTACATATGTACACATACACACACACACACACACACACACATTGTTTTCTTGGTTGATTCTCTTTTGGTACCTGTTCTCTTCTAGCATCCACATCAATATTACTCTTGAGACATATGTAGATTATTCTCATAAAAATTTTTATATTGATGGGAAAGTAAATGTTCATGGATCAGTTACTGATGTAAAAGTAACTGATCAGTTACTTTCACCTTCTTTTCAACTAAAAAGGTTCAGGATTTTTTCCTTTTCTTTCATATACCTCAAGAACAGATCTCTCAATGCTCCAAGCAGACATTGAGAGCACCTCCTCTTTTGGTACAACTAGCTTTCCCATTTTTCTTTCCATAGTGAAAAGTTTGTTGGAAAAATCTATACAGATTTTCTCCCCATTTTTCATTTGTCATCCTTCATCTTCAAACACACTCCAGATGACTTTGCTTAGTTGGCTCTCTCACCAAGCTTTAACTTGTCTTCCTTTTTCCTACTCCTCTTGATTACAAATTTCCACCAGTGTTGATACCTATTTTTTCATTTGTTCTCCATTTGGGGCAATCAATAACATTTAAATAGGTCAGACTGAAAGTATTACAATCATAAGCCATATCATTTTTCTCAGTTTTCTTTGGATATACTGTTTTATCATTTTTCATCCTGGTTTAAGTGTTAGTACAGACTCAGACTTGGGGCAAAGTAGAACATACAAGAGCAGGCTGGGGGTGAAGGCAGGAGTCCTTTTCCATTCTTTTCCATTCTGTCCTCGGTTGCTTTTCCCCCTGCTACTCCCCAATAAGCCACATGCCAAAGGTAAGAGGCCAAGGTCCTAAACAAAGTTTAAAGCCAGAGTCTCTGAGAGAAACAGTGTAGCTTAGGTTCGCAGTGTTAGAGATGAAAAGAACCTTACAGCATATCTAATTCAATCCTGCCATTTTATAGTTAAGGAGTTCAGTTCACTTTCTAGAGTCAACTCTCTTTAAAAATTAAACATTCTGACTCCTGGAGAAAGCAGTACTGTAAAAAGGAAAGGGGCCCAAATTTAAGAAAGCCTGGATTCAAATCCCAGGAGCCATTACTTATCACTTGTGTGATCTTAAACGAATCACTGGCCTCATTTTTCTAATCTGTAAAATGAAAAGGTTGGACTGGACTGGACTTTCCTATGAAAATGAGGTAGAGTTCAAGCAACTTGCCAAAGGTCACACAGCTAATTATTGGCTGGGTTGGAACTTGAATTCATTTCTCCTGACTCTTAAATACAGTATTTCTTCTATTTTATCATGCTGGGGATGGATGACTGAATCTCAGAGAACTGGAATGCTGGAAGGATGAGCCAGGAACTGAAGGACTGAACACCTAGCTCCTGAACTATATTTGCCATCGTGCAAGTGACAGCAGGATTCTTTGAAATGAGAATTCCCTCCAATATCCTAGCTTTCAAGGGTTGACGGAAAAGGCCCAATCTAAGAGGAGGACAGGTAAGTGCGGTGACATTCCAGAGAGGTGAGGCAAAAGAATGCGGATGGGAGAGTGAGGCAGTGTTGTCTGTTGCATAAATAATCATCACTAACATGTATGTTGTGATTTAAGGCTTTCAGAGTGCTTTTACATACCTAATCTCATTTGACCCTCCCAACACTCCTATGAGGGAGATGTTACCATCCCTCATTTTACAGATGAGGCAGTGGAAGCTGACAGAGATTAAGTGACTTGCCCTGGGTCACACAGCTAGTACGAGAGTCTGACACAAGATTTGAAATGAGGTCTTTCTGATTCCCAAGTCCAAATCTGTATCCCTATAGCAAGCTGCCTCAATGTAGATAGTAGGCTCTTGATGTTGGTGGGCTTTTAGGCATGTAGATCTCCATGTTTGTGCCCATGGGTTTTACTACAGGCAATAGAGGAGCCCTTGGCCATCACCTTCACCCACTCCTCTTCAGTTCTGCCACCTCCCGAAGCTCCCATCAGGAACCAACATCCTCTATAGCCTATGATCATTGTACTGCAAAAGGCGTGAGAGCAGCCATGTGGTTCTTTAATCTCAGCTTTCCTCCAGGACTCAAACATCTGGCAGCCTTCTCAATGCTGGATTTGGAAACAAAATATTCCAATCCAGTTTTGAAATGCAGTCAGTCATCATATCCAGCCATTATCACTACCTCCCCTAACAGACATCTCTCCAATCATTAATACTCTGCCTGGATTCATGCCTCAGTGGGTAGCGTACTCCCACACCCTCATACTCTTCCTATCACAATGATTCTGGACCCTTTCATGCTGATGTCCAAACCCCAGTCCCCATCTCCAGCTGTCCATGCTCAACCCCACACCTACAACATCTCACTACGAACCACCTACTCCTTCAGCTATGCTCTCTGAAATGTCTGCTCCATAAATAACTTCTTTTACCTTAAACTTTTCTTTTCTCACTTCTTCCATCTTCAGTCACTGAGTCCTAGCTTGCTCCAGATGACAAGGCATCCCTGGCCACCCTTTGTGTTTGTGCTTCCTCACCCCCAAATTGCTAGTTATGACTGGGAAGTCAGAATACTCCTTACACTCCATGGCCACTTCCAGACTCTCTCTTTACCACCATCAATTTGTCCTAAGCAATCTGTCCTCTTTTGGAGTTCCTGTTTCTCAAATTTATCACCCAATCCAGATGCCAGTGGCAACTATCTATCAACCCAGAGAACATTCTCTGACCTTCCTCAATGTGTTCAGTGCCTGGCTCCCAAGCTTTCTCTCTACCTTTCCCTCTACCCCCACCCCCACCCCCATCTGCCCTCATAGACTTAAGTCTATGTATTAATGCTACCTCAAATACCCTAACTTCCCATTTCTTCTAGCTAGTCAATTACCATGAGATACTACCTCTCCCCACCTCACCTATAGGGATGGTCATGACTTCATTCACAAGTGTTCCAAGTTCACAAACCCTACATTCCTTTATCTGATCATAAGCTTTTATTGTTCCATCTTTCCCTATGCCTTATGACCCCTATCCGTTTCTAAGCACTTCACTGTTCCATTCACTACAGTGACTGTTCCAAACCTTTTGATTTCTACCCTAAACTTCTCCTGGTATTCCCCCTCTACACACCCTGTCAGCTGAGGAATTGAACTCCTATTTCACTTAAAAAAAAAAAAAAGAGGCCATTCACCTAGAGCTCCCTCTTTTCCCCTTTTCAAATCACTTAAAACATCTTCCACAATCTCTCCTTCATCCCTCTCTCACATGAAAAAGTGGCCCTTTTCTTTGCCAATGCAAACCCCATGACTCCATCACCTTCTGTTTTCTCCAGCAGAATGCCCCCACTATCATTTTCAATCTCTATTAAAGAGAGATCAGCTCCTTCTCTGCCTCCTACATACACACCGGTCTCCTCCACTCTCATAAAACCTTCACTTGATCCTTCCATCCCTGCCAGCCACTGTCTTGCATTTTTTCTCTCCTCAGCTAACCTCCTTGGGAAAGCTGTTAGCTATTTCCACTTCCTTTCTAGTGTCTTCTAGATCCTCTGCAATCTGGCTTCCAATCTCACCATTCAACAGAAAATGCTTTCTCCAAAGTTACCCCTGCCTACCCCCCCCCAAAAGTTCTTTTAATTGTTAAATCTAATGGCTTTTTCTCAATCCTGATATTCCTTGATCTCTCTGGAGTCTTCGATACCGATCACCCTCTTCCCTTTAGGTTTCTGTGACATTACTCTCTCCTGGTTCTCTCCTCTCTGACTGTTCTTTTGGTCTACACTGCTATATCTTCATCCAGACCACAGCCACTAACTGTGAATATACCACAGGGCTCTGTTCTGGGCCCCCTTTATCCACCTCTACACAATCCCCCTGGGGGCTGGTTAGTTCCCACAAGTCATTTACCATCTCTGTGCCAATCTATACACCCAGCCCAAGCTCCAAGACCACATCACTGACTTCCTTTTGGAAGTCTTGAATTGGCTCTCCTATTGATATTTCAAACTCAACCCATTTAAAAAACTCATTATCTCCTCCCAAATACAATTTGACACAAAAGCCTTCTTCTCCCCATTAGACCACTTCCCTTGACCTAGGTGGTAATTTTGCTTATGCAGAAGCTTTTCAGTTTCACGTGAACAGTCACCTATTGTAATCACCTCTACCCTTTGTTTAAGAATCCATTTCCTACCAACAACTATGAGGTCTATGACGTTTTTCTTCGAACTGCTTTACCAAATGATCTTTAATATTTAGAATAGAATATACTATAAAGTTTAAATTTAAGACTAATGTCTGCCAAAGCGCTTCCTAGTTTTCCCAGAAATCTTTTCAAACAAGGAGTTCTTTCCTAAGTAATTTATGTTTTCTGGTTTATAGAACACTAAGTTATTGAGTTCCATTGTCCCTGATTCTCCCATCTGCTCTGTCCCACCGAGCAACATCTTTCTTTTTCAATCAACATAATTTCAGAAGAAGAAATAGATTTAGCCGAAAAAGAACAACATAAGGCGAAAGATAGTCTGTTCCTGACAGGAGTCAAAGGAGAATTCTATCAAACTTTTCAAAAACAATTAATGCTAATGCCATACAGATTATTCTCAAAAATTAAGAAAGCACTTAACCATATTCCTTTTGTGTAATAAACAATAGTCCTAAAACATTTTGTTAGTTTGGGTTATTTTATATTATATAGTTTGTATTTTTAAAGTAACTTCCCTACTGCTCTGTTTGGTTAATATAGGACTGTGTATAGTAGGTCCTGACAACTTAAAATTTTTTTTCTGGTTTGGTCCCGTCATTTTTTTTCAAGAGGCCAGCTCACCCCACCCCGACACCCCAAACATTTCTTTCAGTTTACCTCCTTTGTACATATTATCTGGGGTGTTCACAGTTATTTGCCTCCCTCCTTAGGTCATCCATTGTGCTTTTGCTTTTCTTTGTATCTCTCTAGCTTTTAGCACAGGGTCTAGCAGAGTCGGAGCTTAATAAATGCCTGCTGACTGTCTTTGGGGGACTACTTAGGAGCAGGAAAATACTAAATTGGTATTGAGGAGGTAATTTTTGTGGCTCTAACTGTGTACAACATCTCAGGACAGTCATACTGCAACCACCAGTCCACCAATGTGGTGGCGGGGGGAGAGGGAGGCGGTTTATCCTCCAGACTCTGCACCCCACTTCTGGAGCTAAGTGTCCCTTAATATGGTCCTCATTGTAGTCCTTAGATCTGGTAAAATCTCTCCCCTCTTTTCCTAGGAAGTTGTTTGAAGGAAGAGCTGAGTACCATCAGATTGGTAAAAAAGCCTGGAGAAGTCAAAACATGGTCAAGCCCTCTGGCCTTAGGAGAGAAGAGGAAGCCTGAGGCACTAATTCCCAGCACCTCACCCCATGGTCTGTGGACTCCAAATTTCACCCCCAATCCCAGAACCAAAAGCAGCCCCAAGATTAGGTAGAATTCTTTTCAAAGAAACTGAAGAGCAAAGAAGACACCACTTGGGAAGAACAAAAAAGGCACCAGATGCCTTGACTTAAAAAAATATTTTAAATTATCTTACTCCTGAGAATGCAAAAAAGGCAGGATGCTGAAGGAGGCTATGACAATTATGAATGTCCCACAGGATTTCCCCACGACTTGGTCACCCAGCAACACCCCGAGACAGGTCTCGTAGAGGGAAGGGACACACAGGCAGAATTCATGGCTCCGTAGGAGTTGTATCCATCAGCTGCTGGAGGTGAGAGGTTGCCTGGTCCAACTTTGATAGCTCCATGAGGAGGGAAGAGACCTTGGGGAGATAAAAGGCGATGATCTAGGTAGCTGGCCTCCCTGCCCACCTTCCTCCAAGGACCACAGGTATCTTGCCTCACTCTCCCAAGAACTTACCTTACGCTCTCTCTGCACCATTTCATTCCCCTCGCCTGAGGTCCGGGCTGTAAGGCTATCAAGTTGTCTCTGGAGTTTCTGTCTTCTGGTAAGCAGGACAGGAAGCTGGAGGTGAGGATCCACCAGACCCTGAGGAGAGAACAGGGTTAGATGTCTCAGATCTACCCTCTGTACAATAGCCTCTCTTTCCCATCCACAACATCTTCCATTTTCTTTCTGTTTAACCCAGCCATCCCCTGCACCTCTTTCCTTCTAATTCCTTACTCACCCAATTGCCCCTGCTCCCAAACTCTTTGCTTCCCTTTCCCACCCTCACCTTCAGCTCCATGTAGACCTGGGTGGTACTGTTGAGTGAGGCCTGGGCCCAGCCTTGGGGAGATGCCTTATCGAAGGGCAGGAAGCTGACAGTCCCACAATGGGCCAGGGTGCCCAGTGGCTCCAGGAAATCTTCATAGAAGCACTGCTCTTTGGGCTCTGAACACTGCAACAACACTGGGCAAGATGATGGGGAGAGGGGAGACTCAAAAGCAGTAACATTAGGCATCTGGTCCCTCCCCTTATCATAGCCTCTGCACCCTTCAGCAACCTACAGGTGACTAGATTTCTAGTTCTCATCTCTCACCCACCAATCCCTTCTCTCCTCAAGGACCTAGGTATCCAGGGACAATTCTCACCTCGGGGCCGGGCCTTGCTGAGCTGGTACGTGGCTCGGAGCCCCCTTAGTGTTTTCACAGCCTCTTGTACCCGAGAAAATCGCTGTTCCAGTTCTGGCTGACACCAATGCTCCTGCGGGTGTTGGACCAATCACAGACCACATGTGTGTGAGCTCCAGAGAGAGCCTATTAAAGAATGAACTTGTCTCTCTCTACCTCTGCTGTCTGCTTAGGAGGCCAGATGACTATGTCTCACCTGGTCATCTCTCTAACCTAGAACTCACACCCCATTACATAGGAAAGACTTAAACCAGGTTCAAGAAGTTAGATGAAATACCGGTAGATCTGTAACCAGTGACTGAGGAAAACTAATATGTTTCCCTAACTTTTGCTCTCCGATCCTAGGCTGGGTCAATCATGTGTGACCATCCTTATGTTTCTGAAGGGATCCCTGGGGCCCCGCTGTACTGTAATCCAGTGACCCTGGACAGGAGATGACTCTACAGCAGCAAATGAGCTCTTACAGATTCAGCTCTGGAAGGGTCCACAATAACAAAGACCATCTGATAATAAAACATTCCCTCGAAACTTAAAAGGTTGTTATTACCCCACAGCAGTAATAAGCTAGCCTTGAGAAGACGCTCTTACTAAATGTGTGTAACATGATGCTACCAACACTTCTAGAAGATCCTTTATCTCCCAACAACTCTCACTACTTCAGCCAAATCCTCCCCAATACACGGAACCACAGAACATTGTGGCTCTGAAAGGAACCTCCTTTCTTACATCTAGTCCGGTCCTGTCATTTGACAGATGAGGAAACCGAGGCCAAGGAGGCTAACTTACAGAATGTTAGGGACAAAAGGGACCTTAAAAGTTATCTAGTCCATCCCCATCATTTTACAGACAATATGTTAGTGGAAAAGTGGGGCTCAGAACTTAGGACCCTTGGCTGCACCACAGTGAAGTGAATGTGGCTCACCAGATTTGGGGCACTGGGGTAGGGGGCAACACAGATGCTTCGAGCTCGGGTACAATCTGGTTGGTGAGGCAATCGCTGCCAAAGCTCTTCAGCCAGGAAGGGCATGAGTGGGGCAAGGAGACGAAGCCCAACATCTGCACAGGAGTACAGGGTCTGCAGTGGTCCAGGGGCTTGGGGTGACCTTGACAGCACAGGTTTCACTGACTCCTGGAAATTAAGGGCCAATGTCAGCTAGGTACCCCAATTATTCCTCACTATCCCCCACCCCAATTCCATAGCTTGGGAAAGAAAAGGGGACCCCAAAACAATGGTCCCAGTTCCCTTCTCCTCCCTCCCCAACGGGTGACTCAGTCTTAAGACAGTTCTAGGGCCTTTCCCCGGGATCTTAGGTCAGGGAAGAGCCACTGCATGACTTAGAAAACTCTGCTGAGTCACCCCCTTACCTCCAGCAAATTATAACCTCCTTCACAACAAATATTATGCATACAACATTACCAATCTCAACCACAAGTTCTCCAAGCCTTGCTGATTACTTGTTACAAATTGGACAGTAACAAGCACAGGGTCACAGAGTTCAGAGCTGCAACGGGCCCGCCTTAGAGATCGTCTAGTCCAGCTGAGGCCCAGAAAACCAGGTCTCTATACCAAGATCACACAGGTCATGAAAACGCATTTACAATACTTTCCCTGGTGGACTCACTGCACGACTCCCCCACGCTGGCTTTGCCTGAAATTACGTTTTTGCACGATCAGTTCATATTAGCTAGTGTACAGAGTTACATGTTAGTTGTTCCAGTGGCCCACACTGCGCCCCAGAGCACACTAGGTTGACTTCTCAGTTCTCTCACTGTCCCCGGGAAGAATACTCATAAAGATAAACAGGTTCAGATCTTTTTCCTGCTCCTCTGCCTCAATTTTTCAAAAATGCATCTGTTTGACTGTTCCTTTCAAATCCTCCCAGGCAATTGGGGGGGGGGGAGGGCCGGGGTTGAGCAGGAGATGGAGGAGGGACTCTCGTATGTAGGCTCCCAAGGACCAATCCAAGGGGGAAAAGAAACAAACACTAACTTGTGTTTTTCCCTCTCTCATCAACATATAATGTCCCAAGAGGGTTCCACCATGGAAAACCATGAGATCTGAGGTAAACTAAGGAGTATGACAATCATAGAGGAAAATGGTACCCTGCCCCTGTGCCTCCTGCCCCCTGGGCTCACCAAGTAAACATCACAGAGTTTATGGAGCCAAAAGTGGTGCAAAGCATGGGTGATGAAAGACAGCTCTTGGGCGAGGAAGCCTCGCTCACATTCCCCTACAGTGAGGGCCAGGCAGCTGAGGATCCAGGCGTCCATGGCAGATGAGGGAGACAGCTATAGGGCAAAGGATGTGCTCAACAACTCAGACGTCCAGACAACCGATCCCACCACCATCCACCATGACTCCCTTTTCTCTTCCCCCAAGACAACCAACACCCACTTCTTCAGCGGGATGGGGTATAAATCTGTCTCCCAAGGCATTAAGGATGAACCGCATGGCATTCCAGATCTTGTTGCAGAAGTGGCGGGAGCTCAGGACCTCAGAGACAGCCAGGTTTATGTCATCCCCTGTGTGGTAGAGAGGGTTCAGGGGGTTGGCTTTGTCAATCGCCCTTCTCTATCTCCAGAATCTATCCCCAACCTGCCTACCCTGTCTTACCTTGTGTTCCATGAGAACAGAGGATGAACCTCAGGGCATCTGTACCACACTCAGGGATTCCTTGAGGGAAATCCTTCCTCTGGAAGCAGAGAAAAGAAAAGAGAAAAGGTGGCTTAGGGCCGGCAGGCTGTATCAGCAAGGCAATAATCACAATACAGACGACAATTGTCAACATGCCTACGTGGTTCTGTATCGCAAAGTATAAGAGACTCTCCATAGAGAAGGCAGAAGTAAACCATTTATTCAGACAACAGAGAACCAGGTCGCAAAACCAATAAGCCCAATCCATTACAGCGGCAAAGAATTCAATACACAATATCACAGCGAGAACCACTCCATCCCATATCCTTTGCACCCCCTGCTGGGGCCTTGCCACCAACAATCACTCACAGCTTGCATGTCTGCTCTCTCCCTTAGCTCTAGTTCGCTCTCTTATAGACAGTTAACATCTATATTGTGATTATGGCCTTGCTAATACACAGGCAAAGGAGAAGAGGTTCAAGATACCTGTGTTTCTAAGGGGCTATATAGCTTGGGGAAGGGTGAGCAGCAAACACCTGGGTCTCTACCTGTCCAGCAGCAGCAATCTGTAGCTCCCTGGGATCCAAGTTTCCCTCTTTCAACTTCTCCTGTAGCACCTATAGGGATAATATACATGGCCTCTATCTGAGAATCCACCTACTGCTCCACAGAATCTTTTTCCTAGCCCCAATCCCCCACCATAAGTCCCTCCACTCTTATTCAAAATCCATCCCTGCCCCTCCAACTCATTTCCCCACCTTTGGTTCAGCCACCTGACCTGTAGCTCTGCCCCTCTGATAACATCCCTGGGATCGAGCACATTCCCCAGAGATTTGCTCATCTTGCGGCCCTGCCCATCCCGAACCATGGAGTGAAGAAGCACCTAGGCAGAAGTGAGGGATATAGAAGTTAAGTGGGCACAGGAACAGAGGTCTAGGAAGTGGATGCCTTAGGATCCCCTTTCCTTAGGTTTCAGAGGTGAACAGACCCATGGGAGACATATTGAAACATTGTCTCTCTTCAGCCGGGCAGCTATGGGAAGGAGGACAGGGAACTGGAGAAGAGGTTACCTGGGGAAATGGAAGTTGTCCAGTGAGCTGGGTCCCTAGCATCACCATTCGGCCCACCCAGAACATCAGAAGGTCACTGCCTGTCTCCAACAAGGACAAGGGGTAGAACTGAGCCAAATCTGGGGTCTGAAACACAAAAGAGATAGAATGAAGGGTTAATTCAACCACCCCCAACATTCTCCTCCAAGCCCCCAAATCTCTGCTCCTGGTCCCCATCTTCCAAGCATCCTCAGTCTCATGACATCTTCCCCTACTGTCATCAATTTTACATCTCCTTAACCCTTCTCACCTTTTGGGGCCAGCCCAGAGCAGAGAAGGGAAAAAGTGCAGAGGAGAACCAGGTGTCTAAAACATCAGGGTCTGAGGGATGGAGTGAGAACAGGAACAGTTGGGATCTAGTTTTCTGAGGACTCCATTCCTTTATTCCCCTTTGCATTTTCCCCCCACAGTTCCCAATCACCCTCTCCCATCTTCCCTAACTCCGCATCTGCTCTCCTCAGGCACCCAGGAATAAGCCTCCCATCCCAGCCCAATTACTTACCCCTCTCCAAAATTAGCTCCTTCTCTGGTCTTCCTATGAGTTCTGCAGCTGCCTCTCTAGCCTCAGCCTCGGATCGACCTACTACCCAACGTTCTTCGCTGTCTCCCTATAAACGAGCAACTTGGAATGGATGGCAGCAAGACTTAACAAGACAATTTGGAACAGTAATTCCACAGTTTCTTACCCTCTCCATTGCCCTTAGGAAACCAAACCACCTCGCCCCCTTTACCTCCTTTCCAACAACCCGATAGGCTGGGATCTGATGTCCCCACCACAGTTGTCGGGAAACACACCAATCACTGTGGATGAGACCACCACAAAAAAAAAAAAGTTATTTTATAATATGAACAGATGTCTCTGTCTCTCTCTCTCTCTCTCTCTTCCTTAATCTCACCAGTGTTTCTACTTGCCTGATGTTAGAAAACCAGTGTTGCCAATTCTTCTGATGGAAGGGAGGGTTGAGACACAGGGCCCCCGATTCCACAGCCTGCAAAGAAAGGTGGACTTCAGGCAATGACCCCTGTTCTTGTATCCCACTGGGTAAACTAGTCTCAAATAAGGTAATTCCAAGGCTCAGGTCTCCTCTACTAGGATCCCAGTCAGAGTGAGAGTCACAGAGGACACAGCCATACAAACCTGACCTTCCTGGGCCCTGCTCAGGTCATCACAACCATCTTCGTGCCTCCATACCAGACAGCCCCTCATCCAGCTACTACAAACTAGAGGCCTCTTCAGGAAAGGGGACTCCCAGGCTCCCTCATTCCCATGTCCCTTACGTGGTGTCCCCACTTGGGCCTCACCTGGGCAGCTTGCTCCCCCATCTTCTGGCATCGCAAGAACCACTGGTTTTTGAGAAGATATTCCACCACATCTCCAGAACGGCTACAGAGGGAAGAGTGAGGCCTCATTCATTCTCTTTCATGCTCATTCTCCTCATATCCCATACCCCTCCTCTTCCTCAGGGTGGTTTAACCTACCCTCCTTCTGCTTTAATAAAAGTTTAGTCCTTTCTGCTCTACTCCCACCCCCTTTACCTTTTAGAAGTAAGGGTCATGGAGGAAGAGAATTACCTACAGATAGGGAGTACCATAGGATGGTCCCGAATGCCACGAAAATGCCCTTGTTCTTTAAGCACAGACACAATCTTTTCGCGGGCCACAAATCGGTGAAGACCCTGTAATGAAAAGTTCTTTGTAGAAACAGAGGAGTCTGTGGGATCTGGAGGCTGGAGAGTGGGAAAGGACATAGTAGGATCCAGAAACCAAGGCAGGAAATTAAAGGTGTGGTACTACCTGCAGCCAATCCCCACAGGGGGAGACCATGGTCCCATCTTCTCCAATGACACTCACAGGGACCAGCCTATGTCGTGCCCCAATCTCAGCATCAACAAGGCTGTGAGCAGGGGTCACCTTCACTGCACCTAAGGGAATAGCAGTAAGGACACAACCAGGCCCTCGATTTTCCCTCCCTAAGACCCATCTTTAGTTCCACAAATCTACCCTCTCCTCTCCATGCCTCTGTGCAGGGAGAAACACAAACTTCCAGTCAGAAGACATGAACTCAGATCCTGGCTCTTCCACTTAATAGCCATGTGGCTGGGGTATTTAACAACCATGAGCCTGTTTCCTCATCTGAAAAATGGATATCTATCTGGCCCATCTCACAAGGGGGCCATGCTTATCTCTAGGTAACATTTATGCAAATTATTACACAAATGTAAGGGGTATCACTACTATTCCTTGTTGTCCTCCCAGACTTCCCCACAAATTTCCTCATTCTTCCCTAATCTCCATGTCTCTCTCCCCCTTCCCTGCTCTTCCCCTAGCTTCCTTCCTTTCTCCTAGTCTCCACAAACCTGTGCCCAGGTCAGGCTGAACTGCAGGGTCAGTGATGAGGGGAAGGCGCTTGCCACTTAGTGGATGACAGAGCTGGCGCCCATGGAGGTGCTGGAGAGGGGAAGAAAGGATTAGTCAGTCATTCAACAAGCATTTGTTAAGTGCTCTCTATGGATCAGGTATAGACACATTTGTTGGACCTCAGATTCATTATCTGAAAAGAGAAGTTCAATCATATGATTTCTGATTCCCCTTCCAGGGGACTGTATAATTTTACAATTCTAAAAAGTGGATCAGGACCAGTAAGAAAATGAGGGGTGGTCTTGAGACAAGGAAATGGAGCCAAGGAAAAGTGACTGGAATCTTCGAGGGGATCAGAGTAGACCAGGAGTGTGAGGAGGTCAGATGGGTAGTGGCAGTCATTTATTACTGTGTATCGGGGGTCATCAGGATGAACAGCCACAGCTACATCTCCAGGTAAAGTCTCTGGCCGTGTGGTCCCCACTACAATCTCTGTATCTAGGGAAACAAACAACCAAACCTGAATCAATTTCCCATTTCCCAGAAGAATCTGGAAGAACTGGGGATAGGCACCCAAACTAAACAACAGCTTCCTCAAAAGTAACTATGTAAAATAGGGATCGGCACTCCTAGGAGATGGGGTTTTCTAGTCATCTGAATGTCCAGACAATCAGAAATCCCCAGTAGTTTGAGTAGATGAAGCAGGCAGGAGGGGCTGGGATTGGAACTCCCTCTCAGAGCCAAAATCAACTGTGAAATGCCCAGCAAGTGAAATGGAAGAGGCAGGATATTCTACAGGTGTTCACAGTCCTCACCACAAATCTAACCCATCCCTTGGAGTCCTGGGCAAGTCCTTCCTCCGAGGTGTTGACTCTGACTGCTCTAGCTCACAATGACTTACTGCACTAAGGCACTTACAGTCCAAACCACACAGTCTGACACTGAATTATTCTGTTTCATGGGTGTCAGGCTAGTCTCCCTATTTTGAGAGTAGAGAAAAGATATTCATGTATCCCCTCAGTGACCAACGCCAGACAGACTAGCAGCCAGATAAAAGCTTACTGATTAATTAGTTTGAAGATCTTAATTGTGGAATGAAGACTAGGTTACCACCTAGTAATAGGTTACCACCACTCCCTTCCCATTCTCCATGCCAGAAAGTAGGAGACTCCAGATAAAAAGAAGAAAGACTAGGTCACACTAAGTCAGATGAGAGAACAAATGGAACTCACCAGGGTCCCCATCTACTGGAAAGGCAACAGAAACAAGGAGGCCAAAGGAGACAGGGGAGGGACAGCCTGGAGGGCAGAATTCTGTTCGGCCAGGCAGGGGCCGCCCTTCCACCTGGGTATATCAGGAAAGACTGGTGTCATCATTCTGTGTTCATGGCCTCAAAGGTCTCCTAGTTTATATTCTTCCTTGACTACCCTCTCCCTAACCCACCTCTAATCCCCAACTGAGAGGCCCAAAAGTCCAACTACCCTTTCCCCTCCGGGTAAATAAAATTGAACCCATCCCCTAACCTCCTCACTCCAACATCACACTTACCTCAATATCTGAGATGGCTGACCTCAAAGCACATGACCAATTGACGATCTGCCGGTCCCTGTATAACAGCCCAGCCTCATACAGACGGACAAAGGCCTCTGTCACTGCTACTGAAGAACGCTGAAAGAAGGTCTGTGTTCACACCTAGTAATCCCTGGCTTTCCTTCCTCTCTCTTATGCTCTCACCCCACCATGTTCTGTCACCCCTCCTAGGAACCTAAGTATGCCAGGCTATTCAGGTCCCACTTCTCATTTTCTCATCACCTAATACAAGATTCCCTTTCGAGACCAAAGCATCTGGTACTCACAGCATCCATGGTGAAACATTCTCGATCCCAGTCCAAAGAGGCCCCCAAGGCTTGTAGTTGCTCATAGATCTCAACACCCTTTCTGTTCCCAGGAAAAAAAGTACAGTGACTCCCTCTGCTTAACTGTCAGGGAAGAAAATTGGGGAGGGTCAGGACAGGGAAGCTGGATATTTAGGACCCTGGAGAGAATGGAATATGGGGAAAAGAGCTGGAGACTAGGGAGCCAGACTTACTCTTTCTTCCACCTCCACACTTCCTTCAGAAAATCTTCTCGGCTCAGTTCGTGCCTCCTTATTCCCTGCTCCTTCCATAGTTGCTTCTCCACCACAGCCTGGGGAAGGGAAAGAGGAAAGATGGAGAGGTCAAATGGCTTCAAAGAGGGAAATCTCTAATATCTCGATGGAGGGAAATGGGTCAGAGAAATACCTGAGTAGCAATGCCAGCATGATCTGAACCTGGGATCCACAGTACCTGGTCCCCTCGCATCCGATGCCTGTGACAGAAGGACCCAGAACCTCATTTACCTGCTTAACTTCATCCCAGCAATCCCATGACCCTTCAGTACTTGCATGGCCCAACCCCACCTGTTATCCCAGATTCATCCCCACCACTATCCTAGCCCCATCTTACAGAGCCAGACACACTCCCCTCTCCTTCTCACCATCGCACAAGAGCGTCCTGTATGGCCACAGTGAGAGCATGGCCAAGGTGCAGGGAACCAGTGACATTGGGGGGTGGGATACACATGGAGAAGGTCTCCCTTGTAGCCTGAGGCAGCTGGGACTAGGAGGGGAGGCAAAAGACAAAGTCAGAGAGGAGCTGGGAATAAAAGATAGGTGGAGGAAAGGTATTTACCCTAGGACAAGAGAGCCCCCTGGTGTCTCCAGAACTAAGGTGCTGTTGGAAGGAAGGCACAGAAATTTTCAGATTCCTCAAGGCAGCAGGCCACAAGCTGCAGATCTCAAGGCTCAGAACTCACCAATTTCATTGCTTTTCTCAGCCTAAAACCAGGCTTATTTTTTTGCCCTAAATCAGCTCCTCCTTCTGACTCCCCTATTTCTGACTCAAAACTATTACCATCCTCCCTGTCTCCCAAGCATAAAACTTTGAAGTTCCCTCTCCCTATACTCCCAAGTCTAAGCAAATCCTACCCGTTCCACCTTCACGAAATCTCGCACTTGCATCTCCTCCTCTCTATCCTCACAGCCACCAGCTTCATACAGGCCTTCATTATCACCCAATAGGGATTACTGCAACGGTATCTTACCAAGTCTTCCCACCTCCACTCTCCCCACACTAATCCAGCCAGGGAGAGAGCATGGCATAGCAGAGGAGGTACTAGCTCTGGAAACAAGACCTCGTTCAAATCCTGGCTCTGCTCCTCACTAACCATGTGACCTGCGGCAAGACCTCTATTCTCTCTGGGCCTCAGTTCCTCAATTGTAAAATGAAAGATTAGATTAGCCTCTAAGTCCCTTCCAATTCTAAATCTGTGATCCTAGGACCTGAGTTCAAATTCTATTTCTGATCCTTCCTACCTGTGTGACCTTGGCCAAATCAATCAGGACTCAGCCTCCTCTGCTATAAAATGAGGAAGTAGGACTGGAGAGACTGAGGTTCCTTCTAGCCCAGGGTGGTCCACCATGTGCAGGCCAGCAGTATGATTTATGCGGCCCGCCTACAGCAGAGCTCTCACTAAAATGGCAAACCAAAATAAATTGTCTATTGTTTCAATAAAAACCTAGGGTTGGACAGCCCTGCTCTAGCTCATGTATCAATCTGGTCATGTTACTCTTCTGTACAAATATCTTCAGAGGCTCCTTGCTGCCTTCCAAGGAAATCTGAAACTGCCATGCCTTTTGCATTAAAGGCCCTCTCCAAAGGAACAGCACATGCCTCTCCAGCCGTACTCCACTTTCTGTGCTCCCACCAAACTAGACAGCTCTCTAACCCCCAAACAGGATCCATGTTCTTCTTCCTCTGGGCTTTGGCTTCCACTGCTCTCTACTACCAGGAGTGTCCTCCCTCCCCTCCCCTCTTACCTAGGTGACTCCCTACTCACCCTGTAAAGCCCAACTCAAACATTTCTCCAAGAAGTCTTCTCTGACTCCCCATCACAGCTCACGTATGTAGCCATAATGGCTTTTGTTTTCTTTGAATGGCTCAGCTTGCCTCATTGAGCCTCTGGACACTGTGGCTTGCTCTTCCGGGGCAGGAGGCCCGGGGAGCATGCCGGGAGGCAGACGGCTTCCTGTGTGGGGAGTCATGGGGCTGGCTGAGGGGAGGTGTTAGCTCCAGAACCTGGTCTACCCTAGGGGGAGGAGCCAACTCAGGAACCAATCGGCCCTGGTCATTTGGGCGGAGCTTGATGATGTCAGAAACCCTATAAGAGGGGAGAGGACAGCTTGAAGATTCTTCCTCTCTTTCCTTTTCCGGTTGGAGCCAGAGGCAGTTACAACGACCGTTACAGAGGCAGTTACGACCGTTACATCGTCAGTTTCAGTTGCAGCTTCAGTTTCAGAAACAGACACAGCTGAGGCAGGAGCTGCCAGCAGCAGAGCTGATCTACGGGAGGAAGCTGAACAAAGACTTCAGTCCAGTGGGTAATCTTATTACCATCAAGGGGGAAACATGATTTTGCTTTACGCAATCATGTTTCTCTGTAGCCTCCTGGTTACTCTTTCAAGGCGTACCTATTGGGCCTGGAAGATTATGACCAACATATCAAAATGGGGTTGCTGGTTCATGGGTTGGTTACTGTTGAGCCTAAATAAATGTTTTGATTCTTCTGCCTTCTACTATGAGAGTTTCTTCTATCCGGCGATTCCGAACCTTTCAGACATGTTTATGATCTTCTTTGAGATTATAAACTCGGCCCTCCTGATACATTTGGCGTCACGAACAGGATCGCTAGGTATAAGATCTCTATTTAGAAGCAGAACAATTTCAGAGGAAGAGATAAATATCCCAGGATGGGAGGATCCATTTTATTCCTCCCTAGCAAAAGAATTGGCTAAAAAAGCTGGACCCTGTGAAAACTGGGAACCAAGGCTACGGAGAGGAGATCCTAGGGATTTAGAAAAGTGTTTACGAGAAGTTGGGATTCAGTCAGGGGCATCACTATCTAGGCAAAGCTGGATAGTGTTATCAGCCTACCGGCTAGTATACGAAAGATTGAGATTAAGTGAAAGACATGGGGGCACTCCTACCCCACAGGAAGAAGGGAAATCTCAGATAGCAGAAGACCAAACTGACTCAAATGAGAACTTTTCTATTAATGTGGCTAAGAGCAACAGGAGACCAAAAAAGCCCAGAGTGCATTTCAACCCAGCCCAGAAAGAGCCGGCTGAGGCACAAAACACTACTGGGGTTCAGGATGTGCCTCACACAGAGAATAGGAGATGGTTAAATGATCAGACAAGGGCTCGACCCATACAAAGGAGGAAGACAGAAACCCGAGGTGAAGATTCAGTTACAAGGGAAATTCAGGAAGATTTCTCACCGCAAGAGGTCACAGATATTTTGAGTAGATTCAGCCAAAGAATAGGAGAACCATTGATATCTTGGATGGTAAGACTCAGTGATCAAGGGGCCGGTGGAATATCAGTAGATGGGACAGACTGCATGAGATTCATAGGTATCAGCCATGATCCTCTAGTTCAACAAGCTTTTAGGGAACATCATCAGCAAGGAGATGGTGATAGCAAGACTACTCTGTTGGCATTAGCCGCTGTGGGATGCAATAAGAGATATGATACTGATTCTATGTGGCCCACTGAGCACAGACCCTGGTATTCACTTAGAGATTGTATCATGAGACTAAAGGAGGAGGTAATGAAGACTGCCATTATGATAGGAACTGCAGACAAATATTACAATGATCCAATGGGACTGTCTCATAGGAATTTAATAATTAGGACAGCTCCCCCTGCTTATAAACAACTAATTTTGAATTTATTGCTTGGAGAAGTAGGGAGCCGTCTTACAACAGTGATAAATAAGATTTTACAGTTATATGACTTAGGTGACTGGGGAAGGGATAGATCTCCTCGAGAGAGAAGAGTGTATAACCAGCAAACTTGGCGCCAAAGGAGAGTAACAAGGAAAGAAATGTTTACTACTTTATTGAGAGCAGGGGTAGGTTTTGAAATGATAGATGGAATTCCAACCAATGAATTATACAGAATGTATAAAGGACTTGATAACACGAGAAATAGGGAAATAAGAACTGCTCCTGCAAGCCCACAAGCCACTCAGAGTGAAGGTGACCTTGTGTGATCAACGGATGAAAACTTGTACATTTGGGGAAAGGCTGGGAGGACAATCCTAGTCTCTATCTAGGGTAGGATCCTCTTGGCTTCCTCATTATGTTCCTTTTGAAAAGAAACATTTCCCACCTGAGTTTGGCTCTGATGTTGGATCTTTGCATAACTGAAATCTCAACCAAACTTGAGATGATTTTATTTGAAGAATTATAGTCCATACTTGTCTATTCTTTTTGTCCTTTGTTTTGGCTAACCTTGTTGCTAGTTTTGTTTCCTTCAGGCTTAAGCACCCTGCACTTTCCGGTGACTGCCTAAGCATGTAGCATTCTTGGAATTCCTGCCAGCTTGTTAAAGAAATGACCTCTGGAATGGGACTTTTTGGGGGCAGGGCCATCTCTACATCCAATTTCAGCATGAAGAAGCTATGGAAAATGAGACCTTCACCCCTCACCCCAAGATTTTGAGCCCCAATCGTTCAAGGGGGGGGGTGGAAATGATGATAGTGTTCTGTTTACTTATTTTGTGTTATCCTTGCTGTGTTGTTTTATTGTTATGATATTATTGATCCTATGTAATGGATACAAGGATTTAGGGGTGGACATTTGAATTATTAATAATTATTTTGGGGATGATTGATTGAAGAGATTATCTTGCTGGGACCTAGGGGTGGATCGCATTTGAATCGTTAAACCAATGTTTAGGAATGTCACCAAATGATATGTTTTGCTTTATAATGAATGATATGTTTTAGTTTCCTTTGTAATTGAATCACAATGTATGTTCTAGGATACATGGCTGATTAGATTATGTATCCTATAACAAGGGGTGGAATGTAGCCATAATGGCTTTTGTTTTCTTTGAATGGCTCAGCTTGCCTCATTGAGCCTCTGGACACTGTGGCTTGCTCTTCCGGGGCAGGAGGCCCGGGGAGCATGCCGGGAGGCAGACGGCTTCCTGTGTGGGGAGTCATGGGGCTGGCTGAGGGGAGGTGTTAGCTCCAGAACCTGGTCTACCCTAGGGGGAGGAGCCAACTCAGGAACCAATCGGCCCTGGTCATTTGGGCGGAGCTTGATGATGTCAGAAACCCTATAAGAGGGGAGAGGACAGCTTGAAGATTCTTCCTCTCTTTCCTTTTCCGGTTGGAGCCAGAGGCAGTTACAACGACCGTTACAGAGGCAGTTACGACCGTTACATCGTCAGTTTCAGTTGCAGCTTCAGTTTCAGAAACAGACACAGCTGAGGCAGGAGCTGCCAGCAGCAGAGCTGATCTACGGGAGGAAGCTGAACAAAGACTTCAGTCCAGTGGGTAATCTTATTACCATCAAGGGGGAAACATGATTTTGCTTTACGCAATCATGTTTCTCTGTAGCCTCCTGGTTACTCTTTCAAGGCGTACCTATTGGGCCTGGAAGATTATGACCAACATATCAAAATGGGGTTGCTGGTTCATGGGTTGGTTACTGTTGAGCCTAAATAAATGTTTTGATTCTTCTGCCTTCTACTATGAGAGTTTCTTCTATCCGGCGATTCCGAACCTTTCAGACATGTTTATGATCTTCTTTGAGATTATAAACTCGGCCCTCCTGATACAACGTAGCACTTTGTTCTGTAGTTCTCTGTTGTACTTATTGTGTAACACCAGGTTTCATACCTGTACTAGTGTCTTTCTTGTCCCTTGACTGGAATAGCAGCCCAAGAAAGTTAAAAAGAGGACTAGCTCTGAAGCCAAAGGACCCGGGTTCAAATGCCAAATCTGGAACTTCCTACTTGTCTGACCTGTACCACACTAGGCCTCAGATCTCCCATTTATAAACCTAAGGAGTTGAACTAGATGGTCTCTACCAGCTCTAAATCCATTATCCTACAATTCTAAACTATAAGCATTATGAAGGCAGGGATCTTGTTTACCCAGGGCCCAATACAACTGCCACAGACATTAGTTACTGACCTGATATTCCGGTTTGAAGAACCCCTCTCGAACCCACCAAGGGTACCAGGCAGCCTCAACATACTGGGGACTGTATGTAGGAGGCAAGGGCCCTGTGACATCTAGGGGAAGAAATGGAAGAAAGAATTCCATTATTCCTGAACTTGTTCAAGTATGTCTTTATTAGACAGCTAAAGTACTGAGACAAAGGGGTAGAAAAGGTTTTCATCTCTCTGTTACCTTTTTTTTCACCAGGTTCTGTAGGGATTTCATACAATACTATCTCTTTAGCAGTCCAGCTTTTACTAGGCCTTGTTGGTGGCTGAAAAAGAAATCAGTTAAGATTTGGGGAAACTTACCAGGCTTCAAGCATCCCCTACACCACCCAAACCTTTCTACCTCTTTACCTTGCTCTTCCCTGCTGTCTCTGCCTCCAAAGCCCCCTGCTTTTCTCGAAGCCGCTTCTGTTTCTGTTCACGATTCCTTTGGGGGACAGAGGGTCCATGAGGATAAGGTTGAGTGGAGAAAGGATGGGACCAGGGAATACTCTGGGGGGGTTTCAGTCCCCAAAGCTTGGTCCGAAGAGGGGCCAAGGACAAGTGGGACATTGAGGCTGGGTAGGAAGGGGGCCAGGATCTCTTCCTGGAAGAGAGAAAGGACATTCACTAGAAGCCTCAAGAATCCCCTTCCTCTATTTCCTCAGTGACGAGTCACTCATTTCTTTAAGCCCAGCTATTTATTCACTATGCCTTTCCTTAGTTTCTCCTCAGGTCTAGGACTCCCATACTTTTTAAAGTGTTGTACAATTAAAAAAAAAAAGCTCTGGACCTAAAGATTCAGGTTCTGGTCCTGGCTTTCCCACTGACTTGCCATGTGACCTTGAACAAGTCATTTTTAAGGGTTTAATAAAATGCTTGCTATCTGAACAACTTTCTAAGCCTGCTTCTTCATCTGCAAAATGGAGATAAAAATACCAACCCTTTCTACCTCCGCAGCAATGAGGACTAAGGATAAAGAATATACTGTGCTCCTGAGGGCCTCATTGTACTTGTATCTCTCCTAGCTCCAAAGTGCGCAAAACAACCTCTTCTTGGACTTGTTGAAATAAAGTGTTTATATACTTTGTAAACTGTAAATCTCCATTTTATTTTGGACTAGACTTGATTTCATTAGTAAAAGGTATCTTCTACCAATCCAATCACTTTCTCTCATCAGCGCAGTCCTAAAAAACTCATTTGCTGGAATTTGGATAGAAACAGGGCTGACCTGTGATTTCCTGGAGAAATTTTCGGATGAGGAAAACTCCATCACAGGGCCAGAGGCCACAGGAGGGCCTTGAATCCAGGTCTTCCTGAGGCTACGACCAGCTTTCTACCAGGCTGTCCCATAGCTGATACTCACATAGCACTTAAAGATTTTTGAAGACTTTCAGATTGTATTATATTCCCCTAACTAACCCACTAAGGCAAATACATTATTGTTGTTGTCCTTTGTTTTTGAAGACAATGACATCGCAGGATGCAGCGGATGACCTTGACTCCAAGCACTCCACGGTGCTCCTTGCAGGGAAGTCGTCACATGTCTGGGATGGTAATTCCATTAAGGATGGGTTTGAGGCCTGCCGGTTACCCTGAACCTGGTTTAGTGCCTCTTGGCAGACAGTTTTACCCAGGTGTGGCCACTTCAAATGCTACAGCTTCTTGGAGCCACAGGTGAGAGCTGGGTGCCGGGTGGACACGGACTGACGAGCAGCCCTGAAAGGGCTCAGCAAGCCCTCGCACCAGAGGTGCTAGTCCTCCTGAACAGCCCATACACCAAAACAAATACTAATGCTATCAGGAAGGCAGTCTGGTATCAGAGATCTGCAGTCAGAGGATAGGTTATCTTGGACTTACTTTGTATATGCTTGTGTTACATCCCATGCTGGAATGTAAGTTCCTTGAGAACAAAGGCTGCTCTTTTACTCTTCGCATCACCAGTGCCTGACACAGTAAGCATCTCATAAGTGTGCTATCTAAAAATAAAAAGGTCCCTCCGACCCTGAATTCTAGGATTTTCATTTCAAAGAGGTTAAAGCAATAACGAAAATCACGTTCAGCCAAAGCTGAAATCGAACCCCGGCCCTCCAAGTGCTAATCCAGAATTTCTTTCCACTTGAGCCATATTGCCTCTGGATCTGAATCCTGGCCCAAAAAAGCCCTCTGCGCCTCGATCGTAAAATATAATGGTGAGGCTGGATTAACTTTCTGACTTCCGAGATCCCTTCCAGCTCCCCCGTATTATCTCGAATTAAAAAGAAACGGAGTCAGAGAACCTAACGGAGCCAGGTGGCTCGTGGCCAAGCCTCCATGGGCAGAGTGCTGGGCCCTGGGGAGGTCCGCTGGCCTGTGTAAACCTGCTTCCGCAGGATGACATGGGGGTAAGCAAGCGCTCGGCCCTCTGGGACTCGGAGAATGTCGCTTCGTTCATGCAAAGCGCTGCGGAATCCTTGCAGGGAGCGGCACGTGAATGGCGGTCACGAAGCCGTCTGCATCCCCTCACACCGAGAGCGTCAAAATCAGGCTCTGCAGCTCCCTAGACTACACCGCACTCGGCCCCGGGATGCCCGCCCCCACCATCGGGCTGCCCGCCCACCTAAGCGGCCCTTGGATCCTCCGCCGGCTCCGTACAGCCTCGGGTCCGACCTCCCCCCAAGAACACAGGACACGAGGTTACCGAGAGGTCGCCCCACAGCCCTGCCCGCTCCCGGGCCGGGTCCCAGGCGGAAGCTGTCGGAAGACGAACGCGACCGGGAAGGCTGCAGGTAAAGAACAAGAGGGCGCGCGTGCGCCAACCCAGAGGCACCGCCTCCTCCTCCCCCCCCCCCAACCCCGCTACAGCGCATGCGCTCCGCGGAGCCCCGCCCACTTCCCAATAAAGAGAAACACGAGGAGGAAAAAATACTCCCGCCCCGGGGGGAGGGGCGGACGGCGTCCGGGGCATCGCTCGTTTATACAAACTTTATTGGACGTGGAAAGTTACGACGTGATAAAAAAAAAAGGTGCTAGGGCCTGCGGCTCACGCCAAGTGCCAGGCATTCTGAGCGCGGCGGCCGTGAGGATACCACCCCTGCCCGGGGTAGCCAGAGGGCATGGCGCTCCCGGCCGGGCCGCCCACGGCCTTAGTGCCCGCGCCGCTCGGCTCCGGGCGGGCCCGCTGCACCCTCCAGGCCGTCTCCCCGGCAGTCTCTGGGGTGCGCGAGGCCCCGACACCGGCTCAGGAGCTGTGCTTCTGCCTCTTCCAAAACCGCTTGACGTCACTGTGCCCTGCTGGGGTCACCACCATGAGCCGCTTGGCCGTGTTCTCGAAGACCAGCACACCCAGCTCCCGGGCGTGCGACAGCAGCAGCTCAAAGTCCACCTGGGACAGGAACTGGTTGTACAGAACGCCTGGGACCCCGGGAACAGGCCGAGAGATGGCGGGGAGGGGGAGACAGAGACGGAGAGGAGGTCAGACAGCAAGCCGCGCAACGCTCAGCCAAAGCCACGGACGGGACGACCCCAGGCATTTAGCTCAATGCTAAATACTAATATACTAATTTTAATACTAAAATACTAATGCTTGTGCACGCCTCCATTCATTGCTACTCCCTGGCTTCTGAGCAGTTTTAACAGCACTTGACATTTAGGGTCTCACCCATATTAAACTTTTTGGTAAACAATGCTGTGGCGTTAAGTACTACAGCTATTAGACTCAGTTTACAAAGAGGAAAAATGAAGCAGAGAGAGATACATTAGATGAGCTAGAGGCAAGAACACAGCTTGGAAAAGGCACTGGATTTGGAAGAGCAAGGCCCTAAATTCCAATCCCGGCTGTGACTGCCTGGGTGACCTTAGGCAAGTCACTTCCTCTAATGCCATTTTCTCATCTGTAAAATGAGAGGGTTAGACTAGACAGCCTCTAAGGTCCCTTCCAATTACAAATCTATGATACTATTAAGTATCTGAGTTGACTGGAAGCTGGGTCTTCCTGACTCCAAATCCAGCCTTCTATCCCCTCTGACATCTATATAGACTTTGTCACCCGCTCTGTAAACTCTTCTTGGCCACTCTAAATTTTTAAAAATACCATCACTAAGAACCATGTTTGGGGACTGCCTCCTTGCAAAGCTCAACATCCCCTACTCAGGGACTCTAACACCAGTGAGAGTCAAGTGCAATTTTAAAAAAAGGATCTACTACAAAAAGAGACCAATAAATAGGGTACTATGAAAACCAGATAGAATAGCAGTCTAGAATTGGGGAATCTGAATTCTAGCCTTGGTACTTGGCACTTGGGAGGTAAAGTCAAATGGATGAAATTAAGAGTCTAACACAACAAAACTGTTATGCTAATGGGTCAACTGCCAACTGATTGCTACCTGCCACTCACCCTCAGAGAATCGAAGGCGGTCTCTCTCCAACTCCCAGAGTCGGATCTGATCTGTGATGGTGGGAGGCAGTACAGGGGTCTATAAGGGATTGGAGTAGATATGAGAACCTTCAGCTGGGACTGAACATTGCCTTTTGTCTTTTTGCCAAGATAAATCCCTCCTCCCATTCCTCTGCTCCCTTCCCACTATCCAAATGCCTCCCCTAACTCAGGACCTGTTTCAGCATCACTGGATGTGCTCTCGTCTTCAGGAAGTGGATGATCTGAAGAAACACATGAGAATAGTTTTAAGGCCACAGTAGGAGGGTAAGACCATCCTACTGTGGTCATCTTGAAATCTATAACCTGCTTCTCTTGAAATATTAATTTGTTCTTTTTCTCCACACACGATAGGCAACTTAACATCCGTGCCTATCCCATCCAGCTTCTGCTGCTGAGCTACTACTTTTACTGATTATATTTCCCATTTCTTCCCCAATGGCTACATTCTCTGATATTTATATTCTATTCCGTCTCACCCCACCCCACCCCCCAACCTCTGGCCCCATCTGAGAGTAATGGCTTCCACCATTCACCTTACCTGCTACCCTCCTGAACCATCTGCCCCATTCCCATCTCCACCTCACCCAAATAAAACCCGACCTGTTCGTTGACAGATCCCATCACGCTATCTCCCTATCACCCCTACCCCCAATACCTGCAGTCCTCCCTGCTTATCCACCTGTTGACAATACCTGCTGGGCTGTGATACCATTAGCAATGGCCTGCTGCACACTCTCCCGAGTAACCTGGGCTACTACCATATTGGGGAATCGATAGAGCATCTCAGAGAACAGGGCAATGAGTGCAATCTGAAGTTCTGACTCTATCTCCAAAGAAAAAACAAGACCAAAGAAGCTTCAGTTCCTCTTCCCACACTCCCCTCCCTCCCCATCTCCTTCCTTCTTCTAATACCCTCCCGGACTACCTGTTTTCATCTTCATCCCTCCAACCTCACCAGTGTAGGCATATAGCCGGTAGTTGGTTTCCACAACAATGAAGCCTGGCTGATGAGCAGTACCTCCAGCACCAGTAACACCTGATGACAAGTTGATAGCCAGTCGGGTTGGATAGTACCGTCGAGACTTTCTCTAGGAAGCACAGAAGAAGGAGGGCCATTTGATGGTGTCTGGCCTCTCCATCCTGGGCCCCAGGTACCCAAGTCTAGCCTCCAGTCCCTTGCTCTTCACTGATTAAAAAAAAAAAAAGCCCCATTCCTCTTTAATTGAGGCAACTAGGTGGCATAGTGGAGAAAGTGCTGGACCTGGAGTCAGGAAGTGTGTTAAAATTGTATCTTGCTCTGGTCCCCTGAACACCACCCCAATTCCAATCAGAAGAGCACATAAATTTATAAGCAGCCACTACAAAGGGGCCAGAGCAGGATATGAGATTGCAAAAAGGAAGCTGGAAGTCACATACAAACAATCCCAAAGATCAAAGGAGCATAACCTACAAATTGTATCATGTTAACCAAAATTCACGTCCTGGCAATATGTGCTGAATCAGGCGAAGCCATCTAGGTGCTGCTGCCAGGGTTCTGGTCCTATAGTATGTAAATCCCAGACAAATTCCAGACCTCCAGTTTCAGAGATAATGTGGATGTGTTAACTCTGAAGTTTTAGTGATAACTTTCAAATGAGCCAAGCCCAAGGTGGCACAGATAGGAGCTAGTCTGTCCCCTCTAAAACATATAAAAATGAGCCCTCAAACTGCTGCCCCAGCCCAGCACTCTTCCATCAGGCTATGCAGCTGAGGGCTCCCAAATCTAATCAGTGTTTGTTTGGGTGAGACGCTTTGCTTCTTGCCTCCCCAACTTTTTCTCTGAGCCACCTGCCTTACTTCATCATTCCAGCCCCTGTTCCCACACTGCCTCTGTATCCCTCCTCACTTTTCACCACTTGTCTCTGTATTTTCTGTGTTGTTTGCCCTCACACCCTTAGTGGTTGATAAAGTGTGACTGCCATTCCATTTATCACTGCCGCCATGGTCTTTCCCAGTGAGCACCCAAAGAACCAGAAATGGCTGCTTCCTTTTCACAATTTCACAACTTCATAAATTAGTTATCAATTCAGGAAGACACAAGTTAAATCCAGCCTCAGAGACCTAGTAGTCTGGGAAAATCAATTACCCTATGTCTGCCTCAATTTCACTATAACATGGGAATAATGATAGTAACACCCACCTCCAGGGTTACTGTGGGGACTGAATGGAACAATACTGTAAACCGCTTAGCACAGTACCCGGCACAGAGTAGGCACTAAATAAATATATACGAGAACTCATACCTTCCTTTGGAACACCAGCCCAAACTCTCGCAGATGTTGCAAAAAGTTAAGAAGGGAATCACTCATGCCCTCCACAGAATAATCCTACGATAGAGCGGTAGCAAAGGTTGGCTGAGATGTCCAAATGGCTTTCTCCTTTCCAGCTCCCCCCTTCCCTATTTCACCCTCTTCTGCTTAATTCCCCAAATCATTTTTCTCTCCACGTTTTGCTGTTTTGCCTCCATGACCCCAAAAATCTCCTTCCTCATCATGCCCCTTCCCCTTCCCCCTCCACCCAACATCTTCTATCTGCAATACCCCCTTCCAACTCCCTGCTAACCTTTCCAAGAGTAGAGAAGCTAAGCTGGAAGAGGAAGGACAGGATCTCAACCAGGTCCATGCCTCGGCTCTTAGGGAAAAACAGAGACGCAGGGAGAGAGGTCAAAAGAGCACAGGGGAGCAGCTGGTGACCTCAGCAACTGCTCAGCCTCCTTACCTGGGCTGTCTGCAAATACTGCAGCATAAAATACCAAAGCTGGGCAGGTGTGTCTAGCAGCAAGAACTGGAAGCCCGCAGAGGTGATGCAGGGTGGCTCTCCAGGCTCAGAACTGGGCATACACAAGGTCATTGCGGGGCAAAGAAGAAAAAACAGCATCAATTTCGCTGATCGTTCCACTCTGGGCCCTTCACCGACAGCCTCCTCACATACCCTAACATTCTTTCACCTTGTTTCACCCTTCCCCCATGGCTTTTCCCTGAGAAACCCCCTTTACTCTCCACCCTCACAACAAGGACCCACAGGGAAGAAGGGAAGGCGGGAGCCCCACAGGCCCCTGGCCTCACCTCTTCATGAGCCCGGCCTGGCTGAGTAGCTGGGCCAGGTCCTGGCTGACGGCTGCGCTCGGGGAGCCAACCATGAAGTGCAGGATCACCTGAGGGATGGGGAAGCCTGAGTCTCATCCAGGTGGAGCAGGGGACAGAGGAGCTTCTATAGAAGGCTAGGAGGCATTTAGGGGGAACACACAGATCTTAAGATAAACAAGTTTGAGGGAATCTCTGGGAACACGAGGAGTAGGCCTTGGGGAATCTTACCTCCCATCTTTCCTCTGCATACTTGTCCAGTGATGGAACATCCCGGGCATGTTTGTCTGGGCCAAGCTGACTTGTGTCATCTGACCAAGCCTTCCCCCTATGGCCAAATGAGTCTAGAGTAAAAATATGCTTTGTCTCCCTCCGTCCCCCACACCAAAAGCTTCCTCCCTCCTCCTCATCAGCTACAAGCATGACATTTATCACCCTAGATTAAGCCACATCTCAGGCCAACCTATCCAATGAAGCAGGGGAGGAGATCTACGAAACCTGTGGAAGTCACAAGAAGTACTTTGGGGAGACCTTCCTCCAGCCCCATTCCTATGGACAGTATTTTGTACCAAAGAAAGATGACATACCCTCCCAAAAGAGCAACACGAAGATTCTGTCTGAAGACAGGGTTGAGGATAAGGCCTTGGAGGCCACCAGGGAGCAACTGGGTGTGCCAGATACGGAGACCACTCAACAGTCCTGTGCTTTCTTCTTGGGCTCTGGTTAAAACAGCAGCAGTGAAGTGACATAGAAGACATAAGCTTTTGGGGACCTGAGAAGAGGGAATGAAGAAGGCCCCAGAGGAATGTGGGGAGGGCAGAGAGACTCACTTGCTAAATTCCTTCTTCACCCACAGGGCTACAGCTGCTTGGGGCAATGGCTGCTCCAGAAACAACATCCGCATCACCCAGTTCTTAGCCAAGGATGGGAGCTCCCTGTAGGAGATAGGATAAAGATATGAGGCATTACCCAGCAAAACTGAGTATCGTGCTCCAAGGCAAAATATGGACTTTAGTAAAATAGAGGACTTTCAAGCTTTCTCAGTGAAAAGACCAGAACTGAATAGAAAATTTGACTTTCAAACACAAGAATCAAGAGAAGCATGAAAAGGTAAACAAGAAAGAGAAATCACAAGGGACTGACTAAAGTTGAACTGTTTTGTTTACATTCCTACATGGAAAGATAACATGTATGATTCATGAGACCTCAGTATTAGGGTAGCTGAAGGGAATATGCACATATGTATATATGGTTATGTATATATATATATATATATATATAAGTATGTATGTGTATATCTATGTGTGTATATATATATATATATATATATATATAGAGAGAGAGAGAGAGAGAGAGAGAGAGAGAGAGAGAGAGAGAGAGATCAGACACAGGGTGAGTTGAAGATGAAGGGAAGATATCTAAAAGAAATAAAATCAAATTAAGGGATGAGAGAGGAACATATTGAGAGAGGGAGATAGGAAGAGATAGAATGGGGTGGATTATCTCGCATAAAGGTGGCAAGAGGAAGAAGTTCTGTGGGAGGAGGGGAGAGGGCAGGTGAGGGGGGAATGAGTGAATCTTGCTCTCATCAGATTTGGCCTGAGGAGGGAATACCATACATACCCAATTGGGTATCTTACCCCACAGGAAATAAGAGGGAAGAAGATAAAAAAGGGGGGGGATGATGGAGGGGAGGGCAGATGGGGGTGGAGGTAATCAAAAACAAACACTTTCGAAAGGGGACAGGGTCAAGGGAGAAAATTCAATAAAGGGGGATGGGTTGGGAAGGAGCAAAATATAGTTAGTCTTTCACAACATGAGTATTGTGGAAGGGTTATACATAATGATACACATGTGGCCTATGTTGAATTGCTTGACTTCTTGGGGAGGGTGGGCGGGAAGGGAGGAGGGGGGAGAATTTGGAACTCAAAAGTTTTTAAAAACAGACGTTCAGAAACAAAAAAAAAAAAGTTTTTTGCATGCAACTAGAAAATAAGATACACAGTCAATGGGGAGTAGAAATTTAGCTTGCCCTACAAAAAAGGAAGGGAAAAGGGGATGGGAGGGGAGTGGGGTGACAGAAGGGAGGGCTGACTGGGGAACAGGGCAACCAGAATATACGCCATCGGGGGGGGGGTAGAAATGGGGAGAAAATCTGTAATTCAAACTCTTGTGAAAACCAATGCTGAAAACTAAATGTTAAATAAATAAATTAAATTTAAAAAAAAATTCCATGCTCTACAACAGACAATAAAAATATCCTTGAGACTTAAAGAAAAAAAAAGATATGAGGCATTAGCATAATAATTCATCTTGCCCTAACTGTTTCTCTGCTACCAAGGGTCTCTCCAATTTCCTATATCCAAAACACCATCTCTGATAGTATCCTGGCCCTTCTTCCTCCTCCCATGCCAGGCTGACTGGCATTTCAATCTCTCTCATGGTGATTCAGGATCAGCCTCTGAGTCCTTCACAATTAGTAGTTTCTGGGTCCCTGTCACAAAGAGGGTCTCTCTCACCTAAAGACAGCCAGGCAGGTGGCTGGGTGACCATAAAGTCGGTCTAGTACTCCAGGACTCAAACCCCTCAAAAACTCCTGCAGGTTACGGCACTGTAGCTGTCCCCGGTTCAGCCCGGTCCGAGGCGGAGTCCCCTCCATCATCTGAGGAGAGAGGAGAAATACAGGATTAATCTTTGCAGCGCCATCAATGTCAACAACCAACAGATTACCTCTCTCAACCTAGCAGTCAACATCGTTTCCATCCTCCCCAACATCATTCTCCTTTCAACATCAACCCATATTTCTGCTAAATCTAACTTGCATCTACTTGTCTTCCTCACCAGTCTCTCTGCCCTCTTTGTATCTCATCTAGAGAGTTGCCAGACATCCCATAATTCAGTAGACTGTTCTGGGGCAAAGAACTGAGAGTGATATGATATGATACAATGTAACGTGAAGAGCAGTGGACAGACAATAGGTTTGAAAACATACCTAATCAGATGTGTGACCTTGGGCAAGTCCCTTCAATTTCATCTAGAAATGGCGACAAGGATACCTGCCCTGTATGCTTCTCAGGAATGTTTTTATGATGATGTGAAATATTTGTAAAGCACAGTATATACATGTTTTTGTTGCTTTTTGTTGTTCAGTCGTGTCAGACCGTTTAGGAGTTTCTTAGCAAAGACACTGGAGTGGTTTGCATTTCCTTCTCCAGCTCATTTTACGGATGAGGAAACAGAGGCAAACAGGGTTAAGTGGCCTGCCCAGTCACGCAGCTAGCTACGGGCAGATTATATCATACAGGTCTCCCAATTCCCAGCAAAGTTCTGCTTCAAGATGTTACCTCTCCTACTGCACGATGGCTTTACCCTAGAAAGTCATGATGAAAGAGTGCTAGATTTGAAATCTAGGAGCTCAGAATTCACATCCTAAGGCCTTTGACAAGTCACCTCACCTCTTTTTCCTCATGTGCATAATGAGGACGTTGAACCAATTTTCTATGACCTGGATTTGAATCCCAGTTTTGCCACTTAACAAACACCCAGGTAACCTTGGTGGACTAACTTCTAAAGTCACTAAAACTTCATCCTTCCTGAGATTACCTCCAATTTATCCTGCATATATCTTGTTTGTACATAGTTATTTACATGTCGTCTCCCCCATTAGACTGTGAGCTCCTACAGAGTAGGAACTGGGTTTTTGTTTGGGGGTAGAGTTTTTTTGTCTTTCTTTGTACGCCCAGTACTTAGGACACTACTTGGCTTGTATAAGCACTTAATAAATGATTGTTGACTGACAATAAGTGAGGGATTTAGACTAAATGATTTCTAATATTACTTTCAGGTCTGAATTTTATGATTTTGTACTACCATGCACCTCATCTCTTTCCCTAAAAATCAAATCCCTCTTCTTAGTCTCTCTCAAGATCCTTTCTTCTCAAAAGAGGGGGACCACATCCCCCTCCCTCAACTGGACTAAATTCTTGGGTTCCATTTCAGCCAGCTAGTAGCGATAAAACGTTGAGCAGGTCACTTCATCTCTCAGAAGCTCAGTTGTTTTATCTTAAAGCCCTTTGGGGAGAAGCAACACTGCAGAGTGGAATCAGCACTGGCATTGACCTCAAGCACCCACTCAGATGCTTGCTAGCTCTGTGACTGACCAAAGGGGGATAATGGGATTCTTGCATTTAAAGGAAGAAGTGTGAGGAAAGCCCTTCACAAACCTCAAAGCGCGACAGAATTATGATTAGAGGATGCAGCACAAGGGCGCCTCCCCCTGCACAGGCGTGTGGCACGAACATCTGTAGATACCACACACACCACAATCACTAGACACCTTACACACCTTACACACGTCACTACACATACAACACACACACTACACACATCGTACACGCCGCACCCTACACACATAACATATATCACTACACATATCATCACACCACTACACTCTACACACGTTACTGTGCACACAACATACTACACACATGACACGCACACACCGTTCTATGTATAGCACATACATTACACACATCGCTAAACACAATGCATACCACACTTCATCAACACCACACGCATTATATATACACCACCCATCACTACGCTCTTCCCACCACACACGACACCCTACACACGTTATACACACCACACACAGTCCATACACACCGCATCACATACATCACGCGCGCACACAACTTCGGGTTCCTCCAGGTCCGTCCCCCTTTCCCGCCAGCGCCGTCGCACACACTCACCCCGGCCTCGGCCTCGCGTCCTCCTCCGCGCCCCCGCCGCCCGCCCCGCAGCTCCGGCTTGGAGGGGCTGGAGGAGCTTAGGGAGACGAAGGGAAGGCAGTCAAGTCTCCAGGACTGACCGAGGAGAGGGGCGAGGGGGAGGGAGAACGGGGCTGCAAAGCAAGCTGGGAATCCGAGTCCACGCCTTTACCCGCTCTTTCGTGAAAGCGTAGGGAGGCATCCTCAGACCACAACTCCCAGCGAGCCCCTCGGCAGGATGGGGTGGGGACCTAGAGCGACCATGCGTTGGGAGGGCCGGCTAGGAACCGTAGGAGGGTTAGTTTAGTTCCGGTGCTCTGTTCGTCCCCGTCTTTTAGTACCACCCTGGACAGTACCTTTCACCCTAGGTCAGTGCTAATTCTTAGGACTTTTTTTTCCTTGTACCGAAATTAAATCTACCTTTCTATACCTTTCACTCTGGTCCAAGAATTTTGGGGCCAAACATAACAATCCATTCAAATATTTGACAGCTATTATGGTCTGTCTCTGCCCCCCACCCACCCCCACCCCCTCCCCCAGCCTTCTTTTCTCCAGGGTAAATACTCTCGGTTCCTTCAACTGATCCGCTCAGGGGATGACCTCAAGGTCCTTGGCCATCCTGTTTGGTCTCCTCTGGATGTCCTTCAGTTTATCAATGTCCTTCCTAAGCTTCGGTGTCCAGAACCAGCACAGTACCCAGATAGGTCTGGTTTGGGTGAGATAGAATAGGACTCCTTATTCCTGGAAGCTCTGCGTCTTAAGCTCTCCCAGGGTAGCATAAGCTTTTTTTGGCCATTGTATCACACCTGACTTGTGCGGAGCTTGCAATTCGCTCCGCTCCCTTACCTTCTTTTTCCTGTAAATGACTAAGCCATTGTATTTGTGAAACTGATCTTCGGAATCTAAATGAAATCCACATTTATCTCTGTCAGATTTCATCCTGGTGTTGCTACATTCTTTTTGTCTATCAAGGTAATTTTAGGTTTTGAATTATTAGTATTTTGAACTATTTGAACTGTTTTGAAATATTTAAACTGTTATTAGTCAACTCTCACTACTCTGTACCATCTGAAAATTCAAAGAAAATGTCTTCTACTCAAAACAAATTGTTGACTATAGATAGAAAGGGACAGGTCCAAGGGCGCAGCCCTGCAGCATGTTACTGAGACACCTCTCCCCAGATATTTCTAGGATTAATCAATGTCCTCTGTCTGGCTAGGGGCAGCTAGGTAGTGCAGTGGATAGAGTGCAAAGCCTGGAGTCCTGAGTTCAAATCCAGCCTCAGACACTTAATACTAGCTGTGTGACCCTGAGCAAGTCACTTCCCCTATTTGCCTCAGTTTCCTCTTCTGTAAAATGAGCTGGAAAAGGAAATGGCAAACCACTGCGGCATCTTTTCCAAGAAAACCCTGAAGGGGGTCATGAAGAGTTGGACACCACCGGACAACAACAACAAATCTGCCTGCCTTAGTCTCCTCAACTATGAAATGCGAATAATGCCAGCACCTGCCTCTAAGACTTGTGTGGATCAAATGAGATAACACCCTAAAGCACTTAGCATGTAACTAGCACATAGTGTGAACTTAAACAAACAGTTGTTTCCTGCCTTCCTTTCTTCCTTTGGGTGACACTCTACGCTAACATTTTTTTCCCATCTTTTTCCATTTTCTCCACAATGGCATTATTATAAAACTTACCAAATGTCTCCCTAAAATCAAGACACATCGTACCTGCATCATTACTCCGGTCTGCCAGTCTAGAAACCTGTCTGGTAAGCTAGCATTTATATCTACCACTTTAAGAGTTACAAAGCACTTTACATGAACTTGAGTCTCCCAATCATTTGATTCTCACCACAACCCTGTGAGGCAGGTGCCCTTATTATCCTCATTTTACAGATGAAAAAAACTGAGGCAGAGGTTAAGCAACTTGCCTGGCATCCCATAGCTAAATATAATGTCTGAGGCAGAATTTGAACTCAGGTCTTCCTTAACTGGGAGTCCAAAACTCTATCTACCACACCACCAGCTGTCCCTATCAAAAAAGCAAATGAAACAACTTTGGCATAACTTCTTTGTGAACCATAGTGGGGTATGTTCTGGGCTTGGAGCCAAGAAGACCTTGCTTCAAATCCCACTTCTGACACTTAGTAGCTGTCTGACCATGGACAAGTTTATTTAATGTCTCTGAGCCTCAGTTTTCTCATGTGTGAAGTGAAGGGGTTAGACCATATGACCTCTACAATCCCTTCCAGCTCTAAATCTACAATCCCATGATTTCTAAGCACCATCGCTCTTTTTCTAAATGCTCATGATTCATGAGTTTAATAATTAATTCCTTCAAGGAATTTAGAATCATGCTAGAGATCTCACTGCTAGCCACGCGCCTCAGGAAAATAAAGAGAAAAAGAAAGCATTTCTATATAGCAAAATATTCCTAGCAGCATTTCTTGTTGCAGTAAAGAACTGGAAACAAAGTAGAAGCCCTTCAATTGGGGAATGCCCAGACAAAATGTGGCGTATAAACATAATGGAATATTACCCCAAAAGTGATGAATAAAAAAAATTCACAGATAATTGAATAGACCTATATGAATGGATCCCAAGTGAAGTAAGCAGAACCAGGAAAACAATATACATAATAACTATAACAATTTAAAAGGAAACAAAAAAGTGAATGATTGAAGAAGAGATGAGAAAATGTACTTCCAAACCTTCTTTTCAGATGTGGGGTGAACCACAGGTATAGAATATCACATATACTGTTAGATTCAATTGATGTGTCAGTTAGTTCTGATAAAATGTTTTTGTTTCCTCTCTTTTTTATTCATTAATTACAAGGAATGGTTCTTTGAGGAGGAAAAGAAGGATATAATTGGAAATTAATGTAATATAAAAAATTTTGAATCAATAAAATGTTTCAAAATTTTTAAAAAAGTATTTCCTTATCTGTAAAATTAGGGAGTTGGACTAAACGGTCTCTAAGGCCCCTTATATAACTCTAATAGTTTGCAATTTTCGTGATGTCAGGTTTATTCGCCTGTAGTTTCCAAAGATCTGTCAAATAGATGGGAGAAATACTTTTTTTAGAAAAATATGTGATTTGCCCCTCCCAAGTTTTCTGGCACTTCTTCTATTATCCCTGATTTCTTAAAGATTACTGAGAGTTGCTCTGGCCTCACACAAAGAATTTCCTTTTTGCATCCTGAAAGTAATGTCTGATTCATTGTGCCTGGTAGAGATACATTCATTTCATAAGATCCTAGATGAAAAAACTGGAAGGTACCTTAGAGTCCAACTCCCTCATTTTATAGATGAGGAAACAGGTTAGGATGGTCTCTTACTTTGTCTTCACCTCTTAGATTTTATTTTCTTCTCTACCTTTTCTCCTAACCTTTTAGCTTGAAAAGTACATCATTTGAAAAGCACATACATGTCGGCAAGGTCAAATTAAAGTAGCTCTGTCTTCTTTCTTAGTATTTGTTAACAATACATTATGTGCCGTAAGCAATAAATCTTCTTTGATCTTCTAATTCATAACGTAGCTTTTGTATAAGAAGGGTTCAGTCCTTTGAGCATGCACAGTTGTTGAGTATGCTTCTGGAAATGACTAATGAAAAGAAACAGACTCTCCTCCCAACTCTATTTTGGGATATATGCAGGTGTTCTATAGCCACTTCTATTCTGATAACCACATAGTAAGGAAATGGACTTTGGACTGGCTGCTGATCTAGAACTGGTAAATTCAGTAGGCAGCCCGGTGGATAGAGTGTTGAGCCTAGAGTCAGGAAGTCTCATCTTCCCAAGTTCACATCTGGTTTCAAACACTTACTAGCTGCGTGATCCTGGGCAGCTAAAGAAGGAAATGGCAAACCGCTCCAGTTTCTTTGCTAAGAAAACCCCAAATGGGCTCAAAAAGAATTGGGTGTGACTGAACAACAACAACAAAACAGGCCAAATTAAGCCTCTTTCTCTTTCCTGCTTGGCCGTGTTCCAATGAGGAGACAAGGACTTAGGCTATAAGCTTCCAAGAAGGGGTGGAGGGAGAGAGAGAGCCAACAGCCTACAGCCCTACCCAAGTTGACATGAAGTCATGAGCACATGGCCCTGTTGTTGCTTCTAAACCTGTTTTGTCTGTTCTTCCTTGCCTGTAGGTAGAGTATTGCAGGTGGAATGACTTTGTGAGATTCCAAAGGTCAGAGGAACAGAGGTCGGGTGATGCTTTGTAATCAACACTTTATGGTTAAGCCTATTCTGGGGACTAAAGTGATATAAGGAAGAATAATGCTACTGTTTTAGGGAGAGAGGTTTTGTACTTTTAGTTTTTGCAATATCTTCTTAGTAAATGTGTCTTTGTAAAAGCTTATTGATGTTAATTGATTAAATCAGAGATCACAGCCCATGGTCCAAATCTGACCCTCCTCCTGTTTTTGAACTGTGCTTGAGCTAAGAAATTTTTTTACATTTTTGAATAAAGTCTTATTATATTAAAAAATGTAACAACCATTCTTAGCTTGGGGTCCTACGGATCAGATTTATCCCTCAGTATAGTTTGCCCCTGTGTTAAATGATACTGGGATGCTAATCCTTGGTCATTGATATTTGGGGAGAACATAGCAGAACTTAGGCTTAATCCTATTGCCATAGAAAATGCCCAGCTGTTCAGATACCTTGAGAACCTTGAGGGAGAGATTCAGGTAGCCTTTTTTGGGAGATCTAACTCAGCATGATTGGAAAGTGGGATAAAGGACCAAAGAGTCTTTTTTTTAAACTGTCCTAAGAATTTTTCAAAAGCCTCACTTCATTAATCCATTGAACAAGCATTTATTAAGCACCTACTGTATGCAGAGCGCTTCAGTTTGTTCATAAGAAAGTACAAAATATAAATAAGATATTGCCTCTGCCTTTGTAGAGCTTACAGTTTAGCAGTCAGTCAGCAAGCCTTTATTAAGTACCTGCTATATCACTGTACTAAGTACCAGTCACTGTACTAAATGGAGGGACAACCGTCCCTACTCTCAAGGAACTCACAGTCTAATTGTGAAGACAACCTTCAAACAACCAGGTAGAATAAGCTATAAACACGATAAACCAGAGTAATCAACAGAGGGAAAGCACTAGCGTTAAGGGGATAGGAAAAGATGGGTAGGTGGGAAGTTACCTGGAATTGAAAAGAAGCCAGAGAATATAGGAGGGAGCAAATTCTAGGCATGAAGGATAGCCAGTGAAAATGCCAGGAGCCAGGAAATGGAGTACCTTCTTCAAGGGATAACAAGAAGCCAGATCACACAGTACTTGGGATGTGGAATAAGGTGTAAGAAGACTGGAGAGGTAAGAAGTGGCTAGGTTATGAAGAGCAGCCTTGAATGCCAAACAGATGATTTTATATTTGATCCCAGAGGTTATAGGAAGCCACTGGAATTTAATAGGGCAGTGGTATGATCAGGCCTGTGCTTTAAGAACAATTGACATCTTAACAACTGACTGGAGTGTGGGATGGAGTGGGGAGAAGTTTGAGGAAGGAAAACCAACCAGCAGGCTATTGCAATAGAACCTGCAGGAGTTGATGAGGGCCTGCATCAGGGTGGGGACAGCATCAGAGGAAAGAAGTGGCATAGAAAGATGTTGTAAATGTAGGAAAGACAGACTTTGGCAACAGATTGAATAGGATGGGTGAGAGTGAGTGACGAGTTGAGGAAGACACATAGGTTGTGACCCTGGGAGACAGAGAAGATGATCGTACCCTCAGCAGTAATAGGAAAGTCAGGCAAATTCTCCAGCAAATTGCTGGAAACAGGGGTGAAGGAGATCAGAGCAGAGTGAATCTGAGTGATGTGAGATGAGGAGGAGGAAGATAAGAAAGAACCCTTGACAAATGGCCTCAATTTTTTCAATGAAATATGAGGCAAGGTTTTAGCTGAGAGCATGTGGGAAGGGGAAGCCATGAGAGGTTTGAGGAGAGATGAAAGAGTATGAAAAACCATGGTGGTGACTGACATAGTGAATCAATTAGGGAGGCATAAAAGCTTCAATGGGAGTCTGGTTGAGATTATATAACATACCTTTGTAGTAGACGCAGTCAGCACAGTTTTGTGATTTTCTACAGCTTAGTTCCAGGATGTAAGTAGGAGCAAAGGCAACAGATGGTGGGAGTAGGCTAAGGCGGAGACTTGAGGCAAGATTGGCAATAGAATAGGGGGTCAAGGGATTCAAGAGAAGAGAACAGTGTAGGGTTGATCTGGTTTCTCAAGAAGGAGGAGGGAGGAGAATGTGGCTGGTGCAGAGGTGATACCCAATAAAAGAACTGAGGAGTTGAGGGATTGGAGGTCATGGACAGAACAGGGTTTGGAGTTGCAAGGCAGAGGGAGAGGTAAGATCACAATAGATTGTGATTAGATAAAGAATTTGTGTTTGTGAACATGGAAGTGGGACATCTGTGGGTAATGGCAGGATTAAAGTATGACCATTTCTGTGGATAGCTGAAGTAGTGTAAAATAGATAATGGAAAATTAGTAAGTCGAGGTTAAGGTGTTTGAGAGAGTTTCTATATCTATTTGTGTGTGGGAATATACACACATATGTATACATACATATGTGCAAGCATGTACGTATATATGTGTATGTACACATGTGTGCATATGCATACATAGATGTGTGTATACATCCCCTACTATAAGAATAGGAGTTGAGGAGAAAAGACTGTGAGATAAGTACTGTGATAATTGAGGAAGGAAGAAAAGAGTCATAGAGGTAGAAAGGTAACTGCTACCTGAATCTTGATTGGGCAGTAAATATGGATTATATAAACTTCAAAAGAAAAGAGGTTATTGAGTGGTGGTGGTAGAGAGAGCAAGCCTGGAAGAGATGAGGAGCAAGGAGTATTCCAACTCCTCCACCATGACCAGTGAGTTGGAGGAGAGAAATAAAAGTGCAGCTGGGTCTGGAAGTGATGGCACAACAGAGGTGATTATAATACAAGATAGTACGTGATGAATGCATTCAAGCATTGCACAACAAAGTTCAAGGTGGGGTTGAGTGGGATGGAAGAGTCGGGAAATGCTTGTCGAAGGAGGTGATGTTTGATCGGACTTTAAAAGATGGGTAGGAATTCAGCAAGTAAAGTAGGGGAGGAAGGACATTTCAAGCATAGGGAATAACATGAGCAAAGCCGAAGAGGTGAGAGAACACGGGGTATGTTTGGGGAACAAAGAGCAGCCCACTTTCAAAGGAGTATAGAATTCATACAAGGGAGTAATTTGAAGTAAAGCAGGAAAGGGAGGGGTACAGTGAGATACCCTTGAGTGTCAAGCAAAAGAGTCTGAGTTTTCCTTGGTGGGCTATGGGTTAGACGCTAAAGATTCTTCACCTGGAGAATGGTACAGCCAGATCTACGCATAAAAAAGATTAGGCTGCCAGCAGTGTAATGAAAAATGATCATTTTTAAACTAGTAATTGCTAACATTTATCTAGCACTTTATGCTTTACATTTATCTCATTTTATCCTCAACAATCCTAGAGAATTCTATTATTCTCATTTTATACATGGGTCAACTGAATCTGACAAAAAGCAGATTGTTTGCCCAGGGTCTCATGGCTGGTACGTAAATGACTGAGTTGAGATTCAAACTCAGCTCCTCTTGGCACCAGCTCCAGCATTCTAACCACTGTATGATCTAGTCGGAGCAGAAAGAAAGGGGGCAAGAAGACCTGTTAGGGATGGGTTGTGATGGTCCTGGCAGGGGATAATGAGGAGTCTGTGCTGTGGAAATGGAGAAGAAATGGATGTGAGGGATTGTGGAATCATAGAAGAGAGAGGGTTTGGTAACTATTTAGGTACAATAGATGAAGCTGAAGGAAAAGTCAAAGGGAACCCCAAATTTCTGACTTGGGAGATCAGGTGAATGGAAGTGTTGCAGATACAATGAAATCAGAAAGAGGGACACCTTTAGAAAGATGTATTGAAAGGCACTATGGCTAAGTGGTTAGGATGTTGTACTTAGAGTCAGGAATTCTACCTCAGACTCTAGCTATGTGACCTTGGGCAAGTGATTTCACCTCCACTGTGACTCAGTTTCTTCATGATGAAAGGGTTTGATTCATTGGCCTCTAAAAGGTTTCTCTCAGCTCTGAATCTGTGATCCCATAGTGAGTTCTGTAGGCAGGTGTAGGCAGCAGGAGGTGCAGGTCTGAAGCTCAGAGGTCAATATTGGAGACAGATTTGAGAGTCATCTAGGCAGAAGTGGTAGCTGAAGGCACAGAAGTGAATCAAGTCATCAAGAGTGAAAGCAGAGAAATGGAAGAGAATGGAGATCAAACTCTTCAAGAATGCACACATTAAGGGGTTAAGAAGAGGATACAAAGCCAGTGAAAGAGATGAGAAGGTAGTTACAGAGGTAGAAAGATCACTAGGAGAATGTATTATACTTGAGCCAAGAAAGGAGGGAATATCCAATAGCATGGGGATGATAATAAAGTCAAAAGCTGCCCTACTGTATCCCAAAGAAACCATAAAAATGGGGAAAGGACATGTACAAAAATGTACAAAATATTTATACACGTACAAAATGTACATGTACAAAAATATTTATAGCAGCTCTTTTTGTAGTGGCCAAGAATTGGAAATTGAGGGGGAATGCCCATCAGTTAGTTGGAGAGCAGCTGAACAACTTGTGGTATATGAATGTAATGGAATACTATTGTGCTATAAGAAATGAGGAGCAGGTGGACTTCAGAAAAACCTGGAAAGATTTATATGAACTGATGCTGAGTGAAATGAGCAGAAACAGGAAAACACTGTACACAGTAACAACCACATTGTGTGATGACTGACTTTGATACACTTAACTCTTCTCAGCAATGCAAGGACAACTCCAAGGGACTCATTATGGAGAATGCTATCCACATCCAGAGAAGGAACTGTGGAGTCTGAATGCAGATTGAAGCATACTATTTGCTCTCTCTTTTTTTGTTGTTGTTTTGTTTTTTCTTTCTCATGGTTTCTCCCATTTATTCTAATTCTTCTTTACAGCATGACTAATGTGAAAATATGTTTAATAGGAATGTATATGTAGAGCCTTTATCAGATTGCACACCTTCTTGGGGAGGAGGGAGGGGAGAAAGGTGGAGAAAATTTAAAACTCAAAAGCTTATGAAAGTGAATGTTGAAAACTAAAATTAAATAATTTTTTAAAATTAAATTAAATTTTTTAAAAGGGAAAAAAACTGCCCTAAGGTCAAAGATGAAGACAAATAAGGTCACGACAGAACTGTGAACTGATCTAACCATTTGGAGAGCAATTTGGAAATGTACCCAAAGAGTTATAAAACTATGTATACTCTTTGACCCAGTAATACAACTATTAGGTGTTTTCCAAGGTGATCAGAGAAACAGAAAATGAACTTATATATTTTGAAATATTTATAGCAGCTTTCTTTGTGGTGGCAAAGAACTGAAAATTGAAGGGATGCCCATCAGTTACAGAAGTATTAAGGAAGTTGTGGTATGCAATTGTGATAAAATGCTATTGCACTGTAAGAAATAATGAGCAGGTTGATTTTAGAAAAATATGGAAAGACTTGCCTGAAATAATGAAGAGTGAAATGAGTAGAACCAAGAGACATTGTATGCAGTAACAGCAATAATGTTTGAAGACCAACTGTGAATGACTAATTTATTATAAGAGCATTATAAACACATGAATCAACTACAAAGAACTTATGGAGATGCTACCCACCTCCAGAGAATGAACTGATAAACAAAAGTATGGATAGTATGATTTTACATATATGTATATGTGTGTACGTCTGTGTCTAAAAAAAAAAAGAAGGTCACGGAAGTTGGCAATCAGGAAGCAGTAGACCTTAGAACAATATCAGCATAAAATTGGAGACAAAAACCAGATTGTTTTGGACAGTGTGGGATGATACTGAGGAATTAGACCTATTAGGTATAGACTATTTCTCAAGAAGTTTAGGAATAAAATGGAGAAAGCTGAAATGCCAGCTGGGTGGCACAGGAGCTAGAGGGCTGGGCCTAGAGTCCAGAAGACCAAAGTTCAAATTATCACCTCAGACACTTCCCAGCTGTCTTTAACCTGTCTGTCTCAGTTTCCTAATCTGTAAAATGAGGATAATAACCTCAGGGTTATGATGAGGATCAAATGAGATAATGATAAGGTGCTTTGAAAATCTTAAAGTGTTACGTAAATGCTGGCTGTTACTATGAATAGGCTAAAAAAGATCAAGGAAAGATTTGCTTTCATTTTTGTTTATTAGGCCCGGGAAGAGCTAAGCACGTTTTCAGGTAAATGCTAAATTGCCGGTAAAGGAAAGACTCAAAATGGACATTTGGTATCATCACAATGAATATTCAGGATAAATGCTGGAGCAAGTTCTTGGAGGAGGCAAGAAGGAATGAGGACAAGGTAGAGGCACTTGTCTTATGGCCACTTGATGAAAAGAGCGATGTCAGGAGCTGGGAGATAGGGGTCTTTGTCTTAGTCTTGCCAATTGCTCTGCAGACATAGGCTTTAAATCTCTGATCCTTAGTATCTTCACTTATTGAACAATTTAGATGTAAGAAAACGGTCTCAACCGACTTTGACAATCTGTACCAATTCTAAAATTCTTTAATTCTCTTCTATCCAGTCTCCCTCCAGCTCAAACAGGACTTCCTTTGCATCAAGCACTACCCAGGCAGCTCCCTGATTTACTTCCTACACCTACCTCTATATTTCATTTCCTGATTTTCATCTTCTGGTACAACGTCTGTTTTCTTGTTGTCTCTCCCTCCCACAAAAATCTCAGTCCCTTTCTCCCTTCCCCCCTTGGAAATGGAAAACTCTCCTAGGTGGTGAAGCAGAGCTGGGCCTGAAGTCAGGAAGATCTGAATTCAAATGCAGTCTCTAGCACATCCTAGCTGTGTGACCCTGGACAAGTCACTTCACCTCAGCTGGCCTCAGGTTCCTCGACTGTAAAATGGGATAATAATGCCACCTACCTCTCAAGGGTGTCATGAGGATCAAATGAGATAATATTAGTAAAGTGCTTAACACAGTACCTGGCACATAATAGGAACTTAATAGATGCTTGTTTCCTTCCTTCCTTCCCTCCTTCTTTCCTTCCTTCCTTCTCCTTTCTCTCCCTCCTTCCCTCCTTCCTTGCCTCCCTCCCTCCTTCCCTCCTTCCTCTTCTTAGGGAAGGAGCTTTGAGAAGTGCATGACATTGTGGGAAACGAAGCAGAGGAAATTAGGGTAGGAGGAGGATTTTGTAGCGATGCCAAGAATCAGACATGGAGCACATTTGGAAAACTCAACCTTTATTACCTGCCTATTGCAGGGGATTAAAATTACCTCCAACTAGCTTCATATATTAGTGTAAAAATCTGTGTCTCTCCCCTCCCCCCCAATGTACAAACCCAAGTGATTATAGAAAACCCAAAGCAATATCAATAATAAAGACATCTAACCCAGGGGCCAGATACATTACTTCCCCCCACCCCACTCCCCCCAAGTCAAAATATTTACTCCAAAGAAACTTACAGACTCAGACAAGCACTATCTACAGCATGGGGGAAGAGGGTGGGGGAGATGAGAACAGTTAGAGAAGTAGGGGTGAATTGACCCCCAAGTCCAGTGTATTGGGAGATGGAGAAAGGTGAGGGACAGAGCCAGGGACAATTCCAGGGGAAGTGATAGAGGATATCCATCCCTACTTCCTGTCCTCCCTAGCCCCCAAATTCTCAGCCAGTTGTGTCCAGTGTGTGACAGAGAGAGAGAGAGAGGGACTGGTGGGGCTACAGCCATCTCTCCAGGAACCAGTGTCTTCCAGTGGGGCCCCGTTGCCCCAATAAGCCACATCCAGTGTCTGCCCAATAGATGCCCTCCCTCACTTTGAGGATTGCCAGAGGTCAGAGGAAATCCCAATCCCAGGGCCAGCTGGGTGGGTGGGGAACAGGAGAGACAGACTGGGAAAGAGGGAAAGAGATACAGGGAGAAAAACAAGGAAGTTATCAAAGAAAGGCCAAAAAAAGGAAAAGCGATCACATAATCCCCATCGCCTGCAGCAGACACAGCCTGCCGGAGATCAGTCTTTCCCTCTGCCTCCATATGGGGTAGCTTTGTGCTCAACAGAGGAGAGGCAGGAAAGAAGGAGAGATAGCACAGTGGAGATCACGGTGATGGGGACCAGCAGATCTGGGAATGGACAAACAAGTTAGGAGCGGGGTAATGGGAACAGGAGAATTGTGCCCTCTTCTTCAGGTACAGCTGCTGTCCCCATCACTGAGTCACACAAGGAAGGTGGGTAGGCAAATGAAGAGTAGGTGCCAAGATTCACACCATATTGAGGGCATCTTCTGTCAGATATTGGTGCAGCTGGGGGAAAGGGGGGCGTTCCTCTGGTTCTCGGCTCCAACACTGAAGCATCAGTTCATAGAGTCCCAGAGGGCAGGCATCAGGGCGGGCCAGATACACCTAGATTGTATCAGACAATGGAGAAAAGAAGGCTTGCTTGAGCAAATTCATCATACAGGCGAAATGGCAAAGCTGGATCTCAAACCCAGGTCCAAATTTGGTGCTTTTCCTACCAAACCTCTGCCCCTCCAGCCTAAGTCCCAACTCCCCAGAAGCACTCGTATCCTCCTCTCCTACCCCATTCCAACTTCTGACCTGCCGGCCTTGGTCCCTGAAGAACTCCCCGGCATTCTCGATGACTTGCTCATCAGTAAGCTGCCCAAAAGGTTGAGCTCGACACAGCATCAACACCTCCCACAAGGTTACTCCAAAGGCCCACACATCACTGGCTGTTGTGAACTTTCCCTGGAGGGGTGGGAAAAGGGATTAGTCAGGATGGGAATTTAGTGCAAAAGATCCCAAGACCTTTTCCCTAAACACACTGGTCCCTCACACTTAGCTCTTTGTCTTCCTGGGTCCCCTCACCATGAGGAGGACTTTTTCCATGATTCCATTCTCTCCTAAAACCCTGCTGACTTTTAGTGGCCCATCTTTCCCAAGGATTCTACCTTTTCTCCACTCCCCATCATCCTTCCCCTTCCCCTTTAACCATTTTCCTGTCCCAAGGCTCTCTTCCTTCTGATTCTGCCCTCTCCCCATCTCTTCACTGCATTATGCCTTAGCCTCACAGTCTGACTTTTACCTCTTTCCTCCCTCCCTTGTCACTCTTCCTCTTGATTTATCTCTGCTCTCCTCACCACATATACCCTGCAGTCAATCCTAATGACTAGCCCTTTTCTCTAATTCCTTAGAAAATAGGACATTAAAGCTGGAAGAGACTTTAGAAATCACCTAGTTGAACCTCTGCATTTTACACGTGAGGAAACTAAGACCCAGAGAGAAGTTACTCAAGGTAAGTTACCCAAGAAGTTGCTCAAGGTTACTTGGTTAATGAGTGACAGAGTCTAAACTAGAACCCAGGTCCCTAGCCACATCTCTCCCTGCTTCTCTTTCTCTTCTCCCTACTTACCAAGGGACTTCCTTACCATAAGAATGCACTCCCAAGCCATCCACCGGATGGGCAGCACAGCTCGGCCCTGCACACGATAATAATCCCCAGCATAGAGGTTTCGGCTCATTCCAAAGTCAGCAATCTTGATGGTGAAATGCTCACCCACCAAGCAGTTCCTTGTGGCTAGGTCCCGGTGCACAAAATTGAGTGTGGCAAGATATCGCATACCAGAGGCAATCTGGGCTGCCACATGAAGCAGCATTGTGTAGCTGAAAGATAGCGGGATCCCAGCATCAGAGAGGAAAGTCTCAAGAGCCCCAGGCTGGATAGGGAAGGTTGCCCAAGTTATACTGTCCAGCTCCCTTCCAGTGAAGAGATGGTATGACCCACTCACCAGCGTTGCTCACATCTCTCCAAGGGGCCAGATGGGATTTTCATACCAAACCATCTCCCTGCTCCCACCCACAGAAGGTTTCTATTTATAGGGTTCCAGACTTGTGCTATGAGATTAGGGAAGAGATGACAGGGAAATATGGTGGTCAGGTCCCGGTTCCTTTGTGATTCCAAATATCCCTTCTGTCTACCTGTTCCCAGAGCCTTTAAGCAGACCTCCAGCCTGAAACCTTAGCGGTCTCTTTGCCCTGTTTGGGAGTCTCAGCCTACCTTCTCTCCATAAAATCACAGGTAAAAATCTTAACCTGGGGTCTAGGGACTCCAGAGGGGTCAGAAGATAAATTTCATGGGGATCTGTGAACTTATGTGAGAAAAAAATTACATTTTCATTAACCTCCCCCTGAAAATTAGCATTTCCTTCAGTTATTTAAAAAAATTATTCTGAGAAGGGATCCATAGACTTCACCAGAATTCCAAAAGGTTTCATGACACAGAAAAGGCTAAGAGCCCTGTTATAAATCCTAACATCATAAATCCTTACTAACTCAATGATCCCTGCCATGTTCTACCACTAAAGGATAGAGGATAGGTGTGTGTGTGTGTGTGTGTGTGTGTGTGTGTGTGTGTGTGTTTTGCCAGGCCAGGGTCAGCAAGAGCAACGGCTAACCTTCATTAACCCCTTTTTTTGCTTTAGCCTTGGGGTAGATTACCTGATGGTGGGCCCCTGAGTGACTCCCCCATCTCCTGGGCTGCCATCTACAGCTTTGTCCTCTAATCGGTGGGCACTGAGGAACTGATTAAGGTCACCATTCTCCATGTAGTCAGTAATCATACAGAGGGGGTCATCCTGCACGCACACCCCTAGCAGCCGAATTATATTAGGGTCCTTCAGTCTTGACATGATCTTTACCTCTTTCAGGAAATCATTCCTAGAGAATAGAGGAGAAGATTAGGAAAGGCTCATAAGAGAATTAAACAAATTGATGAATTCCTTCTTTTGGATTCTACCTCCTCCCTTCAGAATCAGCCCCTTCTTCCCCTCACCCTGCAGCCTCTCCCTGGCCTCTGCCAACCTATCCCAAGCCCCACAATGCATTCAAGAGTCTTGCCTGGCATTCTTTGTGGCATCCGGGCGAAGGATCTTGACAGCCACCAGCAAGGGGCGTCCCTTCCTCACATTGAGGGGGAACTCTAGGTTAAGCAGATCCTGGGGACTCTCCACCTCACACAAATGTACCTGTGAAGGGGAGGGAAAGAAGAGAGCTAGGTCACTGGGGAATACTACAAGGATCAAAGAGGTCATGGAGTCAAGAAGTACTGGCATAATGGACCGACTGGGAGCCACAGTCCTAGCTCTACCTACCTGCTCGGTGACTTTGGGCAATTTACTTAACTTCTCTGAATCTCAGTCTGTAAAATAGTCTTAGTAGTACCTGTTTTGCCTACTTCACTGGGTTGTTATAAAGATGAGGAAATATAGCTGAAAGCTCGTTGAAAACTGAATGATACGATACTAGTGTGAGGTGTTACCACCACCATCTGTTGTAGAGCTGCCATTGCCCAGGATGAAGAAAAGAAAAGATGAAGGTGGTTACTCTGGTGCTAATATCACTCAAAAGGTCAGAGGTCAGAGGTCAAAGGAAAGGTCAAGAGTCATGTTAGAGTCCTCTTGATTTTCCCTCTTTACCTCTGTATCCATTCGATGGTCAAACACTGCCCATCGTGACTATGTAGCTTTCTTTCCGCTTGTACAGCCACTATCACAATTCAGATCCTCACCACCTATCACCTAGGCTAGGATTCCAAGGCTGTAGAAATAGCCTCCTAATTTGTTCATTGCTTGCAGTCCTTCCCCCTTCCAGCCCATCCTCTACACAGCTTCCTAAAGAATGTTCCTAAGGCATGGGTCTGACAATGCCACTCCTCTGCTTCACAAGCTCTCTATATCCTGTAGGATAAAATACAACCCCCTCAGCCTGTTCTTTAAGGCCCTCCACCATCTGGCTCAGACCTACCTTTCCTGCCTTATTTGGCATTACTCCCCTTTACATGCCAACCAAATAAGCTTACTAGCTGTTCCCCAAACTGGACAAATATCTCCCGCCTCCCTGCATTTGCACAATCTGTGAGCCCAGCTGTTCACCTTCACACCTGGAGTAACCTCTCCTTACCTCTACCTCTTAGACTCCCTAGCCTCCTTCACAGATCAGCTCAGGCATGAGCTTCCTGGTGAAGCTTTCCCTGGTCCTCCCAATTATTCATACTCTCTTCCTCCACAAATTACCTTGTATTTACTTATCTGTGTACCTGCTGTATCCCCCAAGTAGAACGTAAGCTCCTTGAGGGCAGGTCTTTTCCTTGTTTTTGCCTTTGCATCTCCAGTGCCTTGCACCCAGCAGGAACTTAATAAAAGTTTGCTGAATTGAACCGAATTGAGTTCCTCCTCACCTCCCCGAACTGGCCTTCACCTAGCTTCTCCTTGAAGCGGAGCCGGGATCGGGGGAAATCCCCTCGGGGAGGGCCATCACCTGTAGCCCCTGGAGGCAGTGCAGGGACAGCATAGGTATTTCCCCCAGTGACACCCTGTAGAGTGACGATGTCAGCTTCAGCATAGTGGGGGACGCTGCTCTGGGAGGGTGGAGGCAACAGTGGTGCACATGGCTTCTCTGGTTCCATGTAGTCTCCATGGCAGGCTGCAAGGTAGGACAGAAGAGACGGGCATTGAGAGCAGCTGAAGTAGCCCCAGATTCCTAGTGGCACAGTTCAGAGGTAGGTAGCCATATTCCCCCTCCCCACCAAGGTACCTAAGTGCTCTTACCCCCTTCCCTCCTGCATTCCCCAGGTGAACAGAACCCGGACATCCTCTAGGTCTTTTATTTTCTTGTTTTTCATCTACCCACAAAGGACAATCTAAAGTTAAAAAACAGGTGGGATAAAGATCTGACTTCACTACATAAGGGATGTGACAATAGAACAAGGTGAGCTCTGAAGACCAGAGGGATTTCTTTCCTAAGGATCTTTCAGCAGTAAAGATATTCTTGTATCTATCTGGACAGGAAGGGAGATTTACCCATCCACATTTTTCTAAACCTTAAATTCCCCCACTCAGATTTTCCTCTCACTCAACTGCCCTCCCCTCCCAGCCCTTCAACTCTGACTTTACCATTTCACTATCCCTCCCAAACCTTTACCATTCCAATCCACCAGCCCCAAAGACAGAGTAGAAACAGCAGGGGGCCACAGAGAGGGAACAGAGAATAGAAGAACCCTTTCCTCTACAAATCCTATAACAAGGAATCTAGACACGGGGAAAAGTGTAGACAGGTTAGAGAATTTTCTTTGAGGCTCGGGGGGCCTGGGAGAGACAACAAAGCAAACACAAAGGAGTAGGAGGGGACAGAGAAGGTATGGGATTTGAGGACCTTCAACTCTGAAACTCCATAGAGAAGAAACATAAGGGGAAAGGGGGAGTGCCAGGGGTGGTGGAGCCTCCTCCTATGTAGCTCTAGAGAGAGGGGGAAACCAAAAGATAAGGACTGGGAAGTGACAGAAAGAGTTAAGGCTGTGAAACCACCTTCCTCTTCAAGTATAAAAAGCTAAAGAGAATGTGCTAAAGGAAAAAAGAAAAGGAGAAAGCCAAGAACTCAATCCAAGTGAGTCTTTTCCTCCATTACTCTAAAGAAAGACCTCAAAAAAGGGCAGAAAACAATACAGTAGAACTAAAGGTGCAAGAGTTTTCTCCTCCAGTGCTCTGGAGAGCAGAAGAGGACACGGTTGGGAGCAAAGAAAGCATAAGGAGTCAGAGTCTTTTTCCCACACCACTGTGGAGTGGGGAGCCTGGGGGAACCCAGGGGATGATGGGGCTTACCCTGGGTGTTGGTAGGTTTGGCCCAGGCGGGTGTGGGGGGGCCAAAGCCTCGGGGGGGACAGGCGTAAGTGGCCAGGAGGAGGCGGTAGGCTGGATTGGAGAGCAGCATCGCTGTCGGGAGAAGGAGGGATGGGGGAGACACCGGGAGAGGGTGAGACCGGGGGGGATAGACAAATGAATAGGAGACCAGAGCCTTAACTGATATTTTGATGCCTGAGGCAAGGGGCAAGCAGCATGAATTATATGCCCTGAGATAATGTTTTTAAATTAATGGTATGAAAAAATGTTAAGTAATTAATACAAAGTTATCTCGAGCAGGAGGGGTAACTAGTTACGATTGTGGCTTCTCCACTGTTAAATTCTGGTGCCCAGGGGCAAAACCTGAGTTGCCCCAAATTAGTTATGACTCTGGAGGAGACAAGGGATGGGTAGAGACTAAGAAGACAAGACAGACAGATGGAAGAGACACAGGGGAGGAAGAGTCTAGAAGAACATATGGACAGGCTGACAGAGAAGACATATATCGGGTACAACCGAGAAGTGAGAAGTATGGTCCAAAGAGTTGAGTAGGGGAGACACAAAGACAAGGAAGACATTGGAAAGACTGGTGGGGATGAGATTGACTGACACAAACAATATAGAATGTAAGGGGTGACCAGGAATACAGATGGACCTGAGGAAACAAGGGGATGAATTATGGCATCCTGAAGGAGGCCATAGAGAAAAAACAAGGTAGAAAGTAAAGACAGAGACAATGAGAGAGAGAGACAGACAGACAGAGAGACAGACAGACAGACGGAGAGAGACAGAGACAGAGAAAGAGAGAGACAGAGAGAGATAGAGAGACAGAGAAAGAGAGAGAGAGAGAGCATAGGAGTGGGGGCAGATGGTATTAATCCTTCTCTCTGAAGGCCATACCAGAGCCATTAGGGGCACTGGGAACAGGGTGAGGTGGGTTCCCACGGGGCCGAGGTTCCTGATAAGGGGGTGGTTCTCGAGGTCCTGGACGGTTGTTGATGAGTACAGTGTCCCCAGGGACAGAGAGATGAACTGTCAGCTCCTCCTCTGACACTCGTCGCTCAGCCTGGCAGGAGTCGGGGGAAAACGAGAGAGCCTGGGAGTCAAAGCACACATTGGCCTCTACCACCTTCTACCCACCTAGGTTTTTTCCTAGCTATACCATAACTATTCCCATCAGCTAGGTGGCGTAATGAACTTGGATGACTCCTGACGGAAGACTTGAGTTCAAATCCTTCCTCAGTTCCTTCTGGCTATGTGACACTGGGTCAAATCCCTTAACCTTTCTCTCAACCTCAATTTTCTCATCTGTAAAATGGCTACCATAATAGCCTATATCTCACAGGGCTGTTGTGAGACAACTTATGAAGAGTACTTTATAAATACTTACTATTATCCCCATCTTTTGTCCTGTCCTCCTCCCCATTCATTCCCTTTTAGTCCTGGATCTCATACTCCCTCAAGACACAAACCCCTCCCTGACCTTCCCAAACCCTTGCCCACCTTGCCAAGAAGCCTGCGCCAGTGCTGCCTCCAGAGCATGAAGGCGATGATGAGCAGCAGCAGCAGGATGATGGCCACCAAGCAGCCAATCAAAATGGCTGTGGGGCTGCCCTCTGCTTTGGCCACAGGCTGCTGCCCCCGAGGCTCCAGCTCTGTGCAGAGAGAAGGAGAAAGAAGTCAGAGCTCAAGACTAGGGATGAAAAGGGAATCCAGTAGTTAGGTGGTCCAGCATAATGTAAACTTATCTAGAACAGAAGGTGGTTTTTGGTCTTTATATCCCAAGGGCACAATCTGATGCATTTTATAAACATTTGTTGGATTAAATTCAAGGAGTAGGGAGGAAGGGAAGGACAGACGGCAGGGACATTACCCAAGCTGCTGAAGTTGGTAGAAACTGGGCCTGGGGGCCACCAAGGGGCAGGTGGTCGGGTGCCACCCAAAGCTGGAGAGGATTCATTCACAATATCTGGAGAGAACAAATAGAGAAGAGGGAGTTGGGTAAAGAGAAAAAGGTAACCAAGGAGAGGAGAGATGAAAAGGAAAATATGTGGGGAAGATGAGTTAGATGAGAATAAAACATTCCTCTGAAACATAAGGATCAGAAATGAATTCTGTAGCAGCTGAGAGGAGGCTGTTGGGGAAGTTTGGGGTGGAGAAAGACAGACAGATGGAGGAGACACAGGACAGCATGAGTCCAAAAGAATGAACAGGTAGTTTGACAGAGAAGACACATATTGGGTACAACTGAGGAGTGTGGTCTGAAGATTTGTGGAGACACAAGAATGAAGATAACTGCTAGCAAAACGGATAAAAAGACAAAGAAGACACAAGAAAGACTGGTCGGAGTGGGATGACCAACAAACAATATAGAGTGTAAGCAACAACGAGGAACACAGATGGGCTTGGGGAAACAAGTGGATGAGTTATAAAGGAACACAACAGAACTATACAGGTTGAAATGGTAAGAGAGGAAGGGAGTTGGGGCAGGAGACTTGGGATGTCTCTGTATAAGAACATCTCAGGATATTCTTGGGGGCAAAGGGGAAGAGAAACTGCCAGATGCTGAGGATCTGAGACAGCAGACAAGGGCCATGAACAGTATTATTCCACCATAAATGGGGCTGGGAATGAAGGGTATTGTTGGGGAGACACTTACTAGAAAAGAAGGAGATTTCACTAAGGAGAAGCCAGGACCCAGTAAAACGGAAGCGGCACTGCAGAAATCGACCTACGCGGCCCCCCAACGACACAACCACAGACCGGGCTCTAGGGTCCCCTAGACTTCCTCCTAAGGCTTGATGTACTGGCTCTCCCTCCCAGGCTGTGGCTGGGCTTCGCTTGAAGCGGCATTCTACCCCACCAGGGAGCCGGGCACCCAGGGTGTGCATGTTGTTACAGTGGACCTGAGTAGGAACAAAAGGAAACCAGATCATAACAGAGGGATCTTTCCCGGTTATAGTATCTCTTTATGTCTTTTTCCCACCCACACCCATACCCACACCCCCAACAAAGCCATTATGTCCTTTCTATTTGGGCTTCAGCCACAGAATCCTCACCCGCATAGTCTGGAAGACCCGCAGTTGGTCAAACTCAAATTCCATCTCCACATAGCCACCAGGGAAGCTCTTGTTATGCCATCCTACATAATCATAGCCTGGCCATACTCGCAGCTCCTGGCTCTGCCTGAAGTCATCCAACCCCACCACACCATCTGCCAGTTGGCCCAGGCCTCCATATTGCAACCTGGGTTCAGGGAGGAAAGCAGGGTGAGTAGTTTTTAGAACAGGAATGGGGTGTCTTCTAACACTCTCACCCTTCTTTGAGCTCCGGCCCCTAGGCCCAACACTCTAGCCCTGTTTCCATATCTCCAACTCCAGCCTCATCCCTCAAATGTTAGGGCTTATCTCTACTCCCCCCAGGCCAAACAGCCTTTTCATCTCCTGTCCACAGTGTTTTTTCATTAGGTGCCCTGGACCTACTCTCCATAACTCTCATTTTCCTCCTCAATTTGTTTCCTGCTCCCTCTTTCACCTTTATCATTCTTATCCATGAGTTTGTCTCCCTCCCTCAGACTAGGAAACCAATATTTTTTAAATTATATATATTTTTTTCAATCAGCAAAAAGTCCTTTTCTCCCTCCCACTCTTCCCCCATATTGGGAATGAAAGAAAAACAAAACCCCTTTTACGTATGTGCATAGTAAGCACATTAAATTTCTGCATTGTAGACCCTACATCTCATCCCTGCTTTTTCCTTCCCTCTTGCTCTTCTTCAAAGCCCTAGCTCTACCTCTCCAAGGACCTGCCTCTCTCACCCGCCAACTGTGTGTCCATCGTAGGTTGAATCATTGAGATGCACAGCCTCAGGCAAGTACATAACCTGCCCCACAGGGGCTGTGTAGGAGAGCAGTCCGTCTAAGACAAAATGGAAGGAAATGGAGTTAGAGAGGGGAACCCACATTGTTTACAACTTTTTCTTAACTTTGGGAAAAATATTAAGTTTCCAGCTTATCCATTATTGACCTTTGCAGGCTTGTTATGCATTTCTCCCCTTAATATATTATATGATCTAGCCAGACTGACCGTTATGATCTTCTCACACAACTTTTCCTTTCCCATCTTTCTGACTTTGCACAAACTGTCTGTCCCACATACCTGGAATGATCTCCCACCTGACTTCTGCCTCTTAGAACCCCTAGTTTATAGCTCAATTCATGGGCCACCACCGACATGAGTTCTTTTTGATTCTACCAAGTACAAGCGCTGCCCAGCCCATTACCTTGTGTATATTTTGCCTATAATTACATACATACAAGTTGTCTCCCCTGAAAGAGTGTAAGCACCTTGAGGGCAGGTGGGATGTTTCTTTTGTCTTTGTATCCCCAGCACAGAGACACATAGTAGGCATTTTAAACCACTCATTGGTAGATTGAAATTTTTTTTCACAACCATTCCATTAGGCCCACTGATACGGCTACTGGTAATTTCAATTTTTTCCCCGTGGTGAATGAGAGGTTTAGTACCCCTCTCTTTCCCTGAGGACATAATGCAGTGGTTTTAGGGCTCTCTCTAAAACAAGAAACCCAAATTTTAGATCCCCCCAGGAAGAGGTGTGGAACTCACCCCTCCAGAGGCAGCCATATAACTCCACTCGAAGACAAACACTCATGACTCTGTCAGCCCTGGGGTAGAATCGGACGAGACGGGCCACCATGGGGGGTCCCAGATCCTTCAACACCACTCCACCGGTGTCCTCATTCCCTGAGATCACCTGGGGCAGGGGTGAAGTAGGGATGAGAAGAGGCATAGGGCTCAGAGATGGAATGGATGGGAAAGCCAGATTCTTGGCTCTAATTCCCATACTGTCTGCTCACTGACCCCCATCTCCAACCTAGAGTACCATTTCAGAGCAGGGAGGGAAGCGTGAAAGAAATACCAGACTGAGAGTCAAGGGACATGGATCTACCTCCAACTAGCTGTGTGACCTTGGGCAAACCAGTTCATGTCTCTCAGCCTCAGGGTCCTCATCTGCAAAACGAGGGGGTTGGTCTAGATCAGTAGTGTCGAACTCAGATAGAAATGGGAGGTCACTAAACCATGCATAAGGATCCTGGCAGGCTGCATACTGACTTAGAAAACCACAAATTAACATCATCTATGCTCTATTGTACGGCTGCACTAAGGAGTGCTGGCCAAAGGCCTGTTGGCCTGGGGGGTTGACACATCTGGTCTAGATGATCTCTAAAATCTTCCAACTTTATGATTTTTTTTCTCTATTCTCTGTTCCTTTCCCCAATTCCACCTTCTCTTTGCCTGACTCAATTGACTTTTTTACCTCTCCCCTACACAGAATCTGTCCTCCTGCTCCCAGATGCCATGTCTACATGCTTTCTATAACCCCAATCTCCTCTATCAATTATCCCCCTCCCCTGCCTCTCTTCACCTCCTGGCCCCATCGGTCCTTCCAGTCCATCCATCGGTGACCATCGCGGGAGTATCTCAGCCGGTAACTAGGAGAGAACTCCTTGCCCAACCCCCCAGCATGCCGTCCTTGGGTCCCCACCAGGGCCACCAAGTGGAGCCGTCGAAGGTCCACCTGCAGGTACTCTGATTCCATTGGAAACACTGGCCCTGCTGGACACCACGCCCCATCTCCGTCGCTGCTCTCCAATCTGGAAGGAAGACAGAGGGACTTGAGTTAGTGTTTGGAATCCCAGGGATGGATTTATTACTAGACAGGCTCCCCTGTTACAGAGGTTTACTGTCATTATAATGCTCCTTGGCTTCATGGTATTACTGTAAGATCTCCAGTATTAGTGAGCCTACTGAAATGGCTTTCGGTTTCAACTGGGTCTCCAAAAGAAAAGAAGAGGAGGAGCCTCTGGAGGAGAAAAGTTAGAGACAGACAGGAAGGATCATAGAAAAACTGTTGTTTTCTGTTTGGGAGGAACTATGTGATGAGGGTACCTGCTATGTCGAGCAGCAGTGGAATCTGACCAGGAACTAGAGGCTGAGATGTCGCTGTCAGGAATGGTTCGGTCTTGCATACCCAGGGCATAGCGGCATTTGGCTGCATGGACGTAAGAGATAGAAACAGCAATGAGTACCACTAAATTTCCCCCTCCAGAGATCCTCTCCCCTCAGAGAACTAGATATCTAGCCTCCTCACCAGGGTCAAAGTGTCCCTCCATGTCAGCATTTTCAGCTGCTATCAGTATCACTGGCAGCAAAGACAACAGGATAAGCAGCCCCATGGCTCCAGATCCCATAGCCCTATGGTGGAGGGAACAGCATCTCTGCTGGAAGAGAGGAGAAAGAACAGAGAGATCTCAGCTAAGAGAAATAGTACAAAAAGACAAAAAAAAAAAAAGGAGAGAGTTTTTAATCCCTAGCTTTGGAGCCCACTTTCTCCACTCCCTACATATGTCCTAGACAGCTATCGCTCTAAGTGTCTGCTTCCTAACCTTCATTGAATTCAAGCATTCTGTCCCCAGACTCAAAGCTACCAAGTCCTTGCAGCTCCCTTTAGCACTGGCTCCCTTCAGGTATATGTCATCTCATTTACAAGCACCTCTTTCTCTTAGGAACACAGGCAGTTCTAACCACTACTTCCTTCAAGCCCAAGGTGCTGTGGCTCCCCAGTTCTATCCAGTTAGTCCTTACTCTTTTTCTGGGACCCAGACATCCTGCTGCCTCATCATTTCCCCCCTCCCCATCTCTCTTAAGGAGAAATCCAGAGTTGAAGAAAATTTAGTTGTCCTGGAGATAGGGGGAAGGGTTTAAAGGGAGTTTCCCCTAGGTTCCCCCCAGAAGGTAGGAGGAGTGGGGAGAAGGGATACTCCCTCGTTCCTTTGTCCTTCCTCAGCTGCTCCCACAATGCCCTGGGGCAGGAATGTAAGAGGCAGCTGAAACCCCAGGCTCTGAGACAGCAGCTGAGGGGATGGGTGAGGGGGTGGGAGTGGTAGGGGGAGAGCCAGAGACAGAGACTAGAAAGCAGGATGCTTGGGTTCCTGAGGTGAGCATAAGCTAGGGAGGAGGGAGAGGCAGGGAGAAAGGAGCAGGCCATTGGAATCCCAGGAGTTCTGTATATTGGATTCCTGGGTCCTATTCTCCACCCCCATCCCTTGGGAACAGCAGGGCCCTTGTTTCCTTGAGTAACCTTCATGCCCAGCCCTGGGTGAGTCATTGCTGGCACCGAGACCAGACAGAGACTGAGACAGAGCCCCCAGCAGAGATACAGAGACACAGAACAGAAGGCAGAGAGAAAAACACCAAGAGACACACAGAATGAAAGGCCAAGACAGAGATAGAGAGGTTGATTCAAAAAGACACACAGAAAGACTTATATACAGACACCAAGAACAAGGAATCCTGAGACCTGTAATGACCTCCATCTCTCCCTAGGGAATGGAGACACGGATTCAGACCTAGACCCTCTCAGAGAGAGCCGGCCCAGAATAACCCTTCCTGTCAACCCAAAAGCCAATTATATCCCAGGATGAGGACACCCTGCCATCTTCCACTCCATCCAGCCACCCCCTAGTCACTGACACACACAGTTCCCTATACACACACTTGCTCAGACCCATATCCATACTGTAAACACAGAGACAAACACAGCATCATGCAAGCACATGTGGATCTGCATATGCATACAGACATAATGTGGCAAACATCATACCCTGACATAGGTATACAGGTTTGAAGACCTGTATGTGACATTATTTATATAGTGTGTTTCTTCCATCATCTCATTTGGACCCAACTACAGCTCTCTCACATGCACATATCAAACCCCTATAGATCCAGAGACATGCACCCCCATACCCTCATACTGACATTAACTCTTAACCACAAATAAGACTCGTAACAAATCTGATTTCATTAATAAGTAAATAAGAGATAAATGCTGGGGTAAATAATAAAACATGAGATGCACAACAGCAATAAAAGCCTAGCAAAAGAAATCTCTTGTACACAAATACACAAAAACACAAAGAATAAGGAGCTTCAGCCCCTCGGTACATATACTATAGGCCCAAGAAACAGATGGGGAAAGAAGAGAAACCTGGGAGGAAAAGAAAAGGGGGAAAAGTAACTAAACATTCTTCCTTATTTTTACTACTTCCCCTGGGTCTCTTCCCCCAATTCCAACAACTCCTGCTTTAATAATCTCCAGGTCCTCCAGAAATGCCAGTCTTTGCTCTAATCAGTTGGAGCTCTGGAGAGGCTTGAGGGGCTAGCCTATGCACGTGTACAGCCAACTGTACAGTACCTTAGTTTGTCTAGGGTTTGGGTGGGGGCAGAAACTTCTGAGGCTGTCATTTGGTCCCAGGGGTGGGCAACTTGCAGCCTTGAGGCCACATGCAGCCCTCTAGGTCCTCAAGTGCAGCCCTTCAACTCCAAACTTCACAGAACAAAACCTTTCATTAAAGGATGTAAGGTGTAACTGTTATACCATCATCCTAAGGCAGATTCTTGGAGTACGATTGGGCTATTGGTAGACACTGGTTTTGTTTGTTTAGTTTGGGGTTTTTTGGTATATATTGTTGAGAGTAGTTTAGGGAGAGGAGTTATTAGTAAGAATGTGCTATCATCTACATCATGCCTATTCTCTAAAGGAGTATCTATCCCAAGTCTCTATTCTGGGCCCTCCTCTTTTCCTGCTATACTCTGGTAACCTCATTAGCTCCCGTGGGTTCAAATACCATCCCTACGCAGATAATTCCTAGTATGGTTTAGTGGATGCAGTGCTGGACTTGAGGTCAGGAAGACCTGGGTTCAAATCCTCCCTAGGATGCTTACTAGCTATGTGACCCTAAGCAAATCACTTAACCTCTCTGGGTTTCACTTTCCTCTTCTATAAAAAGGGGGAGTTGTATTTGATGATCTCTAATAGACCCATCCCCTAAGATTCTTTCCAGCTCTAAAAAGGTGATCCTATGCTCCCATGACAGGGGTAGCCAGAGGGCAAAACAGATCTTGCTTTGGAGGAAAGGAAGGAGGGCAACATTTTAGGGGGGTTCTCCAGCTGAATATGCCCTGTTTGGCATGGCATGAATGCTGAACACTGAGGAAATGCCCCCAGAGAAGTTCCGGGATGTGTCTGTGGCAGAGAAAGACAGGAGGGCTCTCAGTGGACAGGAAACTAGTCTGAAGGGTAGTGGTTGGGACAGGGATGCTAGACCGAAATAGTCTGATCGAACCAAGTAGAAACAATAAGCATCCTGTGTCCCAAACCCCAGACCCTCTCCCTTTAGCTACCACTTCCCTCCTAGGACCCAGGGGTCCCACCCTATCAGGTTTCTGTTCTCTCTATCAGGAAGTCCTCCCCCATCACTCCCTACCTCTCCTCCCTCTTTCTGGAAGACCCAGGCTTCCTGCCTCTGATAGCCCAGCCTCTTCAGTAGTTGGGCCCTGCCAAGCAGGAGGTGGGGGAGGAGAGAAGGGAAGGAGCCCAGAGAGGGAGGCGCCAGTCAGGCTCGGGTGTCAGGAGGTGGTTCCCAGGAGCAGCTGTTGGGGGGCCTTTTCTGGGGAGAGTATCCAAGAGCTGGAGCTTCTCAGGGCCCAGGGAGCAAACTCCCTCCTCCTACAACTCAGCTACCTATTTGCCTTCCTTTTTCTCTTCCTTTACCTTACCTTTCTCTTCTCTCTTCTCCCTGTTCCCTTTCCCTCCCTTTTCTCTTATACTGCCATCTGCAGCTCCTAAATTCCTCCCTACCCCAGCTTGCCTTGTATCTTTTCCACTACTTTTACATCCCTTTCTCATCACTGCCCCTTTTGCTCTAACCCTTCCCTGGCCCCCTAGGACTCCTTTTCCACTCCACGGATTCCATTTCTCATCTGCACTGGCCACTCCCCTCCCCAGCCCTCTTCTCCCTTCCCCCACCTCCTTGTAGGCTTCTACTGCACTGCACCCAGCTCACAGCCTACATTTGTTTTCACCCCAACCCCACCTAGACCCCATAACTTTGCTGCTCTTCTCCTCTCTAATGTTTCCACTTTCCCCTTTTCCCCCAAACAGCAGGCTTAGAGCAGTGGTGTCAAAGGCGGAGAGCCAGGCTAGAAGAGGTAATCTCTTCTTTCTGGCTCCTCCTTTTCTGGGCTCAGTTCCAAAAGAGGGGTGTGAGCAGGAGAGGCCCCCAGGGCAGGTGGGAAGGAGCAGGTTCTTGCAGGCCCAGCCTAGAACTGAGCACACCCAAAGCACCCAATGGGGGAGGGGCACAATGTCCCACCTGCCTGTCCCTTTCCTAGTTACTTGCCTTTCTGTGGGACTTCAGTGTGCTTTCTCTTGGCCATATAATCTCATCTAACATCATTTCATAAAGGCTTCCGTTATGGACAAAATATCAGTCTATTAGTCAACTAACCACTGGTTCTTCCCACTCTCCCACCCTACCTACTCTCACCACTACCACTCCCCAGCCAGAGGTCCCAGCTCCAATCAGGTAAAGTATCCTTGTGTCCATTCCCTATGCCCTGGTTCTCAAACCAGGGTCCAGGTCTCCTGACCCCAGCAAGCCCAACCAGTCACGGCTTCTGGGAGCAGTATCTGGTGGTAGCCCCAGGATCTCAATGTTTAGAATATACTGTCTAAATATAGAACCCTGGGCCAGGAGGAGTGAGACAGTGAGAAGACTAAGACAGATACAAGGAGAGAGGAACACACGAAGTGAAGAATAAATGTTGAGAAAGAAGATAATGAAGTAGGGAAAAGGCAGTCTCTTAACTGGACTGACATAAAGAGAAAGGGGAGAGGGAAGAACACGGGGAAGTGGGGAAGATCCATTCTGCCCCGCGCCTCGACACTCACCTTAACCAGGTTTAGACCTCTTTCCCCCGCCCCCACGCACACCCAGACCTATACACAGATCCTACACCTACATGCCGGTGATACATAGTCCCCTTGATAATTATGTCATCAGAGAAAAAGTTCACACCTGTTCCTAGAGGCACACAGATAACAAGTCTCAAGAGAGAAATGTTAAGTCCCAGTCAGAAACTGGTACAGAAAAGCAGACGGGAAGACACAAAAAGGCTGACACTCTCACACCTGAACACAAACTCCACAGCACACACTAACACAGACGGACAGACATACCCACTTCCCACCCTATGCGGTCCAACCCAAAGCATTCATACCACTCCAGAGAAGAGATCGGCAGGCAGATGGGGAAACTGGGTTCCCCGAGAGGCCAGACAAGGAGAGGCAGGGAGGACGGGAGGCGGACCTGAGCAGGAGGGAGGGGCTAGGTCCTAGAATAGGTAACCACACCTCAGCCTCCACCCCCATCCTCCTTTTCCAGGGGGCCGGAGACGACTAGAATCCTGGCAGGCAGATGGAACAGCAACAAGGAGAAAGGGAAACTCCAGTGAGGGAGGACATAAAGCCAGAGCCAGACTTTTAAGGAATGGAGCTCGAGCCCCTCACACTCCACTGAGACATTCCCCACTCCAGACCAATCTTGACCCTGGGCTCATGATAAGGCAAAGCCAGACAGAGAGGGGTCAAGGTGAGAAAAGGAGATCTGGGGACCAGGAAGGCTATAAACCTAGCCTGGCCCCAGTCCCCTAGCAGTCCCTGGGCTGAGATGCTCACTCATCTTAACTCCTTCCAGAGCACCCCAGCCTAGGGCCAGGGACTGGGGGCAGACAGCCTGGGTGGGGGGGGAGGGGGAAGAGTGGGAAGGGGAAGTATGCTGAGCCAAGCGGAGTCAAGTGACAAGGGAAAGGAGGCTGGAGCCAACTGGAATGTAAGACTGGAGCCGAGATTCCCAGGGGCGGGAGAGGGGAGAGCCCAGGAATACAGATGGCTCCAGAGTGAGCCAAAGGACCCCAATTTCCCCATATGGAGAGTCTTGATGTCCTCATTCCCACCTCCCTAGAGTCCTCATAGCCTCTCCACCCCATCTTAGAGGCTCCCGTGTCATCATCCCAAGCCCTTTTTCTCTCCCCACAAGCCCTCATGTCTTCGTATCATCTCAGTTCCCCTAAGGACCCTATGTTTCTCCAGTTCTACACAGCCACATCTTATTTGCCAGGAGTTCCCATGTCCTTGGCTAGCTTTATCTTGCCAGGCAGCAAGCTTCAATTGGCACTGCAGAAAAACAAAAGGGGCTGGACTGAGTAGGTCCAAAGTCCTAGCTCCATCACTAACAGTGTGACCTTGGGCAAGTCATGCCTAGAATAGCTCTATGGGCCTCAGTTTCCCCACCTGTTAAAGGAGATGAATGGACTAGATGATTTATAAGGTGTCCTCAGGCTCTAGCAATCTATGAATTTACTGCCCATGGGGGAGTGCACAGCTGTGTCAGAGAAAGCAACTGGAGAAGCTAAAGGCTGGGGAGGGGGCAATAGGAGAGTGAAGCTCCTAGCTCAGTAGACCACCCAACCACTGTTGGAAAACATCAAGAAGAAGGAGAGATCAGGCCTGGATGGACCTCCCATAATGGGCTAGATTTCCTCCTGGAGATGCAGCTGGCTCTGGGGAGAAGCAGGAAAACAGCTGGGGGCCAGAGAGCAAAGGAGCCTTCATATAAAAGGTATTTGGGGGGGGGGTGGAGGAGGGGGGGGTGGTAGTAACCAAACTAGGAAGGCCTGATACACGGATCACTGAACCATGCTTTGGTCCTACTTGAAAGAAAATAAAATAAGGACCGCAGATAAAGGAGAGGAGTTTGAGGGAGAGTGAAATGGAGAGATAAAAAACAGAGAAAAAGGAAAGAGGAGAGGCTGAGGAACAGAAAGGTGAGAAAGAAGGAAGGGGTGAGTCGGAGGTCCCCAAAGAAAGTAGGGGAAGTAAAAGAGGAAGGAGCAAAGGAACAACTGAGGAAGACAGGTGTGGAGAAATAGGGTGAGGCTAAGAGAATTCTATGAAATTTCAGAGGACTGTTAGGTGCTAGTGAACACAAAAAGCACCTGCTTTCATGGAAATCACAATCTAATAAAGAGCTGTAACATACACAAATATCTATACACACAAAGTTACTTTAGTGAAGTGAAAAGAGAAGTGAAAACAAAGATGTGAGATCCCAAAAAGGAACTGCTCCCTGGTGTAGAGAGCAGGGAGTAAGAGGAGGAAACGGGGAGGCTTCATAGCCAAGCAACAGTTACATTACTCTCTGAAGGATGAGGAAGAATTCAACAGAGGGGAAAGCATTCCAGGCATACAATACCCTGTGAGTAAAAGCACAGAGGTAGAAAATTCCAAGCCATGTACAGTGGGTCCAATTTGATTGCAGCATAGAATATTCCAAGGGGGAGGGGAGGAAAGTAGTATAAAAGAAGGCTAAGATGGATGGGCGGTATATGGAGGTTCTTGAATACTAAGGAGGTTGAACTTTTTAGATAATAGGGAACCATGGGAGGGTTTTGAGCAAAGGAGTGACGTGGCCAGCTCAATATAAAAGCAAGATTAGTTTAATAACCCTTTGAAGGAATGATTGGAGGGAGAGCATAGTAAAAGGGTGAGAGACTGAGAAAAATGGGGGTGTGTGTAAAAGCAATAAACAGAGGGCAGCAATAGCTGAGGGGGGGGGAGCAAGGGGAATGAAAAAGAGTGACTAGGAGCAAGAAAGGAGGTAATAGGATAGAGAAGACAGGGAGACTAAGAGAAAACAGGGGGGAAGATGAAGGATATCGAGGTTGAAGATGAGGTCACACAGATCCTCAACCTGGTAGCATCCTAGCCACCTCAGCTCCCAACCCCCATCCCTTTCCCCAGCATGATTCCCCACACCCAAACTCTGTTCCACATTCCCTACTTCCCTTGTCCCGTTTCAGCTCCCATCCACTCCTGCTACCTTCTTTCCCCAACCCAATCTTTTCTCCCCTCCGCCCTTCTTTTCCAGGCAGTCACTTGGTCTGTCCCTCCCTTTCTGTCTGTCCCTCCTCCTAGAGAGGGACATCCAAAGTGCAGTCCTGATTTCCACCCCCCAGATCACTCACCCATTCATTCCCCCACCTCTGACCTGTGGCTGGGCTCAGGGATCCCCTGGGTCCTTTCCGTTTAGGCCCTGAATTTGGAGGGGGGGTGCCTGCCGTGGGGCCCCAGGGCCTCCCGGTTCCTTGGCTTTGTCCACTCAGGGCGGTGCTTAGTCCCAGCACAGGATCCTGGGAGCAGCTGCCCGGACCAGCTGCGGCCGGCTTTGCGGTGGTCATGGCAACGCCAGTCCCATACCCCTCTTCCAAGCCTTCTCAGCCCCCGCTGGGAGAGAATAGTGCTAAGAGCCAGGCAAAGTGGGGGAGGGCAAGGTCAGGGGGAGAAAAGCTGGAGAAGAAAGGAGAGTGTACGGGGGCAAAAAACAATAGAACAGCTAGACAAAGCGACAGCTTGGACAAAGGGAGACATTTTGCAAGAGGCAGAGAACGTGTGTGGCCCTTTTTATTCAGTCAGCAAGATGAGGGAGGCTGTAGGATTGACACAGGTAAGGGTTTCAGTCAAGAATCCACTCCATAGGCTGAAAGAAGCAGCCTTTGCACAGAAGAGACGGGAATTTGGTGGTAATGCATAGTGGGGATGGCAGCTCCCAGAATCACTGAACATCTGGGATGGGAAGGACTGTCCAACTTCTCTACCAGATAGGAATCTTCCAATATGGCAAACTCTACAAGTGGCCATCCAAACCCTAATGAAAGATCTCCGGAGAGGGTGAACCTTCCTCCTTCCAAGCCAGCCCATTACACTTTTGGACAGTGTTAAAAGGTTTTCGTTAAATCGAAACTGGAATTTGAATCTTTGCAACATACATCCATTCGTCCTGATTCTGCCCTGTGTGGCCAAACTGGACAAGTCTGATGCCTGTACCACATGATAACCTTGTGAATACCTGAATATAGTTACTAAGTGTCCCCTGAGGCTTTTCTTCTGGCTTCATATTTTATCCCTGGAAAGTTTGTTCCTTTGCCTCTGAGTTATAGAAAACCAGGGTCACCTGGGTTCTATGGTTTATGTCTGAGTCCTAGTGGATAGATAAGGGTAGTGCTTAAGCAGGGCCCCTCCAAAAACTATAGTGAGGAAAACGGGGCCACAAGATGATAAAGTCTCTCAATTAACTCTGAGGGGTCAACTCTTGGCTTGTTTATGCCCACAAGTGATGTGATCATCAGTATTTTTAACTGTAACTATAGTTTCTGTATTTTCCAAGTCAAAATACCATTCCCTAGGCACTACTCCTCTATGGAGGATGTCTATTAGAATATAAGCTTCTCCCCAAAGAGATCAAAGAAAGTGGAAAAGGGTCTATCTGTACCTCAATATTTTTTTTTAAGCTGGGCAATTGGGGTTAAGTGACTTGCCCAAGGTCATACAGCTAGTACATGTGTCAAGTGTCTGAGGCCACATTTGAATTCAGGTCCTTCTGACTCCAGGGCTGGTGCTCTACTCACTGTGCCACCTAGCTGCCCTGTACCTCAATATTTTTAGAAGCTCTTTTTGAACTATAAACAGAAGATGCCCATCAATTAAAAGACGGCTGAACAAATTGTGGCACATGAGTGGTATATAAAAGAATTATGGTATATGTAATAGCGTAATACCATAAGAAATGATGAATGGTATGGTTTCTGAGAATCCTGGCAAACATATAACTTGATGCAAATTAAAAGTGAGCAGAACTTTGAAAGAACTTTTAAAAAACTGATTAATAGTCAACCACAAGTCTCAAGGATCAGTGGTGAAGAATACTACCCACCTCCCAACAGAGAGGTGATGGAATCAAGGTACAGAATGAAATATGTTTATGGACATTGAAAATGTGTAGATTTGTTTTGCTTGACTATGCTTATTTGTTACAAAGAAGTGTTTTTATTTTTTTTTTTATTTTGGGGGAAAGGGGAAGCTAGCAATAGCATTGCTTGAAAAAAGAAAGAAAGAAAAAAAAGGGTCTTTAAAGCAATTTTTAAAAATACAGAAGAGACCGAAAGAAAATACAGAGGAGGGTTATCACTATAGTAAATGTACTCAAAACTATGCCGTACAAGGATCAATATAATATCTTCAGTTTGTTTAGCCAGGAGAAGACAAAACTTAGGAGGAACATTTAGGAAGATTGTTGTCTTTGAGTTGTCTTCTGATCTTTTAATTGTCAAATGTGGTGACCTTTTTTCAGTCCGTTTTGACCTCTGGGCAGCATGACACTTGATCACCCTCTACTCTTGGGCATTCTATCTTCTCTGTGCTTTTGTGCCACTGCTTCCTTTCCCTTGGTTCTCCTTCTAATCGTTCTTCTATCACTCCTTCTCAGTCTCCTTTACAGGCTCATCATTCTTTATCATGAGTCTTAACAGTAGGTGTACTGCTACAACTCTGCCCTGGGTCATTCTCTATTCTTTCTCTATACTTTTTCTCTTGGTGACTTCATCAGCTCCCATAGGTTTAATTGTCATCTCTACTCTGATGACTTCCAGATCTGTATATCAAGCCCTAATCTCTCTCCTAAGCTCCAGTCCCACATCACAAACTGCCTATGGGACATTCAGAACTGGATTTCCATAGGCATCATTATGTACAGAACTCATTAACTTTTCCCCCAAACCCACCCTTCTTCTAACCCTATATCTATCTAGGGTGTCACTCAATTTAACAACATCTAAGTCACCCTCCACTTGTTATTCTCCCCCCATATCCAATCAGGTGCCAAATCTTGTCATTTCTATCTCCACAGTACTTGTCTTATCTGTTCACTCATATGGCCACTCCCCCTTGTTCAAGCCCTTATAACTTCTTGCCTGAATTATTTCAGCCGCTTCTTAACTTGTGTACCTGCCTCATCTCTCCCAACTGTAACCTATCTTTCAAATAACTGCCAAAGTGATTTTCCACTTTACTCAATATTCTCCAGAGGCAGGGGCGGAGCCAAGATGGCAGCTGGAAAGCAGGGTCTTGCGTGAGCTCCCCCTCAGGTCCCTCCAAAAACCTATAAAAATGGCTCTGAACAAATTCTAGAGCTGCAGAACCCACGGAATAGTGGAGGGAAGCAGGGCTCCAGCCCAGGACAGCCTGGATGGTCACTGGGTAAGGTCTATCGCACCATGCTGGGAGCAGAGCTGAGCAGAGCCCAGCATGAGCCATGCCCAGACCAATCAGACCCGGGAGCCAGGCGGAACAGGCCTTAGTGCCCTGAATCAGTGAGCTGTGGCAGTTACCAGATTTCTCAAACCACAAACACCAAAGACAACAGAGAAGGTTAGTGCGAAAAGCTGCAGGGACAGAGTGAAAGGAGTTCGCAGTTCGGCCACCATCCCAGGGGGTAGCAGAGGTGGTGCAGCTCTGAGGACAGAACTACAGCTGCAATTGCTTCCAGCCCCAGGCCCACCTGGTGGGAGGAATTAAGTGGTGGATCAGAGCAGGAGTGCAGAGCCTGCTTAAGATCTGAGTCAAGATCCGGGTAGGCAGTTCTTGGAAGAGGAGGAGCGCTGGTGTGGCAGAGCCTGCTGTGTAGAAATAGCTCTGAAAACAACAGTGCAGCCCCTCAAGCGTGAGACAAAGTACTCTCTACTCTACAAGCAGTCATACCCCGACAAAAAAACTCAAGGGTCAAGTAGTTGGCTGGGAACATGGCCAGGCAGCAAAAATGGACTCAGATTCAGACTCTGACTTCGGAATCTTTCTTTGGTGACAAAGAGGACCAAAGCATACAGCCAGAAGAAGTCAACAAAGTCAAAGAGCCTACATCAAAAGCCTCCAAGAAAAACACGAACTGGTCTCAGGCCATGAAAGAGCTCGAAAAGGATATGGAAAAGCAAGTTAGAGAAGTAGAAGAAAAATTGGGAAGAGAAATGAGAGTGATGCAAGAAAACCATGAAAAACAAGTCAATGACTTGCTAAAGGAGACCCAAAAAAATATCGAAGAAAATAACAGCTTAAAAAATATACTAACTCAAATGGCAAAAGAGCTCCAAAAAGCCAGTGAGGAGAAGAATGCCTTGAAAGGCAGAATTAGCCAAATGGAAAAGGAGGTCCAAAAGACCACTGAAGAAAATACTTACTTAAAAATCAGATTTGGAGCAAGTAGAAGCTAGTGACTTTATGAGAAATCAAGATATTATAAAACAGAACCACAGGAATGAAAAAATGGAAGACAACGTGAAATATCTCATTGGAAAAACCACTGACCTGGAAAATAGATCCAGGAGAGATAATTTAAAAATTATTAGACTACCTGAAAGCCATGATCAAAAAAAGAGCCTAGATATCGTCTTTCAAGAAATTATCAAGGAGAACTGCCCTGATATTCTAGAGCCAGAGGGTAAAATAGAAACTGAAAGAATCCACTGATTGCCTCCTGAAAAAGATCCCAAAAGGAAAACTCCTAGGAATATTTTCGCCAAATTCCAGAGCTCCCAGGTCAAGGAGAAAATACTGCAAGCAGCCAGAAAGAAACAATTTGAGTATTGTGGAAACATAATCAGAATAACCCAAGATCTAGCAGCTTCTACATTAAGGGATCAAAGGGCTTGGAATATGATATTCTGGAGGTCAATGGAGCTAGGATTAAAACCTACCCAGCAAAACTGAGTATCATGCTCCAAGGCAAAATATGGATTTTCAATAAAATAGAGGACTTTCAAGCTTTCCCAGTGAAAAAACCAGAGCTGAATAGAAAATTTGACTTTCAAATACAAGAATCAAGAGAAGCACGAAAAGGTAAACAAGAAAGAGAAATCATAAGGGACTTACTAAAATTGAACTGTTTTGTTTACACTCCCACATGGAAAGATGACATGTATAATTCATGAGACCTCAGTATTAGGGTAGCTGAAGAGAATATACATACATATAGGCAGAGGGCACAGGGTGAGTTGAATATGAAGGGATGATATCTAAAAAAATAAAATCAAATTACTGGATGAGAGAGGAATATATTGAGAGAGGGAGAAAGGGAGAGATAGAATGGGGTAAATTATCTCACATAAAAGTGGCAAGAAAAAGCAGTTCTGTTGGAAGGGAAGAGGGGCAGGTGAGAGGGAATAAGTGAATCTTGCTCTCATCAGATTTGACCTGAGGAGGGAATAACATACACACTCAATTGGGTATCTTACCCCCACAGGAAAGAAGGAGGAAGGAAATAAAAAAGGGGGGGATGATAGAAGGGAGGGCAGATGGGGGAGGAGGTAATCAAAAGCAAACACTTTTGAAAAGGGACAGGGTCAAGGGAGAAAATTGAATAAAGGGGGATAGGATAGGAAGGAGCAAAATATAGTTAGTCTTTCACAACATGAGTATTGTGGAAGGGTTTTGCATAATGATACATGTGTGGCCTATGTTGAATTGCTTGTCTTCTTAGGGAGGGTGGGTAGGGAGGGAAGAGGGGAGAGAATTTGGATAAAAGCAGATGTTCAAAAAAAAAAAAGTTTTTGCATGCCACTAGGAAATAAGATATACAGGCAATGGGGCATAAAAATCTGTCTTGCCCTACAAGAAAGTAAGGGAAAAGGGGATGGGGGGGAGTGGGTTGACAGAAGGGAGGGTTGACTGGGGAATGGGGTAATCAGAATATATGCCATCTTGGAATGGGGGGGGAGGGTAGAAATGGGGAGAAAATTTGTAATTCAAACTCTTGTGAAAATTAATGCTGAAAACTAAAAATATTAAATAAATAAATAATGATCTTAAAAAGACAAAAAATATTCTCCAGAGGCTCCCTATTACCTCTAGAATTAAATATAAACCTCTCAGTCTGGCATTGTGAAAAGCTGGCCCCAACTTACCCTTCCAGCCTTATCATATATTAGTCCCCTTCACATTCAACCAAATTAGCCTTTTTATTATTTCTCATAAAAGGTACTTTATCCCCCATCTCAATGCCTTTGCATTGGCTATCCTCCATTTCTGTAATGCATTCCTTCTTCACCTCCATCTCTTAAAACCCCTAGTTTCCTTCAAAGATCAGATCAAATACCATTTCCTATAGTAAAGCTTTTCTGTCCCTTCTATTACTAGTACTTCCCTGCCCCCTCCCTCTTAAAATTTTATCTTGAATCTGTTTTGAATATACAATGCCTGGAATATAGCTGTTGTCATTTGTCCTTCATTTTGAAGAGGACAAACATGTCATGGGTGATGTCTTAACTCTTGAGTGATTTGGAAGCAGAGTCATATGAAGTCATCAGCTTCACTTTCTCTTTTTTAGGTAATATTTCATTTTCCCAAATTACATGTTAAAACAATTTTAAGACATTTAAAAAAAGTTTTGAGTTCCAAATTCTGTAACCACTCTCTCTTCCAGAATCATCACAGTCCAGTGGCAAGGCAAGGACCACTGGCAATGGCCAGAGATGCAATGGATGATTTGGGAGTCTTCTGATGTCTGATCAAGCTCTAAGTACTCCACAGTGCTGGCTTTGGCTGCCTTCATGGCCACTGGAGCAAATTGTTCTCATCTTTCCATTCCACTAGGGGAAGTCTTCACTTGCTTGGAGAAGACATTCTCCTAACTCACCAATGGGTTTGAGGCCAGTCAGTTACTGTCACCCTGGTTTAGCCCACCTGCCAAGACAGTTTTACCAGAGTGTGACCACTGCACATGCTATAGCTTCTTGGACCCACAGGTGAGGTTTGAGTGAAAGATGAGAGCAGCCCTAAAAAAAGAGTCCCCACACCAGAGGTGCTAGTCCTCCCTGAATACCCCATATATCCCTGGCATATGGTATGTGCTAAATGAATTCTTTATCTCTCTTACCTATCTCTGTATATATATGCATATGTTTGTGAACATGCTGTGTCTTCCAAAAAAGATTGTAAGATCCTTAAGGGCACAAATTGTTTCACTGTTATCTTTGTATCTCTAAGACCTGGCATAGTTTTTGGCACACAACTATCATTTAATTAATATTTGTTGATTTAGTATTTGAAGGGCTATAATGTTGAAAATATATTAGACTTGTTCATTGGTGGACCGGAGCTATGGGTAAATGTTACAGGAATGAAATTTAAGGCTTGATACAAGAAAAAATTCCTAGCAAGTCAAGCTGGCCAAAAATGGAATTAGTTGCCTCTGAAAATAGTTACCTCAGAAAATCATCCTAATTGCTGATTTTGAAAGGGAGACTGGAAGACCATATATCAAAAGGAATTCTTGATCCCTTAACAGGATGGGTTAAATGGTTTCTGGGTTCTCTTACTGTTCTGAGTTTTTATAATTATCTTGTGCAGTAGATAGGAGAGGGATTATTCATCACCATCTTGCCAATGCAGAAACAGCTATTTTAACCATATAGAAAGGTAACTATTTACTTTGGTGCGTTCATAAAGGGAAGTGATGTGAAGTGGAAAGAGTATTGAACTTGGAGTCACTGAAGCTGAGTTTGAATCCCAGCTCTGCCACTTAATACCTGGGTAAAATCAGTCAAGTCACTTAACTTCTCTGGGCTTCCATTTCTTGATCTTTACAGTAAGGGGATTGGACTAGAAATCAGGGGTGGGGAACCTGCGGCCTCGAGGCCACATGTGGCCCTCTAGGTCCTCAAGTGCAGCCCTTTGAATCCAAACTTCACAGAACAAATCCTCCTTAATAAAAGGATTTGTTTTGTAAACTTGGACTCAGTCAAAAAGCTGCACCCAAGGACCTAGAAAGCCTCATGTGGCCTTGAGGCCACAGGTTCCCCACCCCTACACTAGATGATCTCTAAGAATCTTTCCTGTGTAGACCTATGAGTTCATCACTATAAGGGACTCACTCTCAACTTGGGTAATACTTTTCCATTTTTCCCCCCGATCTTCCATAGAAGATTGACTCAATGAACCAGAGGCTTTTCCCTTGTTGATTTAATATCTCACAGTGCATCCATATGCAGCATAGCTGGCATAGAGTCAGCACCTAATGAATACCTGCTTCCTTCTTTCCTCCCTTCCTTCCTTCTACTACTCAGGTTCCAACATGCTTTGAGCATGTCTTTTATACAAGTTCTTTCACAGAAGTCATCTTTGGTAACCTGCTACAAGCTGCTTACACTCAGTCTCTCATTGTTCTTTTCTTCTCACAGGTTCCACCCAACATTTCCCATGTTCCTTCCAGCTAGAGATTTTATTAATTTATTTTAATTCTTCTGAGATCATGGCATTCTATCATTCTTAGCCCGGAGCACTATATGCTAGAAGTCAAATATCGACCAGAATGAAAAACCAAGTCTCTTTGCTTTGAGTCACCAAATAGTCAACCAGTATTTTTTAAGAGCCTACTAGATAACAAGCACTGTGCTATGAAGCACTTTACAAATATTATTTCATTTGATTCTCACCACCCTTGGAGGTAGATTATATTATTATGCCCATTTTTACAGTTGGGAAAACTGAGGCAAACAATGATTAAGTGACTTGCCCAAAGGCACACAGCTGGTGTCTTCATCCAGATTTAAATTCAAGTCTTCCTAACTGGGCTCTATACGCTGTGCCAGTTTAGGTCTATTGGGGAAGACAACATGCCAACAACAATTTATGAGATATATACAGATATCTGTAACTATATAAGGAGATACTTATCTATACAGTATACATGTGTCTGTCTGTGTATATGCCAGATCACTGGGGGATAGAGAGTCTGAGAGGGAAGGCACTAAGATTAAGGAGGACTGGGAAAGGTCTCTTGCAGAGAAAGCCTGGAGGCAGAGATGTAGGGGGAGAGAGTTGCAGACATGGAGGATTGCCAGCGAAAATGCTCGGAGGGGGGAGATGGGAGTGTCCTGTGACACAAACAGCTTCCTTTCAGGCACTCTGTCTTCTAGATTCCTCATCACCCTTCTAAAACTGATGGACTAGGTTAAAAACTCATAAAGAGGAAAACTAGGGAAGAATTACAGAATGACAGAAAAATCCCCCAATTAACACTGGAACTATAGACCATAATTCTAATTCCCTGGGGTATGCGTCCCTCCCACAATCCTTTGTCTTTCTCCCACTCCCCAGAATAGCTCCGCAGTGGGAGGAGTTGCGGCCAGTGGCGGAGAAGCAATTTCATTTACCATCATCAGGACCCTGACTCTTGCGGTCCCTGCAGTGACTCACATGTGGCCGCAAGATGGCGTAGCAGCCCACTCCCAGACAATGCGGCCGTCCGGGGAAAGCCACAGGGCACCTACGTCACTACCTAGGTCTGGAAAGCGAAGGAGATAAGGACTCGGGTGGATTTGATCTCGGGCTTCCTGGGAAACCTGTTCCTTGACTAAATGCCTGGTTCCGAGATGGACTGAGCATGGCCTAAGTGGGGGCGTCGAGAGAGCTGTGGCTACCTTGGCCAGGGCATGGAGGAACGTGTGGGTTTCCTGAGCAGCGCCCCGGGACCGAGCGCGGAACCTCGTGGTTTGGAAAAGGGGCAGCTCTGTTCTTGCTCGCAGATAGCTGACTCACCTCCCTGGGCGGCTTTGTTCGTGGTGCCAGCGCCAAAAACGCCTCTGGGCGATTACAAAGCAGCTTTTTCAGCACTTGCAAAGTAATGTAACTGATGGAAAGGAGACGGGGAAGAGCTAATAATACTTCGGTACCCAAATCCAGCAAGAAAGCAAAAAGCAAACGTTTGCTAAGCCAAGCACATCTCTGCTCTGTGGAGAGCACGGTGCTAGATGCTGCCAGGGTCCCTGCCTTAATGCACAGGAAATACACGCACAGATACAGTGTCATAAAAGCGTATTAAGAGATTTTTAAAAAAGCAGGAGCAAAAGAAAAAGTGCAATCCTCCCATATGACATACATTCAAATATCTGAAGACGCTTGCCGAATAGGTGGAGCAGTGGATAAAGCTCTGGACCTATAATCAAGACCTGAGTTCAAATCTAGTCTCAGACACAAGTTACGTCACTAGCAAGTCTCTTAACCTCACCTGATCTCAGTTTCTTCACCTGTAAAATAGGGAAATCATAGCACCCACCCTCCGGCGTTCTTGTGAGAACCAAATGAGATAATATTTGTAAAGTCCCTGGCATATAGAAAGTGCTATATAAATACGGTTATTGTAATGTCCCCCCCAAACAAATCTTCTCCAGCCCAGTCACATCAATGCTACAAATCCATTTGATACACACACATACACATACACACGCAAAATTGTGATTATAATCATATGTATCTTATATATAATAAGCATATATCTTATTGTAGCTATTTTTTAAAAAGTAAAGCAGTGATTTCATTGGTGTAGGGAACTTCCCGTGAAGAAACTTCCTCCACCAATGTAGATGGGCAACTGTTATGTAATTTAGAGGTTTAGAGAATGTCCTGGAACATTGAGAAGTTAAGTGACTGGCCCAGGTTATGACCAACACCAAGTGTCAGGACTTAAGGCAGGACTTAAATTCATCTTCTCTTCTCCAAAGATATCTCCTTATCCACCACTCCCCCCCTGCAGATACATCATCTAAACTGACCTACTGGCCACTCCCCAAACAGCAAACCTAGTGTTAGATTTCTAAACAGATAGTATGTGATCACTTAGAAAAGAAAATGGTGAGAACTAGGAGTCCACATAGGTTCTCTCAAGCAATTCATGTTGAAAGAAGTTAATTTCCTTTTTTGCAAAGGGTTATTAGACTCACAGATCAGGACACCTATGTATTTTGATTTCAGCAAGAAATTTGACAGACTCTCTAATGATGTCCTCCTGCATAAGATGGTTCCCCAGAGGGCAGCTGCTCCCACATGCTCTAGGACAATTGTCAGCCTGATTAACCCTTTGTACCCCTTCTCAAGAAAACATTTTAAAATTAACAAAATAAAATACAAAGGATTACAAAGAAAATCATTCAAATTGAAATACAATTATCAAAACATTTTTTTGAAAGTTCTCAGGTTAAAAATCCCTGTTATAGGATATCAGTGGGTCATTACTTCTAACACTATAACTCATGAACCCTAACCAGTTTCCCATTAACAGTCAGCCAGTAGATGCAATTAGTTATTGCAAAGGCAATGTAACTCTAAACTCATTATTTGCTTTTTTAAAAAAATTTTGAATAAAGATCACCTTTTCCAAGTTGAATTCCAGTCTTTTCTCACCAAGTTTCAATGCTACCTATGAGGTCAAATTTGCCTTTCTCCATTAGGACCTCCATTAGTTCATTCTAATTTCTTCATATTATTCTAAAACTATGTTTTCCTATTAAATTTCATCTACTGTTCTTAGTTTTTCCTTTTGGATGCACTCAGATGAATGTATAATTGTTTCTCTGCCTGACTTGTCCTTCAAATATTTGGGGCAGAATACTAAGGTGTAATGGTAATGTAAATTTGAAGATCTTTCACACTCATTAATAGGCCCATGTGACCTGTTTACAGCACAGGAAGCCTAAGTCATGTGTGGTGGGAGGAGCTTGCTGAATGAGAGGAACAGGAAAGGGGGGAGCAGGAAATGCTCAGAGTAGTTAGAGCTGAGGGACAGAGCAGAAGAAGGGGAGCTAGCTGTGCAGTGTGTTTCTGGGAAGGCCCCAGCAGTGGGGCAGAAGGTTATGGATTGGGTTATGGGAGGCTCCATGCTGTGGTATGGTGTTTTAAGTTCCTTGCTGCTACGATAAAGTGGTCTTACTGGTTTGGGGAGTTGGTTGCTACTTTGATGCATTGGACTTATTGGTTCGGGGATTTGGTTATCTAGTGTCTGAATAAATGTTTTACTTCTTCTACCTTCTACATGGAGAGTCTCTCATATTTTACAATACAAAACTACATAGGCATTTTCACAATTGTCGTCCGTATTGTGTTTATTGCCTTGCTAATACATAAGGTTCGAATCTTGTCTCCACATTTCCTACCTGGGTGACTATGGGCAGATCACTTAACCTCTCTAAAATGCAATTTTTCTCCTCTGGAAAATGGGAGTGGTAATAGCACTGCTTACCTCGCAAGGTTATTGTAATAGCTAATAGTTATATAGCACTTTAAGGTTTGCAAAGTACTTTATAAATATTTCATCTTATCCTCACAACAACCCTGGGAGGTAGGTGCTAGCATTATTCCCAATTTACAGATGAGGAAACTGAAGCAGGCATCAGTGAAGTGGCTTGTCCATAGTCATACTGCTAGTAAGTGTTTAAGGCCAATTTTAATTCATCTCACTGAATCCAGGTCCATCCTTCTATCTACCTAGTTGTTTATCCTTTTAAACCTTAAAGTGCTATATAAATGTAAGCCATCACCATCATTATTCCTTAAAAAAAAAAACTGCTCTCATCCCCACCCTCCCCAAGTCTTCTCCAAGTTAAATATTGCTAGTGCCATCCACTGATGCTCATATGACATCATTTCAGGTTTGCTCACAAATTATTTGTAATCCCCCCTTGCCCATAGAGTTAACTGAGATGAATGCCTTCAACAGAGAACAGAAATCATCATCATAACCTGATCCAAGGACCCCTGAGGGCTATTATTACCTCCAGAAAAAGTCAGTTTCCCTCTCTTCTTGTCCTGAAGGAGGATGCAGAACCAAATTCTATCAAGAGGCAAGAGGTCCAAGATCACTGAGAAAGAGTCAAGCAGCCACAAAAAGGAAAAAAAAAATCGCAACCACAGTGTAGATCTGGGAAGAGAGAAGCCATGGGAGGCTGCTGCCAGCACCCGCACTCAAGAGACTTCTACCATGATAACACACACCTTCAACTTCAGAGTGATAGTGCGCTAAAACAATGAGAGAGAGCGGGAGAACTGCACAGCGGATGGGTGCTCAGCACCAGCACCCCTGTTATTGTTTCAGCTGCCACCCAGAATGGAGTTAGGGGTAAGGGATGGGGTAGGGAGAAGATGCTCGAAAAGGATGTGGATGAACGTTCAGGGACACCTAGGGCCGCAGCAGAAAGAATGTACCTGTTCTCACTTGCTAAAAATGATAATGATGACACGCTTCTTTTTCCCCATCTTTTCCCTCCCTCCCTGGGGAGCATGTACTTATTCCAAAGTTTCTCTCTGCTTTTTTAATGTCTGTTTTGCATTTATGTCCACCTAGTCTCCAAAAGCCTAAATTAAAACTAAACTGCAGTTAGCCCAATGTATTGTGGGTCTCTGTGTGTTTGATTTGCCCAAAGCCCACTGAAAAGGAAGCTATGATCACTTCCAAAGAAAAGGAGGCTGTCTTTCTAAATTGCTGTGATTAGGAGCTGGGGACCTAAGACAAACCTAAGAGATTTTATTGATACACAGTATTAAAGCTCCCACAAAGCAAGGAAAAGATTAAATTAATCTTGACCATCTTAAACACAAATGAGTCAGCACTATTCTGGAGAGAAGAAACTTGGTAAGGAAAAGCAAGAGAAATCCACTGAAGTGGCTTTCCTTTCTCATTGCTCCATTTTCTAGAGCAGGTTTAAAGAATCCTCCCCCTGAGAACAGAGTAAGGGCAGTGACTCCTGAGAAATTCCCTCCTTAAAGGAGGAATTGGAAGAGAGTGACTCTGCCAAGTGAAGGGCAGAGAGAGAGAAGAGACAAAGAGAGACAGTAACAGACACACAGAGACACATAGACAGATGAAGGGAGGAGAGAGAGACAGAGAAGAGATAGAGAAACAGAGACCAAGACAGACAAACCATCAAACAACACCAAACCATCACTACTATGAAATATTCATTGTATAACTGATTCCGCATTTTTCCAAGAATAGGCTTCAAGCTTGCTGTTTCATATTTTACAGAATCTACTTTCATCTATTTTTGAAAAATTGGCACATTTATTCATTCCCAGTTTATGACACCCTCTTTTCTTCTTGATTCTTCTATGGTCATTGACAGTAGATTCACAGTCACCCTGGGATATAATTTATGCTGTGGTTAGATGACCAGAACTATTCAGAGCCACTAAATGCTTACTATGTTTTCATTAATTTGGCCTTTTACTCCCCTCTTAACCTTTCTTGTTCAAGACTTTTTAGTCTAAATAGTCTTCTTGACAGAGAAAAGTAATGTAGAAACTGAGCAGTTCTGCTCGTCTTTCTCTAGCCTGTTAGTTTTGCACTATCCAATCCACCCAATCACTGTGCTTATCCTGTCTTTATTGTTTTTCTTGCCCTAGCCATGTCTAAGTCTCACCAGTCTTTCGAGGTCTTCCTCAAGACCCTGTTCTTCTATAAGACTTTCCCTGCCTTTGGTCCAGAATTAAATTCTTTCATCTTAAAACAAGGGGTTGAACAATGATAACTACTTTCAGAGGTAGGTATTCTCACAAAAGGATCTCAGCTTTTTGCTCACCTAAACTAGGTTCATGTCCCGAGGGAGCTTGACCCCAAAGAGAGGGGAATCAGACTTTTCTTTAACTCTGTGGATCATTATGCCTTTTTCCTAAGTAGAACTCTAGGGGGAAATCTCTTAAATAAAGTTCAGGTATGGCTCAGATCTAGGCCATTCCCAAAAAGGGAATTTAATAGGGTCCCTCCTAGAAAGTTACTCAATAACAGGCCTATATGAAAAAAAAAATGTAGTTTTTTTTATGGTGGCAAAGAATTGGAAATTGAGGAGATGTCCATCACTTAGGGAATGACTGAACAAGTTGTGGTATATGACTCTGATGGAATACTGATGAGGGCACAGTCTCTGGGAACCCCTTGAACCCTTGAACTCTCCTTGAATCTTCCCACTCTACCTGGCCTTGGCCTGAGGCTATAACCATTAAGCCCAAATGCCTACCTTGCCCAGTCCTCTATTGTCCAGCTGTTTCCTACCCTTAATCTTGTCTTCCCAATGCCCTCCCGCCCTTAATCCTGTTTCCCATCCTTAAACCTGATCAAAATATCTATACCCCAGCCCTTTATGGGTTGTCATTTCCATATAGCCTTCAGCTATTTCCCCCACCCGGGAGTCTGACTTCATCCCAGTCCCTTCAGGCTCCTCCTTAGACTCCTCCTTAAGGCCCTCCCTAGACCCCTCCTCTGGCCACCCCAGACCACCCCTCAATCCCTCCCACAACCTTTGTGTATATAACCTCCATCTTGCCTCCATGAAGGTGGTCAGATCCAATCTAGCTCAGATTGGTTTGGCCCGCTTTCCTTACAGGCGGGTTGCAAGGGGTGGGATGTCTTGGGGGCAGGCCTATGTGGCTAACTCTTAATAAACTTTATCTTTTCCCTTGGCTGAGAAAGCTTGAGTCCAATTCTTTCAGCAGGACCCGGTGTTTCGGTACTTTGGGGTGTCGAGCACCTCTCACCCCAAACCCTCATCAGGAGGAGGTGTTTCAGCAAGAGTGAGCTCCTGGAATGGCTTTACAATTTCAGGAGTCTTCTCTCCCAAAATTCAACTAACCAATTTCCAAACATTTTAACAACAAAAAAAACCAGAATCTGCCAAAATTTTAACCCATTCCCGCCATAGTTCCACGTTGGCCAAACAAGAGCCACAAGAAAAGGAGTCTGTTTCCCTAGTTGCATCCTGAAATCTCTGGCTGCCTATGTTTCAGATTTTTTAACAAAGCATAGACTTTTCCACAATTTGACATAGACACACAGGCACAGACAAATTCAAAACGTACAGAACATAAAACAGAGAAACATACAGTGTGGGTAAAATCGAAGGCTAAACAAGTCTCCTCAGAAGAAAGATTTCCTCCTCAAAGATACAACCTCCAATCTCTCTCACACCCCAAAACACAAAACAGAAAACCAACAGCATGGGTTGATTGAAGACTAAACAAATTCCCTTGGAGGAGGGATAACGACCTCCAATCTTCCCACACCCCAAATGAGAAAAGATGGTGTCCCAAATTTTTCCCCCAAGTCTGAAAACAGCCCTCGTCAGGGTTACCGTGTTTAACAGAGCCCAAATGGCTAGCCCCAAACCAGAAAAACTTACCTCTAGAGGTCTGAAAACCAGAATTCTCCGTAGGCCGAAAAGAGACAGGTCAGCAAAGAGCCCATTCTCCGAGACCGTCACCCCACGTCAGAGTCCTAGGAAAAGAAATTCCCAGGAGCTGGCCCTCTGGAGTGAGAGAAGGTAGATCGGGAGCAGAGACTCCCTGTTGAGGTCTGGAATTCTGTGTGTGTCTCCAGGGTGGTAACACGAAATACCGCCTCATCTCGCTGGGGCCTCCAAAATGTTATACCAGAAGCGAGTGAGACACGCCACAGAGTATAAGTTTTAAATGGAGAATTTATTAGCCGGCGGCCATCGGGGTACTGCAACCCAAATCAATGGCAATGTGTTGGGGTGATGGCTTGACTTATATAGGACATGTGGGGGTACAGTGATTAATTATCTCCTGGATCCTACAGGCCAAGTCACAGGGTGGGGGAACAGGAACAAAGGTCCTGGCTGATCAAAAGATTCAGTCAGGTTATCGTGGGTTTCTGGGGTGCTTGTCAGTAGCTAGAGGTTTCTCAGGGGTTCCTAATTTTTTCCAGTATTACACTTGGAGTCTTGACCTCTAGCCACCCCAGTCCCATCAAGATCCTCCTTAGACCACTCCTCAAGACCCTCACTAAACCCCTCCTCTGGTCACCCCAGACCACTTGACCACCCCTAGATCCCTCCCATAATCTTTTTGTATATAAGTTTCATCTTGCCTCCCTGAAGGAGCTCCAATTCAATCTAGCTCAGTTTAGATTGTTCTGGCTGGCGGGCATTAGTGTCACAAATGGTTAGACTCCTTAAGAGTCTACACAATATGGATAATCTTTAATAAACTTTGTTTTCCTTTGGCTAAGAAGGTTTGAGTCAAATTTGTTCGGCAGGACCCATTGTGTCAGTATTTTGGGGTCTCAAGCACCCCTAAAAACATATGGTTCCCTACCCTCACCATTTTCTTTAACTTCATCAACTCCATTTGGGGTTTGGAAAGCCTGGGAGAAGTAAACTAGTTAGATTGTAATACTGGAAAAATTAGGAACCCCTGAGAAACCCCTAGATACTGACAAACACCCCCAGAAAGAATGGACTCAGATCTGGGGCCCTGCGACTCCTCCAAGGAATGTCAATAGATAGGACCATCCCACTGAAGGATAACCGGGCAGACCCTTTCTGTCTAGCAGATATCCCTGGGGCTCCGTGACTCCACCAAGGAATGTCAATGAGATTATCCCACTTTATGATAACCTGACTGAATCTTTTGATCAGCCAGGACCTTTGTTCCTGTTCCCCCACCCTGTGACCTGGCCTGTAGGTTCCAGGAGATAATTAATCACTGTACCCCCACATGTCCTATATAAGTCAAGCCATCACCCCAACATGTCGCCATTGATTTGGGTTGCGGTACCCCAATGGCCGCCGGCTAATAAATTCTCCATTTAAAACTTATACTCTGTGGCGTGTCTCACTCGCTTCTGGTACAACAAGATGACCCACCTTGTCCAACTGAATTACGTTCAGAACAAGTTTCCTAAGATTGCTGTAACTTTTAATTCTGCTTTTTCAATTATGAATTTCAATTCCGACTGAGGACTCACATGACCTGATTTGATTGCAAATGCTAGCTTTGCAAATGAATCATTATACTCTGAAGCTTTGTACTGCAGACTTTTCTATTTCAGATAATAAATCAGCACTTACATCAAATTGCTTGCCTTCTCAAGGAGAAAGGGAAAGAATACAAAACTCAAAAAAAATTAATTATTGTTTAAAAAAAGGTTTTTACATGTAATTAGGAAATATCTAATGAAATAAAAAATAATAATGAAATTAAACATGCTTCTTATAAGCCACAAAAAGAAAAAAAAAGAAACTTACTGAATATACAAAATAGTAGATCTTTGGCATAGGGCAGCTATCTGTTTCTTCCACCACAAAAGGAATGCTTTAGCATTTTAGTTTTTAAACACAAAAAACTCGTAAGTACACATAACAAATATATAAAACGTAAAACAGTATCCTATCACAAAGGACTTGCAGGAATCCATAAATAGATACAGAAACACATGAGGCACTTAAAGGACTATAAAATAGAACCCCATCACCTCTGTTATACCCTCCCAAGGGTTCAATTCAGTAAGAAATTATTAAGCTTCTACTATGCGTCAGACAGTGTGCTAAGTGCTGGGAATACAATCAGAGGAAAAGGAAAGAGATGTCCTTGCCCTCAAGGAGCTTAAAATCTAATGGAAGAAGATATCCCATAAGAATAAGCTGAATAACTAGATTGGAGGGTGAAAAAGTTACCCAGGGAATGGTGAAGAAAGAATTCTAGAGTCAAGAGCAGGGAAAAAAATGAAGGAGTCAATGTGGCTGTCATGGGCCCTTCCTTTAAAATCGGGGCTCCAGGAAGAACTGAACAATCAGAGGAGACTGCACAAGGAAAGATATGCTAGAGCCAGCTCGTACCTACTGAGTGTGAGCTGACTGGTAAGTTTTCAGTGTGAGCGTTTAAACTTCAGAAACCAACAATGCCACAAATAAGAACTTGATTTGTTGTTTCATTGGTTGTCTAGACTTGAGAAAGTGATGATGAAAATGTTAATAATGCAGATTAAATTTAAAAGTATGTCACGAACTGATACAGAGGAATTAGATCGGGGAGGAGGGTGGGTAATTATGGAACCCTACTCTCATCAGAAATAGATTAAAGAGGAAATAATACATATATATGTATTATTATGTATATATATATCCAAAAGGGTATAAAAGTCTTCTAAGTTCAGAAAGAAACAAAAGGGCAAGGGGATAGGGAAGGGAGGGAGGATGATGGGAGGGATTCTTGGTGGGGGAGGTATGTTAAGGAATAGGATGACAAAGTAGTGGATAGAAGTAAAGTAGAGGAGTGAGGAGAGATATGAATAGGGTGAGAAGGATAATGAGAAAAGGAGGAAGGAGGAAAATATACAAGTAATTATAGTTTAGAATGTGAATGGGATGAATTTATCCATAAAATGGAAATTGGTAGCAGAGTAAAAATTTGAATTCAACATATGTTGCTTTTAGGAAATGCTTAAAAATGAGAGATAGGCACAAACATAAAATAAAGGTCAGGAATAGATTTATTATATAAAAAAGCAGGGATAGCAATCATGATCTCAGACAAAGTTAAAGCTAAAATCAGATTAATCAAAAGAGATAAATAGGGAAACTACACTATGTGTCAGTCATATTAATCAATAGTTTTAGACCATATAAAATAACTAGACAATATAAAAAATATGATTCATATAACTGCCAAAACAGACACAGGAACCATATGAATATAAACAAAAGACACCTGTTATACAAAGTTAGATCTGAATAATTGAAGCAACATTTATTATCCATGGGTAGATAGAGCTAATGTGATTTTTTAAATGACAATTTTACTTAACTAATCTATTTATGTAATATCATCCCAATTAAGTTACTAAAAAAAAATCTTACTGAGTCAGAAAAAATAATAACAGGATTCACTTGGAAGAGCAGAGGGTCAGGAACTTCAAGGAAACCAGGGAGAAAAGATATGAAAGAACTAGATTCAGTAGTATTAGACTTTAAACTATATTATAAGGTGAGAGCAGTGTTGAAGTGTAAAATGGATAATTTTGATTATTTTAAATTAAAATTTTCCTTTATAAATAAAACTTATCTAACCAAGAATAGAGGGAATGCAGAAAAATTAGAGAAAAAATTCTCATAAACAGCCTCCCAGACGGAATGTGAATCGCCAGAATATTGTTGTGGGGTAAGAAATAATGAGCTAGTAGATTTAGAAAAATACAGAAAGACTTGTACTTATGAAGAAAGATGTTATCAACCTACAGAGAAAGAGAGGATGAGTGGAAATACTGTCTAACATATATGCGTTTGAGTGTATATTGTGTGTGTATGTATGTATGTTTATATATATATATATATGTCCATGTCTATGTATATGTGTGTGTGTGTATCTATGCTTAACTGTAGTTTTTGGGGAAGCAGAGGAAGGGGAAAAATAATAAAAGTAAAAATAAAATAAATAGAAATATATAAAAAATAAAAAAATAAAAAATAATAAAGTAAATAAAGTAAAAAGTGCACAGCAGAGGACAAAAGAAAACAAACAAAGAAGCAAAGAAAAGATGGGCAGCTTTGGAAATAATGAGTAGATTTATTATATAGGTTTTCTTGAAATGGAAATCTGTTGCTTTATACTGAATCCTCTCTTATGTTCTGCTGTGTACATAGCAATTTTTTTCTTTTCTTTCTTTGTATTTAAGTTTTAAATAAATTCAAATATAACGAAAACAAATTATACCATGAGTATTTTTTTTTCTGGAGAGCTGGGTGTTAAACATTTACCAACACACCTATGCAAAGGGATGAAGGTATCTTTCAGTCTAAAAAGGCTACAGAAGTGAAGGGATCTTCCTAGGTAATATTCAGATAATAGTGACAAAGACTTAAGAGAGATGTGTGGGACTTTTGAACAGATTTCATTTTCACCTCAGTCCACATTGCCTGACTAGCAGCTCAAGGTCCAGATCTTCTTTCCAGACAGGGTATAGTTCATTCTTCTGGTGATGGACAGATCCTCTGAGAAGGTTGCAGGGGCGGGAAACAAGGCCACATGTAGCCCTCTAGGTCCTCAAGTGTGACCCTTTAACTGAATTCAAACTTCACAGAACAAATCCCCTTAATAAAAGGATTTGTTCTGTAAAACTTGGACTCAGTCAAAAGGCCACACACAAGGACCTAGAAGGCCACATGTGGCCCCCAGGCTGCAGGTCCCCCACCCCCGGATAGTATTTCCTACTAGCTGTCGGCACCCAGGAACTCCTGACTTCTTGAATTCATGAGAAAGCTTGTCAAGGCTAGAAACATCCATCTCAAGACCGCTCATCAGGGAAAGAAACAAAGCATGAGAGTCATTTAGGTACATGAGATTCAGTCTTAGACAAGCACATATGCTCACTGCCTTTGGGGGTGGGGTGAAAGAATCCCTTCCAATCCCCTAGTCCAAGAGGACTCTGCCTGAGTCTCAAACAATGCATTCAGAATTGAAGGGAAAGAGAGGAGGTGGCATCACTCTTCTGTCATTTAGTGGGTGCCTCCTCTTTGCTAGTCCTCTTTGGGATAGCTCCTTTCCCCATAATGGGATCCAAGAGACCAACCAGAAGCCTCTGGTCGTGCGTGCCCTTCAGTAAAAACACATGTGTTACTGGAAGTGGTCAAAGCATGAGCTTGGCTCCACCCCATCCCCACTCCCAATCACAGGGACCAAGAAACCAATAAGAGATTGCTGCATTATCCCAAACCACAAGTCCCCAGAGACTAATAAGGGACTGAGGCATCATTCCAAAGCACAAGCCCTTCAGCACTGAGTCAGAGTGTAATGTTTCTCTAGAAGTGGCCCATGGTGCATCCATCACCATACACGCTCCTGGTAATGGCTCCCACATGTCCCAATCCAGAGGATCATGGGGGCTGCCCAGGTAACGAAGGAATAAGGTTACTCCTATTACATTTTAATTTATCTTTTTCATGAATGTATCTTGTCTTTCCAACTATAGACTGAGAGCAGGGCTGACAATAATTGAGAGCAAGGTGATGACAATGAAGATTACAAAGTGGAGTGGAAATTAATTAAAGACTACTTAGGAGAGAAAGGTGAGTTTTGAGCCAGATTGTAAAAGAAATGATGGAACTTATATAATATAGCAATTTTTAAAAATTATTCATTGTGACCAAATAGGATTTATAGCAAATTGGTTCAACATTAGAATAACTTATTACAACATTTTTTTAAAAATGTAATTATATCTACATATGGATAAAATGGCTCTGAAAAAAATTCAATTCATTCATGATAAAAGCACTATGTATGTGAATGTGAATACAGAGATTTTTCTTCAGCAATCTATCTTAAGGTAAGAGCCTGTACAATAGGGTTCTATACAATAGAAATACATTGTTATGTGGTACAAAACAAGAATGTTCATTTTTACCGCTTCTATTTAACATCATATTGAAAATTCTTGCAGTAAGATAGGGAAAAGATATTAGAGGGATTAGCACTAGAAAGAAATAAGTCAAAATATTGCTATTTGTAAATAACCTTGCTGTATCCAGAAAATTCAACTCCTTTATCCAAAAAAATTAACATTGATAATTAATCAGATTAGTAAGATTGCAGAATCCAAGATAAACCCACAAAAATCATTTACATTATTTGCAAGCAAAAAAATCAAGAAAATATAATCATAATGTAAAGAAATCCCATTTATAATCTTGTCAAAATACCAAATATTTTGGAATTACCTACCTAGAAATATGTATGAATTGTAAAAACATGTTGACTAAAACGAAAAGGAATTTGAAAAATTGAAGGGACATTTAGTGTTTATGGATGGGTCAGATTAATATAGTAAAAATAATACTCTCCAAACTTAATCTACATTTTTGGGGAAAAATCAAAGGGTGTCTTTAAAGGTTCCCTATTCCTCTTTCTTTGCCTTTGAGGGACACCATCCAAGAGATGGGCAGAGACATGAAGCAGTAAGACTGGAGCTCCCTGCTGGTCATGAGAGTGAACAGCAGAGGCCTCTGGGAGTCAGACTCATAGATTCCTATGCTAGTGGTCTGTTCCCCTAACTGTGGGGATTGGCACTGGAGCCAACAGAAGCGCACAGAGGTAAGTGAAGTATAAAGTGAATTTCAGACTGGAAGACACTATTTAGTCTGTTTTTCTGTGAATTACCAGACACAGGTGATCTCTCAAAAATTCCTGATATAGATAATGCCAGAAATTGATCCCTACACCCTTCTGAAGAAGAAAACCTTAATAGGCAAAGAAGGCTTGCCAATGGAAAAACTGAGGTGCTTGCTTAAATTGGGAAAAGATGCTTCATCCAAGATAATGCTGGGTGCAGATCTCCCACTTCCCAGGGAAATAATTGACTCAACTTAGGAATCCTTTCAGAAGTAGATTCTGGGAGAGAAACAGCAGATGTCTAGATAGCCAGAATCAGCCATATGAATGGATTACTATAGTATTGGCAAGTACCTAAGCTGGGAAAAAATGAGTTTCTCAGTGGAAAGTATCAATAGACATTACCACAAATCCTAGCAATTTCTCTGTTATCACCTATAGTTGTGGTACAAAGAAGAACAGGAAAAAAAACAGATGTGTGTAGACTATTGGGCTTTGTACTGGTGGTACACTATGCCAAGAGTTTAAGGTGCCCTAGACCGTCTGCCAGGAGTTCTCAGTGTTAGATTTATCTAGAGCAAAATATCAGATTACTACAAAAGGGGAAGACAAAGTAGAAATAGCTTTTATGTGCTCCACTGAGATTTCTGCTCAGGCCTTAGTGATAATGTTAATTTGACTATCGTACCCAGAATAAGAGAAGGAAGCAGGTTGGCCATTTGTTCACGGCAGACTGAAAGGAAGATGGCCTGGAACAATAATATGCTTAGATCTGGGACCAGATGGATAGGGTGAACTCTCATCAATCAGGAAAGTATGGCCACAGGAAGGGAACTCGAGGTCCACCAGATGTGGTGGAATAGCAGTAGCAGCACTTGTAGGGTGACACACTTCCTTTGGTCAAGAATCAAACCTACCTATTTATTGACTTGTGCTTTGGATAGAAACAAGAAGATGGAAAGGATGGAAAGACTCACAAGTTCTTGGCTCAGGCACTTATTAGCTCCATAACCCTGGGCAAGTCACTTAACCTCTGTTTGCCTCAGTTTCCTCAACCGTAAAATGTGGGTAATGAGAGCACCTACCACCCAGGGTTGTTGTGAGGACCAAACGAAATATTCATAAAGTACTTAGCACAGTGTCTGGCACCTAGTAGGTGTTTAATAAATGCTTATTCCCTCTCTTCCTTCCTTCTTGGCTAAAATATTAACTAAAAGAATAGGGTGGAGTGGTGGACAGCATATTGTACATAGAATCAGGAAGACTTGAATTCCAATTCTAACTGAGACACTTACACCCTCCCTCAGATTCATGACCCCTGAGTAAGTCAGATAACCTGCCTATGCCTCAGTTAAAATTGGGGTGATAATAGTTATGAGGATCAAATTAGATAATATAAGTAAAGTGCTTTGCAAATCACAAAGTGCCATATAAATGCTGGCTCTTATTAAGAAGGCTACTAACTTGCCATGACTCCGGCTCAGAAGAGCTCTGAAAGAAATAAATGCTGATATGATTGTGGAGTTCATTGTCAAGAATTCCAGCCAAGTGACAGTCTTGCTGAGAAAGCTTAGTGTTCTGAGAACACCAAAGACAATGGTCTGATGGAAAGCTACTGCATACCAAGTAGCCGAGAGACTGGGCAACAAAGACCTGGAGAATGGTGGGGACCCTATTCAGATAATTCATCACAACTGCCTTTTCTCCATAGGAGGCAGAATATCTGCTTGATCACAGGTAGTCAGAATCTCTAGTGAACAGAAGAAAAGAAGTGATAGGAACTTAAGTGCATTCTGAGAAGAGATACCCACTAGTTGTATAGAAACTGAGATAGCTAATAAGTCAGAAGGTGATGTGTCAAGTGAAGGAGGTGCTACTAAGATACTGACTATCGTGGGACAATCACTCAGCAAACTCTGGAGCCCAAATTTCCCCAGGGTCCCCTCAGAGATTGCCTTGGTTCCTCAAATTCCCACTTTAGGAATGCCATCTGGAGCCTCTCCCAGCCACTCCTACTATAATAGATGATTAATTAGATCCCTATTTTATTCCAATCAGTATTAGTCAGTTTGATATGATTCCATAGGGGTGGTGATTATAAGTTCTGATAGTAGGCCTCAGAGGTACAAACCACAGATTGTAAGTTCACTTGCTTAATCATAGGAAGCTAGAGGACCTCTACTCTTGTTTTAAACCCTGTTATGGTGACTAAGCCCAGAGTGATGGAGGTGACTCAATTACATGGAAAGCCCCCTAGCTTTTTTCTTTTTTGCCCCTCCATCCCTTGTCATCCCTCCATTGCCCAATATGGGGAGATGACCATGAGCCCTTGGCCAATTAGAGACCCTGTATGCAGCCTGAGGCCTGCCTTTCTACTGGCCCATAGGCCCATGTGGATGTTTTGACATCTGTTTTTCAGCCCAGCCCATGGCTTGGTAGGACCTCCTGAAAGCTCAAGATAGGTCTCTTAAGGTCTGCTCACTAGCCTGTTTGTCAATCAATGGGATTCTGGATTTTGTGTAGACCCTCCTAGAGGGTCATGGACAACATCTATCAACCAATGAGAGTCTATATTTTTGGTCTGCTTCACCTGTATCTAGTCTAGGTATCTAGCACTATAAAACTAAAACCTTGGAGGAAGGGGGCATCTCACATTGTGAAGAGGATGTGAGGTCCACTTCATTAGAGGAGACCATGGACTCTTTAATAAAGGGCTATCAGCTCAGAGCTCTGCCTCAGTGGTTTTTCTTGCAGATCGAACAATTCTAGAAACCCCACACTACCTTCCAGTCCTAAACTCCACGGGTACCCAGGAGGGGAGATTCTCTCCCCTATGGACAATAGGCAGTCTTGATAAATTGTTTGCATAGGGTCCCCACAATTTTCTATGGCCATGTTGTAAAGAGGCAAGTTGTCCAATCTTTAGGTAGGGGGAACAGGGAGGAGAGAATGGTGGAGGGGAGGCAATACCCCTATGTAACAGCAGCACCCTGGCACACCCAGGATAGCCTGCTAGCACAGGTTCTCATCTGCTTTTTTTTTAAAGGAAAGCAACTTTTAAGAGGTCAACAATCTTACTTTAATTACATTCACTAGTTCAGGGAAAAGGTCAGTACACTGAACATGGAGAAAATACAAGCAGAGAAATTAGCACAGAGATTCAACAGACAGGACTCCAACTGTCTGAACAAAGTAACCTACACCACCTACATGTAAACAACCACCTACATATACCACCAGATCAGAGAAGCGCTAACATTTGATTAGTCGGGGGGCTCTTAACAAAACCTTTACTCAGAGTCCCATCCAGGGAATCATCCTATTCATGAACAAGCCTCCAAAGCAAAATCTCACCTCAGAATACATACACACTTTCAGATAATAGGCTCAAAGCCAGAAGCCACCACAACCCTCATGACTAATTAGCTTAATACCAAAAGCTGTGAAAGCCTTCCTACAAGTAAGCCTCCCAGTAAGCAAACCTCCCCCTAAGCAAGCTCCTCCTTGGGCAAGTTCCTCCCCCATTGAGCTCTATGTGACTCAGGATATATCACAGCTGTGACTGAACACACGGAGGGGGGGTCACATAGGCCTATTAATGGATGGGGAAGATCTTCCTATTCCATTAACCTTATGCCCTACTTCTTCAGTGTTCATGCAACTCGCTCTGACCCGGGCTCTCTAGCCCAATGGCAACTGTCGCTGCCTTTTCACACCCATGTCACACCCACAAACTGTGGAGATTCTCCAAGGGCCCTCTTCTCTTTTTACTCCATACTACCTCAGCTTGGTGATAATCAGCACCCATGGGTTCGACTATCATCTCTGTGCAAATGATTCCCGACAGCTAGGCGGCATGGAGATAAAACACCGGACCTAGGGTCAGGAAGGTGTTCGTTCAAATCTACTTACTATGTGACCCTGGGCAAGTCATTTAACCTCTATCTGCCTCAGTTTCCTCTTCTGTAAAATCTGCCAAAGACCTTCCTGGGATTGTTGTGAGGGTAACATTAGATATTTGTAAAGTGCTCTGCAAACCTTAAAGAGCTCTACAAATGTAAGCTATCATTATTATTATTTCTAGCTCTTGTCTTTCTCCTGAGCACCATCATCTTACATTCGAGGAAACTGAGGCCTGGATCAGTAAAGAAACTTGTCCAAGGCCACACAGGCAGAAAGGGGGCAGAATAGAGATTTGAACTCAAGAACTCTGACTGCCCAGTTCAGCATGACATTTTACAACATCCTGTCACTTTTCGGGCCTAGACCCAGTGCTTAGCATAGTCCCTGGCATATAGAAAGTGCTTAATGAATGTTTACTAACTGACTGAATGCTTCCTACTTGTCCTCTGATTCTTTTTCCAAGCTGCACAATTATGGACAGAAACAAGAGAAATGTGATAGAACATTCTACCTACCTAGACAAGTGATAGATACCCAAACTCCTGAAACATATACCACCATAGGTAAAGACCATAGGAACTTTAGAGTAACCCAGAACGATAGAACAGAGCACTTGGGGTAGCAGTGATTCTGCTCTCTGAGGTAGAAACTCCCAGCTATCCTCTCCTCACAGTACTTAGCCTCTCCTCATTCTTCTCTGATCATAGGTGCCTCTTGTTCTTTTATTCTGGCTCCTGTTACGGAGAGAGTATCTGCAGTTGCTTCGTTAACCAGTATTGAGTCAGATTATAACAAAGAGGAAAAAGGGTGCCTGAAGAACTGTGAGATCTTTGCATGGTAAATGAACTGATTCTACCACATTAAAAATATGTGTGTATGTGTACGAATATATAGAATTTTTTTAAAAAAGAATCTAGACTAATAATTGACAACAAGCTATATTATTGTCCATTTACTATAGCCAATCTACACAGAGGGCCAAGGAGGTCATAGTCTTTGAAGACCAAATCTCTGGGTCATGTCCAATTCTATTGTACTTACGTAATTCCTATCCAAGAAGGTTTTTAAAGGAGATAGGTGATTGATGCAAGAGTAAGAAGGGAATCACAGATTAGGCACAAGTAGAAGTAACATTTCTTGACAAAGGGAAAAAGTTATAAAAATGTAACCTCTCTCTCAAGGATGTTGCCATGGAGCCCTGGTGGGGCTGGAAGCTGTCTGCAGGCACACGTGGATTTGCCCAAGGTCCCCCAACGTTTCCAGAGCTTTGGTTCTGCAGAGGAACCTCATGAATGAGTCACCAAGAATCCACAGAGAGATCAAAGAGAAAGACCACATCTTTTTAGTTGGATGACATAATCTCCCACTGTACTGGAAGAACTGAGGTCATCCAATGTAAATTCATGCATTTCTATTATTCTACAATTCAAAAACCATGTGTGTTCTCTCGGAGGTGACCTTGCCAAAACGTATCCCTCTGTTCTATTGCTTTATACATTCCTTTATTCTATTTTAATAATAATAATAGCCGGCATTCATATAGCACTTCAAGGTTCACAAAATGCTTTACCTATATTATTTTTATTGTTGTTCAGTCATTTCAGCCAGTCTGTACTCTTCATAACCCCATTGGGGGGTTTTCTCTGCAAAGATACTGGAGTGGTTTGCTATTTCCTTCTCTATCTTATTTTATAGATGAGGAAACTGAGGCAAACAGGGTTAAGTGACTTGTCCAAGATCACACAGCTCGTAAGTGTCTGAGGCCAGATTTGAACTTAAGAAGATGAATCTTCCTGACTCTAGGCCTGGTATTCTATTCACTTCATTGCCTAGCTACCCTATTATCTTGTTAGGGCCTCAAAACAACCCTTTGAGGTAGGTGCTACTATTATCCCCATCTTACATGTGAGGAAACTGAGGTTACTTGAGGTCAAGTGATTTGCCCAGGGTCACACAGGAGTAAGTGTCAAAAGCAGGGTTTGAACTCAGGTCTTTCTGGCTCCAAGCCCTACACTCTAGCCTTCATCTTGCTTCCTTTGGGACTTTGCTCCATCAATTATCCTTTCCCTCCCCCACGCTCCCATCTTCAGTCTTTTCCCCTTTGCCAGCTCCCTTCTCACTGTCAGCTAACATGCTCCGGTCTCTCCTAATAGGTTAGACTATAGGAGACATGTGAGCCTCACAAAAGATCAATAAGGCCTCATCGTAAATGAGAGTCAGGTTGGTTGTTATACTTCATAATTGGAGAGGACCAAAATGACATCACTATGTGGGGGTCAAGGCATAGTGTGTCCAGCTGTGGCTGATCAGACCAATATGAGCTCAAAAGGCTTTACAATGGTTTGGGTACAAATAGTCCAAATGAACATTAGGAGTGGAGATGTCTCTAAATTTGTATATCTCACGCTTCTTTCTTTTCTGCTTTGCTGATAGAGCGTAACATCTTCTTTGATGTGGGCATGCCATGCTGGGCAGTCCTGTGCTAGTATCTCCCATGTCTCACAATCGATTCCAAAGTGCTTCAGAGAGACCTTGAAAGTGTCCTTGTATCACTTCTTCTGACCTCCATGTGAGCACTTGCCTTGTGTTAGTGAGTTCTCTGTAAAATGGTCTTTTCGGCAAACGTACTTTTGGCATTTGAACAACGTGGCCTGCCATCAGAGTTGCACTATCTGCAGTAGAGTTCGAAGGTTTGGCAGTTTAGCACAAAAAAGGGCCTCAGTGTCTAGCACCTTACCTTCCTTGCCAAGTGATCCTTAGAATCTTCCTATGACAATTCAGACGGAAGTGATTCGGTTTCCTGGAACGTGCTGGTATGCTGTCTGGGTTTTACAGGCACACAACAATTAGGTCAGCGCAATCCCCTGTTGGCCTTCAGTTTGGTACATAGTCTGATACCTCTTTTCTCCCACATTTTCCTTCAGAGCTTCCCAAACACTGAGCTAGCTCTGGCAATGTGTGTGTGAATCTCATCATCTGTGTGGACTCCCTAGAAAGTACACTGCCAATGTAAGTGAACTTATCCACAGCATTCAAAAAGCTAAACAGAGAGGAGAGAGCCCTACCAGTTAGACTTGGAGACAGTAGCAATAGAGTGATAGACTCCTGAGCCAAGCAAAGAATTCCCAGTTCCAGCCAGGCATTGTGGGAGCTAGAACTGAAGAATGACAAAGCAACAGTAAAGAGCAAATCCACTTCCTGTCCAACACTGATACTGTGTCATGTAAACTAAGGGTGGTGATAATACTGTAGCAACCCCAAAGTGCTTTGGGGTGGGGGTGGGTTCTACAAGTTTGCAGCACCTATATGATCCTTGGGGAAGAGGCAACTTACCAGAGAAAAGTATTCTTGAGTATCTGAGTTCCAAGTACCTTTATGTATTCTTTGTCATGTGAAACCAACAGATGTCACTGTGGAGAACATAGTAGCTGAGGAGGACTTTTCTGCCTCCTTTCTGGAAAAGGGAAGGGCTAATTCTCTTAGAGCTATGTCTGTCTCCTTCCATGGGGTTTGGCTTTGGACTTGACCTTCCTTTTGATCCCTGCCTCTATTCTCTCTTCTTTTTCTCTCTCTCACATTGCAATGTGGAGACTCTTTCCTCAGGTGCTATGATTTAAAATGACCCAGACTGTTACAGACAAAGGGCTCAGCTTTAGTTAAAGGTAATGGCCCAAATCCACATGAGTTCTTTTCAATGATAGTTGAGAGCTTTAAAAATAGGGTTTATTGAGAGGATTCTGAGAAGATAGAGGAGTAGGTCAGAAAACTTTTGGCTCTCCAAACTTCTTCAACTAAAAAGGATAGAACATTGCTTCAGAGCATCGGAAATAAACACACAGCAAAAGCAGTTGTCCTCCTAAGACAATTTGAGAAGACACCCAAGAAAGACCCAACCTCCAGGGGTGGAGGTTTGGCCTGAGTGAAGTACAAACACCTCCAGGCCAACTGTGAAGAATCAATAAACAATAAGCCCTGGGGGCAGCTGGGTTGAGAGGCAACCTCAGCCTTAGGAACTTTCATCTCACAGACAGTGTGGGGGTCAGACAAACTTGTGTTTGTCCTTCATTCTTGAAGAGGACCATGACATCAGGGAGATGATGTCATGACTTGCAGTTGACTTTGATTTGAGTGAGGGAGGGCTGTGTAAGGTCACCAGTCTCACTTTCTCCTCCAGAGCCATTTGGGTCTGATGGCCATAGATATTCATTAGGATGACTGGAGGTGGCCCAGGATGCAATGGAAGACTCTGGGCCCTTTTAAGCTAAGGTTTTTCAGGTTCTCACTTTGAATGAGGTAATGTCAGATTGAAGGACCTTCCACTGTCTTGGGATGTCAAGCACAGCTGTGCTGACCAGAGGCATCCAGGACTGTGGCTACAGAGAGAAGAAGCTAGCACACACCTGGTGAGGGGCAGGGACTTTGTTGGCTATGGGCACTTGCAGGAGAGCAGAATCCCTGGTTTCAATCCCAGGGAAGAGACGATAGTTGCAGTGTGAAGCCACCAAAGGGACTACTACAGGGAGCAAGATTATTTGTGGGACAGTGTGTCTGGGAGCCCTAGCTGTAGGTCAGGAGTGAAGAGGACAGCCCAAGTTTGGGCCCTGAGACAGACCTCAGAAAATAACAGTAAGAAGAACCTGAGGCTTGGGCATCATTCCCCATACCTCAGGACTACAACTTGATTACATTAATAGCTGCTAAAAATTAAAAATTAAAAAAATTAAAAACAACCAAATTAATAAAAATGAGTAAGCAAGGGAGAAAGAACCCAACTGCCACCAGCAGCCGTGGGGCCAGGCCACCAGAGAGTGAAAAGGATGCCGCAGAGAGTGAAAAGAGTACACGGGCCAGGCGGAAGAGTATAGCACAGCTCCGTTTATTAAGCTGAAGAAAATGGCTTATATACCTTTTCAGGCAAACAGATCAACAAGTTCACGTGCCAGACATCTGTTACATTGCATGACTTCCTTGTGCTTTGTTCCCCTTTGCATGACTTCCTCGTGCTTTGTTCCCCTTTTTGCCATAACAATATTGTATTAACAACTCACAGGTAGTGTTTAGCACAAGTGCGCCATGGGGGTTTTGGAGACAGCACGTGTGTGTGTGTGTGTGTGTGTGTGTGTGTGTGTGTGTGTGTGTGTGTAGGGAGGTAGAGAGCCCACAAGCTGAGTTATCAGCCCAAGGACAAGAATAGGCTTCAGGGAAAACCTGGCCTGTATCTTATCCCAGAATGGACTTTCTCAGAGCTGGCCTTCTACACCCAGCCATGGATAGTTACTATGGGGATAGAGATGATCTGGGTTCATATTCAGAGGAAGATAATGGAACTTAAAAAGCCACTCCTTTTTCAGTGAGAAATGTCAAATGTTCCCAAGCACAAAAAGAGTTCTTGGGAGAACTTAAAAAGGACTTTAAAAATCAAATAAGAGGGATCAAGGAAAAATTAGGGGGGAAAAACAATCCAAGAAAATTATGAAAAGAAAGTCAGTCAACTGGAAATAGAGAATCAAAAACTTAAGGAAGAAAACAATTCCTTAAAAACTAGAATTGGGCAAAGGGAAGCTAATGTCATTCTAAGTCACCAAGAAATCGTAAAACAAAATCAAAAGAATGAAAAAATAGAAGAGAAAGTGAAACATCTCATCAGAAAAACAATTGATCTGGAAAACAGATTGAAGAGAAATAATATAAGAATAGTCTGATTACTTGAAAATTATGATAAAAAAGAATTTTGATACAAGATTACAAGAAATTATTAAGGAAAATTACCCTGCAGTTCTAGAACAAGAAGGTAAAGTAGAAATAGAAAAAAAAAATCCTGATCACCACCTGAAAAAGATCCCAGGAGGAAAACTTACAGGAATATCATAGCCAAGTTTCAAAGCTCCCAGGTTAAGAAGAAAATATTGGAAGCAACAAGGAAAAAAATAATTTAAATGCCATGGATTACAGTACGTTTACAATACAATACAATGTAATACAATACAATGCAATTACAATTACAATAAGGATTACACAAGACCTAGCAGCTACTACACTGAAGGACCATAGGTCTTGGAATACTATATTCCATAGATTAAAAGAGCTGGGGTTATGACCAAAGGTAACTTATCCAGCAAAGTACATAATCCTGAATGAAAAAAAAAATGAACATTTAACAAACACAAAGACTTTCAAGTTTTTGTCACAAAAACCCCAGAACTTACGGGAAATTTCTACATATAATATCCAGGAAAAATATAAGGTAAACATTGAACACCAATTATAAGGGACTCAATAAGGTCAAATTGTTTACTTTATAGATGTGAAAATATTATTAGTACTCTTATGATTATCATCATTATTTGGGTTGGTCAGCTGTTGTCCTTTGTTCTTGAAAAGGACCAAAATGACATCACCATGTTAAAGTTAAGTTACAGTGTGTCTGACTATGGCTAATCAGACCAATAAGAGCTCAGAATGTTCCACCACATGTCAGGCACAAATAGTCCATGTGAACATTTGGGGTGGATTCTCTAAATCTGCACATCTCAAATTTCTTTTGAGCTACTTCAATTCTGCTTTGTTCATAGAGCACAGCAGCTTCTCTGATGAGGGCATGCCATGCTGAGCAGTCCTGTGCCAGCGTCTCCCATGTCACAAAATCAATTCCAAAGTTCTTTTTTTTGTAATTCAAAATACATAATTGGGTATTTAGATTAGGGTAGGAACAGGTCGAGTGTGAAAGGCAGTGTGCTAACACTAGGTTGTTATAGGTATAATTATAAATGTAATAGGACAGAGGCTTCAGATGGCACAATGGAGATTTAAGGAAGAGTAGGATAGGGGAGGGGGTGGCTCCATGAGCATGGTTCACAGGTTTGGTATCTTTCACCAAGTTTCAGCAACTTCCATAGGAGCACAGTGTCCCACATTTAGATGCACATTTCTATATCTGGCTTTCAAATAGATGGTGAAGGGTCTCAGAGTCAGCCATTGTGCCTTTTTATGGAAGTCCTCATTAAGGACATTCTTTACAATGAGCAGCACGATGCAGTCAAAAAAGGGCTGAATTTAGAGTAAGAGTTTCAAATCTTGGTTCTGCCACATGCTTCCTCTGTGATCACTTCACTTCTGTGTGCCTCAGTTTCTCAAACAGCCCAGCAGGTTGGTAGCCTGAGTTGGTAGGAACAGAAATATCCATGTGTGCAGCCAGCCCTGGAGGGCCCTGAAAATGTCCAATTCCAAAGTTCTTAAGAGACCTTGAGAGTGTCCTTGTATTGCTTCTTCTGACCTCCATGTGAGCACTTGCCCTGTATGAGTTCTTCATAAAACAGTCCTTTTGGCAAGTGTATGTTTTGCATTCAAACAACATGGCCAGCCAATCGTAATTGTGCCCTCTACAATAGGGTTTGAATGTTTGGCAGTTTACTTCAAGAAAGGACCTCAGTATTTTGCATCCTATCCTGCCAGGTTATCTTCAGAATCTTCAAAAGGAAGTGATTCAGTTTCCTAGCATGGCACTGGTAGACTGTCCAAAGAAAGGTGTGGGCTGAGCTGAATATGATGGGGTGAAAAAATAAAACTATGTAGGGAGAAATAAAAAGGAGCAATTATTTCATACAAATGAGGCATAAAAGGAAAAATTGATATGGAAGAAGCTAGTAAGGGTGAGGGCGGGTAGTGCTAGACCTCACTCTCATTATTTTAAAGAGGGAACAACATATATATACATATATATATATATATATATAAATAAGGGTATAAGTCTTCTAAATTCAGAAAGAAGAGGGCAAAGGGACAGAGCGGGAGTGGGGGGAAGAAGATAAGGGAAGGGTTCTTAGAGGGGTGAGTAGGGTAAGGAAGAGGAGGGCAAGGTAACAGGTAGAAATAAAACAGAGGGGTGAGGAAGGATAGGGTAAATAGGGTGAGAAGGATAGTGAGGAAAAATAGGAAGGAGGAAAATACACAAGTAATTATAGCTTAGAATGTGATTACCCATAAAATGGAAATTGATAGCAGATTAAAAATTTGAATCCAACAATATGTTGCTTTCAGGAAACATTGTTTAAAAAAGAAGATATGCACAAAGATAAAATAAAGGGCAGGAGTAGAATTTAGTATAAAAAAAGAGGGATAGTAATCATGATCTCAGACAAACTTAAAGATAAAATAAATCTAATCAAAAGTGAAAAATAGAAAGACTACACTATGTGTCAGCAATACTATGCAATATTGTTTTAGACCATTTAAAATACCTAGACAGCATAAAATTCCTGAGCATATACCTGCCAAAACAGACACAGGAACTACATGAACATAAACGTAAAGCACTTTTTAGACAAATAAACTCTAATCTAAATAATTGAAGCAGTGGGGGGGGGGGGGATTCAGCCAGTTCGCACCAGTTCGACAGAACCTATACCTAATTTTATGTTGAGTTTGGCGAAACGGTTGTTAAAATGGCACTTGTAATCAGGGTTCTCTCTAAGGTGGGCACCTGAGCAGCCACCAAATGTGGAAATCACAAATATATATTCCCCACCCCACCCCCAAAGGTGGTGCTGATTTGTCCTGGCCTGGGAATGGGGTCCAGGATGGAAGCACAGGGGAAAGCAGGAAGGCAGTAATGAGGTGCCAACACAAGATGGAAGGAGGAAGAGGAGAGCCAGGTCTGAGATGGTAGGGCTGGCTACACCCCCAGCAGAAACTGCCACCTCTGGGGTGACGGGGGCGGGGGGGGGGGGGGAGAGTGGCACACAGGGGGAGGTGATAGCAGAATCACCCACCAAGCTGAGTCTCCAGGGACCAGCAGCAAAGCTAGATGGCTGGGACAAAAAAGCAAGCAGTTACTTTGGGCTTCCTCCCAGGGCCTTCTGCCTCCTGCCTGCTTGCCACTTCTACTGTACCTAGCACGAGGAAGCAGAAGGCACTGATGGTGGAAGCCATCCAACACATGGCCTCCGCTGCCTGCCCCCCACCACCACCCCTGACCACTGTCACCCCATGGCCCTTATACACCTGGCCCAGGCCTTACCGACCCAGTTCCCTCCACCAGCACTCTCTCCCTTTCTTGTAATCAGCCTACCTCTTTCTCCCTGGGCCTGAGTCCTGAGCAGAGCCAGTCCCAACTGATCCTGATGACCGAGGTACCCTTGTGTCATGGAAATCAAGGATGCCAAAGGCTCAGAGTGAGTGTTCTGGGGGGAGGGGGGCAGGAAGAGGGGGGCAGGGGGAGTGGGAGACATGCTAAAAAAAGTCAAATTGTCCTTGGTGCCTCAGACTTGGCCTTTTAGGGTAACTAAAGCTGTTCAAGAGAAACTCCGACTTCTTCCCTGGCCCTGAGCTCACCTTAGTCCCGACGTCTCCAGGTCTCAGGATTGTGTTGGCTGACTCCTAGGAGAAGTCGGGCTTCAAGTCCATGGGTACAACAACTCCATGTATACAACCCAACACAAGACCATTTTTCTGAGCTGATCCAGTGCCTTATCACAAACACACAAACACACACACACATTCATACACACTCACCAACATTCACTCACATACTTATGCACATTCATACACACTGACAAATATACATCCACACACAGTCACAGACTCATATACATTCACATATGTTCACATATTCTCATACGCACGCACACACATACACACACATTCATACACATTCACCAACATTTACTCAATGGTCATTAGGGCAGAGAACTGGTTGTTAATTTATTTGAATCTCACCACTGAATTGAAGTAATGTGTATTGTTCATGGATAGGTAAAGCCAACATAATTTTTAAATGACAATTTTACCTAACTAATCTATTTATTCGATGTCATTCCAATTAAATTATGAAAAAAAAATGATTTTACTGAGTTAGAAAAAATAATAACAAAGTTCATTTGAAAGAACAAAAGGTCAGGAATTTCAAAGAAACCAGTGGAAAAAGATGTAAAGGAAGCAGATTCAGCAGTATCAGACCTTAAACTATATTACAAGGTGAGAGCATTGTTGAAGTATAAAAAGGATAATTCTTTTCTCATTTTGTATTTAAGTTTAAAATAAAAAATTTACAAAAAATATAGGGATGATTAATAAAAATCATAAAATCTCAGTGCTCCCAGAGCAGAGTAATTTCTGATGGCCAGGGCAGAGTTAATCCCTGACCTATTTCAATTCTTGAAAACTCAAAGCAGCCATTAAGCCATACATACTGTGAGATCTGCTTGAGCCCCTCACCACCTGAAGGCCAAAAAGCTTGGACTAGCCATTTGGAGAGGATGATTTGAGCCCTTATTAACAATCCTTTGCTATGCTCTCTGAGTGAATCCAAGGTGTCCTTGCTATGTCAGCAGTCACAAGACCGGATGAAACTGACCGGAAGCATTCTCCTGTTTATGATTGATAAAGACCAGGCACCTTGAACTGGACACTATCTTGATCCGGCCTGCACAACATACAGCAGGGGCAGCTTGCAGTCCACCAAAGGATTTCAGGTGGCCCGAGAAAAAAAGAAAGTGAAGATGTAACGAGTGCTTTGTCCATGCCCTGCTTACCCCATTTTCCACTGGTCACTATTGTGTCCATCGTGTGACTTGGCAAGTAGGTTGCCACTGCATGCTGTCTCCTATTTGTCACATGACCCATGGCAACCAACCATGGTCAGTCTGTATAGTCTGAGAGGAGAAAGAGGGTATATTTTCACTGTATTTTCAGCCATTAGTGGTGTTGAACACAGACAAAGTGAGTGCAGCCATGCACCAATGCAATGGACCCACGCTATGTGAGGAGCAGCAGCAACCCAAGGGCTTCTTCCTCTACCTCACTGCACAGCCGCCCTCCAGGTTACATGAGTATCTGGTGCTCTCCCCAAGGTCAGGCACTCAATTCAGTGTTTATTTTTTGCTTCTAACATTAAAGTTTTGGGGGTGACTTTGTAAAATAGGTAATAAAAAGAAACAGAAGATCGAATCAGAGCATAGTGTTTAATCTGGAGTGGACAAATAGATACTTATTCAGTTAAACAATAGACAAAATATTGTGTCTTGTTTGCTGAGAAGTAATAGCCGTGGGGAAGGAATACAAGCTTCCTCATCATTTCGAATCAAAACATCCTGACTTAACCAAATTGGACACCAATGAAAAACAAAGCATCCACATTGTTAAAAACTCTCAGTGGGGAGCAACGGTTTTTCAAGAAAGTAAACTCAGAAAATGAGATGGCCACTAAAGTTAGTTTTCAGATTTCTAAAGAAATTGATTTCAAACATGATTCTGGAGTATGATAAACTGCAGACAAGAAATGTAACTTCTTACATTTGCATTAACTAAATGTAAATAAGAAAAGCTGAAAAATGTATTAAAACTTGTACTGCTGAGCAAAGTAATTTTTTAACATTAATGTGATTTCATGATAAATAAAAATCTTAATAAGTGTAATTAATTAATATTAATTGAAATTTCCCTTTTCAAAAATATAGTTTATTTGCAAAATAGTTTAATTATTAATTATGCCTTTACTTGGAAAGTGAGCCACTAAAAACCTATTGGCAGTCGAAGAAGTTTAGCCTGTTTTAATTTGGCCCCTACCTACTGCCAAGTTGCGTAGGTCTGATCTCGATTAATGGCATTTCTCTTATCTTGCTGTTTTGTGGCCCTCTCCTGTTATGATACTGCTCATATTTTATGACATCCCCTTGTTTATGTCTACAGAAACCAGATGTCCTGGGAGCATTCTCTTGTTCTATGGAAACTAATTTTGGCTGACACTGGCATCCTGAGTCAGAATAGAGAGGGAGCACTTCCTTATATAATCTCCTTTAACTGTGGCTTCTTTGAGCTCAGTTTCACTGAGACTCACTCACCTGTATGATTCCACTAGCTTATAGAGTACAGGCAGCCCATCTACGACCTAATTTTATCTCTTTTGAAACCAGACACTGGAAGTTGACAATACGCACGCGCGCGGGCACACACACACACACACACACACACACACACACACACCTTAAGTAAGCAACTAATGGCATACATTCCAAAAACATCTGAGATTAATCTAATCTTGCTTTAAGATTAGAAATCTTGCTTTAAAGTGCTATTGAAAACAATGAGGGAAACAAATAAAATAAACTGAGAATTTGGGATTGAAACATTCACCCATTCAGACAGAAAGAAGGTGGAGGGGAGAATAAATCCTTCTAAAATTCTTAAGGGGTTAATCATCTTTAGCATATACAGCCTGAATTCTTTATTCCATGAAGCAGACGTTGAGCTGCTGAAGCCATCTTCTATGCTTAGGCCGCAGTCCCAGTTGCCACAGCAACACCATTGTTTTTCTTCCCACGGCAGTTCAGCCCCCGGCTCAGTCTCCTCTCTCCGTTCTTTTGCAGAGTAGTTCAGAACTTCAGAACTCTTCCAGCTTCGAACCACATGATAATCCAGTTTCTTCCTGGGCTAGGGAAAAGACATATCCCCACTCCCTTCAGTGATTTACGCTCACCGGTCAAGTCACAGTGTCTGAGACCTGTTTGAATCGAGCCTTGAAAGGAGACTGAGGACACCTAGATGAAAACTTTACATAAACTTAATCTGATGTTCCTAGGGGAAGTCTTGAGTAACTGGGGAGAAAAAAACCCTCAGATTTTAGATCTTTTCCCAGATGGATAGGGGCAAAGGCATGCTATTATTGACAAATCTCCAAGATTTAACTTGGTTTATCTGTTCTTAATTATATAAATTACACTAAAGAAAGTTCTCTTGATCCCAATCTTCTGCCCCTTCAATCATCCCACTTCTTTCCTCCCCTTTATTTTCAAACTTCTAGAAAGAGTTTTCTATATTTGTGGCCTCCTTTTCCTCGCTATATTGAAATCTAACTCCTAGACTCACCACTCTATTGAAATTTATTCCTCCAAGTTCACCAGTAATTTCCTATTTGCCAGATCACACGGCTTCTTCTCAGTCCTCTTTCTCTTTTAGACACCTTTCCTTCTTGGTACTCTGTCTTCTCTTGGCTCACCCCTTCTTTACTTTCTGGGCTCCTCTCTTGATTCTCGCAACAGTCTGGAAACCTTATATCCTGTCTCAGACACTTAATAGCTTTGTGACTTTGTGGGGAAGTTACGTAAACTCTCAGCTTGTTTATTGTTGTATTTGTTCAGTCATTTCGGCCTTGTCTAACTCTCCATGACCTCATTTGGGGTTTTCTTGGCAAAGATACTGGAGTGGTTTGCCATTGCCTTCTCCAGATCATTTTACAGATGAGGAAACTGAGGCAAATAAAGTTAAGCAACTTACCCAGGATCACATAGCCAGTGTCGGGGGCTAGATTTGAACTCAGGTCTTCCTGAGTCCAGGCCCAGGGCTCTGAACTACCAGCTGCCCCTTCAGTTAGTTACTTCATCTATAAAATGGGAGGTTATAATAGCACCTACCTCTCAGGGTTGTGAGAATCAAACATGTACTATGTAAAGTGTTTTCTAAATCATAAAATGCAATAGGAATATTAGCTGTTATTATTGCTGAGGTGAATTGTGCATATGGCTCCTCTGGCACTCCCCACACCATATTTGTGCAAGGAGAACACATTAGTTCCTACAGTGAATTTCTTCCCCAGATGCTAGAAAGTCTCCAAAGTCGAACACCTCTGAATAAACTTTTGAACTGGGGGGAGGGAGTTGTGTGGTGTGGTGTGTGTGTGTGTGTGTGTAGAGGGGGATGTCAGTGACTCCCTGAGCTCTTTGCCAATCCTTTGTCCTTGATCTTCCTAAAAGATTCTATATGATAAGCAAAGATTGCTAGGGAATTTGGGTATTGGGTCCCACCTCTGCCAGCAGTACAATGAAAGCCCAGAGGTATTTGTTGTGTTTAGACACAGCAGAGCTACAATGCCCTTCTTCTTTGCACATATTAAGTGTTTGATCGGTTTTTTTTTAATTCTTAACCCATGGCTCACAGACCATTTGCATGAGACTCTCCTCATTGGTGGAGATTGATTATTCATGGATCTGTGCCTGTGTGAGGGATGGAATTGGCGAAAGTTTTAGAAAAGGGAGCTTCATCTTCTGGCTTCTAGCTTTAAGAGAAAAGACAAGCTATTTTAGGTCCTCTGCATGTCCCCGAGGCAGCTAGATGGCCTAGAATTAGGAAGACCTCAGACACTTACTAGCTGTGTGACCCTGGGCAAGTCACTTAACCTCTGTCTTAATCTTACTGGAGAAGGAAATGGCAAACCACTCCAGTATCTTTGCCAAGAAATCTCCATGGACAATATGGTTTATGGGATGAGGAAGAATCAGACATGATTGAACAACAATAACAGGTTCCTGAAGAAAGACAGTGGGAAGAAGGAGGAGCCGGCACCTTGATCATATCCCTGTTTCCAGCTTATTACTCTAGAGACTTTGAGGAATTTCCCCTTGGGCGAGATCTAAGACTTTCTTTCTTGGTTGAGCTGAAATAATTTCATTCTCAATAGGAGAGTTGATTTACTCTGTGCATTACCTGGTATTTATTCTCATATGTATAGTTTCTCTGATTTCTATTCACAGTCAACTTGGATAAATAGGTTTATTTACTATTCACTATGTGTGTTTATTGTGGAACTGTCCTTTGGTGGGAAGGGAGTGAAACCTTGGATATACATGCATATATACACATGTGTATATATATACACATATATATGTATGTATGTATATGTATATATACATATATATGTATATATACATATATATATATATATACACACACACATATACATATGTGTGTATCTCTATATGTTATGTGTCTTTATGTGTGTATTTCCATTGGGGTACTCCTTCCACATTAAAGAATAATGATCAGAAGTCTAACTTGAACCTCCTGCTTCTTCTCACAGCAAGAAGAAAAGTCTCTCTTGGGAAAGATTTTTGAGACTTTATCATAGATCCGAAAGTGGACAATACCACCCCCTGGAAGGTGCTGGACCAACCTAGCAGGGAGGTAGTAGCCTTGGGTGCAATTGGGGGGCATTGAATAAAAATAAGGGGGTGGTAGAAGCAAAAGGAAAGAAGAAAAGAGAATTTTGAAAAAACCTTTCATACATGTTTCATCTGTTGTATAACAGAGTTAAACTCATAGTGATTACATTATTTTCCAAATAAACACACAAAATGCAAGTTATAACCAATCAGTGGTCAAGTCCACCAACAGGTCTTAAGAAGCAAGTATTGGCACGCGAGCCTGTCGTGCATTGTCAGGAAGTCCAACATGCATCAGCAGGAATGTGTAATGACTTGTTTACAATATAAGCCAGATAGAAACAAGCTTTATTCATTTAAACTATTTCTAAACATTTCCTGCTTGGGCAGAGAGAGGTTCAAAAAATGAGCAGAGCTCCCTTATGGCTTTGAAAATTGAATATAAGCTATTTTAGTTATAATTTATGATATTCCCAAAAAATATATACAAAATTCCACAAAAAAGGTTCAGAGTTTAGTTAACAATTTAATAAACAGTTTGCTTTATCAAACAGAATGCTAGACACTCAACTTGTGGCACAACCTAGAACAGTGAGCCTCAAATTCTTGTCTTGGGACTCCTTTGCATTCTTAAAAATTATTAAGGACTCCCACCAAAGAGCTAGTTAGCAATAATAATAAGTTAGTAATAATAGCTCTCAATGTGATATAAGGGGACAATTAGAGCTGTCTAAAAGTAGAGATGTTGCTCACATATAAATTGGGCCCCTTCCACTCTGAGATCCTATGAGTTAGTGTTCTTGGGGCTTACTGCCTATTCTGTGGCCTATGACACTTATTCACTAGAATAGGCACCACCTTATACCTCAAAGGAGTTGGGTTCTGGTCACAGCCCCATCTCCCAGACATTACAGAGTTGGCAGTAAAACAGGGATGGAAAAATACAGGAAGTTAAGCCAAAGCACAGAGTGGAATACTACAAAAAGACAAGCTAAGAATGGATCTCAGTACAAGATAATAGATTAACTATCAATGGCAGCTGAGTCAGGAGTGTCCAAACCCTTTTAATTCTAGGTAGGTTTCCCCACCTGAACCAAGCTATAACTAACTGAGAAGATGATTTCTAATTCCAATCTCCTGAAGGAAGAAGATACTGATTCAGGTGGCTTAAGCTGTCCTGAGCTTAGCTTGTAAGGTGACCCAGATACCTTCTAATGGCAAAAATCTAACTTCAAATTGCTTCAGCCTTTGAAAGATTCCTTCAGCTTCCAGTGGTCTTGGCCAAACTCAAAAAGACTCGAAGTTCAATAGAACTTCTACAATTTTTTTTATTTAAATTTATTTATTTAACATATTTGGTTTTCAGCATTGATTTTCACAACAGTTTGAATTACAAATTTTCTCCCCATTTCTACCCTCCCCCCCCACTCCAAGATGGCATATATTCTGGTTGCCCTGTTCCCCAGTCAGCCCTCCCCTCTATCACCCCCCTCCCCTCTCATCCCCTTTTCCCTTCCTTTCTTGTAGGGCGAGATAAATTTCTACACCCCATTGCCTGTGTATCTTATTTTTTAGTTGCATGCAAAAACTTTTTTTTTTGTTTTTGAACATCTGTTTTTAAAACTTTGAGTTTCAAATTCTCTCCCTTCTTTGCTTCCCACCCACCCTCCCTAAGAAGTTGAGCACTTCAACCTAGGCCACGCGTGTACCATTATGTATAACCTTTCCACAATACTCATGTTGTGAAAGGCTAACTACATTTTGCTCCTTCCCAACCCATCCCACTTTATTGAATTTTCTCCCTTGACCCTGTCCCCTTTCCAAAGTGTTTGTTTTGATTACCTCCACTTCTATCTGCCCTCCCCTCCATCATCCCCCCCTTTTTTTTTTTTTTTTAATCTTCCTCCCTCTTCTTTCCTGTGGGGTAAGATACCCAACTGAGTATGTATGGTATTCCCTCCTCAGGCCAAATCTGATGAGAGCAAGGTTCACTCATTCCCCCTCACCTGCCCTCTCCCCTCCTCCCACAGAACTGCTTCCTCTTGCCACCTTTATGCGAGATAATCCACCCCATTCTATCTCTCCCTATCTCCCTCTCTCAGTATGTTGCTCTCTCATCCCTTAATTTCATTTTGTTTCTTTTAGATATCTTCCCTTCATCTTCAACTCACCCTGTGTCTGCTCTCTCTCTTTTACATATATATATATATACACATATATATATGTATATATATATATACATATATGTGTATATATATACACAAAAACACACATATATATACACACATACACATGCATACATATACCCATAGATACATACACACACATTCACTTATATATATACATAAACATATATATATGCATATTCCCTTCAACTACCCTAATACTGAGGTCTCATGAATCATACACATCATCTTTCCATGTAGGAATGTAAACAAAACAGTTCAACTTTAGTAAGTCCCTTGCAATTTCCGTTTCTTGATTACCTTTTCATGCTTCTCTTGATTTTTGTGTTTGAAAGTCAAATTTTCTATTCAGTTCTGGTCTTTTCACTGAGAAAGCTTGAAAGTCCTATATTTTATTGAAAGTCCATATTTTGCCTTGGAACATGATACTCAGTTTTGCTGGGTAGGTAATTCTAGGTTTTAATCCTAGCTCCATTGACCTCCGGAATATCGCATTCCAAGCCCTTCGATCTCTTAATGTAGAAGCTGCCAGATCTTGGGTTATTCTGATTGGGTTTCCACAATACTCAAATTGTTTCTTTCTGGCTGCTTGCAATATTTTCTCCTTGATCTGGGAGCTCTGGAATTTGGCGACAATATTCCTAGGAGATTTCTTTTTGGGATCTATTTGAGGAGGCGATCGATGGATTCTTTCAATTTCTATTTTGCCCTGTGGCTCTAGAATATCAGGGCAGTTCTCCTTGATAATTTCCTGAAAGATGGTATCTAGGCTCTTTTTTTGATCATGGCTTTCAGGTAGTCCAATAATTTTTAAATTATCTCTCCTGGATCTATTTTCCAGGTCAGTGGTTTTTCCAAGGAGACATTTCACATTGTCTTCCATTTTTTCATTCCTTTGGTTCTGTTTTATAATATCCTGATTTCTCATAAAGTCACTAGCTTCCACTTGCTCCAATCTCATTTTTAAAGTAGTATTTTCTTCAGTGGTCTTTTGGACCTCCTTTTCCATTTGGGTAATTCTGCCTTTCAAGGCATTCTTCTCCTCATTGGCTTTTTGGAGCTCTTTTGCCATTTGAGTTAGTCTGTTTTTTAAGGTGTTGTTTTCTTCAGTGTATTTTTCAGTATTTTTTTGGGTCTCCTTTAGCAAGTCATTGACTTGTTTTTCATGGTTTTCTCGCATCCTTCTCATTTCTCTTCCCAATTTTTCCTCTACTTCTCTAACTTGCTTTTCCAACTCCTTTTTGAGCTCTTCCATGGCCTGGGACCAGTTCCTGTTTTTCTTGGAGGTTTCTGTTGTAGGCTCTTTGACTTTATTAATTTCTTCTGTCTGTATGTTTTGGTCTTCTTTGTCACCAAAGAAAGAATCCAAAGTCTGAGACTGAATCTGGGTGCGTTTTCGCTGCCTGGCCATATTCCCAGCCAACTAACTTGACCCTTGAGTTTTTCAGTGGGGTATGACTGCTTGTAGATTACAGAGTTCTATGTTCCACGTTTGCGGGGGAGGTGCCAGCTCTGCCACACCAGCACTGCTCCTTCCCCAACCCCCAACCTGAACTGGGCTTAGATCTTTGGCAGGCTGTGCACCCCTGCTCTGATCCGCCACTTAATTCCTCCCACCAGGTGGGCCTGGAGCCGGAAGTAACAACAGCTGTAGCTGCCCCACCTCCGCTGCCCCCGGGGCTGGAAGCCGAACCGCGAACTCCTTCTACTCCCGCAGCTTTTCCCACTAACCTTCTCTGCAGTCTTCGGTATTTGTGGGTTGAGAAGTCTCGTAACTGCTGCAGCTCACTGAATCAGGGTGCTAGGGCCCCCTCCACCTGGCTTCTGGTCCGGATGGTCCACGCCGCTCAGGCTGGGCTCTGCTCCACTCCGTTCCCAGCTCCCAGCTCCAAGCTCCGAGCTCCGTGTGGGATAGACCTCGCCCAGAGACCATCCAGGCTGTCCTGGGCTGGAGCCCTGCTTCCCTCTGCTGTTTTGTGGGTTCTGCCATTCTAGAATTGGTTCAGAGCCATTTTTTATAAGTTTTTGGAGGGTCTCGGTAGGGAGCTCACACTATTCCCTGCTTACCAGCTGCCATCTTGGCTCCGCCCCCCGAACTTCTACAATTTTGTTGCATGTTTTTAAATGTGCTTGATTATGTCATGGAATCAAAGAATATTAGAGTTGGAAGAGGTCTTAGATAGCAGCTAAGCCAACCTCTCGTGTGCCCAAGGTCACAGAGCTAGTAAGTGTCTGAGGTCTTCCTGACTCCAGGCCCAGTGCTCAATTATCCACTGTGCCTTCTAGCTGCCTCAGGCACATCCAGAGAGCCTAAAACAGCTTGTCTGTTCTCTCAAAGCCAGAAGCCAGAAGATGAGGCTCTCTTTTCTAAAACTTTCACCAATTCCACCCCTCACACAGGCACAGATCATTGAATAATCCATCTCCACCAATGAGATCTTCCCTCTACATGGGGAAAGTAAGGCCCAAGTAAAATGACTTGTCCAAGTTGGTAGCAAACTTGTGACTAGGACCCCATATGCAAAATAAGGGTTTGAATGTCTGGCTCTAAAATTTTTTGATAGACTGAAGAGCAGAGGAATGAATTGACTTGTCCAAAGTTACACAGCTAGCTAGTGGCAGAAGGGAAAGATTTGAACCCAGGTATCCTGAACCCAGCCAGGATGTAAATCTAGGACTTTTCTCTCTCTAACATCACACAGATTATCTATCCAACTAACTGGCTCATTGTTCAACAATTAAAATATAATTTATACTTGGCATGTTTTTGTGCATGTGCCAATTCCCTAGTACCTTGGGACCCTTGGAGGCAAAGTAGATATACCCCAACATCAGGCCTGAATGGAATGGGGGATCTTGTGATCTCTTCCTCTACATCCCTTTCTGTGTCCTATACAAACACACCCTTCCCACCCCCCTGCCAGGGGGTCTTCTGGGATATAATTTGAATATTTCAATAATTATGTGAATATACAATGCCAGGAACAATTGTGAATGAAAAAAAAAAGATAGAGAGATGTAACTTCTCAATTTTCCTAGAAATATGTGCTGCATCTTCAAAACCCATTCTAGGTCAAGGAAAATAGTGAGATAATCAAAAGATCACAATATAACTTAGAAGAGAGAATATTTGTCACAAAGGACATCAAGAAGACAGGGACAGGCTGTGGAAAAAGTGGTATGTGGGGAGCCAGCTATATCCTGCTTAGGCCTCTTAGGCCTCTGCAAGGCAGGGTCAATTGAGAATTGGTTTATGCATGGCAAGGCCAGTTTTGGGATAAGAAAACTTGGCAAAGAAAACCCACCTTTGTAGCTAATTATCTATATGAGAGATGACAGAAATGTTTCAGTCTGGTTATCTATATGCGAGAGAACATAAATGTTTCAATTTGGGTAGCCTTGAGGAAAAATAGTGTCTCCTTCCCAGGAACAAGGAGATAAAAAACGTAACCAATGCTTTATTGTACTCTTCTTTGAAATCTGAATGACTCAGCAATTAACCTGTATAAAATACTATCAGTAACTCCATTAAAATCAGTCTATAGCCTGACTATACGACTCGCCTAGCTCCATGTCTTTGTCTTTTTGTGTCAATTACTTCATCATATATTCACGCCACTGTGGGCACAGTGATATCCATGTATTTTTTCAATCAGTAGCAGAGCAGATAAGGTGGGAAAAAGCCAGAAAATCAAAGTGACTAGCCAAAATGTAGGGAAGGGGACTGCCCAGAGTTGTCCCATAGATCTGTGGCCTGATACGTGGCTTATGTGGCAAGCCTGTACTTTTATGTGACATAGATAACAATAATTTTTCTCTGATACAACCTTTCTATAATAATAACAATTCTCATTTTTTACAAAAATATTGTTGCAGAAAGACAAAGATCAGATCCACATGGACCACCCTGAAAACTGGCACTGTTCCCAAACTAGTCCAAAAATGTATCACCCTAGGACAATACATATACAAACCTTCACATACACGTTTTTTTAAAAAATGACTAAAGGGTAGGAGGAAGAATGTAAAGAGTGGTGGGGTGAGAAGGAAAATGAGATAAGAGAATAAGAACAGGAGTGGAGGGAAAGGAAGGAGAGAAAGGGGAAGAAGGAGAGAAACGGAGGATAACAGTAATCAGAGCGGGAGGAGGAAAGGAAGAAGAGGATGAGGTAGAGTCTAGAAGTATAAAAGGAAGGGAGAGGAGGAGCATGAGAAAGAGGGAATGAGGAAGAGAAAGATGGGAGAAGGGAGTGAGGAGGAGGGAGACGGAAGATGCAAAACCTTAACCCATCACAATTGTTGCTGTCATTCGCCCATTATTTTAGAGCTGGGAGCAATATTAAATCACCTGATCCAACCCTTTCACTCAGATGAGGAAACCGAAGCTTTAGAGGCTGAGTGCCTTGCCCGAGTCACGCATGTGGCAGGACTGAAATTTGAACCCAGACCCTCTGACTGCCACGTTCTGTAATTTCAAAGCGCGTTGAGAGCACAAAATTGATTAGGATTCCCCTAATCAACCACACCCTCAAGGTACATGTATTATTTCATCTGATCCTCAGAACAAATATCAAAGCTGAGTATTAGGTTAAGTGACTTGTATTTGATCACATGGGTGATCAAGGTGATGTTTTCACTTGGATTTCTACTGACTCCAAAAACAGAACACTTTTTTCTACACTTTACTACCCCTTCTACAATAAGTAAAGAGTACTGGGGAGAAAAGGAATAGGAAGAGAGAAGTGGATTAAGAGGAGAAGGAAGGGGGCAGCTAGGTGGTGCAGTGACTACAGCACCAGCCCTGGAATCAGGAGGACCTGAGTTCAAATCCAGCCTCGGACACTTGACACACTTACTAGCTCTGTGACCTTGGTCAAGTCACTTAACCCCAATTGCCCTGCCTTCCCCCCTCCAAAAAAAAATGAAAAACAAAAAAAAAAAGAGGAGAAGGAAGAGGAGAGGCAGGAAGAAAAAGAAGAGAAAGAGGAAAAAAAAGGAGGAAGAGGAAGAAAAGAACAGGGTAGGAAGGAGGAAGAAAAGGTAAAGAAGAATGGGATGAGGGAAAGTAAAGAGAAGGTGGAGAGATGGAGGGAAAGGTGACTGGAGGGCCTGAGGAAAAAAATGAGAGGGAATGAAGGAGATAGAGCAAAGACAGAGGAAAGCAAGGAGGAAAACAGGAAGATAGAGAAGAGAATAAAGATGGAAATGAGATAGATAGAATTTGAAAAAGAAACAAGTAGATTGAGGAAGAAGATAGAGAGGATGAGGGGAAAAGAGATAGGCATTGAGAGGGGGGAATAAATGAGGGATAGAGTACAGTGGGATAGCAGAGGGAGATAAAAAGATGGAAATAGATGGACACAGTGATAAGATACATCTTAGAGGCAACATTATAGGGAGATGAGGATAGGTTCTGGGAGCCCATATAAATATCCCTTGGGAGAAGGAGGAAGGAATTAAGGGTACTAAGGGAAAAACAATGAGTAGCTTGAGGCATTAGGATGTGAGTGAAGACTAGAATACCTTAAAGAGGGATACAGGACTGTGGGCACAGAAAGAGAGCAGAGGTCTGGAAGATACTTTTAGGAGTGGGGCAGACATAAGGCTTGAGGTGGGGTAAAGGATCAGATACTGAAGGAAAAGGGGAAAAGACTGATGGGATGAAGGGAGAGGGATGGGGGGGCACTGGAAAAGGTATATAGGGAGTCATTGAGGGCTTTGCTAATTCATTAGTGATTCATTGATTAGGCGTATGAGTCAGGCAGTGACTCATTTCCCTTTAACTTATCTTCTTCCATTCCATTATCCAAACATTGTTGGAAGCTTCTCTACCTTTTCAACACTCTCCTCACACTAAATTCTTATCTTTCCCTACTACTTCTTCCCATAGTTTTATAACCCTAGTCTTTATTCTCTCTATCTTCCCCTCAAGAGCTAGGAAGATTCCATGGGAAATATGGAATATCCCATTACATGATGTCTGTAACATTTTCCAGGGTAGGACCAGCCCTGCTGAGGACTAGGGAACAAAATAATAAAGTAGCAAGGGAAGAGTTTGAAGAACAGGAGGGTGGAGAGCGAAGGAGTTCTAGGAATGAATAAGGTGAGGAGGGGGAGAGATTTAAGAGGGGGAACCAGTGGAATGGAGGTTTAAAGAAAGAGAAAGTAGAAGGGGAGAAGAGGAGGAACAGAGAAAATGAGAGACGGGAGCAAGATGAGATTCCGGAAGATACAAATATTGAATGAGGATAAATATAGAGATGAATGAGGATAAGAAAGTAGAGAAGTTCAGGATGATGGGAAAGGGGGCAAGGGAATTAAGTGAAAGGTAGAAGTACAGAAGGTACTGAAGTAACGAAATAGAAAGATCTTATAAGATCAGTAAGAAAATGAAATGTGGAGAATGGGGGAGAGAAAATGGGCAATAAAGGGAAAAGTAAGGCAAAGAACAGATGGAAAAGCAAAGAGTGAGAAAGGAAGAAGATGGTAAAGAGCAAGAAATTGAGGCAGTAGAAAAAATGATAATGAGGAGGAGGGGGAAATGGAAAAGAAGGAGCAAAAAGAGATGTGGAGGGATTAGAAATGAGGGGGTCAACACAAAAGGGGAAGGAGGAAAACTGACCACTCCTGAGAAAAAGCAGACATCAATATATGAAACATCTGCCACCTGCAGTTCCCATGGACCGCATTTCCAGAGGCATGCACCTCCACAGGTGTTACAGGGTGCTGTATCTGTGCAAGCCACCAGGTGACACTCCTTACTTCACTTACATTGGCTCACTGCAAATTGCACATGCCTAGAAGCACACACCCCTTCCCATCTCTATATCCACCCGATCCCTCTGGATTTTGACTCTGATCTGGGGGGTATGAATTAATTCCCTCAAAATCGTCAGTCATCAAACAGGGTCTCCCTCCTCATCCAGGTCACCTGATCTTGCTTTCCATGATCATCATAGCCTCAAAGAATCCACTCACTGGGCTTTTAGAGTAAGTGGAATTTGGTCACTGGACCTGTAAATACCATTGTTATAGGAAATCACTCTCAGAGGAAGAAATTTCCTCTGCCATGAAGGTAGGCAACTTCTCTTAGTTGCCTAGTGGTATGGAGAGGTTAAGTGACTTGCCCAAAATCACACAGGCAGGGGAAGGTATTCCATCAGTTTTGGACCATCTTAATACTGAGGCCCACTCTCTCATTCAAAGGAATTTACTGAAAGGAATGTGCTTTAAAATCCAAAGCTATAATCTGAATTGACTTTTAAAAGGGAGAGAAGATGAGACAGAAACAGAAGCAGACAGAGAAAAGAAAAAAAGAGGAAAGGAGAAGAGAAACAGAGATGGAATGATGAAAAATGAGAGAAGGAGAGAGAGATTGAATGATGAAAGACAAAAAAGAGAGACAGAAAGAATGAGAAACAATGAGAAGAGAACTAGAGGGAGAATGAGAAACAGATACACAGAATGATGAGAGACAGAGGATGATGACAGAGACATACACACACAGAGAAAGCAATACCTAGAGCAAAGAACTACACATACAGCCTTGCCCCGATTTCCTGAAGTGGATGTTCCCTTAGAGGACATCTTTGAGTCCCCTCCAGGGACCCATGTAGCCCCAGGGATGTATAAGAGGCATTATATGTGAGCCAGCAGCAATGAGGTAACAGTGGCAGAGCAACAGAGGAGTTGCTATATAAGTGGAGGAATTTCTGAATGAAATCAGTCATACCATGAGTTCTTGGTGATTTTTTTTTGGAAGGTGGAAAAACAGTATTTAACATATTTTAACCTGATTTATTGCATAGGAGCCTTTTACTTTTTCTGTAGAGCCACACATATGAGCAAAATTCTGCTGTTCTCATGGGAAACCATGAAGGCCAAGGTGAGTATGATTATCAAAAAGCCCCCAAAATTGAACCTGGTCTCTGTAAACTTCATTAGTCGCATAACTAAGACATGATCCCGTCTCTGAGGAACTTTCAGCCTACTAAGGGGAAAGGCATATACCAGACAACTAATATACACAAAAATGTATGTTAGATATTTTTCGTATGAGCAAAGGCTTTAGAATTGAAATATCATCGAGGCCAGCCCAGTCATCTTTACAGATAAGGAAACTAGAGGTCAGAAAAATTAAGTTACTTTCCCCAGGTTGAATATATAGTAAAAAAAAAAAAAAGCTGAGCCAAAGTTCAAACCTACTTCTTCCAATTTGCTGGCATACATAGTGCTTTATAGAGGCAAAATATGAAATGCTGGTTGAGGTCTGGGGAAATGGTTATTTACTTTATAAAAATAGCTAAGTAACAGTAACAGCATTTACATAGACTTTTAAAGGTTTGCAATATGCTTTACAAATAATATCTCATTTTATCCTTCACAGCAACCCTTACAAGTAAGTGCTATTATTATCCCCACTTTACAGATGAGAAAACTGAGGCAGAAAGAGGTTAAGTGATTTGCCCAGAGTCACAAAGCCATTAAGTATCTGAGGCTGGATTTGAACTCCGGTCTTCATGACTCCAGGTCCAGTGCTCTATCCAGTATGCCACCTAGCTTCCTCTAATGTCCACTTCTAGCCAAACTCTAGGAGGAAGGCTATTTCTAGATCAAATCAGTTAGGAGTAGTCTGACACGGAGAGAAGTGGGTAGCAGATTCCCCAGGCCATCGGGAGACCCTTAAGATCAGGGATAACCTACAGCTAATCTGATCCCAGAGCCTAACACTCAGGTTCCTTGCACATATTTCAGTATTTTAAATCTTTCTGTAATGTCTTTCATGTGTCTGGCAACTTAAGACCCCACCCAAGGCACTAAATTTGATGCTGAGTTGTGCTTTCATAAACACTGTTCTATTTATGTGAGCTAAGTTTTTGTCATCCCTGACTCTCTGGTGGTGAGTTGAGGTGGGTGAAGAAACAACAGATAGAAAATGCTTGTGTTGCATTGGTATTCACATAATAACAGTAGGAAAGCCCTGACATATTGGATGAGCCTTTCTATTAAGAAATTACAAGAGGATATGAACAAGAAGAGTCACACAGAATGATGAAGTATGGATTAATAGGTTACAACCCTTGCTGGAGGGAGTACCCACATGGATGAGCTCACACTGAAATATTCCGATCCAGAGCATGAAAATCTTATCCTAAGTTAACTTCAAGATAGTCACAGATTGGCTTGGCTGGAACAGTTTAGAGGGTATCTGATCTTTTTCCTTTTCCTCTTCCTCAACCCCATCTGAGAAGCATTGGCTGAGGACAAGTCATTCCTATCTGACTCTAAACATTCCTCCATTAGGCCTCTAGACTATCCCGCACAGACTTTGCTGAAGCCTCATAATTATGCTTTTCTCCTGGTCTGTTGAACTAGAAGTTCTACCCTCCCCATCTGCCTCCACCCCCAAATTCCCCATTGTTCTTTACCTAGAACAGTTTGCTCAAGACCTACTCATGATTCCTTTGTTGTCACGGATGCTTCACCTTAGTTTAGATGAAGGTCAGTTATGTTTTGTTTAGTTTTCAACCTGGTCTAGCTAACATGTGCCAGTCAAGTTTGTGAGACTAACCACAGCCATTATCCCCAGTCAATTTCTTGAAAACCTCATGTTTCTGTGTGTGGTTGCTAGCACTGTTTACTATTAAAATGTTACATTTACAATTCATAATAGATTTGTTTCTAAAAGTTCAACATGTAAAACTGATTAAAATTCTAAATTTAGAAGAAAAAAAGGAAGTAGATAAATGCTAACATTAACATTGACCTGGTTCATCATCATAAAGTGTATTTTCATGAATTGTTTACAGCTTTCAGAGCAAAAGTTTACATTTGAGGCCAAAAATCTGACTCATGCTTCCTATCACAGGAACACGTGAGGACAGGAACTGTGTCAATTTTTGTTTTCCTGTTCCTAGCACCTAGCACAAAGCCTAGCATAGTCAGTGCTTAATAAATGCTTGTTAAATTGAATTGAACCATAGATTTAAAACTGGAAATTTGTTTTAAAGAATTTGTCAAATCACAAAAAGATGTCCAGGAGACACTACATTACTCTAACCAGAGCTTTGTATCTGTCACAAAGAATCCCTAGCTTCCTTCAAATCTCAGCTCCCACTCCCATACCTCCAGGAGGGGAACCTTTCCTGGTCTTCTCAATTGTTATTTCTCTCTTCTCCTCCACATTATCTTACTTATCTGTTTACATGTATCGCACAGTAGAATATAAGCTCTTTGAAAGCAGGAGCTATTATTCTTTTTATCTGTGATCCTCAAAGCTAGCACAGTACCTTCCTTGCACATACTAAGTGTTTAATAAAAGCTTATTGACTCAAAGAAATCAAAGTAAGAGGGAAAGGGCCCATACGTACAAAAACTATTTATAGCAACTCTTTTTATGGTAGCAAAGAATTGGAAAATGAGGAGATGTCATCAGCTGGGGAATGGCTGAACAAGTCAATAGCGTAAAAAATGTGATGGAATACTACTGTGCTGTAAGAAATTATGAAGGGGATGGTTTCAGAGAAACCTGGGAAGATTTCTATGAATGGATACAAAGTGAAGTGAGCAGAACCAGAGAAGAATTTTTACAATAACAGCAATATCATAAGGACAATAAACTCTGAAAGGTGAGAAACTCCAATCTAACAATGACCAACTACAACTCCAAAGAACTCGTGATGAAACATGTTATCCACCTCCAGAGAGAGAAGTGATAGACCCAGTGCAAATTAAAGCTTGTTTTCTTTTTCTCCTCTCTTTTTCTTTCTTTCTTTCCTTTTTTCCTTCTTTCCTTCCTTCTTTCTTTCTTTCTTTCTTCCTTTCTTCCTTTCCTTCTTTTTTCTTTTTCTCTCTTTCTTTCTTTTCTTCTTTCTTTTTTTCTCTCTCTTTTGCCTTTTTTTTCTTCCTCTCTTTTTTCGAACATGGTTAAGGCAGTAATTTGTTTTACATGACTATACATACATAATGGGCTTTGTTTTTCTTGCCTTCTCAATGGTTGGGGGAGGTAGAGAATTTTGAACTGAAATAAAGTTAAAAATAAATATGTATTGATTTTTTAAGTTAAAATGATGGTATTTGAACATAGGGCTTCCTTACAGACCCCTAGTTCGGGTTCTCCAGATGCACATTTGCTCAAACACTCACATCTCAAGTGACAGACCAGATTCGTAGGACTATTGTGACTCTTCATCCATTTAATTTAAAATTCAGCCAAGAACTAGAGAGAATGAAAAGTAAATTCTTTCAAGGCCGAAGAGCCACAGCGGAACTGGCTATGGGGGGTGGAGGAGTGGGGGTGGGAAACCATAAGGTTATGTAACTGTTGATAAGTTGTTTGGAAATATTTTCCAAAGGAGGCTCTGAGGAACATAGCTTGCAGGTTTAATCACACAAAGTGATACAAATGACATAGTATTCAAGGTGAAAAGGAAAAGAACTTACACAAGAGTGGAAAAGAGGTAAAGTTAATTGCTTACTGCGTACCCCTAGGGATGGAACAAGAGAGTGATCCAAAAGGCAGTGTTACAACACTTTCAGAATATTCTAGCCCACACCTAATTAATTATTTGGCTCAACTCCTTGTCAACACATTAATCTTATACAGAATTACTCACTTCAGTCAGTGAAGCAATAGTATATACAGCACATTACTCTTTCAATAGTGTTGCTTCTTAATGTCTTCTAAGGTCACAGACTTACTTGTTCACTAACTAAATGTTCATAGGCTACATGTATATCTTTGAAAGCAGATATGAAAGGAAGAATTGCTCTGGGCACAACTCCGAAAGTCGTGGTACATAACTGAGATTGGAAGGTAAAGCAACCTTCCTGATCATCTTACCACAAATTAATGGACAGAGATCTGTGTCACCATGTCAGTGTCAAGAGGCTACCAACATTAAATACCTCTTTGGAAAAAAAAACTGTGAAGAATAATAATAGCTAATGGTTCTAGCATTTTAAAGTTTAAACAGACTGATTTACTAAAAAAAAATCACTGCGAAGTAAGTAGTGCAAGTGTTCATAAAGCTTTTAAAAGTATTTATCTATAAGGCACTATGTTAGGTGATGAGCAAACATAAGAGCTGGATGTATAGAGCCACCTTTTTAGAGGTGATCCTTGAACACATGGGAGCTATAAAATCAAGTGTATATGAAACGAAGGAGGACCCAGGACAGAGCAAGGGCACCCACACACATAGAGACCAGAAAATGGATGATGACTTAGCTAATGAAACTGAAAAGAAGTGAGCAAGGAGGTAGGAGGAGATCTAGGAGAGAGCAATGTCATGAAAACCCAAGGAGGAAAAAATATGTAAGATGTGGGGCTGATGAACAATGTCAAAAACTATAGAAAGTCAAGAAAGACAAGGACAGGGAAAAGACTGTTAAATTGATTCATCAATAGAGAGAGAGACAGAGAGAGAGAGAAAGAGCGCATAGTTTTGGTCAAATGGTAGAGTAGGAAGCCATATATATTGCAAGGAGCTGAAAGGTAAATGGGAAGTGAGGAAGTGAAGGCAATGAATAAAAATTATAGAATCAGAGTTTAGAACTGGAAGGGACCATTTATTCCATGTCTGACCCCCTTCATCTTATAAATGAGGAATTAAGACAGAGAAGTTAAGTGATTTGCCCAAGGCCATATAGAAATACATGGCAGAACCAGGGTGTAAACTAAGGACCTCTGACTCCAAATCAAGCCCTCTTTTCCCTATACCACACTGTCTCAAATGACCAGAGAGCCATGTGCTCTGCCTTCCTTACTGTTCCTCAAATTAGATACTCCACCTCTTGCCTCTTTGCATTTCCACTGACTGTCTCCCATGCCTGGAACATTCTACCTTCTCATCTCTGCCTCCCAGCTCCCCTGGCTTCCTTCAAGCTTCATTGAAAGTCCTACCTTCTACAAGAAGCCTTTTCCCATCTTCCTTAATTTTAGTGCCTTTCCTCTGAGATTATCTCCTATTTATCCTCTATATATTTTCTTTGTACATAGTTGTTTGCATGCTGTCTCCCTCATTAGACTGTGGGCTCCTTGAGAGCAGAAACTGCTTTTGCCTTTCTCTGTGTCCTCAGTGCTTAGCAGAATATCTGACACATAGGTGATGAATTCTAGTTGACATTGACTATGACTATGACAATATGATTCCAACAAAACAAACAAGATTGAAAGAAATTAGTCAGGGATAAAACTGCTAATACTTCTTGACCAGTTTGGTCAGTATTTATTCACAGGTATGTTACCCGTAAAGATCTAAGACTAGTCATACGTTGAACTGGTTTTGTTTTTCGCTTTTAGCATTTAGGTGATGCCATCATCTATACAATATTCCAAATTGAATGAATATTGTTAGGTTGGGGGTGATCAATGACTAACAAGAACAACAAAAACTGAAGACTTCTACTTCCACAAAATATGGAGAACAGGGTAAAAAAATTGCTGACCTTCATAAAGCTTGCTACGTTTGTCTTTCTTCAATAGCCAAGTGACTGTTGCCTTTGTTCATGGTGAGCATGGCTTCCCTTCTAGAAGTAGAAGTAAAGGTGTTTGAGGAATACTTTTCCTTATAAAATGAAGTGTTCTTTTTTGAAAATGGAAGAAAGGACTCATTCTGAAAACAAAGGAGAAGAGGAATGCTGGGAGAGGGGGATATTGGCATGCTTCTAGAAATTAGAAGAATGTGAAGCAGGGGAGAGAAGAAAGAAGAATATTAAAACATGGCAGACAAACAATGGATATGAGGCCTTTCCCAAAGAGGGAGAACTGAACTCTCTGAGAAATAGGAGGGTGTGGAAAAAGCAGCCGTTTCTTCTCCAAAGAATGAAGATCTGTCATCAGAGGTGTGTTACATTGGTGATCATCAAGTAAGAGTCACAGGGAGGAAAGGGGATGGCTAAGACATGGGAAGGCAGCTATTTGTTCACCTGATAATGACAGTAGAGACATTTTCTCTCTTACCCAGATATGTATCCAAGATGTCACAGAGAACCTCCCAAGACTCTCAAACTGGATGGTCACTGCCATTATGCCACTGGGCATAAATGATATTGCTGGAAGGAATCTAGAATAAAGTCCTAAAAGTAATGAAAACTTGGGTAAGAAACTTAAGGTCCTAAGAATACAAGTGGTATTTTCATCACTGCTGGCCAAGGGGATGCAGAAAAGAAAAATGGATTGGGAAGCTAGCAGTGGCTAAAAAGATGGTATTGAAGTATGGGATTTGGAGTAGCATTGTATAGTAAGATGATATACTCATGTGGAAAAGATCCAGGAACCAAAGGAGAGAAGCACCCTTTTAATCACCCCAGGTTTGCAATTACACACTTGCCCCACATAACCAATCAGTTGCCAAATCTTGTGGTTTCTACCATCACAACTTCTTTCCCATATATCCTCTTCTCTCTGTTCATCCAGTTACACTTTCACCTGAACTACTACAATAGCCTCTTATTTGATCTCCCTGCCTTGTCTTTCCCTGCTACAACCTACCCTCAACACATCTGCCAAAGTAATTTCCCTAAAGCATAGGTTTGACTATGTCACCAACACCACCTCACCCACCCCCACCCCCACCCATTCAGTAAACTCCAGTGGTCCCTTATTACCTCAGGGATCAAATTTAAGTCCTCTGTTTGGCATTTTAGGCTCTTCACAACCTGGCCCCTACCTACCTTTCCAAACTTCTTTCCCTTTACTCCCCTCCATACACTCTGATGGTACAAGCCTACTCACTATATTCACAGACAAACCTTCATCTCTCGTCTTGGTGTCTTTGCACCATCTCTCCTCTATGCCTGGAATGCTCTCATTCCTCACCCTTGCCTCTTGACATTCCTGACTTCTTTTATGATCCCACATCCATCCTTTCCAGCTTTCTCTCTAAGATTTTTCTCTTTCTCTCCTACTCTGTATTCATCATTTGTGTAATTATTTATTTATATGTTGTCTCCTCCACCAATATGTAAACCCCTTGAGGGCGGTGACTGTTGGGGAGGGGGGCAGGAAGGTTTGTCCCTTTTTTTGTATTCCCAGTACCTGGCACATAGTAAGCACCTAATAAATGTTTGTTGATTGATTGAAGCATGCTGGAGAATACGCCAGTGAAAATTAGTGAAGGCAGAACTGAGGTGATCTTGATGAGTTTGATAAACAAATCACAAGAATGTCAAGGATGCATGAAATGATGGGGGACTTCAAAATCTAGATATCTGTTGAAGTTCTCTACTTCTCTGTCTCTGGCTGTCTGGTCTATCTTCTCTCTCTGTCTTTGTGTCTGGCTGTCTCTATTTCTCTGTTTCTCTCTCCCTCTCCCTCCGAAATAGAACAGGAAATAAAGGCTTGTCTTCTTCTTTCGAAAGGTGAAAGAAGCAAGGAGGAAAACCGATATTCTGAACCTGATTCTAATCAACAAGTAGGAAATCATTGCTGAAATAGACATCACGGGAACCTTGGAAATAAAGTGACCACTGCATTTTAGCATCAAGCAAAGGAAATCTGGGAATTGTCTAATGTGCACTATCAGGATGAGCAGATTACAAAGGGTAGAACCAGGATAAAAAAATTTTGGCTTGGGGCAAAAAGAGATTGAAACCTGAGTTCCCATAACCACAGAAGGGCAGGAAGTAGGTTATGGGCAAAACAGGCTCTTTCCAGGCCTAGAAGACATTCCAACTTAATTCTGTCTTTGGTTAAAGTTTGACTAGCTCTATTTAGCACCCAGACCTATTAAGAAATCTCTCCTCAGTAAAGTTGCTACTTACTTTAAATCCATCAGAGCTATAAGAAGGGTGAGGCAAATGAGAGGAGAAGTGTGGTTCTCTCTACTGAAAAACCAAAATGCTAAGGGAAATAGAACAATACATAAAACTTGTATCTACTATCCCAAGCTTACCACACTATGGGGCTATGGGAGTGACAGTTTTATAGTCTCGTATTAGGCACAAAATTAGCTAACTAGTGCTTACCTCCATCTGTATTACATGAAATTTTTTCTATATTCCTGCAGCATTCTTTTATTTGTCTCATTTTCTCAGTAAAATTACCCTTACAGGATGCCAAGCATTTCCATATCTGTTTCAGTACAGTGTGGAAATTAGTACAAGTGGGGCAGCTAGGTGGTACAGTGAGTAGAGCACCAGCCCTGGAGTCAGGAGGACCTGAGTTCAAATCCAGCCTCAGACACTTGACACATTTACTAGCTGTGTGACCTTGGGCAAGTCACTTAACCTCAATTGCCCTACCTTCCCCCCTACAAAAAAAAGAATTAAAAAAGACGTTTTTAAAAAAATTAGTACAAGCAATCCTGGTTGTAAAGAAGACCCCCCCCCCCCAGGACATTGGGTGAACCACTGCAGTAAATTCATGGAAGTACACTGAATGGCAGCTGAATGAGCAGAGAGGGGTGGATTCCCATCTCCATGGCAAAGGGAATCATTAATGAAATCACAGACCCATTGGAGCATTAGAGTATTACTGCCAATCTCACAAGAGAGCCTCTATTTTGTATTATTTTGTCTCCTGGCCCTTCCACCAGTAGATTTCACCACCATCCACCATCCTATAGGTCTTGCAGGATCCAGGGTGGGTCCTGATTTGAAAAATAAATGCCAAGACCAAACAGAAGAGATCAAGGGCCAAGAGGAAGTAGAAACCAAGGAGCAGCAAGAGACAGAGCTAAGACGTAGAGGAGCAAATCCAGAGTTTGCCTTTCACCAGAAGTCATGAGTTTCTTATAGGATGGAGGGAAAGAGATTTAACCCACTAATGTATCCCTGCTTTTTTCCCCAGGGGGTGACCAAGGGGAATAAGCATTTATAAGGCACCTACCACACCCTGATTCATAGTGTTTGCTGATTCCCGAGGTGTAAATGGCTCAAACTGAAATTTTAACAATAACTCTCTAGCCAGTTTGAGCTGGTTCCAGTGCACCTCTGGGGGAAGATGAAGTATAAGGGCATTTCTGGGAAGGGAAATGGTTTGTGCATGGAGGCAGCAGAGGGGACCATGTTTAGAGAAGAACTCTAGAATACAGACTTTGAAGGAGAGTAGTACTAAATAAACCTGGAAAGGTAGATGAGCATCAGATTGTGGAGGACATTAAAAGCTACACTCAGGAATTTCTATTTTAACTTCTAGGAAAGGGGTAACCAGCAAAGGTTTTTTCAGAAGACACGTGACATGGTCAGAACTGAGCCTTAGACAGGTTATTTTGGCAGGAGGATAGATTGGAGAAGGAAGATACTACAAGCAGTGAGACGAAGTAAGAGGTGGTGACTACAGTCCAGGCGATAGATGATAAAGCCTGAGCTAGGAAGGTGGTTGTGTGCATAGAAAGAAGGAGAAGGATACAAGGAATGTTGTGGAGGTATAATTAATAAACCCTGACAACTGATTGGATAGGGAGAGTGAGGGAGAGGGAAGGGTTTAGAAAGACTGCAACCTGGGTAACTGGAATGATGGTAAGGATTCCAATGGAAGTTTGAAGGAAGGGTAGGCACAGAATATAGGATTCTAGAAGGGACCTTTGAGGCCACTGAATCCAACCCATTCATTTACAAATCAGGAAACTGAGGCAGTGAGAGGTTAAGTGATTTTTCCAGGTGGCATAAATAATAAGTGCTTGTGGCAGGATTTGAACCCAGGTCTTACTGAATCCAAATCTACCACTGCTCTACACAGCCTCCAATACACTGGAGATGAGTCCTGATTTTGACATGTTAGGTTTGAGATGCCTGTGAGGCATTCAAGAGAAGATATCCAGCAAGCAGGTGATGATGGGTAACTGGACTTCAAAAGAGTTATTAGGACAAGATATGTAGATTTGGTAGTCATCTGAATTAGAGGAGAGGAGAGGAGAGGAGAGGAGAGGAGAGGAGGGGAGGGGAGGGGAGAGGAGGAGGCAGGAAATATATATTAGCCTAGCAAAAGACACTAAGAAAAAGTGGTCAAACAGGTGAAACATGGAAGGAAGGGAAAAGGAAGCATCCAGGAAGAGGAGATTAAACAATATCAAAAGCTTCCAGGAAGATATAAACTAGAAAGTGAGGAGTGGCGTGGTACAGTAGCTTGAGAAGATGGCAAGGTCAAGCTGAAAGTGAAGTGGAACTGAGTGTAATCAATGTGAAAAGACCCTGTAGATGGGGAAAATTCCAAATGAGAGGGAGAAGAGATATGATCCATGGGCCAAGGATGAGGTCATGTCTAGGGCACAGGTAGAAGGGTGGCCTTGGCAAGAAGGGTCATCTTTTCCTCAAAGATTGGAGTAAAGCAGAAGAGGTGTAAAGATACAGGTGAACTTTGAGGGATGCACAGAGAGAGGAGAGAGTTCACGGAGCATGACCTTGACTTCCTACTTTTCAGCAATAATATCTACTAAAAGAGGAAAGAGTAGAGAAGTGTATACATATTTAAAGAGAAGAAAGAAATTCTGAAACAGTCCCTGAGGGGACTGAGAGAATAGAGAGTCAATCAAGGAAGAGTAAAAGATTCAATGCAGTGGGGAAAGCCAACTGAGACAATGTTAAACTTGTAGTGGACCCAATCAACATAGTAGTCTGACTTTTTCCAGGGGCATTTGGAGGCAAGGAGCACAAGTGGAAAAACTGTATGGTGAGCATGATATGGGTTTGGTGGTGGGACGAGGGGGTCAAGAGGGTCAGGGAAGGAAGATAGTGCCCAGTGGAGGTAGTTAGCAATAGGCTCAAGATGATGAAGAAAGGAAAGAGAGGCCAGATCAGGAGTAGTGATAGAATGGGAGAACAGGGATGAATTAAAGTCCAAGAAATTGGGACAAAACCAAAAAACAGACTTAAGAGGAGTGAAGCAGAGAGATGAAAGGATAGGAAATGGGAATAAGAGGAGGGAATTTCTCAGGATAGGACATGAGGGTAAGAGGAGAGAATTTCTCACTTCAGAATCCTCAGTGTAACAGAGCAATGGGAGGTGGTGAGATCTAAGGTAGTAGGATCATTAGAGGATCATAGATTTAGACCCGAACAAGACCTCTAGTCCAACCCTCCCATTTGAGAGGTGAAGAAACTGAGGCCAGAGATTAAATGATATGCCCATAGTCACACAGGTATTAAGTGACAGAAGATGGGTATGAACCCAGGTCCTGAGACTCTAAAGCCAGGAAGTCACCTTTCCACAGTGCCTCTCATAAGAGGTTTGTGGGTCCATTCCTCTGAGGTCAAGTGAAGCTAGAGGTGTGAGATTTAAATAAATTGTTAAAGGGAATATTAACAATGCAAGATTTTTTAAAAGTTTGAGGAGACATTAATGGGAGCATTAAGGTCCTTTAGTATGAGGGCAGGAGCTATGTTGGAAAGAAAGACCACGAACCAAGTATGAGCTCTCTTTGACAAAGGAGGGAGAAAGCCCTGGAGGTGGGCAGGTCACAGCCACAAGGATCTGGACCAGGTGACATATGGAGTGAACCTCAAAGGAGTGATTGCTGTGTGATGGCATCAGAGAGTCTGGGAGTGGCTGGGGGGAGCAAGAAGTATGCAGTTCCTCCTCCCTGGCTCAATATGTTCCAGAGCATGAGGGAAGGAGCGACCAACTGCATGTGCTGAGAAAGTAGCAAGCATTTTCCAGAGAAAACCACTTTTCTCTGAGTACAAAAAGATGAAAAGGTTGTGAGAAGAGATGAGGGGAAGTTTATTAATGATTGAACAGGTTTCCTGAGGGCATAATAGAAAGGGAGGGCAGAGGACGAAAAGGTCTGGAGAGCAGCATGAGGGTGAAGACTGTGAAGCAAATGAAAAGTTTTTCCCCAGAAAAAGTGAAGACCGTTAGAATTAGGGAGTAGGAGTTACAAATTTGATAGCCAAAGAAATTCATTGAGTGGGGCCTCTACTTTCCAGGGTCTTAATGAAGATAGAGGGTAGCACTAATGTGATTTTCCTTCTCAAAATACTAAGGAGCTAAGGGGTGGGGTTTCAGGTAGTTCAGATTGAAGGTCTGGATCCCTAGGGACTGAAATGAGCCCACATAAGGTACTAGTTCAGTAGTTACATCCCAATATATCAGAAGAGAGAGCAGGCCGAGAGGATGTTCCTCATGTGAAAGGTGGAATCAGTTCTATGTCAGGCCTGGTGTTTTAAATCTTAGTCCTTTTGACAGTTAGTCTAATGCTAAAGCTTGGTCCTCCAGAATCAAATGCACACTTTGGCATTCAAAGCTCTTTACAATCTGGCTCTAGCCTATCTGATTAACCATTATTCCCCTTCAGGGAGTCCCTGGTCCAGCCAGGCTTTCTTTTTGTCTGAGAGTAACGAACAACTTCCCATTCTCCATCTCTGAACCTTTGCAAGCATTGCCATGCCTGGAATGCTCTTCCCTCTTCACTTCTGTCTCTTAGAATCATCTTCCTTCAAGGTTCAGTTCAAGCCCTGCTTCCTCCATGAGGCTTTTTCTGATCCCTGATCAGCTGCTAGTGCCTTCCTACAATCACTCTCATTTTTACTTTGTATAAATTTTTATTTTACTTATGTGTATACATTTATTTTCCTCCTCTAGAATATAAGCTCCTTGAGGGCAGGGATGGTTTTGGTTTTGTCTTTGCATTCCTAGGACCTAAAAAATCATAGGGCCTGGCACATAATATGTGCTTAGGGGTTTTTTTTTTGCTTTGTTTTTAGACTAGGTCTTCCAGTCTCACCCAGGGTGGAACTACAGGGGCTACTTGTGGGTCTGATCCCTTCTCATCCAGCATTTCCTGAAGACCTCCAGGGAGGAAGAGTCTACTACCTCCTGAGGGAAGCGATTCCACTTTTGGATATCCCTAATTGTTAGGAATTTTCTTCCTTAGAGTGGTCAGTGAGTCATTATACATTTATTAAGCATCTGCCCTGTGCCAGGAACATAGCATTGTACTAAGCACTGAGGACATCAAAAGAGGCAAAAGTCAGTTAAAAACTACAGTTACAGCTACGATAGCCTGACTGGCATATTTTTTTGTTTATGACCACTAGGTGCCAATAATGGGCCTAGGACATGGCTACCTGGACAGCTGAAAAATTATGGTCAAAGGGCTTCCCTGAGCTCTTGCACTCTTCACCTCTGCCCTTTGGAACACCTTATTTCCTGGAAGGCTCAGCTCAAGCCCCACCTTCCACACGATCTCTCTGTCAAAGAGGGCATTTTTTTAGGTAAGCAAAAACTATCCTGGGTTTGGGAGGGAGAGGAATGCCAGGGGGAAAGAAGTGTCACTCCCTTTTAGTAACTCGGCTGACTTTCTTTTTTTATAGCCTTTTTATTTTATTTTTAATCCAGACTGATCAATTCAGTTCGGTGATGGTGACATTCCCATTACTCTAAAGTTCTTTTTCAAAGTGTACTGACATTATGATTATTTTTTTCAAATGCCCCAGAATAAATGTCTCTTCAGGGGCACTATGAACACTTACATGAGTGAACCACTTTTAATGTATCATCCATTTCAAAATCATTATTACATCCACATCCAGAGAAGGAAATATGGAGTCTGAATACAGATTGAAGCATACTATTTGCTCTCTTTTTTGCTTTGTTTTGTTTTTTCTTTCTCCTGGTTCCCCTCATTCATTCTAATTCTTCTATACAACATGACTAATGTGAAATATGTTTAATAAGAATGTATACATAGAGCCCATACCAGCTTGCACACCATTTTGGGAAGGGGAGAAGGGAGGGAGGTGGAGAAAATTTAAAACTTATGGAAGTGAATGTTGACAACTAAAAATTAATTAATTTAAAAAAGTAAAAGTCATTATTAAATGTGAATTTAAAGAGAAAACACATAGTCAAGTGCTCTGCATTACATTTCCAAGCTCCATCCTGAACTTAAATTAGGCTGCCAAATATATTCCTTATAACTTTGAAAGCTGGCTTTCTCTGCTCTGTCAATGACCTAGTCTTGTTTCATACATTTGACCATACTTCCACATTACGTTGTCACTTCGTAAAGTTCTTTTACCCTCTGGAATACTGGCCCTTTATATACAAGACTCAAATTTCTAACAAGTGACATTTAGGGGGTTTTCGCCTTGCCTATAAACCTCTCATATATCACCTGGGATATTGACAGGACTTCAATATTTTTGGTCCTGATGTTCAACCTTCCCTAGACCACTGTTAGCACCTTTTTTTTTTCCTTTTAATTAAAAAAGTGGCAACTTCTTTTTCTGGGCCATTTTGGTAAAGAGAAGTAGAATTAGAGGAACACGGAGATTCTGCAGTGAAGAGTGGCCTGCTTCCTAAGGGAATACCTCCCCCTTCACCACTAGCCCTTGACCTTCTATCTTGCCCAGTTCCAATGACCATGTAACCATATAACCATTTCCTTCTTCCTCAGTACTCCCTATGCAAGGCACTGTTTGCCCTTCTCTCCTTAATGTCCTGCTAGCCCCCCACCTCTCCATCTGATATAGTGGGAAAACGGTTGGACCTGGCATCAGGTGACCTGAGTTCAAATTCTTGGTTCCAATACTTAATAATTCTGTCATATATTTTTAGAGGCAGCATTTTGTAGTGGAAAGAGTAGTGAACTGAAAGTCTATTACAGCTATGTGATTTTGGTCAAATCACTGCACCTTTCTGAACTTTAGTTCCTTCATCTTTATAATTAAGGAATTAAATCAAACAGTCTCTGAGATCTATGATCCTGGGACCCTCTTAGGTCAAGTTGCTGAATCTCTCAAAACCTATCTTCTCATCTAGCTTCAAACGTTCAGCAGTCGTTCATTCAAGTGCCAGGCACTTGGTATGAGGGATGTAAACATGGTAAATGAAACAAACTTTACTTCAAAGGAGTAATAATTATTTCTTCAGCTTAAATCTTCACTCTTCCTCATTACAGCAAAGTCCCAGATTTTTCATGATTTAGAATGCAGTCTGAGGTCCAGAGCTCATTGGTACAGGATCTCTCCTCATTGGTATAGATCAATGCCCTGCAGCTACACAAGAAAGTGAAGCAAAGCTCTAATGAGTGGAAAGGGAGTGGAGAGGGAAACTGTTTCACCCTGGTTACTAGATGCACAACAGCCCCATTATATAAAGGGCAGACAGTGCACATGTCTGCACAAACACCCACACCCACACCCACACCCACACACACCCACACCCACACCCACACCCACACACACACACACACACACACACACACACACACTGGGGGAAAAACTAGTACTTCATGAGCCTCCTAAGGAGACAGGGCCACCCCACACTCTTCAAGGTATAATGTCTACAATACAAATAGAAGGGCTTGAACTACGCCAGCTCTTGCCCATCTTCTCCCTTTGCACATGCTCAGATTGTAATTAGCTGCTCCTAGTTCTGAGGCCACTTTCAGAATCTCTTACACATGTGCTGACAGCACTACCTGGGTCCCTCAGTTCCCAGTTCCCCCTCTAGGATTCTACCTAGAAGATGAAGATTCTCAACAATAATTCATGATTTTATCAAAAATAGGTCTGTTAAGGGGGCCCCCCTGAACTTGCATACCCCATTCTGCTTAAAACCCTACCTTCTCCCCAGCTTTGTGTACCTTGAAAGATGTATTCATTCATAGTCAGATTAGAGTTTTACATTTTACTGATTTTTTTAAATGAATATAGCAACAGAAATACTAAACAATGCCTTCTCAGTGGGTGAGGGAGAGAGGGAATTTGGAACTCAAAATAAAAATATATATATATGTAACCAGATATTTGTACAACAAGAAATGTTTAAATTAAGACAATTTTCTAAAAAAGAAATATTAAGCAACCACTCTAGTGACATGTTAGGGAGATCTTGACATCTCAGTTCCCCAGTGGCTATAGCCATCTGCCTTCTCAATTTCTCCACCTGCTTCTGTGTCAAGCCTCATGGTATTATTTATGGAAAGAAGAGAGAGACTGACCTCCATAGGCTGTATTTACCAAGCATGGTTGCTCTCAGAGTCACAAAAAGAGATGAAAATACATAGCACTGGCTTTCTGGCCAACTGCCAGATGTCTGCAGGCTGGTCACTGGAAATCTTAAAAGCCAAGTTCAGCTGTCACTCTCAGGGGTTAGACGTGGGCTTGTCCCTGCCTTGGGGTTGGCCCTTGAATCATTATCCACTACCTTCTCTTGGCAGGTTCTTTATTGTGACTGATTTATTTTTGGTAAAGCAGACAACTACATCTCAAAATTTCCCACTCATCGTACAACCTTAAAATGACCTCAGTCAACAAGCATTCTGAAGGGCTTACTGTGTCTACACAGAAAGGTAAAAGCACTTCAAGGAATTCACAGTCCAAACAGGAGGAAACTACAAACAAACAACTATGCCTCAGATGTATACAATGTAAACAACAGAAGGAAGTCTGAGTGAAGGCATTAGGGTAGAGATGGAAAGGTCACACTATGGAAGGTGGGATTTAAGCAGTCTTAAAGACCAGGGAAGAGGAAATGCCTCAAAAAATTCACCCCTCCCATTATGGATTCTTTTTGGAAGCAACAAGTACCTTGGGCTTGCAGAAGAGTACAACCAAGAAGTTGTGTGAAGCTTTACAAAGGAAATACTGTTAGGGCCCTATAGTGCCTTTAGAGCAGACCTGCACAACTTGGCAGTGGGCAGGGTCCAGAATTAAAATAGGCTAAACTTTGGCTGCAGATAGGTTTTTGGTGACTAGCTTTCTGAGTAAAGGTATAATTAATGATTAAATGATTTTACAAATAAACTATATTTTTTAAAAATGGAAATTTCAGCGAATATCAATTAATTACACTTGTTACTTAAGATTTATTTATCATGTAATCACATTAATGTTTTAAAAATTGCTTTGCTAAGCTGTACAAGTTTTAATACATTTTTCAAGTTTTTTTACTGTTTACATTTAGTAAAACGACCAAAAACACAGAGAAAAGATAGGACTGTCAATTATCTCAGAGTAGAGACAGATTGGTGATGGTTTATTGCCCCAGGTCATGTGACAAACAGGAGCAAGTGCCCCAACAAGTTACATGACTGGCACAATAGTGACTAATGGAAGGCAGGTTGGGGGGAACATAAAAAGCACTCCTTACAGCTTTACTTTCTTTTACATCCTTTACATTTTTCAGGGACTGCCCAAAATCCTTTGATGGGCCACAAGTGGTCTTCGGGGGCCCTATGCTGTTCAGGCCTGCTTTAGAGAATTAGAAACATACAGGCCTCAGCGTCACCAAATTCCAACTCACGTCCCAACTCCCTGAAGCATTCTCTTACTCCCTTTGCTCCAACGTCTCTCTTAAGCACTTCCCTAACATATCATGACTCTTCCTAGACATCGGAAATATATTGCATACCTACATTCCATAAAGAAAAGAGAGGAGGATGGGCCTATCCAGCACAGAAAAAGGTGGTACCCAAATGTTCTGTAATTCAACGAACATTTACGGAACATCTGTAATATGTCCAACTCATTGCCTTATACTGAAAAGGAATATGAGATAAGGATAAGATGCCATCCAAGCGTTAGAAGAATTCACAGTCTATTTAGGGAAAGGAGGTTCCCCTACAGGGATTCTGTTTGTAAGGTCTTCTAGTTGGGTGGAGTCCCACCCAAGACTGAGAAGCATGTACTCAGAGAATTTGGGCAACCTCATCTATCAGCAATATCCTTCACAGATTGGTTGAATAACCCACAGGGGCTGGTTCTGAATAAGGAAATAGTAAGAGAAAACCTTAATCCTAATTTAATAATTGGTTATTAACATGAGAGGAAAATAATCTCATTTCTCTCATGAGAAAAGACTTTTCCAGCAGTCATGTTGGAACATAAACTTGGTGGGACCAATTTTATGTAGAAATTGTACTGATAGTGAGTCTCCTCTCTCCAGAGGTCACGGTGGTATAGTGGAGAAAATGCTCCCAAGATGTTCAGGGAAAATGTTTGTGCTTTTGTTAGTGCTATAGGTTCAAAATAAATATACTTTTCTAAAAGCTAACTGATATAAACTGGTTAAATGGAAATGGGGTGCTAGGCACCAATAGCTAACTTTGTTGGGACTCATGTTGATAGCACTAGAAAAAGAAAAAACCCAAAATTCCTTAGGATACCTCTAGAACCTTTAGGGGCACATGTAGGCTGCCTAGCTCTGGGGGAGTCAGCTAGAGTGTACTTGCTATACCATAACCCTCAGTTTCAGAGTTCAAGGAAAGCAGTAAGACAAGGCCTCTCTGGGCCCAGGCCTTTCCTCATCACACTTGTCCCCAGATCCACCTTCACAATCACAATCATTACTGTACCTGACTGCTGGAGCGCTGATCCACTGGTCTGAAGACCTTTTTTAAGACAAGGGAGATTCCACCAATCCTGATATTGCCTAGAAAGCCTATCTAACATGAAAGTTGGGATCAGGAGTTTTACCACCCCCTCTAGTCCAGAGGGAATGAGGCAACCCCTTTAAGAATCTCATTCAAACTAGAAACAAGATAGACCAGCATTGGGCAATCCTGGATTCCTTCTTTTTAAACCTATCAATCATTAGAAGGGGTCTCTTAGATTTGTAAAATGTGCTCCCCTTAGACCATGCTCTCTATATCCTGTGGGCCCAGCACTCCACCACCATTAGCACAAAGGCAGTTAATTACAGGGTTCCTTGGGTGAAGAGCTCCCTTTCTTTCGGAACAAGAACTCAGAAGCTTCTCAGCTTTCCTATATAGTTTCTCAGTTTATTTATTTGTTCTGAGAATATTAAAGAGAATAACAACCACTGCTTCTTCCTTCTGTGTATTCACATATAGCATTCTTATGTGTATATTGGGCCATGTCATTCAGCTGCTTAAAAGGCTTCATTGGGTTCTTACTGCCTATAGACTCCTTAGCCTGATTCAAGACCTTTCATAATTTACTACCTTCTTTTTGACAACAACTCTTCTCCAACTCCCATTACAAGCCCCTGAGTCATCTGTTCTTCCAGCGCAGCAGCCATTTAGGGGAGCCCTTCAGTCATGCAAGGGCACAAATAGGTTTCCCCCAAAGTTTCCACATGGTAGACTAGAATGGTACATGCTCCAAGGAATGGCCCTTTGGGGGCCACACTATATACGAAAAGCAAGATAAAGCATTAATTTAAAAAGCTTACATCCTAATAGGGGAAGACAATAGATAAAGGGGAAATTCAAGCACTCTTCTAATAGGATTGATTGGTATATCTTTTCCCAGAATGATAGCATTGTTTTAATGTCCCCAATGCAAAAGATGAAAAGGGGGATGAGATAAGTCTTGATGTAGAGATGGACAGAGTGTATCGTGGTGGGTTTGACACACATAGTTGTAGTTAACTCTCACCTATCTGAGTGCCCTCTCAGATAAAACCATAATTAGCTGATACTGTTTGGGACAAATTAAATGGGGGAGGGGGGCAGGGGAGGAGGAGATTGTAGGACAGCAGGACAATGGGAAGGGAACCATTGTATGGTTTAGGGATAGTGGTACCCAGAGAGGACATGCACTGCCACTCCTGGAACCCCCAAGGTATGGGCACACTAGAGCAAAACTGTCTTTGCTGTTTATAACCCTGCTTTCAAAGTATTCTATGCTCCTCATAAACTGAGCTATTTTTTGTCCTCTTTTCACACTGTCGTGCCTCTGTACCTTTTTGCTCAGTCTGTTCACTATGCCTGGAATGTTCTCCCTCCCTCACTTCCCAGAATAATTGTTACTCATCTCTTAAAGCCCAACTCAGACTCCCCCTCCTTCCTTAGCTCCTATCCCTCCCTACTGCCCAATCCCCTGCCTACTGTCCCATCACGTAACATTCTTTTATATCCTTCTAGTGTTTCTATTCTTTAACACTATGCTTTATCATTGTCTCTAGATATTATTCCCACACGCATACACTAGACTATAAGTTTCATGCAGGCAAGAACCGTCTTTGTCTAAAATTTGCGTCTTCCCAAGCATTTGAGCAGGATTCTCTGCACTTAAAAATCTTTTTGTTGATTGGAATTTTTAATTGCATGGAAAATCACATTGGCATTGTCCCAGTGGGCTTTCTGGTAGTTGGCTGAGTCAGGCCTAGATGGGAGGAGACTTTTAAGGGTAGCATTCCAGGTGAGTGACCCAAGGTTCAGTCTTCAGTTAGATTGGACAGCAGTATGAAATTCAGAACAAAACAAATCAAACCAGTTGTTTCTAAGTATTAAAACTCATTGTGGATTTCATCTCTTCCCAAGATGGCCCCACAAATAATATAAGAGTTTTTAATATCCCATGTATAAAGTTAGGTGGGCTAAAGAGTATCCCATTTATCAAGTATGTTGGTGTTTAAGATGGTAACCTAGTCCTCTTGTACAAAGAGGGATTAGCTGATGCTGCCAAGTGCAGGAAGCTTGCCCCTAAAATGATATAGAAACACCTGTCTCCTAGCCTGGCCAAGCTCTCTCTCAGCTTTGTCTAGAATTTTAAAAATGCAAAATCATACACATATGACATTTCTCAACTCTATTACAACCTTACTTTATATCTTTTTCTGGGAAAATCTCCAAATGTCTCATTCGCCATTAAGATTCTTATCTCCATTCCAGTTTCGCCTGACACAAAGGGAAAATACATTCATACTATAGTTGACAACTTTTTGGTTGTTCGGTCATGTCTGACTCTTTGTGATTCTATTTGGGATTTTCTTGGCAAAGAGACTGGAGTGGTTTTTGGCATTTCCTTTTTCAGCTCATTTTACAGGTGAGGAAACTGCACAGGGTTGAGTGACTTGCCCAGGGTCACATAGCTAGTAAGTGTCTGAGGCTAGATTTGAACTCAGCTCTTCTTAATTCCAGGCCCATGCTCTATCCCCTGTGCCACCTAGCCGCTATAATTAAAATACTGCAAGAAACAGAAAGTAAAACACCATATCAATATTCCCCATATTGTCAGCTCTCTGCTTAGGCAAAGAAGTAGCCATGTCCTCTTCCCATCCGTATGTAGTCAGCCACTTAATGACTTGAGTTCACAGTTTCACTTCCCTCTCCCTATAGTCAAAGTCTCAAGGGGACAGAAAGATGGCATCTTCTCACTAATATTTATTGGCTCCTCCTCTTATAGCCTGGGACCTGTGGTTCCAAGATGCAGGTACATCCAACAGTGGCCACTTTTGTCAGGGCAGTCTTAGGTTGCTGGCTCCACTGACCAGGCACCACTAAGTCTTTCTTGTAGCCCCTGACCCCTGGATGCTGGAGAAATAGAAAAGATCAAAGGATCAGAGATTCAGAGCAGGAAAGGACGTTAAAGGTCACCTGGCACAATGCCCTCTTTTTACATATGAGGAACTGAGGCCTGGAGAGAAAGTCCAATACCATGCCAGGTAATAGCCTCTCATGAGATGCTACATAGTAGCCAGGCATGGCTGACTCTTTTGAAGTCCCATCTGGCTCACTTAGCAGGCAGTCCAGTCTGTCTTCTTAAAGGTCTCCTCATTATCTCATTGGGTCCTCAGAACAACCTTATGAGGTAGATGCTATTATCATCCCCATCTTATAGATGAAAAAACTGGGACTGAGAGAGTTTAAGAGAATTGTCTAGAGTTCCACAGCTCATTAGTGTCTAAAACAATTCATAACATTTGCACCTGGATGGCCTCTGATGTCCCTCAACCCACCGCTCTGTTCTTGCTACTGCAACCTCCAAGCCAGACCTACAGCTTCTGCTCTGGGGCTATGCTAATTGACAAGAGCTCCCTACATCTAGCTAGCCCCAGACACCCAGCTAGGCCACCTTCTATGCATGCGTTCCATCCCCACTTTCAATCTCTTCCTCTAGGAACAGTAATCAACTCAATTCTACTGGAAAGAGGGCATCATTCAATTTCCCTACAGCTCCATTCACCTTCCTGTGACTTCACCCCTCTTTGGCTACTATATGTGTTCTCTATAAGAATAGTATAAGCTCCTTGAAGGCAGGCACTTTCTCTTTTTTTGTTCTTTTTGTATCCTCAGGGCTTAACATAGTTCCTGGAACATAATAAGCACTTAATAAATGCTTTTTTCATTCCTTCATCTTATGGTCTTGTACCATTTAATTCTGGATATGTCCTGTCTGCCTTCTGGCTCTACTTCCTCCCTAGTCCCAGGTAGTAATTAATAATAATTAATAACGATAATAATAACGTGGCATTTAAACAGTACTTTAAGGTTTATGAAGCACTTTACATTTTCTCTTATTTGATCCCCCTAACAACCTTATAAAGCAGGTGCTCCTATTACCCCCATTTTATGACGAGGGAACTAAGGTTTAGTTACACAGTTAATTAGTGACTGGAATAATATTCAAACTCGGGTCTTCCTTCCTCTGACTCCTGCTCTGTCTCCACTGCGCCAGCTAGCTGTCTCTTTGGTATCACTTCTTTGAGCTTCAGTTTCCTTACCTAACCCCGTGGGGGAGACTGGCCAAGGAAAGTCCAGACAGTAAAGCGTGTTCAAATTTGCCCTTCCTGATAGGTTATACTAGGCATGCACAACATTGCCTAACAGGATCCAATCTACAATGCAAAGGCTTAGCGAGCTTGCTTCTGGAAGACCATGAACGACTACTGTTATTCTTAAGGGTCTTCTAATTGGCTGAGGAATCAGAACTGAGGGTTCATACTTTTCTATGAACTTTTTAGGTTCAAGTGACCAATTATCTCACTTTCTTCCAAGGCAGCTTTCAAGTGAGGAAGACTGGGTGGGACAGAGGCGCTGGCCGCCTTGTCTCCCTACTTGGTTACCATCAGGCATCTGTGAACACAACGCACTTATTTCTCTGCGTTTATCCTTTCTTGTTCTTAGGTGAATGAATACCAGGAGAGCTACTTGATTGGGTTATGTAACCTTATGAGCTTTAAAAGGTCAGAAGAATCATTAGAGGTCCCCTTAGTAACCAAATTCTGTAGCTGAGACCACCAGAGCTGGTAGCAGCAATAGCTGAGTTAGGTGACGAGACAGCCCTGAGTTGCAAACTGATTAACCCAATCCAGCAAAAGATGGACCCATTAGTCAGTCCATCAGTCAATAAACATTTATTGTGATTTCTATGTGCCTGGTGCCATGCTGAGTGCAGGAGATACAAATGCAAAAAAAAAAAAAAAAAGAAGAAGAAATACAGCTCCTGTCCTCAAGGAACTTACACTGTAATGGGGGAAGACAACACAGAAGAGAAAGCTGGAAAGGGTAGGGGAGAAGGGACACAGATCAGGGCCAAAGAAGGGCAGCCAAGAAAAAATGAAGTTATGATACAATTGCTCCCTTTCATTGCTTCATTTCACCTGAAAGCCCTCCTTTAAACCTCTCCATCATGGCCCTGATCTTTCACAAATAGTAATCATAACTTTGAATGTGACTGGGGTGTTTATAGCAGCTCTCTTTGTGGTGGCAAAGAACTGGAAATTGCAGAGATCCCTATCAGTTGGGGAATGGCCGAACACGTTGTGGTGTATGACTGTGGTGGAATACTACTGTGCTATAAGAAAGGATGAACTCAATGATCTTAGAAAGGCATGGAAAGATTTGCATGAAATGGTGAAGAGTGAAGTGAGCAGAACCAGAAGAACATTGTATGCGGTAACAGCAATATTGTTTTTAAAAAGACTTTGAACAACTGAGTCATTCTATTATAAATACACAAATTAAAAACAAAGGACATACGAAGATGCCATCTGCATCCAGAGAAAGAACTGATAAATAGAAGTATATATATAGAATAATTTACATATATGTGTATATATATACATAGATACATATACCTATTTGTGTCTAAGGGCAGCCATCTCTAGGGTGGGAGGAGGGGGGAAGAAAGAAGGGAAAAAAAGAAATTTACATGATAATTTTGTTGTATATTTGGAGGGAATAGAAAATTGTACATGATAGATTTGCAGTTTCATGGGCAATCATCTTTTCTATTGTACTGTTATAGGAAGTGCTTGTTTTGTTCCACGAATTGAAAATAAAATGTTTTTTAAATATTAATAATAAAATAAAGATTTAAAAATGAACTGATAGCTAGTGTGGGTGCCCTCCTTAAGCAGAATTGCTAAAAGAAACTCTACATTCCATTCTCTAATCAGAAGAAAAGGAGTTGGGGAATGGAAAGAATGTCTCTTTCTCAATTCTAGCTTGAGGGGAATGTTTTTGTCGCTTCTCCTTAGTGGGACAGGCTACTTTGAGAAGAGCTGTTCCTTTGCTCTAGACTATTAAAAGGGGACTATAGACCCTTCTGGTCCCTTTCCCCCTTGTTCTAGAGAGTCATTATTGGCTGCTCAGGAAGGTAGTCATGATATAGCAGAAAAAAAAAGGACTTTCAATAGACCAGGAAGACCTAGGTTCAAATCCTGCCTCTGATATTTACTATCTGTGGGACGTTGGATAAGTCACTTAATTTCCCTGAGCAATTAGTTTCCTTGTTTGTAAAATAGATGAGATGGACTTGGAGGTTCTTTCCAACTCTAAATCTATATATAGTCCATGTCCAGATATAGAAGCACATGGGGAGTTACATGTACTTGAGCCCACATGGTCCCAGAAGAGAGTTTCTGGACCCCAGGGACATATTGACTATTTCCTCTTAGACCAACCAAGATGCAGCCCTTTTGCTCAAGAAACAGACCCAGTTGAGACAGTGATGGAATATTGAGGATTCCTAGAGAGAGGCATATACTTGCTTGCTTTCATGGGCCAAGAGAGTTCTCAATCATGTTGTTCCTAAGGCCCATTATCCTACCGAGAAAAGGCGCTTGGCAAGAAGGGAGGGACAGGAGAAGGGCAGAGAGGAGGAGTTTCCAGGTGAGTACAATCTCAGAATCTAACCTAGCAGGAGAAGGGGGATTTCTGAGGCAGCATCAGCCTCAGAGGTTATCACACTGATAACACTTAATTCACATATTTGGGGAGCCAGCTTTCTATTGAGGGAAGGGGACTTTCCTGAAAATCACACCTCTTGCAAGAGAAGGCTATGCAGGTGGCTCCCAGGGCTAGAAGGAAGATCAAAGGATTAAAGTTTTGATGTGGGCAGGAAAGGGGCCTGAACTTGGCACTTTGATTTCACCTGAATTATTTAAACAATGTGTGTATTATAGCAAAGGGGTTTTTATCTAGCAGTCCCCAAGTGTGTTTCTCTTCCAGGGGAGTCCAAGCACTTAGAATAGGGATCATTAACAAGGGGTCCAAAAACTTATTTTTAAAAATATTTTGATAATCGTGCTTAAATATAATCAGTTTTCTCCCTATGTATTTTATTTTATACATTTAAAACCATTATTCTGAAAAGGGGTCCATAAGCTTCACCAGAATGCCAAAGAGATCTAAGACCCAAAAAAGGTTAAAAAGCCCTGGTTTAAAAGATATCTGGGGAGTAAAAATAGTTCACCACAATGTCCAGAGTTGTTTATCTAGCAAACAACAGAGTGGTACTGAATTTGGAAGACTTTAGGACCCTGTAGGAAATGAGATCCACTGTAGAAAAACAATTGTGTTGTTTGTAAACTATTATGAGTTTTTATGTATTTTGTGCACTTGTCTATAGGTTCCTGTTCCTTGTGTTTTCCGTAAGAGATTAAATGAATTGTCATCTTGAATATAAGCACCCCCTCAAAACTACTCCCCCAACCTGAACTCACACTTCCAGGTTCAGTGCCCTGTGATGTATAAAAAATCTGAGAGACATAATTTCTGGGTAATTAATCATTTTATTAATTATGCTAGTGGATAAGCAATAAAAGGGGTCAGCGGCCCTCTCGAATGCCAAAGAACCCTCATGGAACCCACTCAACTCTGACTAGTTAACAATTAATGAAAAGAATTAATATTATAATGAGAGGTGGACCCATTCTAATTGGGGGGGGGGACCTTGGCTTTGATCACTCTTGCTCCCAGACCATCCTTGGGCAATCTAGAAAAGGATCTACCCCCACCCCCACCCCCACCCCATCCTGAGTAGAACACAAAGGGGCTCCCCACTTGGCTAGGATCTGAACAAGATTGAGGAGAAACTTAATCCAATCAGCAATATCCTTCAGGTACTGATTTAATCCAGTAGAACATGATGAGATAGGAAGGGGGAAAAACCTTGGATCTCCCCAATAATTGGTTATTTATAATCATTCCTCTCATCCCTGAAGGTTATTACTACTCTTTGTTGGGGAGAAGGGGGATATCACATAGAAACCCACTCCTAATACTATAAATTCATAAGCCACCACTTGTATACATTTCTTCAACAATCAACTAATAGACACAATTAGCTCTTACCAAAGGTAAAAACACAATAAAAGATGGCAGTTTTTTACAAAGTAGCAGAAAAAGAAAAAAAACACAAAGATTAAATTAAGATGACATAGTAAAAAGCAGTAGTTAAAAAACATTTTCCCCATATTCCCATAATTTGTGGGAAAGTGGATTCTACACTCCCACAAAATCATACAACCTCCATAGGGCGGAAGGAGTGGGCTCAAACTTAAAATACAATGGTAGTGAAGCAATGTTTAGGTTATATGTACAGCAAAGGAAACTCAAGATGCCTGATAGCCCCTTTTCTCTTTGTAGAAATCTTACACTCCACTTTTATATAGTGTCCCCATTGGGTGAGTTACTCATTTTAGAAACTCAGGGTCTGGTCTTCTCCATAGCCAGTTCCCTTTTTCTACTGCCAAGGGTCCTGCTCCTTGAAGATGCATCTGTGTTTTTCTGGAGTATACCTCTGTTTTTTACTGATGCAGTAAGAAACAATAAGGTTTCCTACCCATCTCCTTTAAAGCTACATGGCCAGTGGAAAAAGGGAGGAAAAAGAATTCCCCATCATTCTTCCTTCCTCTTCTATCCCTCTCCTCCACTGTTTGCAGTCCTTTACAAATAAGCTCTATCCCTCACATTTAGCTTTTTTAATCTCTGCTCATCTAATGATGCTGTCCCCTTTGATTTTCTCAGGGGAAAGAAAATGGTTTTCACATCTCAAAGGGAGCAGATGCATCTTTATCCTTAGGTTAAACCCTCATTAATATCTTGTAATTATATTCTGTGTTGGGGAGTGTATCAAAGATCTGCTCCTTTACATCTGGGAAGTTCTTAGGGGGAGTCTGTGGGGACTCAGATACAAGATATGTTGGAGAATTTTGCCAAAGTAAATGCTGGGTAGGGGGCAATATAAATCAGAGATAAAGACTTTTTTGGGTAGCTCCCAAGATCAGACCTGATATGTCTAAACCCAGAAGTTCAGCATTGTGTGACTCTATGCTGCTTTGGTTCAAGAAGTTTTTGGAGCCACTCTATTGGAATTGTCTTAAGAGATAGATTACAAGGTACACAACAAAATTAAGTCTCATCGCATTATTGTCACATCTCGTACTTGTTCGGTGGATAAAGAATTATCTAGAGTCCGAAGATCCTTTAATTCCATTAATGAGAGGGGAAGGGGATTTGGGACAAAACTATTCTTTTTTGGAGGGAAAGTAGTTGTATTTCATATATTTGCACTTTCTCACCTGCTTCATTTTTTTTCTTGGCTCTTCTGTTTTGTTTTTTTTTTTTTCCCCAGAGTTTTCAGGAGTCATTTTTTCAATACTTCATGGTACGTAACCTCGGTAGGGTTCTGATTTGTACTTAGCAATCGTATTCAACTCTTACTGATTCCCTGACTTTTTTCTGTTTAAAACTATTTCAAGTCCTTTGCCCTCACCATAAGTCCATTCCCTACATTCATAATAGATGATCTAGTCTCCTAGATATTAAGAATATTGAGGCCATATAGCAGGAACTCCTTCAAGTCTCCTCTTCAACTCTTCAAAAATTCTTAGTAATGCTTAAACTATTCTCCTCTATTGCTAAACTTTTTGAAAAAGTGATCTACAACAACCCATGCTTCTAATTCCTCATGATCCATTCACCCCATGCTATCTGGATGCCATGTCCTCATAGCATGAAAGAGAATATTCATGAAGGATACAGCATTGGCTCATTTCTACACATCTTTCCCTACCTCTTTGTATTCATCAAGTGGCTCAGTTGCTCTTGGTCTAAAATTTTATACTTAGGCAATTATGATGTTCTTTCAACTGCTCAAGCCTGAGCCCCATGGACTATTTTAATTTTGTGAATGGCTTCATTTGCCTTTTAGGGAAAGATTACCCAACCTCTGTGAAGATATTGTTCCTACCACGGTCACCAATAGCCCCTTTACTGCAAAATCCAAAAACCATTCTTCAGTCCTCACCCTCCTTGACCTACCTGCAGCATTTGATGCTGTTAACCTCCCTTGTCCACCCTTGGCATTCAGAACACTAAATTGTCCTGATTTTCCTCTTGCCTCTTTACTGTTCCCACAGTTCCTCTACTGTCTCTTCTTCCTCTTTCCCTTAATGTGGGCATACCACAAAGTTCTCTTCTTGGCTTCTCTTTTTTTCTTAATGTTCTCCCCCCTCCCCCCCCCTCTCTCTCTGCAAGCTCATTTACTTCTATAACTACTAACTCTAAGAAGATAGTATATAAATGTAGATCACTAATACAGTGGAGAGAACGTTGGGCCTGGAGTTCAAATCCAGCCTCAGACACTTATTAGCCATGTGACCTTGGTTAAATCACAACCTCTGTCTACCTCAACTGGGGATAACAACATCACCTTTTTTTCTGGGTTGTTATGAGGTTCCAATGAGATAATATTTGTAAAGTGCTTAGCACAGTTCCTGGCACATAGTAGGTGCTGTATAAATCCTTATTTCCTGTGGGGTGGGGCAGGGAAGAAAAAAAAAAGAAATTTACATGATAACTCTATGATATATTCAAAAGAAATAGCAAGTGTATATAATAGATTTGCAGTTTCATGTGTAATCATCATTTTTATTCTATTATGTAATGGAAATGCTTGTTTTATTTTATAAATCAAAAATAAAATAAGTAAAAAGAATCTTTAAAAATGCTTATTCCCTTTCCTTCCTTTCCCCCTTGACCCTAACTTCTCTCCTGAGCCCCATACCTGGATCTCCAATTGCCTGTAGTATACTTCTACCAAGATGTCCCATAAGCACTTCAAATCCCACACTTATACTTAATATATCTCCCTCAACAGCCATCGGAGTACTGTGTGCACAGTGAGCACTTAATAAATGATGAAATTGTTGAAGATTTCAAAAGAGAGAACCCTAAATCATCTCCAGAAATATAGGGAGGTAAGAGGTTAGGCCAGGCAGATCCCACCTGGAGGCTGCTCTGATCATCTTGAAAGAAAGACCACTATCACAAAGGGAGAGACAGCTTTTCTTTTTCAGTTAACTACCCTCCCTTCAAACCTCCCATTACAGTCCTAGAATGACCTCTAGCTGAGATTCATCATGACTTCATTCCTTTCTCTAAAAGAAGGACCTACCCCAGACTACCCACCAAAATCACAATGACCATAACCCAGAAAAAAAATGCATCATCACATTAAAGCTGAAGCAAGGGCATCCGCTTATACCGAGTGTTTTGCTTGATATATTGCAAAGTGAGACTAGCTGAGCGCTCCCAGAATCCTCACCGCATCAAAAACACAGAAATAGTCACATAAAAGATTCCCAGGGCACACTGCAAGTGGTTGTGGTTAGACGTCTTGGAAGAATTTTCTGACAGCATTGGTGGCGAAGCTACTGGAACAATCAACCAAAGGAGGAGGCGGAGTCCCCAACCCTATGGCTTGGGAGACGATAAGGTTGTACCAGATGTGGGGGCTTGAGGTTGTGAGGGCTTTTTTTTAAAGGATTCATTATTTGAGATTCTTTAGGGGAGGGCAGTAAGCAGCAGTTAATGGAGATCAGGACGTTCTTACCAAGAAGACCTCCGTCAATTTGATTTATTAAATGCCTACATGTGTTTGAGGCACTTTGCTAGTAACTAGGACCACTAAAATGAACCATGTAGTCCCTGCCCCCAAAGAGCTTACAGTCTAATAGAAGAGAATACAAATTGTACACGAAAAAATACGATACAAGATAGAAATAGACAAAGAAGAGATCCAGACAAAGCATTCTTGAAAAATTCAGTGATGGAGTAGATACTTTCAACTATTGAAGGAGAAAGTTCCTTAGGATCGCAAGATTAGAGATCTGGAAGGAATCTCTGTAGTCATCTGATCCACCCATCTTCTGTTATAGATGTAGAAACTGAGACCCAGAGATGTTAAGTGATTTGTGCAAGGTCACATAGGATACCTGGCAATTAGGAGATTGTCTGACTCCAAGTCCAATTCTCTTTAAGTAAAAAGACTTTCCTATTTCTGAGAAGGTATCGAGAACAATTTACTGAGAGCACCTACTATGTGCTAGACCTAGAAGTAGAAAGGACCTCAAGAGGCTATATGGTCCAACTCTACCATTTTACACACGAGGAAATCAAGGCCAAAGGAAATTAAGAGATTTGACCACAGTCCCACAGGCAGTTATCATCAAAAGATGGGATTTAAATCCAGAGTTCTCCAACTTCAGAAACACTGTTCTTTCCATGGTACCATGTTGCTTTTCTCTTGTGCTAAGTATCACTGAGGACTACTTGTTGTAGTGGTTGTTCAGCCCAAGCCTCACTTGTTCATTGTTTGGGTTTTGATGGCTCAAAGTGAGTGTAAATAGTGATTATTTCTGTTCTGGCCAGAAACTCTGAGGGTCTTTCCCCAGACAGATTGATTCTTTTATGAAGGCAAACTAGGTCTCAATTGCCTCAATTCTTACCTAGCCTTAATCACTGAATTGGCATTGCCTCAGACAAACTAAGACCTGGGAAAGACCTTAACTTAAAAAGGCCAAGGTCTCCCACTGCATCCAGAGCCATTGCCAATGTGTCCCCGCTGGATTCAGGTGACGCTGGCAGAGAGAGTGAGGTTGATGACTACACAGCTCTGCCACACTTAAATCCAGTTCACTTGCAAGTCAAGACATCGCCTTCCTGATGTCACTGGTCCTCTTCAAGAATGAATGACGAACAACAACACTCGACTGAAATCAGTCATGTCTGACTTTCAATGACCCCATTTGGGATTTTCTTGGCAAAGAGTGGTTTGCCATTTCCTTCTTCAGTTCATTTTACAGATGAGGAAACTGAGGCAAGCAGGGTTAAATTACTTGCCCAGGGTCACACAACTAGTAAGTGTCTGAGGCTGGATTTGAACTCAGGTCTTCCTGACTCCAGGCCTAGTTCTCTATGCACTGCCCCACCTAGCTAGCCAAATATACCAAAATTCAATAAAACAATGACCCTGCTTTCATGGAGTTTATAGTCTAGTGGCTGAGCATATCCCAGAAGCTTCATGGATGGGGCAGGGGAGGAAGCGGGGCATCAGAGACAGACCTTAAAAAAGTGAAGGAGACTTTCAGTAGAAGCTCCATAAGATTGAATAATTTTGGAAATATAGCTTCTCCCTACAGTAGAGTGGCAGGCATTGAGCAATTTGCCTTTTATCTTTGACTTCCTGGGTTTGTTAGTGTCTTTGCTAGTATGTGCTTCTTTCTCAGTCTCCCACAGTCTCTGGCATGTGGGAGAGAAGCCAGTGTTATTTAGAGAATGTCAAACTCCTTCGGGGCAAGTCAGTAAGAAGCAACAAGTTATACCTCATCACTACAGGCCTACAAGGGGTTCTCCCATCCCTACTCCTCTGCACATTCATGTAGGAAAGAATATGCTAGGATATGTTTTTTCAATTCTTTTTTGTTAGTTAATTTATTTATTTTTAGTTTTCAACATTCACTTAATGTTTTTCAATTCTACATGTTGCAAATGAAAAGGCTTTCCCTCCCCCAAAACAATAAAGTTGTGGCTCACAATACAGCAGGAAATTAAAAAGAGAGGCAGCTTCCTGGCCTTGAGTAGTGTGGGCTGAAATCCAAAAAGGTTCTGACATCATCTTGTCTAGATGGCGGAAGTCATTACCCAATCATCCCAAAGCTGGTGTCTTGGCGATATTGCTCTCTGTTCCTTATTTAAAAATTTTTTTTCCCTAGGTCTTCCTCAAGGCTTTCTGTAACCTCCAGATATTATTTGGTCCATTTTCCTTCACCTAAATTCCCTGAGATCTCTATTTCAGGGAAAAAGATGCCGTAAGTTAGGTGTCAGAAGGTCAGAAGATGTATACATCTAGTCTGTTCTAGAGATATTCTCTCAGAGTTCAGTAGGGAGTATGAAGAAATAAATGCCTCCATTTGCCTTGGTCTCTTTGGATCTCAGCATGTTGGTGTCTTTATGTCTCTAAAAGTTTCTCTGTCTGTCTCAGCTTCTCTCTATCATCTTTTCTTAGCCACTATGGAGACCTGGAGCTCAAAGACCTCAGGAATAGGTGTGCCCCCCAGACCACCAGCCTTGATTCCAGCCAGACGCCCAAAGCCACCACTGAGGGAGCAAACCCTGTGGTAAATGGAACCAATATCCTCAATAGTACCCACTACCAACCACTGACCAACTGCTATCAACAGTAGGCAGGAGTCCATTGGGCTAATGAAGGAAGAAAACACTGGACTGGAGGTCCCAAACATGGCCAAGAGCCCTAACTATTGACCCTGCTTCCAGTCCAGCCCCCTAAGCCATCATCCAAGAAATCGGTCTTTGTGAGGTCAACATTTGGCCACTTCTTCTGCAGGTGCTGAAGCCACTGCTACAAAAGACCAGGAACAGAACGCTTTGACCTTCACCAAAGTCCTTGGCACTGCCAAATGTTTCAGCAGCAGAAACTTTAAAGAAGATGCTTTATCATCTGCTTTGGCCCCCACCACCACCACCTTAATGTCCCCTGGGCCTTTCCATCTGACTTGGAATTGAAGCTTCGTATGTATCCTGTCTCCCCTCATTAGAATGTGAGGTCTTTGAGAGAGGGGACTGTCTTGCCTTTTTATTTATATCCCCAGTGCTTAGAACAGTGGTTTGCACACTGTAAATGTTTAATAAATGCTTTTTCATTCATTAACTCTCTCTTTTTTCCATCTTCCTCTACCTTTATCACTCTTGGTCTGTTTCTGTTCATAGTCTAACTGAGTCTCTTTGTCTTTCTGAGTCCCTTTGTCTTTGCATCTCAATCTCCATTTCGGTAAATGCTTATTTGTTTCTCACTATCTCTTGCCTTCTATAGTAGAACATATCTGAGGTCCTAGACTAGAAGTATCCCTGAATCCATGCCTCTCTCGCAGAAAAGCTAGGAAGTCCTCCTGATGTAAGGAGAGGAACAAGATGGAACCCTATGTAAAATAACAAGGAAGTAAGAACACCTCTGCTTCTGATATCTCCCCCATCTCAGACATACACACATGCTATATACAGGCTGAATTGAAAATAATCAACAGAAGGAAGGCAACAGAATTAAGAGGGATCAGGTAATACATAAGGTGGGATTTTTGTTGGAACTTGAAGAAAGACAGCGAAGCCAGGTGGCAGAGATGAGGGAGGAGAGAGTTCCAGGCATGGGGGACAGTCAAGTAAAGACCGTAATTGCTACCATGTGGAGGGTGGACCCCAAGCCTAGAAAGGCTTTACTGGCACATATAGTTATGAGAAGCAAAGGATGTGGACAGGCAGGAGATAGACAAAGATGACCTTTGTGTTACATAGTCTGTAATGAGCTACTGACTCTGTCTCTCTGTCTCTATCTCTCTCATACACCCATTGAATCAAACTAAGCCCAGGGACTCATTGGACTTTGCAGGTTTGGGAGAACCCATATTCCCTATCTGGGTATTTGGATGGCCCTTCTTCATCAAGGGGCTTCCTAATGTGGTTCTTTTTATTGGGAATTCTCTCCCCTTGGGCTCTTATTATCCTGTGAGATTTATGTTCTTAGAGGTGTCTGTTAGTAAGGACCAGGCTAAGTGGAGACTTTAGCAGTGACAGAAGGATAGCGGATCAATGACCAAATGACTGTTAAACTTCTAAAGCAGCCACTCATTATCCGATCTTTGAAAAATAATTGTTCACATGTTACGAGGCTCTAATTACTACCGAATGGATGACACATACCCACACTATTACCCTTAACCTAGAAATGTCCATTATGAGTATGGGTATGGTCCTCTAACAAGATGAGTAGTATACAAGAGGCTTCTATTGTTAAAAGGAAATAGCACATCCAAGATTATACTTTCCTGGGCCCCTTCAGGTATAAATGCCCTTCATGAGCAGGTGGCCAATGTTTTCAGAGGTGGAGACCATCAGTTCCAGCCCAAATGCCTTACCTTTTCCATTAGCACAATGGGCCCCTGTCTATGATGACATGATTCTTGAGGACCATTGTTTTGCTTAGTTGCTGATGATTCTGTGTATTATGAGAAGAGTATGTACAACCAAATCTCAGAACCCAGTAATCAAGTAACAAAGAATATCCTAAGGGACAGAGTCTTTCTAGTGAGCCAAGCTGTTGGTTGTATGGCTATTGAGTGAGCCATGGCAAACAAGATTTTTATTTATAGTGATTCCTGGGTGGCAACTCTGGTTGCGCACAGTGCCCTGAATTGTTAGCACTTTAAAAAAAAAAAAGCTTTTTAATTTACCCATTTATTCAGTAGATAAAAGTTAAAGAAAGAAAGAGTTTGGTTTTATGTAACAAAAAGCCTCCTAAAAATCAAAACCATCCAAAGATGGAATGGAACACATTTAGAGGTAGTGAGTTCACTATTAATAGAGGTCTTCCTCCACAAATGGATGACCATTTGCCCAGTATATTGTACAAGGACTTCCAGTTCAAGTATGGCTTAGACTAAATGACCTCTGAGGTTCCTATCAACTGAGATTTTATGATTCAACCTTCAACGGCCAGTCTAGATTTTTTTTTGGTAGGTGGAGGAGGCTGGATGGTACATATCCATCTGGCCCAATCCATAACCCAAAGCAATCCCCAGTATAACATACATGGCATGTAGTTACCTGGCCTTTGCTTGAAGATCTCCAACAAGGGAGAATGCATTACTTCTCAAAGCAGGCTATTCAGTCCTTGTACTGCTCTAATTATTAGGGTTTTTCTTGACACCAACCTTAGATTTGTCTCTTACAGCTGGTACCATTAGTTCTAGTTCTGCACTAGGGCCAAACAGAAACAGTCCAATCCTATGAAAGTCCTTCAAATATTTAAAAACGACTATCATGTTTCCCCTGCATCTACTTGTCTCCAGAATAAACACTCTCAGCTCCTTCGAGGAATCCTCATATGAAATGAACTCAAGTCCTCCTCCCATCTTGGTTGCCCCCCTCTATATAATCTCCAGTTTATCCATGTTCTCTTGAAACTGTGCTCCCCCAAACCAGACATTAGACTCCAGAAGTGTCTGATTGGAATGGAGTCCAGAAGCACAATCATTTCCTACTTCCTGGAATCTATGCCTCTCTCACTGCAACCCAAAATCACATCATCTTTTTTTTTTTCACCATTATATCACACTGCTGACTCATGTTAGGTTGCTGTAACCTATCGAGATCTTTTTAGGTCTTGATTTTATCCTCCCCCGCCTAACTTGCGTCATCTGCAAATTTGACGAGTGTGCCATCCGAATCTTTATCCTAATAACTCATAAAAATATTAAGCGGCAATGATCCCCAGGGCAATCCCCTATAGATCTCCTGCCAAGTTAACGCTGAACTGTTAAGAACATCTCTGGGAGTCCAGCCATTCAATAACTTCTCAATCCATTCAATTGTATGATTGTCTAGTCCACATCCCTCCCTTCTTTTTCACAGAAATACTATGAAAAACCTTATTACATACTTTAACAAAATAAAGGTAAGTTCTATTTACAGCATTCTTTAATGTACTAGCTTAGTAAACCTGTCAAAAGGGGGAGAAATCAGGCTTGTCTTCCATCACATGTCCTTTTCCCATGCTGACCGTTTGCAGTCTTTCTCTTTCTAGATGCTCACTGACCCTCTCTTTGGTGATCCATTCTAGAACTTTCCCAGGAACCAAAGTCGAACTCACGATGCTATAGATTGAAAATTCTGTTCTCTTTCCCTTTTTGGAAAATCACATTTGTCTTATCCAGTGCCATGGTTCTTCTCTAGTTTTTCACCATCTTTGATCTATCACTGAGAGTTGCTCCGTAATCACATCTTCTAGTTGTTTCTGTAATTATACCTAACATTTATATAGTGCTTTAAAGTTTGCAGAGAATTTTGCATATATTATCTAATTGATTTGATCCTCAAAACAATCCTGTGAGGTGTCTATTATTATCCTCACTTTATGGATCAGAAAACAGGCTAAACTCAACATGTCCAAAACCTGAATTCATTATCTTTCCCCGTCCCAAAACTTCTCTTCCTACCTTCCCTATTATTGTTGAGGGTACCACCATCCTCCATTCCCCTGGGCTCACAACTTAGGTGTCATCCTCGATTCCCCGCTCTCTTACCCCTCATATCCAATCTGTTGCCATGGCCTGTTGATTTTACCCTTGTTAAATCTCTAAACTATTGCAATAGTCTGCTGATTGGTTTCCCTGCTGTGAGGATTGAGTGAACCATACTGACTTCATCTTGTGACTCAGTTCTGGAGTTAGTTCAGTTCCCTGTCTATTCAATTATGAATTTAGTCCAATTTCTATCTTGTGAGAAAATTTTACCCAATTATTTGAATTGTGAGAAAAGTATCGCATTGTTTAAACCTAGCCCTTCATGGCTGGGAAGCTAGACTACTTCTACCTGTTGCTTAGAGACCCTTAACTAAGGACCTAGATTATGCTGACCAGAAACCTAGTTAGATCCAAAGACTGATGCAAGGAATTTTCTTACCATTATACATCTCAAGCAATCCATAGGTCTTATCTGAAAACTGGTCCCATACTGGCCAATCAGCTATTGTTTCCATGTTCCTTTGATTAAATACAGATGCCTAGGAGGAATGGGACACCTCTTTTTCTGAATTCGGGGAATTGTGCTTGTTCAGTCTTCCTCTCTCAACTTCAAAAATCCCTAATCTTTCTTCTAATTAGAATCTTGTATCCTGGTTAATTGTTTCCTTTTAATTAATTGGTCTTATTTGAATAATTGTTTTTAATACATAAAAATCTGTCTCACTCGGTATTCAGAGTCTATGGACTAACCAGGGAGTTTATTGATTTCTTTATTACACCTGTTTTGCCAATAAATCATAGCTCAGATCATTTCCTCAGCTATTGTTAATTATGCACCACACTGCCACAGCCACAGGTCTGTCCCCACTCCGTCCATCCTACATTCAGCTATCAAACTGATCTTTCTAAAGCACAGGTCTGGCCATGTCATCCTTCTACTTGATAAACTCCAGTAGCTCCCTATCATCACTAAGATTAAATATAAAATCCTCTGTTGGCCTTCCAAAGCCCTTTCTACCTAGCACCTACCCCCACACCATTCTCATCTTCTTATACATTACACCCCTTTTCTGTGATTCAGGGACAACGGTCTCCTTGCTGTGCCTCAAACAAGACACTCCATCTCCCAACTCTGGGCATTTTCACTGGCTGTCACCCATGTCTGGAATGCTCTCCTTCCTCAACATTGCCTCCTGGCTTCCTTCGAGTCTCATCTGATATCCCCCCTTCTGCAGTAAGCCTTTCTTGAGCCCCCTTTAGGGGGATTAGAAAGTGCCTTCCCTTTAGAGATTATTTCCAATTTATCTTGATACAGCTTGCTTGTAGATAAGCGTTTGCAAGTTTTCTCACCCATTAGACTGTGAGCTCCCTGAGAGAAGTCTTTTGCCTTTATTGTAGCCCCAGCGCTTAGTACAAGGCCTGGCACATAGTAGCACTTGATAAATGTTTCCTGACTGGCTAACTTCTCCCAAGTCAAACAGCCAGTACCTGTCTTTAAACATATTTAGTATTTAAACTCCAGTCTTCCTGACTCCAAGTCCAGCATTCAAACTACTACACCATCTGGCTGCCTCAGTACCCAGAGATGTAGTTTATTTTCAATGAGTGATCTGACTTCACCAAAGGCAAGTAGGTACTCTATTACTACCTTCTTATCCTAGTGATCAGTTCTGCTTTTGCCATTTCAGTTCTGTCATTTCTTGTGTGTAGTGCATGCCCCATATATAAGCTACTCCCAGTAGCTTTCTACTCCCCGTGATGGTCCCCAGAGTATGGGTACTACATCTTCTCAGAGCTCAACTGTTAGCTGTGAGGGGTTGCAGGTGGGGTATGTCTGTCTATATGCTAGATGGCTCAAAAGCCCCAACTGGTGTACTTCTTACCATTATCATCAGTTAATATCAATTAGTTGGCCAGACTTAATTAACTTTTAGAAAAGAGGATTTTCTGACATGGTATAATAAGACAGTTGTTGTAAACAAACAAACATCCTTCCAAAAGTCTGTGACACACTCTTCTCCCAGTGTCAGGAGAAAATAGTGTCAAGGTCAGAGAGCATGTGTGGCAGATATATAACTCACAACTCCTGGTATTCTTTTGCTGGAATTTTCAACATGTTTGCCTTAAATACTGGGTAGCTTTTCTTCTGAGTCCTTCACAGAGTCTCTCTGCTCTCCTTATCTCGTTCACTCTGTCCTCGGCTCCTAATGCAGACACTGCCATCATCAGTTCCAGGAATAATGCTAGAATGCTGATGAGAAGATTGGAAGACCAAAATCTCCCTTACCCTTTGAAGTTCCCCAGGCTCCTCTGGCCAAGGAGTCAGGAAGAAAACCAAGACAGGGAGGTGGGGCCTGAGGCCTGAGGCTCTATTCCTCCCCTTCAATTGATTCCTTCTTGGTGACAGCTGGAACACTCTCTCCTCTTTGATACCAGGCACTAAAACTCTCTTATTTCAATCAAGTTCCTTGGCCAATACAGACAGAATTCCTATTGTACCTAAGGAGGGTCTGGGCCTTATTTATACCTAGTGTACCATAGGAATATGTTCTTACTTATAAATATATAAGGGTTTAACATTTTGACATTTACTTTAAATGGAGTAGAGAGATTAACTGATTTACTGAACCATGCAAATATCATTCTCCTTGGCAGAAAAAAATACTTACCATATCCTATTATTTCTTTGATCTTCTTTTTCTCCCCTATATACCTTAAAAAAACTTTTGTTGTCCTCAATTTCTCTCAACTGTCTCAGTTCCTTCTGAGCTTTAGTATCTAATAATATTCTTATAATTCCATGCTGTGCTCTTATACATAGGAAATATATGTGTCTGCTGTCTAAATATAAAGATGACTCAGGTCCAGTGAGGCATGGATGGGTGTCTGGTCTGGGATCTGGCCCACCACTCTCTAAAGACTGTGATTTCTGACTTTGAGAGGAGCAGGAGCAGGATGATGTCTGGGCACTTGCTCCTTTCCTCACCTTCCCTGAGGTGTATTATGCTACAATTATATGTATTCATCACACCTCAAATACTGGAGTTACTAAGTGATGAAATGGATATAGGTGCTGGATTTGAAGTTAGGAAGACCTGAGTTTCAATCCTGCCTCAGACACTTACGGTGACATGCTAGGCAAGTCACCTAACCTCTTTTTGCCCCAGTTTCTCATCTGTAAAATGGGGGTAATGATAACACCTGCTTCCCAGGATTGCTGGGAGGATCTAATGAGATAGTGCGTGTTGTAGGTGGCTCTAACGTCAGCGTTCTCTTAGCTCAGGTTTGATGGAGATGAAATGAGGCATTCGAAAGTAACTGAATAGTGAGCAGAAGGTGGTCCGCAGCAAGGATATGCCAGAAGGGTGCAGTGGCACTTGGCTTCCCCCACACACACCTCCAGATAGAAACACTTGTGGTCATCAGCACAGGACACAGTGAAGAATGAGGCGACCCTCGAGGTCTTCAGAAATCTACCAAGACTGAGAGACCCAGACTCCACATGACTAAGACTTGATATGCCCTTAGGGGATCAGATGGCACCTAGAGGATATAGAGTGGAAAGAGAGCTGGACCTGGAGGATCAAATGATAAAAATCTGTATTATAGCACTTTGCACTTAGTAGGTGTTTGATAAATGCTTATTCTCTTCCCCTTTCCCTATGTAGGCAGGAGAGAGAGAGAGAGAGAGAGAGAGAGACTTTAGAATGGCAGATGTGCATGAGAAGCCAGCCCCCTCATGTCTCGGAACTCGCTTGGAATTCTAGAGACCATGGGGAATGGACTTCCTTTAGGTGAGATCTTTCTCTTTCTCCCAGGTTGAGCTAAGGTCTTATTTCATTCCTAACTGAAGAGCTCATTCACCATTCACTCAGATGTAATCTTTGCTATTTTTCAAGCTGTAAAATTCTCTGGTTTCTGTTTGCTGTCCTACTCAGATAAATGGGCTTATTTGCTATTCAGTATCTGTGATGGTCTTTTGTATAACCAGAGTTTAATGAGAAGGGACCAAGCCCAAAGGTATGTTTGGAGCTGCTCTACCCTATTTAAGGGCAGAGAAGGGACTTTTTCCTCTTATCCTATCTTACCCTGAGACCAGAGATATTTGGGATGTGGCAGACAGATATAATTCTTGCCCCATACCCCTCTTGAAGACTAGAAGAGAGATTACCCAGCCTGAGCTTTACCAGAACTTTCTTGACCCTCCTCCCAGCTAGTAGGAGTTATACAGGCATAGCCCTTTTCCTGCTCTTCAGAGGCAGGCCAGACGTCAGATCATATCTCTTCATGCTACACATAAGCCACATCTACATACATATATTATATATATACACATATATGTATATATATAAACAACTTACACATGCATAATCATACATGTGGGAAAATAATCTTGTATACATGTTCCTCAGCTTAGAGTGGTAGAGAGTTACCTGCGACACTGAGTGGAATTTCTAACTGATCTGTGCAAGTACACAGAGCCCGTGTGTGGCAGCGGCAGGACTAGATTGCAGCTTTTCCTGACTCTGACGTTTGCTCTTCTCTACTACCCTATTCCAGAGACATTAATCTTATATGAAAAATCACAAGTCAATTAATTTAGCCACAGTGGTGATGTAGAGAGGAAGTTTCATAAGCCACTGTCACAGTGAAACAGGGACTGAGTCAAAACTAGAACAAAGGTTCCTGCTTCCAGTCCCAGGGCTCTAGCCCCTCAACTATATAACTAGCGGGAAGGAGACAGAGAGGGGTTGAGGAAGAGCAGTATTTCTTCATTCAGCTTCCTGAAAACTTACACTGGCTTGGTTCAGCGGCACCACTTTATCATGGCAGGGACACTGGATTTGGTGCAAATCCTGACCCTGACACCTACTTTTGTGACTAACAGTAGTCATTCCACTGTTTCCTCTTTTGTCAAGTGGGCACAATATTTCTTATCCTGTCTATTTCACAAGGCTGCAAAATGCTTCATAAACTTAAAGTTGCTCCACTGTTATTATTGTAGCTTAATAGTCTCTCCCTGCCCTAATCCTTTTGAACAGTTTGATCTTAAAATAGTGCTTTCATCTACCCTTGCTTTACCAGTCCATACCAGGAATTCGGAAAATAATAAAGGTTTTCACAAAACAGTCGGATGAGCCAGTAATGGATAGGCTTTGAGATTGTTCATATAAAATCACACAAGAGAAGGTCCACACCCTATAATGAAATATCTAGGTCAGGGACAGAGAGCCAGGTCATCAAAGAAATGATACAACCAGGAAAGTTGATGGACCTTTCCATGCAATGGTCTTCAGGTTCACCAGAGAACTCTTGACTAATTCAGCTGGAGAAAATTCCATTACCATGACGTGGTTCGATAAGACAAACAAGATCAGGGGTTTTATGGAAGTGGAGTGTAATAGACCTAAATCAGGCATGGGTCAGTTTCCTACCTTTGATATGACAGGTACAGAAATAGTAAATCAAAAATAGAAAGCAAGAATATGTAGCATCTACACAGGGCTGCTTCTCTAACTTGCACTCATATTATTGGGTTGGCACCCCAGAGGGTGGTTATTTCTCCGGTTTGGGGGTAATCCTGTGGGTATTCCATTCCTGACACAATTATTCAAGAATGCCCCCACCCCCATCAATGTCCTTTCCATTAACAATCACCCAGTAGACCTGATTAGCTCATGGAAAATTCATTTACTAAGATGGTATAGTAGAAATAACTACAAAACGTTTCTCCCATAAATCTGGGGCACAAATATAGAGCAGATGGAAAGAATCAACTCAAGCTCATGGTACAATAATAATGAGGCAAATTGTACAGAATGCAGGTGTGACAAAGGTAACTCACAAATCCTGGCACTTCAGAGCTTATAAGACTTTTCTCTGTAGAGCTCTCATGCAGCTCCCCTCAGCCATATAATCTCTGCTAAGTGGTTGCTCAGCTGGGCTCTCAAGATCCGCTTCTCTCTATACCGATTCTCTTCTCCACTGCCAGAACCCGAGTTCTCAAACACCTACCTCCTGCCTTTGAGTGACTTTATGAGTATCTATCTGGAATGTGTGTGCTACCTCAACCTCAAACTCTTTCCAGATGATGACCTCTCAAACCAATGGACAGGATATTTCCCACTCCTCTCCTTCCCCTCTAGACTACATATACAATTAGATATAGGAGAAGAAAGAGAAATCCCCCCCAAAGGTCTCCTCCACAAAACACTCCAAACCTATACTCCTCCCAAACTGAACCCTAGGGCTTATTTAAAGGTGTGTCTAATTTTTGCTTATCCAGTGAGGTCACTCCCTTTAATTCTGTAAGAGAAAGTTATGCACAAATCATAGTATCCGAGTGTAAGTGCATCTCTATAGTTAGTTTAACATTTCTTATAATTCTTATAATTTCTTATAATTACTTTTGGGGATTTTGGTTGGTGGAGCTGGTAAAAGATCGACTTCCCTATAACAGGCTACAGAGTTTCCAAAATAGTATAGAAATAGGGGTGATATCCAGAGTAGAAAAAGGTTGCTGCAAATATGGTTCTGAGAGAGGTTCCCCAAAACCAGATTGTCAATATGGACTATCATACTTAGTTCGTTGTTCAGTCATGCATGACTCTTCATGCCCCATTTGAGGTTTCTGTGGCAAAGATACTGGAGTGGTTTGCCATTTCCTTCTCCAGTTCTCATTTTACCAATGAGGAACTGAGGCAGAAAGACTTAAGTGACTTGCCCAGGGTCACACAGCTAGTAAGTGTCAGAGGCCCAACTGGAACTCATGAAGATAAAATTTTCCTCATTCCAAGCCCGGTGCTCTATCCACTGCACTACCTCACTACTCTATGATGCCTAGTAACAATGTTTAATGGCTCCCTTTGACTTACAGGAAAAAGTCCAAATTCCTTAGCCAGATATTCAAAGTCCTCTCTAAAACATGATTCGATTAATGTCTAACTTCCTGACTTTATTTCCTCCTCCTCTTCCTTCAATTAACCAAATTGAGCAACTCATTTCCCTCCACCGGACAAACCCCCAATATGCCTTATATATTCCCACATCAATAGATTTGTTCATGTTAATATCCAGCTTGGCATGCCCCTCTCCTTCTTTTCCCGCTACACACCTAAATCTGAACCATTCAAGACCCAGTCTAAATGCCACCATTTTCATCAATCTCTCACTGACCACTCCAGGCCAAAATGCTCTCCACACCTCCTCTACACTTCCAAGGCACTTATTGTTTAAATCAGTCATTTGTTGCTAGCTGGTGTCATTTCCCTTTCAGGGAGCACAAGTCTAATCTCCTCAACCAGCCTGTAAGTACTTTGGGGACAAGAACCATAAGATCATAAGGTCCTAGATCGAAAGATCCCTTGGAGGCTACCTAGTCCAACCCCCTCATTTTACAAAGAACCATGTCTTTTGCTTCTTTTGTTTGAAAACATTTTCAAGTGCTTATAAAACAGTGTGGGGGTAGTATATAAAGCAGCACTGAAGTCGAGAGAATTTAGATTCATGTTCTGCCCCAACATATACTCCACTACTTATATTACTAAGAGTAAGTCCCTAAATCTCTGCCATAGGCAACTCTCTAAGACTGTGTCAGAGTAGTTGCTGTATCCATGGAGGGACTTTCCAAACAAGGTATTCCCCACAAAAATGAAATCACAGTTTTGGACAATTTAAATATCTATAGCTACATCTATATCGAGAGATAAAGACAGAGACAAAGGCAAAGGTTTTTTATTCCAAACTGTGCTCCCACACAAAAACTTATCTTTCTAATACCACAGTTCTCCAGAAATGTTGTTACCAATGATCTCTCGATTGCCAAATCTAATTGCCTTTTCTCAATTCTCATTTTTCTTGACCTCTCGATATCATTTGACACTATTGGTCATCTGAATATTCTCTCCTCTTTAGGTTTTTGTAACACTACTGTCTCCTAGTTCTACACCTATATTTCTACTTCTTCTCAACCTCTGGTTCCATGTTGCACCTACTAGGCATAGGCATATGGGCCCTCTTCTCTTTTCCCTCTATACAATATTTTTTGGTGATATCATCAGCTCCCATGGATTCAATTATCATCCCTATACAAAAGATTCCTAGATCCATATACCCATCCCTAGGATCTTTCCTGGGCTCCAGGCTTGTATTATTGCATACAACTGTCCTTTATGTATTTTGAACTGGATGTCTAGTAGTGATCTCAAAGTCAACATGTCCAAAACAAAAGCATTATTCCTCCAAAACCCTTTCCTCTTCCAAATTTCACTATCACTATCAATGGTACAATCATCCTTCCAGTTACCCAGGCTTACAGCCTCAGTGTCATCCTCAGCTCCTCACTCTCACTCACTATACACACCCAACCCGTTACCAACTTTTGGAGCTTCTACCATCACAACATTTCATATGTGTATTTATGTGTGCATATGTGTGTATGTCCCCTTCTTTGATCACATAGCCACCATCCTAGTTTAATAATAACAATAGCTAACATTTATAAAGGTTACTGTGTGCCAGGCACTGTACTAAGTGCTTTACAGTTATTATCTCATCTGATCCTCACAACAGCTATGAGGGTGGGTGCTGTTATCATCCCCATTTTACAGAGGAAATTGAGGCAAACAGAGGTTAAGTGACTTGACCAGGTTCACGCAGTTAGTAAGTATCTGAGGCTGATTTGAACTCAGGTCTTCCCGACTCCAGACCCTACACTCTATCCATTGTGCCACCTTCCTGTGTTAGGACTGGTGTTTTCCTTCCTCTGATGGACAGACCTACCACATTGCCTCAAATTTTTCCCCACTCAAATCCATCCCTGACAATGCTGCCAAAGTGATTTTTCTAACACATAGGTCTGACTGTCATCCATCATACAACAAACATCAGATCCCTATTACCTCCAGGACCCAAGATAAAGTCCCCTGTCTGGTACTTAAAACACTTCATGACTGGGGCCCATCCTACTTTTCTAGTCTTCTTACATGTTAATCTCCTCCAACCTACTTGCTGCTCCTCAGACAGAACACTGCATTTCCTGTCTTCTTGTTTTCACACTGGCTGTCCCCCATGCCTTCCCTCCTCACTTCCATCTCTGAGTTTCCTTGGCTTCCTTCAAGACTCAGCTCAAATCATGTCTTCTACAGGAGGCCTTTATTGGTCCTCCCACCTGCAAGTGCTTTCCCCTCCAAGGTTATCTTCCATATATATCTTGTAGGTACCTTGTTATTTATATGACATCTCTCCTTTTAGATTGTGAGCCCATTAAGGACAGGAAAAATTTTTTGTCTTTCTACCCAGAGTGCTTAGCATAGTGCCTGACATACAGCAAGTGCTTAATACAAGTTTGTTGACTGATTGTAGAATTTCAAAACCTGTAACAATACTATCACAGAAGAATTAAAGTTGCAAATGACCCAAAGGGCAAAGGAGAGAAGAATGTTGGAGGCAAGTAGCTTATAGAATATTTCCAACAAAGAAGGAATGTTCACCTGGAAATGTCGTATGGAAAAAGAAGTTGGGCTACTCTTGAATAGAGAAAAGGAATAATAGATGGACAGACCCAGTGTTACACTTGGAAATAAATTTGGTAAAGGTACCAGAAGTAAGAAAAAATGTAAAATAAAATATGATTTTTTCTTTTGCTACACTTCGTAAAATGTTAGAGAAATGCCTCCAACAAGTTGGGTGGGCCAGTTCTGGAAAACTGAAAAACAATGTTCAGTCCCAATAACGGGAGAATGTGAAGGAATAATCAGACCAGATGAGAAGCTATATATTTGTACATTCATTCATGTATTCAGTGATCTGCTTCACTGCAAAGTATATTCACAGGAATGACCCCAGGGATCCACTGAAGTATATTAAGTATATGTGTAATACACTGTGCTAGGGCAACTAGAGAAGAAATATATGGAAAACGGTCTCTAGTACCACGAAGGAGCTTAATTCCACATCATGCTTCCTCAGTCCTAGCCTTGTACTCAAATATTTGTTGATTAATTTTATTGCCCCTTCCTGTTCTCCTCTGGAAATAATTCTAAGTCAACTTCCTGAAAAAAAAATTGGTTTCTGTTTCTCTCTTAATATATTGAAAGTCCTCTTTGGCTCCGTCAATCAAATCAGTCAACGAGGATTGATCAAGCTCCTGCTTAATGTACTATGCAATGGAAGTGGAAAGACAAAAATGAAACAGTAGCTGCCCCTCATGGAGCTTACATGCTGCAGGGGAAACAACACACGTACATAAGTACATAAGAAACATATGGAAAATAAATACAAAGTAATTTCAGAGGGGCAAGGCACTAGGAGCTGACGGAACCAGAAAAAGTCTCATGAAGGAAGTAGCGTTTGAAGGAAACTAGGGATTCTAAGAGGTAGAGATGAAGAGGGAGCAAATTCCAGCTATGGGGGATAAGGAATGCAAAGATCAGGTTTTAAATATGAAGCGTTATAGGCCTGCAGACACCTATTGTGAGAGGATTTATCTTGCTCACTTAATAAGCATTAGAGCTAGGTATACACTATCAATCAACCCATGAAAGCATTTGGCCCAGAAGCGTTTTCCCTCATATTTTGCCTCACCCACATATCTAATTCATCAGAGTCGGGGGTTCTGCCCCATCTACCGCAGTCATTACTTTCACTAAAATAATATCTGTCTCTCCTGGAGAGGAATGTCGTGAATTCCTGATGTCCTAGGTAAGCTGGCAGCCCCTATCATTGGTCCCGATTCTTTAGAGGAAGCCTCAAAGGTATCTAAGCAGCCCAATTCAGCTCCCCGTCCCACCATTTTATTACATAAGAGCCTAAAAGGGTGGTCCCAGCTACTAACTGTTTTAATTAACTCAGGCTTCTGGGCTAGAGTCACTTCTTTATTTAAGCACTCTAGCAGTCACATCTAAAACCCCAAGTGCTGTAGGCTGAAAGGCATAGAGAGGAGGTAAAAGACTGGTGATCATGCTTACAGCCCAGATCGGAGCCTCTCATTTGAGGAATGAGCAGCTTCCAGTTTGGGAAAACAATGACACCCTCCCTTCCTCATATTCATCGGAGAGGAGAAGGGGTCATAATTGCACGCCAAAAGACCAGCAATTGCTGACGTCCTGAGGCCTCAGGGGGCCCATGAGTCTACACAGAAAAAACAATTAGAAAGGAGGGCTCAGGCCTGTCTTTCTCTGGCCAGACACAGCTTCCTGTTTCATGAGCTCATGGCCAAAATCAGGCAGGGCAGAGAGGGAGCAAGTGAGCTCGATTTTTCCCTAACTTGGCTCTGAGTCACCACCTTTTCCCTTCCAAGAAAACCACCCGTACAGCCCCTGCCTGGCTCCCTTTCACACCCCTGCTCTCAACTTCAAACACGCTATCGCCACACCACATAAGCTGGAAGTAGGGGAGGGCAGGCTCAGTTTGAATGGGTTCTCAGCCTTTGAAGAAAGGGGGCCAGCCACAGGGAGCCTCTTTGGGAGCAAGCATGATCCATTTCTTAGCTTCAGAGTACGGAGGGAAGACAAATCAGAGAAGGGAGCCTGAAAGAGAAGTGTAGGGTGGGTGTAGTTAGGACAGGAAGAGAGTGTCAGTCAGGGCACAGACTCCCGGGTTCTTATCAGTCAAATACTCCTCTCCCGGTTAAGCTGCATCCTGGCACGGTCTGACTGTGCTGTGCTGATTCCCAGGGTGCAGGAACACCACGTCTCTAATGGTCATAACATGTCTAGTTACTGAGAGCACCCAGAGGCTTGTGCCTCCCCCATCCACTTGCATCATCGACCATTATCCTAAAATGAGCTGCCATTAGGGTCACTCATTAACCTCATAACCCCAGAATTTAGCCTTTGACACATATCCTCTAGGCACAGCTGTACCTAGCAAAGGAAGATTGGAAGGGGCAGGGAGGAAAGTCGTCTTTTGCCTCAATGAAGACTGAGAATACATTTAAGTAAGAATCTTAGAAGCAGAAAAAGCCGTGAAGGCCAGTCTGAGAATTTGTTTTCCTGCACTATGTGTGTTTATGATGGGGGTTATACTTTTCAGATTTTGTTGTTGTTGTTTAGGTTCAATGGGGGTGGGGAGGGGTGATGGGAGAGGCAGATATAAATACAAGTAAAAGTAAATAAATTTACTTTTTAAAACAAAAAGCCATGAAACCTATCTGATATGGAAGGAGACAAAAACCAGTGCATGCACACATATACATTTTCCCTGTTAACCATCAGCAAAAGATATTGTTCTTCAATCCTTTGTTTTCTCACCCTCTTCAGCCCTACCACCATCTCTGTTGCATATCTGCCTGGTCTTACAATCTCCTTTCCATAATTTCTCCCCTTTTCATCTCTTTTCCCTATCCCCTCATGTCCCCTACACTACCAGTCATCCATTCCCCAACGTTGTCAGATTCCCCAAATTGTTAGATTCCCTTATTCCCAAGGACTCCTTTCCTAATTCCCCCTAAGCCTTGGTTCTCTATTCTAGTCCTGTATCGAAGCTCTCCTTTCTTGTCGCAACAAGTAGAATAGTAACCCATTGTTATATAAATGAACTTTGCAGGAAATGAGTTCCCTCAACTCACCAATGTCTGATTCCATACAGTATAACCCTGATTCTAGACTTCCTTCCCAGTGCCACTGAAAAGAGGCATGAGAGCTTGATGGATAGAATCCTGAGATTACACTTAAATTCTAGAGAGACCATAGGGAGGGGCATAGGAACACACAGATGTGGGATGGGGGTGGGTAGGGCACAAGGGCTTCTGGAGTGGGGATACTGGGATCTCTGGAGAGAGGAGGAATATGAAGGCCAAAATGGAAATAAGGTAAAGTATAGAAGAAAGGGGTAACACAATGGGTTGCTTCATGAAGGTGAAAAAGAAAAAACAAGGGAGCAGGGAGCCATGGCAGAACATGGAAACCTATGGGCCTGTATTACTAGGATCAGAGCAGTGGGAACCAGTCCAGCCTTAATCTCAGGCCTCCCCAAGTGCTTCCTGATGCAAACAATAACTCACCCCTACACACACACCCCCACATATATGCTTAATGATTCACTTTCAACCTTTCCTTCTCTTCCTGTGCGGGAAAGTGGTACTGAGACCTTAGGTGGGGGCAAGAAGTAGGTGGGGGGAAGGGGGAATTGGATACCTACATCTCTGAGGGAAGCAGGAAGTGGGGGATGGAGAGGAGCCAAAGGTTTAAGGTTAAGATCCCTGAGTGGTCCAGTCCTTGCTCACCCCACAACTAGGCTGAGGAGATGATAGGAAGAATTAACCAGACCTGCCTAGCTGGGAGATCCAAATGAGTGAGCTGAGCAGGGACAGTCAGTTGCAGATGTTGGAGGGGGATGGGGGAGAGGGCTGGAAGCTGTGTCCGGAAATTCCCCCTTAATTTTCCCTCCCCCTCTTAATGCCCTGGAGAAACTTTCCATCATGAACAAGAGTTGATGAATTCTTGTCTCTGCCTCCCTCCTACCAAGATACAGACTGGTTCACAGGATCACGGGATTTTAGAGGGGGAAGGAACCTTAGAGGTCATCTAGTTTACCATACCCCACTTCATCTTACAGAAGAAGAAAACTAAAACACAGAAATGAGAAATGGATTGTCCAAGAGGTGGGGAGATGGCATTCAAAACTATGTCTTCTAACTACAAATTCAATGCTCAATATATGATATCATGGATAGACTTCTATTATCAATCCTATCCCTCAGGCCTATTTGTCTGAGTCTTTACATCGATGTGCCCTTAGCCCAACCCAGAGCCATTCAAATGCACATACACACAGCTACATACACACACATACCTACCCGCACACCCTCACATACACCCCCACAGGCTCCCAGTGTGTATGTATACAGAGGCACTATGACTTTATGGTTTTTATGTGTGCCTGTGAAAAAGATATGTGGGTGTTTCTGTATGTTAACAGTGTTTTTGTGCTAGATCATATAAAGAACAGGAATGTATGAGAAAAGAAGAGGCATGTGTAGGCTGGGAAAGAGTGTACACACATTCTGTGTGTGTGTGTGTGTGTGTGTGTCTTTGTATGTGGAAGAAATGTGTTATGTGTTTGTGAAAGAGGTTGTTGTGTTTGCCCTTTGTTTTCAAAGAGGACCATGGGATCAGGGAAATGATGAAATGACTTGCAGTTGACTGATTTAAGTGAGGGAGAGCTGTGCAAGGTCACCAGCCTCACTTGCTCCTCCAGAGCCATCTGGGTCCATCGATCAGATAATGACTGGAGATGACGCAGGATGCAATGGGAGACCCGGCCCTTTTAGGCTAAGGCCTTTTCATGTACTCACTTAGAGTGAGGTAATGCCCATTCGGTGAATAGGCCTCTTTAAGAAGTGAGTCAAGGGATTGCATAGGTCTACAGAAGAGGTATAGAGGGAGTAGATTAAGGAAGAAGGTAAAGAGGAATGTGTATAAACAAAAGATAAATGAATCTGTGGTGTGGTGGAAGATTCCTAGCCTACAAGTCAGAAGACTTAGCTCTCATGCTGTTCTTTGCCACTAATGAACTGTATGGGTCTGGGCAAGTCTATTAAACTCTGTAGGCCTCAGTTTCCTCATTTATAAATGAGGGGGTTGAACCAGATAATCCCTAAGGATCCTTCCAGCTCCTGGCATTCTATGCCTTTATATGTACATGTAGGGAGAAAGTGTCTGCCTGAATCTGGAATGATTGTGAGATTGTCCCTGCAGTATGTGCATGGCAGAGTGGTAAAAATATGTGCACTCCCTTGTAGTACAGTGTGTTTCTTTTTGCAACTTTATATATACTTTCTGTAGGTTTGAGTGAGAGACGTCACATTAGAGAATCAGAGAATCTTAGAGCTGGAAAGAATAAGTCCAACATATATGCGGTCCATACAATATATGAATCAACCTATGACATCATTAGAAGTGATCACCTGGCTTCAGTGAGAGTACCTCCAATCAGAATTAGGGTAAGAACTAGGAATAAGACAAGGTAGGAACAGCCACCCAGGGCACAACGTTCAGGAATGGTCCTTTTTAATATAATTTTTTTTTATAAATGTACACATTAGTACCAAAAAACTCTGCCTCCATGATACTTGAGTGTGGAGATTCTTAAAAAAATCCATTTTCAGATATTTTAATACAGACCGAAAGCTTCCCATGATAGTACGTAAAACACAGGAGTGCAGCTTTCAAATGCAAGGGGAAATTCAGATTTTCAAATCTTGCCCAAATACCTTGTCCCAGCTCTGCCTCTAATGAGGAATAACTTAATAAAATCTCCCAAGGTAGCTGGCTCCATTATTGGACACTTATGATAATTGGTAAAGTCATCTTCTGCCTCCTGTAACTTGTAGAATCACAGGATTCTAGAAGGGGAAGAAACCTCAGAGGTCATCTGGTCCAACTCCATTATTTCACAGATAGGAAAGCACAAACCCAGAGACGTAGTGACTTTAAAAGTTATATGAAGAAAGAATTTCTGCAATGAAAAAAAAATAAAAGTTACACAAGGCAGAGATCAGTATTGCACTTTTAAGTCCAGGGCTCTTTTTACTAAGCCATGATGACTCATAGAGAACTTGAAACATATAAACACATACACCTACTCACATACACACACGCTAAAAACCTAGATCTTTTTTTAAAATTTTATTTATTTTTAGTTTACAACATTCACTTCCATAAACTTTTGAGTTTCAAATTTTCTCCCCCCCTCTCCCCTCCTCCCTCCGCAAGGTGGAGTACAATCTGATATAAGCTCTACATATACATTCATATTAACCATATTTTCACATTAGTCATGTTGTAAAGAAGAATTATAACCCATGGAATGAACCACAAGAAAGAAGAAACAAAACAAAACAAAGAAGGGAGAGAGAAAATAGCATGCTTCGATCTGGATTCAAACTCCATTATTCTTTCTCTGGATGTGGATAGTATTTTCCATTATGAGTCTTTTGGCCCTTAGAATCTTAGTCTTAGACTCTTGCATTTCTGAGAAGAGCCAACTCTATCAATAGTCATCTAACGATGTGGCTGTAACTGTGTATAATGTTCTCCTGGTTCTGCTCCCCTCACTCAGCATCAGTTCATGTGAGTCTTTCTAGATTTTTCTCAAGTCCACCTGCTCATCATTTCTTATAGCACTATTGTATTCCATTACATTCATATACCACAACTTATTCAGCCATTCCCCAATTAATGGACATCCCCTTGATTTCCAACAACCTAGATCTTTTTCACATGAATTGCTGTCAAGTCACCTTTCTTTTCCTCCTCACCCCTCTCCCCATATTTGTGGAGCTGATCCTTTAATGCCTACAAGTAGGACTTTATACTCATTCCTATTAAAAGTCGTCTTGTTAGGTTTGGCCCATTGCTTCAACCTTTTGAGATCATTTTGGATCCTTGCTTTCTCATCAATAGGATTAACATTCTCCCTGTTTACAGATTAGTAAATCTTCCGGAGTGTTAACTCTCTCAAATTATGAATAATGATTTAAAGCAAAAAAAAATGTCAAAAATCTTAGGTTTTTTTCCCTTCATTCATATGCTTCTAGATGCATTGTTATTGCTTAACTACCTCTCTAGCATTTTCTTTTTATCTACTCCACGCACAATTTCTGCTCATTGAATCTATCTCTATCCTCAGGAGTGTCACAAAATTAATGTAATCGTTCCCGATAGCACCCCTCCAGGCAGTTGAAGACAGAAATGTCTTCCCTTTAAGCCAATTTCAACCATTTTTCATAGTACATGGTTTCGATATTTAGGCCATCCTCTATCATCCTTCTCAATATCCTTCCTAAATTATGATGCCCAGCTCTAACTTCTCTGAGTGTGGTCTAACTAGTTACTATCAATGTTGTTACAGTTTGTTTGTTTACAGAATCACAGGATTAGAGAGTTTGAAGAGATGGCATCTGCCATCTAGCTTACCACATAACTAAAAAGAATCCCTTACCAAAGCATACTCAAGGAAAGGTCACAGCCTCTGCTTGAAAACTGCCAGGGAAGGGGAGCCCACCACCTCTATATTCAATCACTGAACTTTTTGGACAGCTCTAGTCATTGGGAAGTTTTTCCTGACATCAAGCCCAATTTTGCCCCTCTACAGCTTCTATCCACAGTTCCTAGTCCTGCCATCTGGGGCCAATCAGAACAAATCTAATCCCCAGGTCTTCAAATACTTGAAGATACTTAGCTATCATATCCCCCTGTGTCTTTTCTTCTCCAGGCTAAACATCCCCATTTCCTTCAACCGATGTTCATATAACATGGACTCAAGTCCGTTCACTATTCTAGTTGTTTTCTTCTGAATACCCTCCCAATTGTTCAATGTTCTTTTAAACTGTGGCACTAAGAACTTTAACACAATACTCCAGACGTAGTCTAACAAGGCCAGAGTACAGCAGAATGAATATCACATCCACCGACGCTGGCATAAATAGAGACAATGAGATACATAGGTACAGGCAGACTTGGGGACCAGGGTAAGCACTGGGAAAAGACACAGGAGTACTGTTTGTATGAAACCCAGAAAGCAACAACAGTAGCTATAACAACAACATATAGCAAGCACCCTGAGAAATACACAGAGATACAGACCATACTCACAAATGTGCAGAGAAACTCAGAGACAAAGTGCAGAGACAAAAATGGAGAAACGACAAAGGAAAAAAAAATAAAAATGTGTAGAGGGACACAATTAGCCATACAGTAATCCTAAAACAAGAACAAGGCTGTTTGTGCATGAATATGTTCATCACATATCAGACATCTTTATACCCTTTTCTCTGACCTGCAAAATTCAAGAGGAGACATAGAAAAGTATTTGTCCATCCATTTCCATTAGACTCATCCTACATCCAGAAGTAAATGCACTTGTTTACACTGACAAAGCCCAAACATGCACATATGCATATAACTCAACAATCCATAGGCTCAGATATATTATGTATACCTATCTTATGGTGCCTTGTTTTCAGAAATACACGTATATATCTTATCTCCATCAGTAGGATATAATATGTATTCAGAGGATCATAAAATTTAGACTTAGAAGGTGTTGTATCATTGATACAGAGCTAGAAGGAACTTTATGAATCATCTACCTCAACTACCTCGTTTTATAGATGAGAAAACCGAGGCTCAGAGAGGTTAGATCACTTGCCCAACATCGGGCAGGAGAATAGATATGCAGAGTCAGGATCCAAACTGAAATCTTCTGATTTCAAATCTTTCCATGATGTCATGCTCCCACTGCTTACCATAGAAATCATTTAGTCCAGCTCCAGTGCCATTTTTCAAAGGCAGAAATTGGGACCCAGAGAGAAGTGACTTACTCAGGGTCACACAGGCAAGCAAATAGAAAAGGGATTCAAATCTAGATGTCCTGACTTCAAATCTAGTACTCTTTTCACCGTTATGTCATGCTGCTTATGGATCTCCCTCCATATCAAACATAATACTTAATAATAAGTTAATTGAATGAAGAATGTAGACAACATAGTTGTAAACAAAAGGAAAAAACTACACAAAGGAAAAAACTACCATACCCTTTCCTTTGACATTACAAAACTTAAGACCATATTCACAGAAGTGTTATGAAGAAGTGTTATGAAGAAGTGTAGACAAAGGAAGTTGGTTAGTCCTATTATTCTCTGGGAGCCATAGTTTAAAAAGAATATTGATAAACTGGAAAGTATACAATGGAAAATAGCTGGGATAGTGAAAAGGCTTGAGTACAGGTGGGAGGAGGATTGTTGAAGGAAATGAGAATAGTTAGCCTGGAGAAAAGCAGATTCAGGGAGAATATGAGAAGTGTCTTCAAGTATTCAAAAGATTCTCCTATGGAACGAAAGAATAGACTTAGTCTATTGGACCCCGGAGGGCAGAACCAGAACTAATGGGTGGAAATTGTAAAGAGGCAATTTTAGGCTCTATGACAGGAAAAAACTTCCTAATAATTAGAGCTGTCCAAAAATCTTGACAGGTGATGGGTTTCCCTCCTCGGAAATTTCCAAGTAGAGGGTGGTCAGGTATGTTATAGTGGAGATTCTTTTAATAATGTGTTGGATTAGGTGGCCATCGAGGCCCCTTCCAACTTTCAAATGCCCTGATTTTGCAATTCTCCATAATGACTGAGCTGTCTACGTGTGTATACATGACCATGTATTTTTGTCTTGAAATTCTTGTGGAAGCCACAGGTCGGGACATGTGCCCACACCCGCCCTCCAGTCCAGCTGACTATGTCCCTAGCCTCCCCCACACTCCCCTCCCACCGAGGGTGCCCAGTATTGCGTAGTCTCGCTCCTCTACCCCCACCCCCACCGCCCCTCCTTGCCTAACCCGTAGGAATTTCCCCGTCTCCTCCTGCTTTTGCCCGTCACCCAATAGCGCTGTGATATTTGGGGGCGGTCCTGCCCAGCCGGCTCCATAACTAGCGCGGCTTAAGGCACAGTCCTCATTCTTCGCTCCAGCTCTAAGCACCATGTGTCATAACCGAGCCTCCGTCCCTGCGGCGCCCGTCACCCTGGCCCCAACCCCGGGCCCCATCCCCAGTCCTGGGCGTCGGCGAAGGTCCGGTCCGGAGATCTTTACTTTCGACCCCCTGCCGGAGCCTGCCACTTACTACCGACCCGCGCGCTCCAGTTTCGCCCACAGGGTAATTCGCAAGCGTAGCCGCAGGGTCCTCTACCCTCAAATGGTGAGTGTTCCATTGCCAAGACCCAAAAAGTAGGGAGAACTGGAAGGACGGAGTGGGGCCACAGGACCTGGCTCTTTGGTCCCAGGGACCAGTTGGGGCAACTAGGTGCCTGAGTCTCTTTTCTTATTACTTTTCTCAGGTTCGACGCCAGCCACCTGCAGAGGACCCCAATCCGGCCAGACGGCTCCTCTTCCTCCTCCTCACTATTGTCTTTTGTCAGATTTTGATGGCCGAGGAGGGAGGGCCAGCGCCTCCAGTGCTAGAAGAACCCCCTAACGACCCCACTCCAGCGCCTCCAGTTGTGGAATCCCAAAACTTGACGTCTGAGCCTCCGGACTACACCGTGGACATCAGCGCCTTACTCCAACAACACCCGGCAGCCTTCTAAACCACAACCCTATCCCAACAAAAAAAGAGAAAAAGAAACACAGATTCGAGGGGTAGGAAAGGGCGTATGCCAGGCTGAGGCTGGACCTGGGGCACTCTAGAACTTAGAACACTAAAACCAAAGAATGACATCAGTGCCACAGGGCCCACGTCCCAGAGCTGGAGTAATTGGAGGGCAGAGACTTATCTTACCATCTTTGGTGCAGAGGAGAAAAGACATTAATTTATTGCTGGTCATTCCTAGATAATAATATTTATATACAGTTTTTATTTATGTACCATCCCCCTAAGGGTGGGGTGGGGTGGTGGTGGTGATGGGAGAAGGGTATATGTAATATTTATTTTAATTTATATGTTGGAGAGGAGAGATATGCCTCCAACTTTCTGCAATGCAGTTTTGGTTTTGTTTTATTTATTGAGATATTCTAGTGAGCTGCTGAAGTTAAGACTCCCTAGACCAAACTAAAGCTGAGGGTGGGGAGAAAGCCGGGAAAAAGAATTAACAGCAATTGGGCGGTGATGGGTGACTGGGATTGGGGAACTGAATCAAGGGAGGGGTTGGGAAAGAAAGACTAGTGATAGGGGTAGTACCTTTAGGGGTGACGATATCCACCCCACACACATATCTTAACTCAGTGGGGCCTACTTATGTGAGGCCCCATAAGGGTTAAAGAGTTCATTGACCACCTATTACTCAGAAACTGCCCCCAAGGGGCTGGGGTGTGGGGTGGGTCTGTTGCCTTGTATGTTCTATGAACAGCAAATAAAATTGATTTTACTACTGGAAACCAACCTTGTGTCTATGTCCTGAGACTGGTCCTTCTTTTCACTTGAGACTGGAGGCTTGATATAATGTAAAGAGGATTGGAGTTGGAATTTCTCAAAGCCTTATTTTCCTACTCTGTAAAATGGGGATGAGAGGCACCTTGGAAAAACGGATTAAGGCAAAACCTTGGTGTCAAGAAGACCTAGATTTGTAAAGGCCTTGCATTTGACGCACCAGCTTTTCAACTTCAAAAGTTATTTAAGCTCTTAGAGATCTCAGGAAACTAAGACTGTAAGCTACAGATAAATTGCCAACTTTTGTTTGTGGAGGGAATTTCCCATGCCTGGAGTTCCTTATGCGGATGAAACCATTAGACCAAACCTGTGAAATGGCAATTAATGCTACTTCCACTACTTACCTCGCAGCATTATTGTAAGGATCAAAGGTATAGTGAAATGAAAATACTATTGATTGGACTTGGAATCCAATGAAGCAGACCTGGCTTCAATACTGGTTCTGTCAAACGCTAGCTGTGTGACCTTGGGCTAGTCACTTAACCTCTCCAGTCAAGTTAAACAATCATTTCTAAATAACCCGCTAGCCAGGCCAATGGAAGACACAAAGAAAGGCAAAAAAAAAAAAAAAAGTCCCTGATCTCAAGAAGCTTACAGTCTAATGGGGGAGACAACATGCAAACAACTATGTACCAACAAGATATATAGAAGATAAATTAGGAATATTCTCTAGGTGTCATTCTCTAATCTGTAAAACGAGAGTTGGACTCAATGTCCCCTAAGGTCCCTTTCAGCTCTAAATCTATGATCTTAGGATTCCCTTAGTTCCTGAACATCCTAAGGTCCCTGCTGACATCCAACTGATTTCTTCTCATGGACTAGAGCTATTTGCAATGTCCAGATCACTGGTATATTTTGAGCTGGAAGGTGCCTTTCAGATCCATTACATACAACTCCTGATTCATTAAATCAGGAAACAGATCTATGGAAGGGATAGATAACTTTCATCCAAGTCGATGAAGGACATTTATTAAACAAGACTGGTGCCATGGGAATTAAGATTCCCAAAACAAAGAAACTCAAGGGAATTCCAGTCTAATGGGAGGGGGGGGGCATGGAAAGCAGTCCGTTACAAGGTAAAGTGAGTGTTTGTAATTCCTCCTTCATTGCCTTCTGAGAGTGCCTTCCATTTTCACTGTGCAGATCTTGTTTACACAAATTTTGTTCCTCGAGGGCCATTCTTTGTATCTCCAGCACTTGGGTAAGTACTGACTGACTGACCACACAGGCAAAGGAGCGACCTGACCAAGTGAAGAGAAGTCAAGAAGCCTTTATTTAGCTCCTACTGTGTGCCAAGTAATGTGCCTCGCACTGTAAAATCAGAGGAGGCTGAGGGTTACACCATCACTTGTTCTGCATCCTGAGCTCAGCCGCCTACTAATAACCTCTCCTTCCGAGAAAGAAAAAATAATAACAATGTGCCCGGACCCAGGCGTTCAGCGCCCCATTTCCGACCGCCGGATATGATCGCGCACGGTTACAGGCACCGGGCAAACCCAGGGTGAAGCAACATCCTCAGGATGGTGGCGTGCCCGGCTGCACAAGGGTGGAAGTGGTCACGAAGGGTCAGGAAGGGCCGCGCAGAGGGCAGGGGGCGGGATGAGCAGAGAAGCCAAGGTGCCCAACCGCCTCGGCAGCCCCTGCCTCCCTCCAGGGCTCCAACAGCAGGAGCAGGAGCACGAGCAGCAGCAGCAGATACCGCAGCACGGGAGGCGCGCGGGAGCTGACGGGAAGGGGGCGGGGCCTCGAGGGGGGAGGGTACGGAGGGGAGGTTGGGCAAATACCGGGGGCGGGATCCAGGCTCTGCGGCAGCAACAGGGCGCGGTTGGCCTCGGGGAAACGACGGGGGAGGGGAGCACTGGCACCGCGGGAGCCACAACCTGTCTTGTTGCCCCTGGGCTGGAGCAGACGCGGGCCTCAGTTCCTCGAGCCGCCTCCCCTCCGCCCCCGCGGCCTAGAGGAGGTGAGGGCTAGGAAGCCGGGGACCCAGGTTGTGGGGGGGGGGGGTTGCCGTAGGGATACGTCTGGCGTCCGGTCCGCGAGTGTGTGTGCGCTCGCGTGTTGCTGTTCGTGTGTGAGCGTGTGTAGGTATGTGTGTGCATTCGTGTGTGCGCGTGTTGGGGGGAGTGCAATAATGGGGCTGGGGTCGAAAGATGGGGGGGGGGTCTGGTTAAAACCTAGGGATCCAGAGCGGTGCTAACGGCAGTGAAGTGAGGTATGCAGACTGGGAAAAGGTGGCAGTGAAGAAGGGGTGGGGGTGGGGGGGTGGGGGGCGGGGCTGGGGTGTGTCAGCTCCATCATTTTCCCAGCTGACCCCTAAAAATCATGTATTTCCCCTCCCATTCTAGCCCCTCCCTGAAGCATGTTTTTCACTTGTGGCCCAAATGAGGCTATGGTGGTCTCGGGTAAGTGTTATCACCCTCCCCTCCCCCTCCAGATCCTCCAAAGCAACCATAAACTCGACCACTCCCCAAGGTTATTACGCTGTACACACACACACACACAAAATGCCTAGCTCAATTCCCTCCGCTAATAATAACTTATCTATATAAGTGAACCCTTTAAGGTGCACAAAGCATCTGGGGTTGCTTGCCCCTGTCTCAGCAAATTTTATTTTTTTCCTATCTAGCTCCTCTCCCACAACTCTTGACTGCCCTACCCTTACATAGGTCTGTTTTCCCTCTGATAGACCATCCTTCCTTCCACCTACTCCTCAGGCTCTTATACATTAGCTATGCCTTTCACATTCGATCTTCTCTAATTTCCTTTGTCCTAAATCCTAGGAATGCCATAGTCCCTTCCCAGCTAGATTCATTGTCCTCAATTCTTGCAGGTTTCTGCAGAAGCCCCCCTGTCATGGTGGCAGGAGGCCGGGTCTTTGTCGTGCCCTGTATCCAACAGATCAGGAGGTAGGTGAGAAGGGGATTGAAGAAAGAGGGGCATTAAATTCTCTTTCCTTTCTTCTGTTCCTCATAGCCCTACTTTCTTTCCCCAGAATCTCTCTCAACACACTGACCCTCAACGTCAAGAGTGAGAAGGTCTATACTCGTCATGGGGTTCCCATATCAGTTACTGGCATTGCCCAGGTGAGGGTGTGAGCCTACTTTGAAGCTCATTATCCCATCCATCTTTGTTTCTCTCTGCCTCTCTCTCTCTCTCTCTCTTCCTCCCTCCCTCCCTCTCTCTCTCCCCCTCTCCCTCCCTCCCCCCCCTTCCCCACACCCCCCCAGTATTGTTACTTGCCCCACCCTTCTTCCTGGAAAATAAGAACTTTCTCCCAAAAGCAGCCGTTGCTCCACCCTGTTTTCTTAAAAGGATGTTACAGACTTTCTCTTTTCTCCCTGGACATAAAAGATTTATAAGAAACTGTTCCTTCCTTTTCTTGATATCTCTCCCTGGAGAGGAAAGTTCTACTCCCCCAAACTACCCAACACACCTTTTTTTCCTCAGGTGAAGATCCAAGGCCAGAATAAGGAGATGTTGGCTGCTGCCTGTCAGATGTTCCTAGGGAAGACTGAGGGTGAAATTGCCCATATTGCACTGGAGACTTTGGAGGGCCACCAGAGGGCAATCATGGCCCACATGACAGTAGAGGTGGATTAGTAGAGAGGACTTAGAAACTGAAGAGAGGGGTCTGGGAAAGCTATATGTGGGTGGGTTGTGAAGCAATGAGGAGGTGAGACTCGGTAGAAAAGAAATGGGGCCTGGGGAGAAAAGGGTGGTGGGACAGAAATTTTACATCACCTTCTTTGTCCCATGTCTCCTCTAGGAGATCTATAAGGATCGCCAGAAATTTTCAGAGCAAGTATTCAAAGTAGCTTCATCTGACCTTGTCAACATGGGCATCAGTGTTGTTAGCTATACTCTCAAGGATATTCATGATGACCAGGTGAACCAGAAGTCCAGCTATCACTTCCCTCCCTTTTTACCTAGCTCATATTTCCCCCCTTCAATCCAAAAGGATTTAGGCATCCAATATCTATAACCCTATGTTTCCTTTTTCCCACAGGATTATTTGCACTCCCTGGGGAAGGCTCGAACAGCTCAGGTCCAGAAAGATGCACGTATTGGGGAAGCTGAGGCCAAAAGAGATGCTGGGATCCAGGTGAGAGGGACAGGGAAAGAGATTGGGTTCAGTTAGTAAATATTTGCCATATGTGAGCTAGCATAATGTCATAGAAGAAGCACTGGGCTTGAAAGCAGAAAATCTAAATTAGTCCTTGGCTTCAATACTTAATAGTGAACTTAGACAAATTACTTTATTTTTCTGGACCTCAGTGTCCTCATCTGTAAAGTGGTGGTGGAAGTTTAGACTATATGACCTCGAATAGTATATTTTGTGCTTAGTTCAGGGAATGGAGGTAAGTGGGTAGAAGTTGTTTGAAGGGGAAGAGGCTGGTAGGAAGCCAGAGTGAAGACCTGGGGGAGGTGGGGATATGTTTCTGGAGGTGGCCTCACTTTTCAATCAAATATGCTTCTAAGGTGTCCTCACTTTTCAGTCAAAGGATCTAGACCTGGAAATGACCTAAGAGATTTTCCAGATGAGGAAATCGAGACTCAAGGAGGTTGTGACTTAGTCTAGGCCATACAGGAAATGTCATTCCACTACCACTCTTATCTTGACATCGACTTCTGCCCCAACAGGAGGCGAAGGCAAAACAGCAGAAAGTGTCTGCTCAGTACGTGAGTGAGATAGAGATGGCCAAGGCCCAGAGGGACTATGAGCTGAAGAAGGCTGTCTATGACATTGAGGTCAACACTCGACGTGCACAGGCCGACCTGGCCTACCAGCTGCAGGTCAGAGGCACCCGTACCGGACTTCAGTGCTTGACCTCTAACCCCTGACTCCCTCATTCTGATTCTTACTCTCCCATTTTCTTTGGCTAGCTTTCCGTGTTTGGATATCTTTATTTTTAACACTATTTCTGATCTCCCAAGTCTGACCTGCTTTCCCTATCTTTTCCATAATACTAAAAGTATCAGAAAGACAAAAGTTAAGAGGGGGGCATAAACAAAGGCCATAACTTAGAAGGATATGGGGGAGGGGAAAAGAGACAGGTATTTGGGTTTTTTTGTTTTGTTGGAGTTTTTTAACATAATTTTTAATTGATAATTTGGCATTGATAATAAGGCATTCCCCCCTCCCCTCCATGAAATCCACCTTCCCAAAACAGTTAAACAAAACCTTTAATATAGTGATTGTGGCTGATGATACAAGATTTCAAACTATACCCAATTCTGGCATTGTGCACATAGTTAACTCTTGAAGCTTGGAAAAGGGAAGTTTAGAGCCCATCAAAAAAAGAACTTGACAGGATGGCAGTGAATTAGTAACCTTATGAAATGCGAGAGGCCAACAGGTAGTATGGGCTGAAAACAGACCATTTCTAAAAAGTTCGGATATGTTCTCTCATTTAACGATCAACATTTTTAAATGCTTCTTTTTTTCTTTTTTTTTTTTTTTGCAGGGGGGAAGGCAGGGCAGTTGGGGTTAAGTGACTTGCCCAAGGTCACACAGCTAGTAAGTGTGAAGTGTCAGAGGCCACATTTGAACTCCAGGGCCGGCGCTCTGCTCACTGCGCCACCTAGCGGCCCCTTCGAAATGCTTATCGTGTACAAACCAGCATGCTGTGGGAGGTGACACAAGTTTTAGAAAGATACAGTTTCTGGCTTAGTGGAACTTAGTTGCAAGGGGGAAGGCTAAGACACAAACAGGTAATATTGTATATTATCATTCGAGAGTTGCAGAACAAAAGGCTTCATGAGGTCTGAGGGTTGTCATTATTAGTAAGGTATCAGGGAAGACTTGGGGCTGGCTAGGCAAAAATGGGGGTGTGAACAAGGAGACAAGGTAGTGCAGTATGTTTATCAGAATGGCGGGGGGAGGTGGGAGGTGTGTGTGCAAAAGGCAATCAACTTTAAATGGAACATAATGTACAAAATAAGTTTGGCACCAGACGTAGGGAGCCTTGAATGCCAGACAAATAAGTTTCAACTTTATTTATTAGGGGCCTACTTAGCTTAGTGATATGATTGAGTCTGTAAAAGGAAAAGCCAACCTGAAGGATAATTTGGAGTGTGGAGAATAGAAAGTAGCACTAGTATACTGTAGTGGTGATATGGGCCAGTGTTCATGGATAATAGTCCAAATGGAGTATTAAGTGGGTTAGGAATGTTTTTAAAAGAAGTCCCAAACCTTTGAGGCTGACCTAGGCAAGGATGATAAGGCCCTCTCTACACAACACGTCTTTAATGTCCTATGTGGCTATTGTTACATTCAATTCCACCTGTCATACTCTTATTCTCGGTATCTGAACACTGTCAGGCTCACTGTTTTCCGACTTCTGGTCCCTAATTCACACAGGTAGCAAAGACAAAGCAGCATATAGAAGAGCAGCGGGTGCAAGTGCAGGTGATAGAGCGGACCCAGCAGGTGGCATTGCAAGAACAGGAAATAACTCGTCGAGAGAAGGAGCTGGAAGCTCGAGTGAAGAAGCCCTCAGAGGCCGAGCGATACCGCTTAGAAAGACTAGCTGAGGCAGAGAGGTAAGGCAGCCGCCGCATCCTCACTGTGAGGCCTGGCAACTAGCTCCTCCACAACCTTGTTTTCCCAGGGGGAGACTTTTGTTCTCTTCTGCCCTGGCTTGCCTTGTTAATAAAATCCTGCTCATTTCTAGCAATAGAGCGCCTTCTCCATGAACTCTTCCTCTCTCCCTAGGGCAGAAGCAAACACCCTCTCCCCCACAGCTTTTTCCCCTTTTCTTTCTCAGGTCCCAGCTGATTATGCAAGCAGAGGCTGAAGCTGAGTCCATTCGGGTCAGTCAAGGGATAGGGATAGGGAAAGAATGGATCGACTGGGAGAGTCATGTCCCCAGCACCAGTCTTCCCTTTTGTCCCCAAACAAAATCTCATGTCTCCACAGATCCGTGGGGAAGCAGAAGCATATGCTATAGGGGTCCGGGCCCGGGCAGAGGCTGAGCAGATGGCAAAGAAGGCAGAGGCCTTTCAGTTGTACCAGGAGGCTGCCCAACTGGACATGTTGCTAGAGAAACTGCCCCAGGTTTGGGTTTGGGCAGAGTGATTCCTAGTAGTTTAGGGGAAAATAGAAGGGAAAGTAATGAGTGGATGCTGGGAGCTCAAGGCAAGGGATTGGAATGGTAAGGTGAGCAAGATTGGCCAAAACGAAGTATAAAACCAGAAAATGGAGAAATTGGATCAAGAAGCAGGTTTTATTAAGTGCTTATTGTGTACAGGACCAGGGTTTAATAGAGTTGGTGAGAGCTAGTAAGAATGAGTTGGGGTGGGAAAGGGCTTAGATTGAGGACTCAGGTTAGAGACTGAATTCTTGGAGAGTAAAGGCATCAGGGAATAAGGACTACTGAACAGGTTCTTCTTCCATGTAGGTGGCAGAGGAGATCAGTGGTCCTCTGAGTTCTGCCAAAAAGATCACACTGATATCTAGTGGGGGAGGTACACTGGGTGCTGCCAAAGTAACCGGGGAAGTATTGGACATCCTAAGCCACCTGCCAGATTGTGTGGAGAAGCTCACAGGTGTCAGCATTTCCCAGGTGAGAAGCCTGCAGTGGGACTGTATGGGTACCTATCCATAGACAGTCTGATTGTCAAGAACTCTGGGTTCTAGTCTAACCCCTGTAATTAATTGTGTAATGTTGTTTCTTCCCTAAAGGAGTTGAGTCTCCAGGGTGTCTTTCAGCAATAACAGAGTCTCTATACTCTTAAGTTGGGACTCAATATCTGGGTTTTTTTATGGATCAACAAGCCTGGGTCCTTGGCTCATACTTCCTTTTTCTCTTCTTTCAGGTAAATTAGAACAAGCCAGTTTTTGGAGCAACAACAAAAGGAGGGTATGGATTAAGTTCCTATTCCCTCACGCACCAGTCAACACTTATGTGAAATTTTCCTGAACTGAGCCCTGGCTTCCTTGTTCTGCCCCAGTCGGAATGGCCCTACTTCCTTCCACATTGGGGTGGAAGGACCTTCCTGCTCATTTGCCTGTGCCTTGTTGTGGGGTGCTGCTCCCTATTCCTGACCCCACACTGGCATAAGCTGTCCTTTCCCAAGCTGGTGACCACTTACCCCCAATACACACTTATTTAGCCATCTAATTAAATGATTGTCTGCCTGAGTTCTGGCCTTTTCCCCCCACTTTTTCTTTAATGAAAAGCCTAGCATATATTTAGTTTAGTTATGGAAAGGAGATAAAGGTGAACACAGGCTTCATCAAATCCCAGGATACTTGGTTCTCCTTAGGCTGAGAAATAGCTTTAGAATGAATGAGAAATTCTATTCCAGAAACTTGAGAATGAAAATATAGAAGACTCTTAAAGAGAGGGACTGCTTGGAACTTTTAAGTGGCATAATGGAAAACCGTACCATGGTGCCTCTTTCAAGAAAGAGACCTTGGTATTGATATGGCATTTTTATCTTTGCTGAGTAGCCACTGAAAGTCTGCTTCTGGCAAACTGTTTCAATGTTCTATCAGATTTGTCCCATTCCCACTCCAATTTATAATCCAACCTGATTGTACAACTGCTGATCTGAAGGGCAGTGAAAGGAAAACTCCCAAGTCCCACCCCAAACCTTGTATCCCCACCTCCCATCTCCTCACCACCAAGAATCAAGCAGACATTTGAGCTTTTGGATTTTTTTCCTCATTTCCTGTTTATTTTTGGGTTTGGGAGCGTCGTCTTTTCAATATGAAAAAAAGCAGCAAGTTCAACATAAAACAGAAACCTAGGAAGTAGGAGGGGGAAGAGCCCAAGACAGAAATTGCAGAAGTGGAAAGGATGAGAAAATGAAGGAAAGGTTTGATGATGGGAAGGGAAGTGTCCTGTTGCCCCTACTCCCTTCTTTTGGAGAGAATTCATTTTTGGGGGGAGTGAAAGAAAGCAAATCCTCCCCAAATGAGGAGCTTATCTGGAATTTTAGAAGTTGAAGTAGTTCTCACTTCTCAGACTGGGGAAGGGTGGGTGGGTCCCAAAATGAGGGGAAGAAAAAGAGCTGAGGGGGAAGCCCACCTGGCAGAGTGAGGCACAGACCCCTCTAAAGAAAAACAAACACTTGGGAGAGAAACCAAAACTGGGAGGAATAATACTGTCAACACTTCCCCCAGAGCTGGGGCAGAGAAAGATAAAGGAAAGGGGCACCTGAAGAGAGGAATATGACAAGCTGGGGAGTATCTGGAGATGGTAGTTATACTAGAAAGCCTGGCTCCCCTAACAGACTTTTATGGAATGGAACACTCCATTTCCTCCCTTCCCCCCAAACACCCACCAAGAGAACTCTCTCCACTAGGAATATGACATTTTGGTCCCCTTCTTCATCAATGGAAGCCAAAGAGTCCTGGGCCTTTCCTCTTGGTCACCATTTTAGTTCAGGGCACTGAGTGGGCACAAAGTCCCCTAAATTGAGGCTCTGGGTTGGAGACATTCTTCTTCTTAGAGAGAAATCTGGGAGTGGGGAAGAAAGATTATATGACTGAGGTGACAGGTCATAAGGAAGGAAAAACAGAGGGCAGAGAGCTCAGCACCCAGAAAGGAGAGAAAAAGAGGATGGAGGCCAAAAATGCAAACCTTAGAGGAAAAGAGTTATGGGGAAAGAATGTTGGGAGAATTGAGAAGACTGGAGGTGGCAGGGCATCTCCCTTAGGCCTCCTCCTCCGCCTCCTCACCGAAATCCTCCTCCTCTTCAGCAGTGGCATCCTGGTACTGTTGGTACTCAGAAACGAGATCATTCATGTTGCTCTCAGCCTCGGTGAACTCCATCTCGTCCATCCCTTCCCCTGTGTACCAGTGGAGGAAGGCCTTCCGGCGGAACATGGCAGTGAACTGCTCGGAGATGCGCTTGAAGAGCTCCTGGATGGCAGTGCTGTTGCCAATGAAGGTGACGGCCATCTTGAGCCCACGGGGTGGGATGTCACAGACAGCAGTCTTGACATTGTTGGGGATCCACTCGACGAAGTAGCTACTGTTTTTGTTTTGCACGTTGAGCATTTGTTCATCCACCTCCTTCATGGACATCCGACCACGGAAAACAGCGGCGACGGTGAGATACCGCCCATGGCGAGGGTCACACGCTGCCATCATGTTCTTGGCATCAAAGACTTGCTGGGTGAGCTCAGGCACAGTTAGGGCACGGTACTGCTGGCTCCCACGGCTGGTGAGGGGGGCAAAGCCAGGCATGAAGAAGTGGAGTCGAGGGAAGGGGACCATGTTGACAGCCAATTTGCGGAGGTCAGCATTAAGCTGGCCAGGGAAGCGAAGGCAGGTGGTGACACCACTCATGGTGGCAGAAACTAGATGGTTGAGGTCACCATAGGTTGGCGTGGTCAGCTTGAGGGTACGGAAGCAGATGTCATAGAGTGCTTCATTATCGATGCAGTAGGTTTCATCTGTGTTTTCTACTAACTGGTGGACAGAGAGTGTGGCATTGTAGGGCTCAACCACGGTATCTGAGACCTTGGGTGATGGAACCACACTAAACGTATTCATGATTCGGTCAGGGTACTCTTCTCGGATCTTGCTGATGAGCAGGGTGCCCATCCCTGAGCCTGTGCCTCCACCAAGTGAGTGGGTCAGCTGGAAGCCTTGCAGGCAATCACAGCTCTCTGCCTCCTTTCGAACCACATCCAAGACTGAATCCACCAGCTCTGCCCCCTCGGTATAGTGGCCTTTGGCCCAATTGTTGCCTGCCCCGGACTGGCCTAGAATTGAGGGTGGGAGGCAGGGTAGATCAGGTGGGATGCTGTGATATCCCACACTACCACCAACCCTTTCCCCTATCACCTAAAGATCTTTTATCCATTTCTACCTTACAACAGAGGTGTCAGACATGCCCAGATTAAAATGTAATTGAGAAATATTTAACTAAATAAAAATTCACAATAGTACAGATAACGTTAATGTGTGGTTTTCTAAGTTAATATGCCAGCAAGGATTCTTAATTTAGTGGCCCCTCTTTCCAAGTTTGACACCACTGTCTTAGAAGATCCTCTCAATCATTCCCCTTATTCTACCTCCAAGTCACCCCTACTTTTCTGGAACTCTTCTGGCCACAACCTACACACTGAGCCCATTTCCCAGTTTTGAAGTTCCTAATTCCCTCCCTGCCATCATTCTACATTGATAATAAACTCCCCCTAAAGACCCCTCAATTATCTGAAAATACCTGTATGTTAATTTGCCTCTATTTCAAGTTCCCTTCAACAAGACCCTAACCTATCCAGAGGATTCAACCAACACCCATTCTTAACGAAGAAACTTCAAATCCAAGAGTGATGATTATTTGGGAGTTTACCTGGGGCAACAGCCAGTAATGAGTCTCTTCCCCACCCACTCTCCCAGTGGCAAGGTTATTACCTCTCTAACCTTTTTTGTTACCTTTTAAAAAAATTCACTTCGACTCACCAAAGACAAAGTTGTCTGGCCTGAATATCTGGCCAAAAGGTCCAGAACGAACAGAGTCCATGGTTCCAGGCTCAAGATCAACCAATATGGCCCGGGGAACATATTTGCCACCTTTTAGGAGAAAGTGCAGAATAAGTGTCAGCCGGAGAAAGGGAGGGTCCCCGGGGTCCCTTAATACGTGGCCCTCCCGCTGCCATTCTAGTTTTTACCACCAGGTGGCAGTGGAGAACTAGTCTGGGATTACCCAGTGGAGAAAAGGGGTGTGTGTGCCTGTAAAGGGGAAGGGGAAGATGACCAGAGCCTTTGGGAAGTGGAGAAAGGGTCTCCCAAGGACAAATGGTTTCCCCTATTTCAGAAGGCAGAATAGTGGGAAGGGTGCCCTTCCTGCCCCTCACCAGTGGCTTCATTGTAGTAGACAGAAATCCGGTCCAACTGCAGGTCGCTGTCCCCATGGTAGGTGCCGGTCGGGTCGATGCCATGTTCATCACTGATGACCTCCCAGAACTAGGCAGACAGACGAGTAAAGAAGTAGTCAGAATAGACTAAAAATTATGCTCCCTCACTCCTATGGTAGACTCTCAATCCCAAAACTCTGCTCAATCCAGGAGTCATATTTTTTCCCCTAAAAAACCCAGGGGATTCCCTCCCCCGCCCCTTCCTGGAACAGATGGGACAGCACAGGAAGCTTGTTACAGGATTATCCTGCCCTATAAATGCATGAGATAATAGGGTTGAAGGAGACCGACTCATTCCAGGTAATCCAGGAGGAGGGTAGAGGCCAGATGCCTGGGTCGCTGCATAGGAAAGATAAATGTCACTACCGCCCTCCCTTTCTCCCCCCCCTCAGGCAACGCCCCTCCGATGCGCACAAAGAAAAAGGCTCTGCAGCTGCTACCCACCCATCCCGCAGAACTCACTGTGGAGCGAGCCTGTGGGAGGTGCGAGAAGGCAAGGGGGAAATGATGGACAATGGGAGCCAAGGGTGGGGCTCCTTTCCTCTATCCAGCATGGCCCTAGAGCGCGAGGGAGTTCATTGTCCCGCCCCAAGCGGGCTCCGCCCTTTTGCCACAACGTTGCAAACTCTCCTTCCCACTTCCTTTCCACCCCCATCCGTTACACAGTATCTTCGCACTGGGGGCAGGGAGAAGGAACCCTTTTGCCCTAAAATGTTGTTTCTTTGCTATAGTTTCCATTTTCTTCTCCTTATGTATTGGAATTGCTTTCTTTGTCACCCATTTTTTAAAGCTTTGTCCTCGTGGAACTATCCACGCGGAACACCAGACAACGCGCGGGAACTCACACCCCACCCCACCCCCGCTCCCGCTCCCGCCCTTAAAGGGAGGGCTTTCAGACAGCGAAGGGGGAAAAAGTCCCCCCACCCTTCCTCCTTCTCACAAAAGAAAACGAGAGAACTTAGGAAAATCCCACATTTCATATATATTTGGGGGGGGGGGTCGACTACGAGTTCCCCTCACACCCCACTTGCCTACTCCTTTCCCTTTTTCTCCAGTTCGGTGCACAATGCAGTTTTTCACCTTCTCATTAGGATTCGGGCAAGAGTCACAGTTTTGGGCGGGGGGAAAGGGAGAGAGGCTGAGATGCACATGGGACACCACTGGCCTCGCTTTGTCTCGCGCGTTTCCGTTCATCCATCTCCGACACAAAAGTCGCTTTGAGATCCGTTTTACACATTCCTTCAACCCGAGCCCCAAAACCCCAAGGGGAAAGAGACACACCTTCCAATTAACCCACTCCATGGATTAAGAAGTCCCTTTTTAACTGATAGAAAGGACCAGGTTGCGACACGCCAACAAAACTAACCCAGGTAAGAGAATAAGAAAAAAAAACCCTACAAATTTCACTAATGAAAATTCCCGCCGCAAAAAAAAAAAAAAATGCTTAGATTATTTATTTATTTATTGGTTCGTGCTGCTTTGGGCAGGGAGGGGGAGCTAGCGACAGTCCCGCCACTACTTTCCCCCCCCCCCAGGAAATCTTTTTAATTTTCTTTCCTTTAAAAAATAATCAATGGAGGTGAAGAGAATATGTAAAATCAAAATCCTTACCTTTGCACCGATCTGATTGCCACACTGGCCAGCCTGGATATGTACGATTTCCCTCATGGTTAGAATTTATTTTTGCTTGTCTCAAGTGATGTGCAGCGAGGAGACAATGATATATAAATATATATTTTCTCCTTTTCGCTGAACGAGCTCTTTATTAATAGAAGATTCCCCGGAAGGTTGGAGCTGCTAGTTCAGAACACAGCTACACAAACGTTCTGAGAGGGAGAAAGAAGGAAGGGGGAGGGGAAGCGAGGGAGGAGAAGTAGGGCGGGGCGCGCTTGCGCTGCGTGGTCTGAGAGGAGGGAAGGATGAAGAGGTAGGCGCCAGCTACATAGCAGACAAAGCCCGGGTAATGGAGCACTGATTGGTCCATACCAGGCAAGTGTCTGGTACCCATTGGCCGCTCCTCCGGGGACCAAACGCAATCTTCACTGGGAAATGTAGTTCTCTATTGTTGTCCACGCTGCAAGATGAAAAAGGGAGGAGTGGGGTGGGTGTGGGATTTTTGTATAACGAATTAAAAAAATTAGGCATGGCCTTCCACTCTCTTGAGTTTTGTTTTTTTTTTTTAATTAGACATTAGAAGAGATTAGGATTTAGGTCGATAGTAATTAGAAAGTCTAGAGATGCAAGGTAGTGATGTGGTTTCAGGGTTGGAATTTCCTGAGACTTCTACTGCGGCATTCCTAGGACTGGCCTGCCAAGCTCAAAGAAATGTAGAGAGAGCCAAGTGTGAGCTTGGGATAGACAGTTACAGGATCCATTGGTCTTCCCAGGACTCAGGTGTCTAGCCTGCCCTACCCCGAAGTTCCAACTCTTCAGTGCTCTTCAACCCCATCCTTATTTGTCTCAGCGATCTACATATCCCACACATCTCAGCAATCCAACCCCTTTTTCCTCTCGCCGGATAGTCACAGTGGAGGGAGTGGTGGTTTTTGCTCAGTGTGTGATTTCCTTGGGCATTTTTGGATAAGGGTATTTTAAAATACCCAAAGAGAAAATTACACTAGCGACATTTCAAGACACAGATGCTGCTGTCTAAAAAAAAAAATGACTGGAAGGGACATTCATAATGAATTTGTGAAAGAAAACCTGAGTCTTGGGAAGTCTGATAACTGAGTCCCTGAGGTGTATTCCTTTCAATAGAACTGTGGGAATTGGTCCAGGGAAGTCTGAGCTGAGATAAGGAGAGTAAATGGCTGCGGGGTTCGATAAATGGTACTTTTTCATGGCGCTTCTCTCCTGCCTCCTCAGACATAGGACCCTTAGGTAATACCAATGGATTTATGGGAGGTAGATGTTTCCACACCCCATTCAAATCAATGTCCCTAATGTATGGTGGATGTCATAGCAACATGGTCAAGTAGATCACCATGGTAACCCCTTCTAGGCACCTGAGCTGGAGATGAGGACCATCAAAAGGAAGAAAAATTGGGCTTGGGGACAGAGGGACAAGCAAGAAGGTTAGTTCCAATTGGGATATTTCTCTTAGGGACTCTAATATCACCGTCACTTTGACATGGAACATAGATAGAGGCGTGGAGAGATATAATTCTGTTTTAGAGTGATGTCATAAAATAATAACTAGGATTTATAAAATGCTTTAAGGCTTTCATAGCAATATATGTATATATGTATAATATACGCACGCATACATATATATGTCATTCCATTTGATTCTCACAACATATATTTATTCTCATTTTACAGACAGTAGAAGTTAAATGACTTAGCATTCCAACTCAGATCTTCCTACCTCTGAGGCCAGCACTCTACCCATTATCCTATTGTCCTAGCAGGAGAATGTTCTATCATGTTATCAGTGATGAGATTTGTCCCAGGAGCAAGTGATGTCATCATTTCCTTACTGGAAATCAGTGAACTGAGAATTCTGGTTACATATGCCACTGCTTCATTTAGTATAATATTTTATCTTTGAATAATAATTATAACAGAAAGAACAGTAAGTCATATGTTTGTGTATATATGTATGTATTTATATGTACATAAATTATTTCGAAGGTAGGTAATTCAGGTTTTATGCCATTTAGGGGACTGGGATTGGACCTGTGGTTTCATTTATATGGTGAATTTCCTCCACCAGTAAAAATCTATATTTCTCTGTAACTTATAGTTTTAAGAGAACTGCCTAGGGCACTGAGAAGTTAAGTCAGGCCTGCACAGCCTGCCCTGGGACACTGATGGCCCTTAGGCCGCTTGCCGCATGCCAGAGGATTTTAGAGGGGAACCCACAAAAAATGTAGAGGAAAACATCCTGTATATGTAGAAGAAATCCTTACTGCAGGTTGTGCAGGCCTGAGTTAAATGACTTTATAATAGTCTATAAGGTCTTCATTCCCTATCGTATTTTAAAAAAATGTTTTATCATATTTTGTTTTTTATGCTTTATCACTTCCCAATAATTCTTCTCAGTGTAATATTATTCCATTACATTTGTATGCCACAGTTTGTTCAGCAACTCTCCAATTAATAAATTACTATTAAAATTACAAGCATTTATTTTCTATTGCTCCCATTCCCCACCGCCACAACCGAAAAAAAGGAAGAAAAAATCCTTATAACAAATATGAATAGTCAAATAAAACAAATTCCTACAGTGGCAATGTTTTAATATGTATGTCTTATTCTGCATATTTGGTCCATTCTGGATAACATTCTTCATCAACAGTCTTCTGGAATCATAACTGGTCATTCTGTTGATCAGAATTCTTATGTATTTATGTTTTTTTTATGTGTTTATTTTTACACTGTTGTTATGGTACAAATTGTTCTCCTGGTTCTGCTCATTTCATTTAACATCAGTTGATAAAAGTCTTCTCGGGAACTGTCCATTTTATCATTTCTTACAGTACAATAGTGTTCCATTATATTTGCATACCAAAGTTTGTTTAGCCATTCCCCTAGTTGATAGGTACCCCCTTACTTTCCCATTTTTTGCTACCACAAAAAGATCTGTTATAAATGTTTTTGCTCATATGGGTTCTTTCCCTCTTTCTTTGGTCTCTCTGAGGCATAGGCATAGTAAGTTGTATAGCTGGATCAAATTGTGTGCACAATTTTGTAACTTTTGGGGGCATACTTCCAAATTGCTTTTCAGAGTGGCTGGAATAATTAAAAACTCCACAAACCATGCATGTATCCCTTTTGCCTGAGCTCCTACAACATTTGCCATTTTCCTTTTCTGTCAGCTTTGACAATCTGATGGTTATGGGGTAGAACCTCAAAGTTGCTTTAATTTACATTTCTCTAATTATTGGTGATTTAGAACATTTTTTAATACGGCTGTTGATAACTTGGATTTCTTCCTGTGAGAATTCCCTGTTTATATCCTTTGATTATTTATCATTTGGGGAATGACTCTAATTCTTCCAATCAATTCCTTATATATCTGGAAAATGAGACCATTATTAGAGAAACTTGCTGCAAAGATTTTTTCCCCAGTTAACTATTTCTCTATTAAGCTTGGCTACATCGGTTTTGTTTGTGCAAAACTTTTAATTTTATGTAATCAAAATTGTCCATTTTATCTTATGTGATCCTTTTGGTGACAGACTCTTTCCCTATCCAGATAAGAAAGGTAATTTCTTCTTTCTTCATTTTTATGTGACCTTTTAAATCTAAGTCACATAACCATGTGGATCTTATCTTGGTAAATGATGTGAGGTGTTGGTCTAAACCAGACTGCTTTCCAGTTTTCCCAGCAGTTTTTGTCAAACAGTGAGTCTTTACCTCAGTAGCTGGGGTCATTTGACAATATAACCACCCTGATGAAGTCCCTCCTCACTGGACTATTTCTATAGCCTGCTGGTTGTACTCCCTGCCTTTTCCCACTCCAATCTATCCTTCATTCAGCGGTCAGCTGATATTCCTAAAGGGCAGGTCTGACCATTTCACCTCCGTATTCAATAAACTCTGCTAGCTCCCTAATACCTTCCAGATCAAACCCTTTGTAACTTGGCCTCTTCCTACCTTTTTGGTTTTCTTACACCTTGTTCCTTTCCACATACTCTGCAATCCTGTGACATTGGCCTCCTTGCTGTTCTTCCAAGATATTCCATCTCCTGACCAGACATTTTCATTGCCTCTTTCCCATGCCTCGAATGCTCTCCCTCCAGCTTCCCTGGCTTCTTTCCAATTTCAGTTAAAGTCCCACCTTCTGCAATAACTCTTTCCCAGTCCTCCATTCTCTTCGCGTCTTCCCTTGGAGGCTGTGCCCAACTTATTAGGTATATATCATGTTTATATGCATGTTATTTCCACCATTAATTTGTGAGCTTCTTAAGGGCAGGGCCTAGTTTTGTTTGTTGCCTTTTTTGGATCCCCAGGGCTTAGCACAATGCCTGGAATATAGTAAACACACAATTAATAAATACTAATTGATGGGAAAAAAATTTACAGCAAGTTTCTCCGATAAAGGCCCTACTTCCCAAATATGTAGGGAACTGAACCAAATTTATAAAAATAAGAACCATTCCCTGGTTGAAAAATGGTTAAAGAACATGAACAGGCAGTTTTCAGAAGAAATCAAAGCTATCAATAGTCAAATAAAAAAAAGTCTCTAAAGCATTATTAATTAGAGAAATGCAAATTAAAACAACTCTAAGATACTACCTCATACCTGTCAGATTGGCTAACATGACAAAAAAGGAAAATGACAAATGCTGGAGGGGATGTGGAAAAATTGGGACACTAATGCACTGAACTAGTCCAACAGTTCTGGAGAACAATTTGGAACTACATCCGAAGTTCTATAAAACTCTATGTACCCTTTGACCCAGCAATATCACTACTAGGTCTGTATAGGAAAGAGGTGAAAGAAAAAGCAAAAGGACCTATTTATAGCGGCTCTTTTTGTGGTGGCAAAGAATTGGAAATCAAAGGGGTACCCATCAATTGAGAAATGGCTGAACAAGTTGTGGTATATGATTGTAATGGAATACTATTGTGCTATAAGAAATGATGAAGGGGATGGTTTCACAAAAACCTGGAGAACTTACATGAATTGATACAAAATGAAATGAGCAGAACCAGGAGAACATGGTACACAGTAACAGCAATATTGTAAGGATGATCCACTGTGAAAGAGGGTTATTCTGATCAAGACAATTCCAAAGGACCCAGATAAAAAAAATGCTATCCACCTCCAGAGAGAGAACTAATTAATTCTGAACACAGATTGAAGCATACTTTTAAAAAAAGACTTTATTTTTGTTTTGTTTGTTTTCTTTTGCAACACAACTATTATGGAAATGTTTTACATGACTTCACATATATATAATCAATATTAAATTGCTCTGCTTCTCAAGGATGGGGGAGGGGTGGGAGGAAGAGAGGGGATTTAGAACTCAAAATTTTTAAAAATGATTGTTAAAAAAGTTTTTACATGAAATTGGGAGATATTTGACAAGATATAATTAATTGTTAAAAATGAATAAATAAATGCCAGTTGACTGACTTTGGGTTTATGGAACATTAATAAGCTACTATATTGTTTGCTTTTATATGTTGTATACCTAATCTGTCCTATTTTTTTTTTAACAAGTACTAAGTCAGCTCCATGATTATTATTTTGTGGTATAGCTTGAGATCTGGTACTATTCGGCTCCCTTCCTTCCCACTTTTTCACTATTTCTCCCAAGATTCTTGAATCTTTGTTTCTCTAGATAAATTTTCTCATTTTTTTTCTCTCTCTATAAAGTAATTATCTGGCAGCTTGACAATTCTGATCATTGTCGTTTTTATTATACTGGCTTTGCCTATCTATAAATAACATTTCTCCAATTATTTCGATGTCTTTTCATAAAGTGTGTTATATTCATACAGTATCTGTATTTTTTTCTGTAGTTTTAGAATGGGCTATACAGAAATACTTTTGTGGATTTATTTTACAACCTGTAACTTTGCCCAATCTGCATTCATTCTTAGCACCCATTTTGCTTTCAGTTTTTACTTCCTTCCCCAAAAGTGCTCAGGTTTCTTTTTTTGCCCATATGAGTCCTGCCTCTGATGTCCTTGGAGCTAAAACGACAAAAGAGTGTTTTTACTGCGCTTGACATCTCACTGTCCTTCTAGCGCTGACTCATCCAATTTGCTGAGTCCGAGGTGAACAACCTCTTCAAAATTTTTAGATATTATTAATGGTAATACTGTTTGACATATTTGTGATAATGCCGTACATCATGCTGTGTACATAAAACTTGCCCTACTTGTCTTAAGGGTTTTTTCCCCCAAACCTGTAGCTTCTCACATCAGCTGCACTAATTTTGTTCGTGCTGAAACTATTTCATTTTATGTATCGAGATTATTTATTTTGCATTTTGTAATCTCACACTCTGGCTCTGCATTAAGGAACCCCTAACAACAGTCATCTCAGCCAGCCTATTTCTCATGAGTCAGCAGGGGCCATGTCTGGGAGGACCAAGAATGGGCTGCTCTGGTCCCTTCTGAAGCGGTGAGAGGCGTTTTCCATCCGTTCTAGGCTGCCGCAGTCAGCCGGCGTCACACTCCATGGTTACAATTTGGGTGCTGCGCGGGAGCGGCCGCAGCAGCCCGAGGTTACCCCTGCTCGGGACTAATCTGGGAGTGCCGTTGGAGGCGCGCGAGGCGGCCCCGCCCCTGCCGTCAACCGGAGCCAATGAGAAGACGAGACGCCGCAGCGGGCTCTTTCCCGAGCGAAGGCGAGAGGCGCTTTGCCCGGACTTGTCCCAGCGCCGGCCAATCGTTGGAAGGCTCGGCCAATCGTTGTGCGAATCGTCCTTGAGAGACGGTAGAGGGAGCCAATCAGAGCGTCAGCGCCCTTGGTCGCCTCACTCTTTGCGTGTTAGCATGGCGCGCGCGCGCGGACCCGAATCCTGTGAGTTCGGGGCTCTCCAACTCCCGTCTTAACTGGGCGCCATTTTGGATCCCCTCTTTTGAGGGAGGCAAAGAGGCCGTTCGGGTGGGAAAGCCTGGGCGGGAGCTATTCGGAGGTTTGCTTCCTGGGATTCCTGGCGCCCCAATCTAACGGTTATAGGTCCGAGGGTCCCGGGCCTCGCTGTAGGATCTCGGGGAATGCGATGGTTTGGGGCCCTCGCTGGGCACCCGGTGCATTGGGGGTCTGGGTGATAAGCAGCCTGGTGGACTTGAGGACCGGGGGCGGGGGGGGGGGAACCTTAATTTACTTCGAGTCGCTCGTCGCCCCGACGCCGTCCAGGGAGAGGGTGTGGCCCAGGTGGGCGGGCGACAGTCCCAGGTTCCACCCCCACCCCGCCCCCCATCCTTCCACCCTGGTCCTCCCTGACTGAGGGTAGGGGTCAACTGCGCATCTCAGGATTTGGGTTGGCGCCCCCCCTTCTTTTTTTTAGAGGTGCAAGGGGTGTTAAAGATGGATCTCAGCTCAAGCCCCTCGTGTTTTTTACAGATGAGGAAATTTAGGACCCAGAGAACTTTAGTGACTTGATCAAGGTCACACAGGTTGTAAGTAGCAGAGCCAGAATTGGATTCCCTTCCCCCACCCCAACCCCCCACGTGTGTCTCCTCCGCCACCTTGGCCTTGTTTGATGCGTTTTCCCGAATGCTCGTTGCCACCCTGGCCCCTCCCCCCACCCCACCCCGGGCGTCCCTCCTGCTGGATTCCTCGACGTCTGACCCGCTGCTGGTGGCGGCGTGTTCTCCCTTCCCCCTCCCCCATCGCAGATAATGGAGGACACACAATTGGTGGAGTGGGAGAACCAGGAGGAGGAGCCCGAGGGTTCTAATGGCTCCCTTCCGCGTTTCGGGCTGGAGCCTGTAGGGCGGCTGCACCTGTTCAGCAGTGTTCGAGGCCCTGAGAAAGGTCAGAGGGGATTGGGTGCTAGGGCGCCCGGGGAGGGGAGGGGCGCGTGGCAGCCTTGACTTTTGTGATCCATAGAGGGGCAGAGAGAAGGGGAGATGTGGAAGGGAAATTCCTCCAGGTTTAATCTGATCCCTCACAGGATAAATTTGGGGAATCGGGCTAAGATCAGTAAGAGGCGGTAAATTAATGACCTCAATGGCCCGTGCTTTTCCGATGTTTCTGGCCCTGCCCTCCCCCCCAATACATTGTGAATTCTGGATCTTTCCTATAGATCGTCCTCTTCTTTTTTTTCCTGAAGAAAAATATAAATGCATGATGAGGGAAGCCAAAGAGAAAACTCACTGAAGACCGGGAATGCGGCAGATCTCTGGCTTTAGAATAATACCTCGTTGAATTTTTGCCCCCAGATTTCCTGCTGTACCCTGGGGAGAATGTGGTTGGCCGCATACCTGGCTGTACGGTGGCTCTGCCTTTTCCATCCATCTCCAAACAGCATGCAGTAATTGAGATTCCAGCCCAAGGCAGGGCACCTATCCTTCGAGATTGTGGGAGCCTCAATCATACCCGCCTTCTGAGACCCCCCAAGCTCCTAAGCCCTGGGGTGGGCCACCAGTTGAGGGACCAAGACTTAGTACTCTTTGCTGACCTGCCTTGCCAATATCACCGTCTGGGTGATCCCCCACTTCCTGGCCCCCGGGGGGCTCTAAGTGTGGAAGAGACACCCAGAGTTCCGGAGATGGGGGGACCCCGATTCCAGGGGACCTTATTGGCTGAAGATTCAGAGGAGGAAGGAGGTAAATTTGAAGTGTCAGGAAGTGGTGGGTAGGTAGAAGAGCCTGGGGAATATGAAATTATGAAGTCCATTCTTCTCCCCAGATTCTCCTTTGGACAGGAGTGTCAAGGTATCCGTCACATATTCCCCCTCAGAAACTGTAGTATCAGAGAGGTGAGTACTGAGGGGCCAGACAACTGACTTTGTAAAGGGAAGTTTACCTGAGGGATGCTTCAGGGAGGGAGAACCCAGGGCGTAATAGCTAGCCCTTAATAATAACTGTCATTTGGGGTGGGAGGGGAAGAGAACTGGAAACTACAGTTTTGGGATGCCTGAGTCCTTTCTTGGGATCTGAATTCAAGTTCTCTCATCTTTCCTCTTTTCCCATTAGTGATGTGGAGGGAGCTTCACCAGGCACCAAGGGCTCTGCACTGCCTCTTACTTTCATTCTGGATAGTGACACAGATGAAGAGGAAGCCCCTCCCCCAATAGAGCCCTCTTTAGCTGCCAGGAGAGGGTCTACTGTAGGTAAGGACTGGAGTGGGAGTGGTGGAGAGAACCATCCCTCAGTTGTGGGGAAGGACAGTGATACAGATGTGGAAAAAAATGAAGGCATCATGGCAGTTCTATCTGAGGCACACCTGAAGGAGAACTTGCCCACTGACGGGAACAGTGATACAGATGTTGATGAGGGCAGTCTCAAAAGAACCTCAGTTGTGGCTCCTTTGATAGGGACTCAACATTCTTCCTTGGAAGATAGCAGTACAGACTTGGAAGAGGAGGGTCTTTCAGTGAGACCAGCTAATGCACACTTGGAAATGTGCCAGCCTGATATGGAGAACAGTGATACAGATATAGAAGAGGATGCTATCCCAGCAGCGCCACCTGTTGTCCATCTGAGGAAAGATCAGGTACCCATAGGTGGGACAAGCAATACAGATATAAAAAAGGAGGGGATCCCAACAGAACTCTGCACAGTACATCTTGAGAAGGGCCAGTACCCTATTGGTGGAGATGGGGACAGTGATACTGATGTGGATGACAATGGTTCTTTGACATATATGAAGAAGAGCCAACTTCCAGCTGAAGAGGACAGTGGGGTAGAGTGGGCTCCAGCTAGTGATGAATTGAAAATGACCACTAAGAAAGGTGAGATCCAGGGTAGGATCATCCCTATAACAAAACTGGAGCAGCACCTATCTCCCTTCCCAAAGGTGAGCACAGTAGAAGCAAGTACTCTAGAGAAGTCAGCCCAGGAAGGAATCCAGAATTCTATAGAACGGGGTAGTGATCCAGTTGTGGAAGGTACTGAAGATTTTCAGAACAAGAGTGATGGTGAGTTTTAATGTCTCCTTCCCTCAATACCCAACTTTCTATAGCAAACAATAAAGCAAAATTAAGTGGCCGGTCCTGAGCCCAATATCTTTTTTGACTCCTTCACAGGTACTTCAGACCTGGATTTACCAGATACTCAGTGCTTTGTAAAAGGAATGAATCAGAATCATGGAGGTGAGACCCACCCTGGAATCAAATACTTGGGTTTCTAATGGGAATAAGAGCTCTGTTATACTGTCCCTAAGGAGGAATAAGATTTGGAATGAGAAGTGCCTCAGGGTTGGGGATAGGGCTGTTGAGGCAGAAGCCTAAATCCAGACTAGATGTTAATGCTCTCTTTCGTTGTACAATGAGTAGTAAGCATTTGAAAGAGGAGCTGTCTTGTTCACCCCAGGATTACGTCTACACTCATAACTTCTAGTTCTTGTGTATCTGGGACCCCCCAAATCTGCAACCATTTCCCTACTCCACTTTGTCTCTTGTTTTACTCAAAAGTCTACAAAACTGGTTTATATATTGATTCTATAACACCTCTCAGTCTGTTTCTCTCCCTTGACTTCCCCAACATGGTCCAGATGAGCCATGGGAAATGTTGGCCACACAGCCATTCTGCTCAGAGCCATCAGGAACTCAGCCCATCAACTCTTGCATTGCAGCTCATGGAGCTTGCCCCTCTCCACCTAAGACAGCCTCAGACCTACAGCCTGGTAGCCCAGAAAAAACAGAGCCCTCAAGGAGTCAAGGCACAGAGAATCCAAACACAGAGAACCAGGGACAAACTATGAAGAGTGACATGGAGAACCAGGTGATAGAGACATCTAGAATAACACCGGAGAGAAAAATGGAAAAGAAAACCTTTAAAAAAAAGACATTGGCAAGTAAGGCAAAGAGATCCAAGAGAAAAAAAGTGAGTCCAGTAGTACAAACAGAGATACCAGAAAGAGGCCAGAGATGTGCATCAAGTACAGGTGAGCAGAATGTTATGACACAGAAAGATGTCAAAAGTTGTAGAGAAACAAAGGCACTAGAGAAGGAAATGGAGAGGCAAACCTCTGAGAAAGACATATTTGAAAGACAAGCACCAGAAAGAAAAACCAAGAGTCTGATGGTAGAAGGGAAGGTGCCCAGAAAAAGGCTGGGAGGAGAGGCAGGGGGACAGACATTAGAAGATTATGACCAGGAGGTCCAGAATCCAGCTCCAGTACCAAAATCTAAAGTTGAGGAAGTTGACCTGCAGGAATTGGCCTCAAACCCCCAAATCCTCGGTGATAGTAGATCTCAGAGAGGTGAGTGACAGGAAATCTATATTTCAGCCCCTATAAAGTTCACAAGAATCCAGCCAAACTCACTTTCTCTTCTTGCCTAGGCCTCGATGATAGCAAAAGTTTGCCTGTTGAGGAAGTACCAACGGTAAGAGCTATTCCTCTTTTCTCCCTACATCTGCTTTAACTGCTACTCATTTCTACAAAATCTTTTATTCTGCCCACCCTGAGTTCCTGATGCTGATGCTCTGCATAGTCCTTTCCCTCATGCCAAACTACTGTTCACTGTCATTTCTGACATTCACATTCTTCTACCTCCTGTGCTGCCCCATTATCTAATTTCCAGTTAGCTGTCTCATTTTCAGAGTGTCATTATTTATAGCTTTCTATTGATCTAAATCTGTCTCAGTCAGGGGCTTTCTTCCTATTTTTATTTTCCTTCTTGCCTTTCCTCATCCTCAGTCCTGCTTCTTTTTGTAGAGCCTGTTGCTGGCCACTGTGGGGGTGGGACACAGGAAAGTCCAGAAGAAGGAATGAATGAACAAAGCATTAAGTGCTTACTACATGTAAAGTGCTCAGCTGAGCTCAGGCTATAAAGAAAAAGGACAGGTTCTGCTCTCAAGGAACTTCCATTCTGGTGGGGGAAGATAGCATATATGGAAGGTTTCAGCTGCAAATCAGGGTGCAGAGGCAAAAAGGCAAAAAAAAAAAAAGGAGTATCTCTTCTTCAATGCCATTTCCACTGACAAAATACTGGTTTTTGACTTCAAACCATTGGACACCAGACTGGAAGCATTGCTGTTCCTAAAGCTCTTGGGTTCTAGGCTCTGGGCAGTTACCATTGGAGTCTGAGGGTAGATGACAAAGTAGCGGTAATGGTTTGACTTGCCTAGCACATGCTGCCTCCCAACTCCCTCAAGGAGTGCCTTGTTACCTCAGCTAGGCTGGCTTGCCTGTCCTGTGGGTGGTGGTAGTTTGTAGTTGGTGGCAATGTCTAGCCTTATCCTAGACAGTGGCTATGAGGGCTAGACCACAAGCTGAACCAGTGATTTGGGGGGTGCTGCCACACAGATGGTCAGTAGTAGTTGCTGATAGTAATAAGGAAGGTGGAGCCCTTCTGTATAAGAATTTTTGATAGTTCTCTCCTTTGAAGAATTGCCAGTTTGATGGGGAAAAGAATACAAAGGGGCAAATGCAAGTTAATATAGTGTAAACTTGAATATATTAATCTTATGTTTCCTTTGATCACTATCCGATTTATGTGCAGGGTGACCAGGATTCCTCAGATATACCTCTTGTAGCATCTAAAGTTCCAGTCCCTGAAGCCCCAGCCCCTTCCTCAAGTCCTAGAATCACCCGGAGCCGAAATCGAAGAACATCAAAACCACTCCATTCTTCTTCCTCTCCAACTTCTCAGGAATCACCTATCTTGAGGACAAGACGAAGCAGGAGGCAGGGGACTCTCCTGGCCCCAAATATTGAGCCTCTCCTCCCTCAGGATTCTAGAGACAAATCAGAGTCTTCTTTTCAGAGCCAGACACAGAAGCCTTTTAGTCCCTCCTCTGCACCAATTGCCCCTGGGGCCCCTGAGCTCCGCCCTCCCATCCCTAAAGACTTGCCTGTAATCCCTAAACCCTGCCTTCAGATTCGTCAAAGCCGGAAACGGGGGGCCACCAGAACTTGTGGGTCTACCACAGTTGTACCAGATCTCCCTGAGCCCCCCACTTCCATTCCAACAGAGTTATCTGAAAACCCTGTGCCCCCACCCAAGGCTCTCCGAAGTCAGAGAGCAAGAGTGGGAGAACATTCTGAGTCACTCACAGCTACCCCAGAGCCCTCCACACCTGAGGCATCTGCCCCTAGAGCTACCAGGAACCAGAGGGTAGGGGCCGTAGGTACGCCTGTCTCCACCCCAGAGGCCAAGCCCAAACTCTCAGGCCAAAAGCGGCCTCTGGCTACCAAGGAGCCATCTCCATGCCCCAAGAAACCCCGGAGAGGTAGGTCCCAGAGACAAGAATCCAGCAAGGAAGAAGATGAGAAGCCAGTGGAAGTTGAGGTAAGGAAGTGAGACAGGGATTAGCTCAGGAGGGTAAGGCTGCACTAAGAACTCATTGGGATCTTTCTTACTCCCAGACTACCATGAGGACCCCTGTGGGGGTTGCAGAACTAGCAGTTCAGGCAAAGGAGGAAGTCAAGGGAACGCCTAGCCGGAGCTTACGGAGAGCTAGACTCAGTCGAGAATCAAGAGTTCCCAAGGTATGGAGAGGAATTGGAAGGAAAGGCGTAGGGTTTTGGAAAGTGGTAGTAAAAGATCCTTTAGAAAGGTGGAAGATACAGGACCTTAAGAGAAGTCAGTAGGGAGGTATAGGCTTGCTGGGTTTCATTGAATGACTTCTTTTCCTACAGGTGCTCTTCACAGGTGTGGTAGATGCACCAGGAGAGCAGGCTGTGCTGGCACTGGGTGGAAGTCTGGCCACTTCGGTGGCAGAAGCCTCCCACCTGGTGACGGATCGAGTTAGACGTACAGTCAAATTCCTATGTGCCCTGGGCCGGGGGATACCCATTTTGTCTCTGGAATGGTTGCACCAGGTGAGAGAGTAGGAGGGATCCAGAACGGTAACAAATACAAATGGCTGAAGATAAAATCACTAACAAATTTACGTACACATAGATATAAATTGAAAGAAAAAATGGGAAGGAGGTATGGTTCCAGGAAGATAAAGGAAGGATTTGGGGGTAAGGGCTAAGGGATAGATGGGCAGAAGAGTCCTGTAGAGGAGTCGAACTGACTCCTCCTCCCTGCCTCCAGTCCCGAAAGGCTGGCCGATTCCTGCCATCTGATGACTTTTTGGTGAATGATCCCGAGCAGGAGAAGAACTTTGGTTTCAGCCTTCGAGAGGCACTGAGCCGTGCTCAGGATCGGGGCCTGCTAGAGGTGAGTGGGACCCTGGTCACACACTTTCCTCATAGGTATGCCCATCTCCCACCCCCACCCCACTGCCTTCCCCTAAGGTTTGTCTTCATTCTCTCTAGAGGTCTCATTTCCCATCACCAATCCTCAGCTGGCCTCTTTCCCTCAGGGCTACGAGATCTATGTGACTCCTGGAGTGCAGCCCCCACCCCCCCAAATGGGAGAGATCATCACATGCTGTGGGGGCACTGCACTTTCTAGCATACCTCGGGCCTATAAGGTATGGATTGAAACTAGGATGTTGGTAGGGGGAGGCAAATGGGAGAACTTGAAGGGGTCAAAGGGTGGGAGGATGCAGGGAGAAGTTTTATACTGGTCATAACATGCACTTGTACTCTGAATCAATTACTTTCCCTCTTTGTTCCTCTGCTCTCCTTATCTCTGTCTTTAGCCCCAGAGATTCGTCATTGCGTGTCCTCAGGACCTCTCAAGATGCTCTGCAGCCATTCGGGCTAAGCTGCCCCTCCTTTCGCCAGAGTTCCTGCTCACTGGTGTGCTGAGGCAGGAAGCCCAGCCAGAAGCATTCCTCCTCTGCACCTCCGAATCTTAGCCCTCCTACCCCGCCATGCAGCCCACACTGTTTAATACACATAAAATAAACTATTTAGAAGAAATGTTTCATGAAAGACTGGTGTGATATAAAGAACTTTTCAAATGGGGAAGGTGACATAAGGGCTTAGGAGGGTTCTTGGGGGATGAAGGAACAAGAGAACCTTTTCAGAAGACCTGGAGAAATACGGAGAACCAGACGAGATTTGCAGGAATATGGGTACCCAACCAAAGTCCTGTGATGTTTTTGTTTGAAACGCTCCCTGAGCCTAAGCTCTGGTCTCATTAAACCGTCCCTAATTACCTCGGCGCGCTGAAGTATCCGTAACAACCGAATTAATAACACAGGCTGTGGGCTGTGGGCTGTGGGCTGGGCCCGGGGCGGGGCTAGTGTAGCGGGAATTCGCAGGCTCCTCCCCGGGCCCGGTACCGCTCCCCCGGCCATGGCCCCTGCGCTGCTCCTGGTCCCTGCGGCCTTGGCCTCCTTCGTTCTGGCCTTTGGCACCGGGGTGGAGTTCGTGTGCTTCACGTCCTTGCACCCGCTGCTCGGGGGCTCCCCGAAGCTGCGGCCAGGTAGGGGGCTCTGGAGCGGGAGCCTCGGAGGAGGGTGCGGGTGGAGGAGGGGGTGGAGCCGACGTGGGACTGAAGGGAGGGAAGGAGGAAGTGTAAAGGGAGGAGGTGGGGAGAAAACAGAAAAATCTGAGGTTAATTCTGGGGAGTTCCTGAAGGCGGAGGATGAAGATTTGGATGGACATTTATGTGGGGAAGAATACTTTGGAGCGAGAAAAAGTATTCAAAAGTGATATAGGCAAATACTTAGGGGGCAGGATGTGATCACATTGACGGAAGGCTCAGGCTAGATGGTTTGCCCCTACGTGGTCACAAAGCTGGCAAGCACCAGAGACAGAATTTGAACTCAAGTCTCTCCTAATGCCTAAATTTGACTTTTTTTTCCACAGGCGGAGCAAAAGCAAATAGATTTGGATTAGGGTTTTTCAGGCCTCTGGGCACAAACACCCTCTTGATCTAAAAAACTTCTCAGAAGCCCCCAAATCCTCTTCTCCCAAAATTTCTTTCAGAAAGGTTCAGCCAACATCTCTTGAAGCTCCTTTTCTATACAGGGTGCTCCCAAAGTCTGGACACATGGGCAAAAATGCATGTTCTCAAGAAATGAAATGAATGAAATTTTCAGCAACATTTTATTTAGTTGGAATATTAACAGATAACATCTTCAATATAATTTCCATCATTTGTGATGCAAAAGTTGATGTGCTTTGCAAGATTCATGTGAACTCGATGCAGTAACCCCACATTACCGCCAATTTTAGCACCTTCACTCTATGCGTTCGATCAAGTGTGTTGCACCTTTTAGCACATTCACTATTATGCATTCAGTCACGTGTGTTGCATCTGTGATTTTCATTGAGTACACCTCCTTTAGCACACCCCAGAAAAAGAAGTCAAGGGGGCTAAGGTCTGTTAATATTCCAATTAAATAAAATGTTACTGAAAAATTTTTCCTGTGTCCAGACTTTAGGGACACCCTGTATATGGCCCTAATTGAATTGCGGGAGATGGGAAATTTCAAAGCCACTTCATGGAAAATGGAGAATAAGAGGGGCACGGTCTAGACAGGTTCTCTGAGAGACATCAGGAATCAGGGAAGCCTGGTCAGCCTCCAGAGGGAAATGGCCTGAGACTCGGAGGAGATATTTAGAATAATAATGCTCTTTCCCTGTCCTTTTGACATCCTATCTCTCTCCATCCTAAGATAGTCGACAGGAATGGCTGACTGCCCTACAGGACCCTGGCATCTTGGCAGCTCTAGCGCAGGACCTGGGGCTGGTGCTGCTGTTCATGGGGCAGCACAGTCTTATGGCAGCAGAACCTGTGAAGACATGGATGACCCAGCACTTCGGGGTCCTGCAGAGGTCGCTCTATGTGGCCTGCACTGCCCTGGCCCTGCAGGTATGGGGGCTAGACAGCTAGGTCCCCAAGACAAGTAGGGTCTGGGGAAAGGAAAGCCTGGGGATGAGGGTGCCAGATGCCTGGGTTCCTGAGTAAACAGAATTAAGAGAGTGAACTGGGAGCATTCAGACTCCTGCACATTCTAATCACTAAATTCTCCAACCTCAGCTCCCACTACTTCCCTACTGTAGACAGACTAGACCCATTGTTTTCCAAACATACCCCCTTCTTTTTTTACTTCCCAATCCCCCCTGCTTGGAATGCCTACCTCCTCCTCTCTTTTCCAAAACCTACACATACTTTAAGGCCTGATTTTCATCCCCCAGTTCCTCTAAGAAGTCTTTACCAATGGCCATAGTTTCAGTGTTGATCCCCTCCCTCTTTTGAACTCCTTTGTCTACTATGACGTTGTCATAGACATTTGTCATATATGAGAGAGATGCCTGATGATTATATGTTGCTTTATTATTTATCTCTAGATACATATTTGTTCTCCTAACCAAATGGTAAGCTCCTCTAGGGCAGTGATCACACATCTTATAAATTCACCAAACATTTATTATCTCCTGTGTGCTTCCACACTGTGCCAGTGATATTTGTAGAGGATTGGCCCACTTAATATATTTCAGTGGTTCCCTACTACCTTTAGGATCAAATAGAAACTTCCCCGTTTAACATTTAGAGCCCCTCTCAGTCTGGTTCCAATCCACCTTTCCAACTCTTATTTTATATTGCTGTCTTTCATACGTTCATGTTTGTCCAGGCTAGCACACGCTCGCTCGCTCTCCCTCCCTCTCTCTCCCGCTCTCGCTCTCGCTCTCTCTCTCTCGGTCTCTCGCGGTCCCTCTCTCACTCTCTCTCTCTCATATACACACGCATACACACACACACACACACACACACACACACACACACTATTCTACCTTCTATCTCTGGACTTTTGCACAAATTTTCCCTTCCCATCCATCCCCACCTCCATGCATTCTCCCCTATGCCTCTTAGAATCTCTTCTTTACTTCAAAGCCCAACTCAAACACCATCTCCTACATGAGAGCAGGGACTTTCATTTTTGCCTGTTTATCCCCAGTGCCTAGGACAGTGCCTGGCACATAGCAGACATATAATAAATGCTGTTGATTGATTGCAAGGTCTGGGATCCAGAGAGGATTTTAGAGTAGCAGTACTATCTTCCCATCCTCTGCTCCCTACTTCTAAGGCCCAAGAAAAATAAATAAAGCATGATCTAGTACTTGTTTGTAATTCCATCACCTAACACAGTATCCTACATATAGTGGATGTCAAAAAAATTTGTTTGTTAATAGCGGGTTGGAAACCTGTCTTGGAGCACCCTGCATGAATTATTAGGAGTGAAAACCATCAGGAAGCTGGAGATGTGTGTGTGTGTGTGTGTGTGTGTGTGAGAGAGAGAGAGAGAGAGAGAGAGAGAGAGAACTGTGAGGGGGGAGCCTTCCTTAACATATTGGATGAATAGGATTCTAAGGGGAGTTGAATCTAGCCACCCCCCCCCATCTGTTCCTTCCAGGTGGTGATGCGTTATTGGGAGCCAGTGCCAGAGGGCCCAGTCCTCTGGGAAGCACAATCAGAGCCCTGGGTAACCTGGGTACCCCTTCTCTGCTTCGTGATGCACATCATAGCTTGGCTTCTCATTTTTAGTATCCTCTTAGTTTTTGACTATCCTGAGCTCATGGGCCTCAAACAGGTAATATTTCCAGTCCCTGGGCCTCCAGCCTTTGGACTTCATTCCTTACTTCTTCCAAGACTTGAATCACCTTCGATCTCCCCGTGCCCTAACCAATCCTCACTGGGTTTTTGCTCCACCCTAACCTTAGTCTACCAGTTACCTTTCTTTTCCCTCCCCTAATGGGGCCATGATACTAAACCCCTCCCCCAAAGTCCAGAAATGATGGTGGCTCCCATAAATTTGTAGCAGAGTCAAGAGCCAAGAATTAGGATCAGAGAGGAGACCTTAGTCCCAAGAATTGGAGGAGGATTAGACTTATATCCTTGGAGATATGGAAGAGACAACCTTGGAAGATGAACAGAATCAGCTTTTCATAAGGAATTAAGGGAGGGAGTAGAATTAGAGGCAAAAGAATATGGTGACTCAATTTCTGATCTCTAATGTCTTTCTATCCCATAGGTATATTACCATGTGCTGGGGCTAGGGGAGCCATTGGCTCTGAAGTCCCCTAGGGCACTGAGACTCTTTGAGCACTTGAGACATCCTGTGTGTGTGGAGCTCCTGACAGTGCTATGGGCTGTGCCCCGACTGGGCCTTGACAGAATCCTCTTGGCTGCACTGCTCACCCTCTACCTGGGCCTGGCACATGGGCTAGACCAGCAAGATTTGCGCTACCTCCGTGCCCAGCTTCAAAGAAAGCTTCAGTTACTTGCTGGGCCTAATGATGTAGATGCTGAGTGAAATCTAGCCCTTAGGATGAAACTGTTGTCCCTAGGCTCTAAAGCCCTGATTGTCCCCCACCCCTACTCCCCATTCAAAGTTCTGTTCCCCAAAATCCAAGAGCTATCCTAGATAATCTGTCTTCTGGATTCCAGGTTCCACTCCTGAATTTGAGGTTTCCACCCCTACTCTAACTTGAGAGGCCACCCCTTGAAACTTGAGGCTGCATGCTTCTGGGTCCTTAGATGCCTCCCCCACCCCAAAACTCTATCTCTCCTGAATTCCCAGCTCTACCTCCTAGACTCCAAATTTCTCTCCCTGTGGACTTCAGGCACGGTTCTCTGGATATGGTATGGAGCTAGCTCTCTGACTTGGAGCCCACACTCAGATTCCAGATTTAGTATCTCTTAATCCAGGATCCCACTCCCCTACCTAAGGATCCCTCAATTCAATCTAGAAAGAGAGATGAGACTTGGGGAGGAGTGAGGATTTTGTGCCCATCCCCCAATGATAGGTAGGCCTCTTTCCGCCTGTTTTCCTCTCCAAATCCCAGGGGAAAGAGGTTGGCCCTGATCAGTCCACTACCACTGATCCCCAAACCCATTCTCAGGGACCTCTCCTTTTCATTTATATCTTTACCCACCCCAGAGTTAGACTGGAACTGAGGTGTTTCTCAGCCTCCAGATGGAAGTACCTTTCCTTAGCTCCCTCTCTCCCATTCCTCCAGGCCCTCCCTTAGTATCCTTGAGGTTCTTTTTAGGATTTCTTCCTCACCACTTAGGCCCTATGTCCTCAGAGCAGATGTTGGGAGGATGGGGCAGGAACATCTTCACTCCCCACCCCAGTGCCTTCATGTTTCCCAGAGAACATGTAAGAAGCTGGCAAATAAATCCAAATACCATGTCTTTTCTTCATACGCCCCTTACGCCCACAAGTATTTATCTCTGATTTGGACTGTTAGTTGGTTCTGGGTCCTTAAAGAATGGAAGGCAGAACTGGAATAGGGAGGGGGGAGAGTAGAGTGGTAGGCCGAAGACCAACTGTCTCAGCAGCTACCGAGTAGGTGGTGGGGACGAAGGGTGAAAAGAAAGCAAATGCTTGCAGCAACTCCAGCGGCCACTATGCTGTAGCCATCCCCCAAGGTCCCGCCCTCTACCTTCTTGAGGATACCTCAACCTCCAAGCTTCAGGAACGGGACATAGTTCCTTTGCCACTAGCGGTCCGGCCTGCCAACACCTGGACTATCCCAGAGCCGGGTGGACTGCTGCCCAGTCCCTAACCAAATCAAAGCCAAGCATCCACGAAGCAATCTCCACCGATCCCGCCGACTCGGATCCCAGATCCGCTCCATCCCCCAATCACTTTGAACCGCCACTCCCAGCCCGGCCTTAAAGACCAGCGACCCTACAACGATTCAGCTCCGAGAGCTGGGAAGGGAGGAGGGGCAGGAGACGGGCTGGGCAGGACGGCTCTCAGCAGCTGCAGCTTCCTCCCTGGGTCCCCCCAGGGGCCTGAGTCACGGGCCACCGCCCAGGACCGGGGCTTTGGGAGGGGGAAAGAGGAGGGCGGAAAGATTGGGGTGGGGGTGGAGAATCACTGGACAAGTTGGGTGGAAAGGACACCTGGGTCCCGCCGGGCAGAACGGCCGAAGGAGGGCGAGGCAGCTGGAGGCTGAGGACCGGGATTCTTGGGTCCCAGAGAAGAATGAGAGCGGTGAGCTAGGGGCTGCGCGTCGAGAGCGCTTCCCAAAGAATAGCTAGCTAGGGGTCCTGGGAGAGGGAGGCCCCGCCCCTTGCAGGGAGTTCCGCCTCTCGCCCCCTTCTCTCTCCCCATTGTCCTCAGACAAAGCGGTCGCCGCCCCCAGCCCGGCCCCCCTTGGTTTGGGTCTGTCTCTCCTCCTCCCTCGTTCCCTCCTTCCTCCCTTCTCCCTCCCATCTCCAACTCTCCCTCGCTCCCTCTTCCTCTTCCTTCTTCCCCTCTCCAGACGCTTTCTCGACCTCGCACCCCCTCCCTCCCCCCGAGGGACCCCGCCGTACGTGAGTTGGGAGGGAGGGGGGGTTCAGACTTAGAGTAAAGGTGTCCCCTGCCTCATCACCTCCGGCCTCCACCCTTTCTCCCTCCACTCCTTCCTCAGACTGGGCGATTTTCTTTGTGTAGCGACTGGCCGTAGGAGTAGGGTGCCAGAGTGACTAGGGACCGCAACATCTCGGTTCCAGGGTTAGAGCGACAGCGGGATCTGAGGGTGAGGGGTGGGGAGGACGCCTAGGTCCCTGACTGAGGGGAAGAGGGCTGGAGAGCGGAGCTGGACATCTGGGTCCCAGGACTGGCATGAGGATTATAGGAGAGGGGGAGGAGTGGACATCTGGGTTCTGAGAAGGGGTTGGGTGCCTGGACTCCCGGTTTCCGAAAGTCCCCGGGTGCTGTCTTTTCCCAGACCCGCCCCAAGAGGCGGGGTGCGTGGGCCGGGGGGTGGGGGTGGTCCGGGACAGGAGGGGCGTGGCTGGTGAGAGGTTGGAGGGGAAGCAAGAGTCCGCTAGGGGCCACGCTGTGACTGGCAGGTCTGCTACACAGTTCCCTCCTCCCCTCTCTCCTTATCCCCTTCCTACCCTTTTCCCTACCCCTTTGGTACACCCTTACCTCTCCCCTTTTCCGTATCCATTCCCCCTCCCCCAACACCATGGCTTTGCCTTTTCACCCCACACGCCAGGAGTTCCCCTAACCTCCCTACCTCCCCCTTTAGCCACCCCACTTGGTTCCTTCCCCTGGTTCTTCTCCAAGCTGTCTTCTTTTTTCTCTTCTCTCATCTGAAATATTCTGTCACCCTCCACCATACCCCAATATTCTCTCTTGGGTTTTTTCTCGCTTCCTCCCAGCAGTCTTCCCCTCCACTATATCTCAGTCTCTTCCCTCCCCCTACATTTCTTATGTTCAGTTCCTCAGTCTTTCCTCCAATCTCTCCCTTTCTTTCCATTCTTCCCTAGCAGTTTTCTCCCCTTTCCTAGGCTCCCCATCTTTCCCTCCTCCCCAGGGGTTATCTCTTCCTTTCTTCTTGCTTCTATTCCCACACAAACTCTACACCACGTTTCCTCTCCCTCTCTGCCCCACCGGTACTGTCGTTCTCCAGCTCTCCCGCTTCTTTCTTCCCCTTGACAACACTCCCTCACTGCTCCATCTCCTCCCCTCCAGTTCTCTTGCCCCACTGGGACCATGGCTACTGTCCCAGATTGGAAGCTACAACTACTAGCCAGGCGAAGACAAGAGGAGGCTGCCGTTCGAGGCCGGGAGCAGGCTGAGAAGGATCGACTGGCCCAGATGCCAGCCTGGAAACGGGGGCTATTGGAGAGACGCCGTGCCAAGCTAGGAGTGCCAGTGGGGGAACCAGGTCCTGGGAATGAGGCTCCAGATGCAGCACCTCCTGAACCTGAGGAGCCTGTTGTCCTTCTGGAGGCCATCGGACCTGTCCACCAGAATCGCTTCATCCGCCAAGAGCGCCAAGAGCTGAAGCAGCAGCAGCAGCAGCAGCAAAGTGCCGAAGAGCAGCTCACTGATCGGAGGCCACCTGAGGGTCGAGGACATGTTTCAGGGAGAGTGGAAGCCCGAGAGCAGAGAGTCAGCGCAGCAGAGGCTCAGGAACAGAGTCTGGTGGGAAGAGAGTCAAGAGAGCAGAGGCTGAGCCTGGGGGAGTCTGTAGATAGGAAGCTGGGGCTAGCAGAAGTTCAAGAGCAGAGCCTTAGGCCTGCAGAGGCCTTGGAATGGAGATTAAGCCCCAGGGAGACTGAGGAGAGGAGCTCTGGACTATCAGAATCACGGAAATGGAAGAAAAGCCCCGGGGAAGATCGAGAACGAAATGTGAATGCAATAGAACCTCGAGAACAGACTTCTGGGGGATCTGAAACAGGAGAATGTAGACTGAGCTCAGCAGACCATGGAGAGCATGGAGAACAGAGGCTGGGGTTGACAGAGATACATAAATGGAGGATGAATTCCAGAGAAGTCTTCGAACAGAGTCCAGAGCTATTGGAGGCTCGAGAGTGGAGGTTAAACCCAGGAGAAGAAAGCAAAGGGAGATCAGGGGAATTGAGGACGGAACAGAGACTAATGCAGAGACAAACCAGGGAGAACTCAGGACTTTTAGAGACACAAAGATGTAGGTTAAGTCCTGGTGAGTTTCGAGAACGAAGCCCAGGGGTAATGGAGGCAACAGAAATGAGGCTGAATCCAGGAGAGGATGCAGACAAGAGTTCTAGACAGATGGAAGTACGGAAATGGAGACTGAACTCTGGGAAGGCTCGAGAATGGAGCCCTGGGAGATCAGAGGCTCGCGAGCAGAAGACAGTGCATTCAGATTCTGGAGATCAGAAGTTGCTGTTGCCTGGACCAAAGGCTGAAGAAGGGAGGACAGGGGCTGCTGTAGAGGAAGCTGGGGATGGAGGCAGGATGGTGAGCTCCCTTAGAAGCCACTACCCTGTAACCTCCCCCCCACCACCTGAGGAAGTTGGGACCAAAGGCTCAGGGCCTCAGGAAGAGGAAGCAGCAGAACCTCAGCCCCCACCACCACCCTCAGTATCTCCCCTACCCCCTGCCCCACCAACTCCTCAGCCCCCAGGGGACCCGCTGATGAGTCGCTTGTTCTATGGGGTGAAACCTGGGCCTGGGGTAGGGGCCCCCCGCCGTAGTGGACACACCTTCACAGTTAACCCTAGGCGTTCTGGGCCCCCTGCAGCCCCTGCCCCACCTGAACCCCAGGTCCCTGGCCCTGGGAAGAAGCGGTACCCCACTGCTGAGGAGATACTGGTGCTTGGGGGCTACCTCCGTCTCAGCCGAAGCTGCCTCGCCAAGGGGTCCCCTGAGAGACACCATAAACAGGTAGGGAAGTCTAGCCTGGCCCCTTTGAGCTCCAGTTCACCAGCTTTCTCTGGGCCCCTTACTTTGTGTCTTTTTCTCTATGTCCTCTCTCCTTACATTTCACTGTCTGGACCCACTTCCTCTTTTATCCCCTTTTCCAGTCATCTTTCCCTAGGGAAAATGCTCTCATGGTCTCTCTCCTTTAGTCTGTCTCTGTCTCTGGGTGTGTCTCTTTTTCTCTCCCTTCCCTTAGGCACTGGATTCTTCCTGGCCTCTTTTCCTCTGTTTGGTAGGGTACCTATGTATGGGCTTCTGCTCATTTCTCTCCACTCAGGGGGAAGAGAGGAGCTGCTGACCTCACCAGACAGGAAAAGGTGGGCTAAATTACGCCTTTAATCCAGATGGGAAACAGTAAAAGAAAATTACATTTTAGGGAAAGAAAGTAATAGAAAGAAGTTTGGGGGATAATTTTCCCAGGAATGGGAAATTAGTATCCTAGAAGAGAAGGGAGACTGATTGAGGTCTTGATTGAGGTCTTCTTACTCCTGGAGAGAAAAGTAGAAGAGGAAAAGGAATTGTTTGGGTTGGGGATAGAGGCCAGTGTTATGGAGAAGAGCAAAAAGAGCACAGTGAAAGCAGAGGAAAGAGAATGTTTCAGAGAATGCCCTTGAACCCTAAATCTGCCCCCGGGGTGAGACAGAGACACAGTGGCTGCTTGAAGCCGATGACCCTTGGGTTGTACATGCCAGCTGTGCCCCAGCCACAGACAGTAGTTCTCTTTTCTCTTGAGGACAAGAAGAGCCTTCTCCAAAATACTCCCCTTACTCTCCCCTCCCTCCTTCCCTGGGGTTTCCCTTTCTTCCCAGATCTGGCTCAGGAGCTGGTTTTCCTTTCTGTGGCTTTTCACTCTGGCCTCTCCCTCCCTCTAGGGTGGAAAATATCAGAAGTAAGCCAAAGAGTGAAGCTGAGAAGACAGGGGTTGGGGAGTGGAGACTGGTTGGAGGATGCCATAGTCATCACCAGAGAGTTTTGGGAGCCCTGCCTTCCCTTTCCCACCCTCTTTCACTGAAGGGCATGCCCTGGGGTGGGAGGTAAAAATAGTTTGGCTCCAGCAGAAAGGACTTCAGTAAAGACTTTCAGAGAGTGGAGAAAAACTAGGTCGGAATTGGGGGAGTAGGGTCAGCAGAAGCACCTCTTTCCTTCTTGGTAAGAGTTATCCTTCCATCGTACCCCTTCTCTCCTCTCCCCCCAGCCCAACATGGAAGGTCACTTCCTCAACCCAGACCAACCAATTTCTTTCCTAAGAGACAGTCACAGAATCATAGAATGTTAAAGCTGAAAGATACTTTAGAAAACATCTCTCACAGATGATACAACTGAATATCTCTAGGATAAGAAATGTTCCAGAATCAGCGATTTCCACCAGTTTTTTTTTTAATTTCCCAGTTTTGTCCTTCGTAGTATCATGATCTCTCCTGCTATGACCCTTGTTTTTTCTTGTTATAATAATCTCCCATTTACATGTTGCTCTTTGATTTATAAACTCCTTTCTCCACAACACTATGAGGAAGTAAAGCATTATTCCCCATTTAACAGATTTAAAGATTTAAATCTGAAATTTTAAAAGGTTAAATGGCTTGCCTAAGATTACAGTTACTAAATGGGAAAACAGTCTCTCAATGGCAATGAGAAATATCCCTTTGGAAAGAGGAAGATCATCTGATTGGGTTCAGATCATCTTTCCAACACCACAACTCCCTTAGGAAGTTCAGTCTCAGCTCTTCTGACTATGGAGGTCCTTTCGTTGGTTGTTGAGCTAGGAGATAGATTGGGGGATGAGCTCTTTGGGTGCTGGAAGGGGAGGAAATGCTCTGCTAAGTGGAAGAAATAACTTCACATAAAGTTTTCAGGTGAAGTTATGAAGAAATATCACCTGCCAAGATTTTGAGGGTGCAGATAAGAGTAGGGAATTGGTGTCTAGACAAGGAATGGTAACAGCGGTGAAGAAAGAGACTGCTGCCCTCACAATTCTGGGCATATCAGAGACTAAGCAAAACCTCAAGGAGCTCAGCTCCAAGTGGCGCTCCTCTTCTGACTAGGGTGTTTCTTTACAGAAGTCCTTTGTCCTGTTGTAGCTAACATTGTTCCAGCTTAGACGTAGGTGGTGTTGGGGAAAGCTAACATTTTATATAGAATTTTACAATCCACAGAGCTTTTTCCTCATAGCAATCATGGGAGGTAGACGGTCCAAGTCTAAGTTTAGAGATAAGTAAACTGAGGTTCACAGAGCCTCTGCCATTAAGTGATTTGCCCGCAAGGTCAGAGAGGAAATGGCAGACCCAAAACTAGAACCCAGGTTTTTTAAGTCCAAATCTAGTGTTCTTCCTACTAGGTTTCCACAGCTGGTTGGAACAGCAGAGCTTGGGTTCCTGAGGGGAACTGGCAAGTGGATGGGAGGGGCAAAAAAGCTGATGGAGGTAGTGGGGGGGACACATGCCTAGGTCCTGGTGTAGGGGAGCAGTGAATATATCATCCAAACAGGAAGGCTAGGGCGGGAACCGGAAGTCTAGTGGGGCCGAGTGTGGTGGGGGTGTATGGACATGGGGGGCTGGGCTGCATGCCCAGGCCCTGCTCTGCCGCTACTCAGGATGTGGTGAGAGAAGAAGGAAGCAGGGTCTAAGAGGAGTGGGGGGAAGGGAGAAAGAAGCTTTCTTACAAAGGGTGGAACTCAGACATCTAGCTCCTTAGCCCTCTTGTTCTCTGGATCCCTTCCTCTTCACCACCCCTTCCCCCCAGAAGATCCTGCTGTCTTCAAAGACTGAATAATCCTGTCTCCCAGCCCCCATAGTAACTAAAGGATGGACTCCAACCTCCAAGTCTCCCCCCTCCCCCCATGCTTTCCCTAAACAACTCCCACTGACCTCCAGCTGATTCTAACAAATTCATCCTCCCCATCATCCAGATATAAATCTCAGCCTCAACAATCCAGTCCACTCCCAGGGACTGGAAACCCCATCCCCTCTTCCCAGAGTACCCTTGGCTCAGTGAAGACGCCCCGCCTATCCCCTCACCAGGCCCCCTTGTGACCTTATATAGCTGGTGGGAGAGGAGAGAGTGAGTCACCCCCAGAGCCACTGTGCATTCCTGAGCAACCCAGTCAGAGACGATGGGGGCTGGGGGAGAACTAATTCGAGAAGGGAAGAGTTATGAATTTTGGATAAATAAAAGGATGTTTGACTTCACAAAGAGGATAACAAATTTACATACAGAATGCCTAACCCTAAAGATGATATAGTCAGAAAATATAAATGGATTTAAATGGAGTTTGGACAACCTTTCGATGGACAGATCCATAATTGTCCAGCAAAGGAAGCAAGAATATACTTATGGTTTGCCTTGAGGGGGGATGATTGTGGCCTCCCACAGCATGGCCATTAGACCGTGGGTATGATTTAATAGACAGGATCTGATCTCCCTGTTTGCTTCTAAGACCCTGTTCATAAGATTTACAGTTGAAAGGGTCCTTAGTAATCATCTGGTCTGATTCCCCTCTTTTGCATATGAGGAAACTGAAGCCCAAAAAAAGGAAGTGACTTGCCCAGGGTCACAGAAGTAGTAAGTGGCAGAGTCAGGATTCAAACCCAGGCCCTCTGACTCTTAATCTAGTGCTCTTCCAAATTCCCCCCATCCTCAGCCCCTAATATGTAGTCCCCAACAATATTCCTCTTTATAGGTCCCCCTCTTCTCAAGAACACCTAAGATGTCTAAGTTGCCAGGCCTCACTGTTTTCCCAAATTGATTCCTTGGGGAGACTAGAGATGGTTTCCCCTGTTTTGCCCCCTTAATCTCTATGGCCTTCAGCATAAATCCCTCCCTCTCCCTGGCTCAGAGCTTCTTATGGTGGGAGGGGGAGGGGTAGAGTTGGGAAGCTCAGCCTTTAATAACTGGGATTTAGTTTGCACATGTGCTGGTTTGTTTAGTGACGTTTTCTATCTCTGGGTCTGCTCATCTACCCACTCTGCTTGTCCAAACCTCTTCCCCCACCCCCCACCTGTAGGCTCTCCAGTCTGGTGTTCTCTGACCCCTGTGTTAGTCACGGGTCCTCTTGGAGCAACCTAAGGTTACTGGCCTGTTTTTTAATCTTTGCCCCTTTATGTTTAGGGAAGGTCTCTCCCTCCTATGTTCTTCTCAAAACTCAGGACATCCTACCTCTCCACAACCTATCATTGATCCTTCGCTCTTCACCTAGGAAAGGAGAACCCAATACCTGACTCCCTTAAGTCCTGTAGCTTGTAGGGAGAACCATTATAGGCTAGTGGAACGAGTGACTTTGGTCACAGGTTCATGTATTTGGTACTGGAAGGGAACTCAAGGGTGATCTAGTCCAACTGCTTCATTTTGTAGATAAGGAAAGTGAGGTCTTTTAAGCAACTTGCCCAAGGTTATAACAGATTGTAAATGGAAGAACCAGTATGCCCAGACTCCAAATACAGAATTTGTAACACAATCCCAATGTGTTTGGAAAGGGCCTGGACACCAAAAGAAGGGAAAATATGGGACCGGAAGGCCAAAAACCAAGGTTCTTCCTGGGAAGGGGAAAGGCACATGGTTGTATTAAGGGGTAGGGGTGAAGGGAGAGAAATTTGATGTGGTGAGGTCCAGGCCCAGCCAACTAAATCCATCATCTGTCCTATGCCGGCCTCTCCCATCTCCCCCCCTGTTTATTTATACTGGGTCTCCTAGCTTTACTTTCTTCTCTCCCTTTCCTTCTGCCTTCTTAGCTCAAAATTTCTTTTAATGAGTCAGCCCTGGAGACCACCTATCAGTACCCTTCTGAAAGTTCTGTGCTGGAGGAGATGGGCCCTGAGCCTGAGGCCCCAAGTGCTCCTGGTCCCTCCCCATCCCTGCCAGATGAAGAGGAGGATGAGGAGGAGTTGCTGCTACTACAAAGGGAGCTTCGGGGAGGACTGCAGACCAAGGCCCTGCTAGTGGGTAAGTTGCCCCTACCCGGTGACTATTATCAAGCTTGTCTAGGCTGCCATCTGGTGTCTGTTGTGAGAAAGGCTGCTCAGAATGTCAGGGGATTTTAGGTGGGGGAGGTTGGGAGGAAGAGTGATTGATGCCTGGAGTCCTGGGGCAAACCTGGCATTTTTAGAGCTAGGCTGGGACCTAGAAGTAAAATGCAATAGAGTGGTGGGAGTTCCCTGAGGCAGGGACTGTTTTAGTAAATGCCTAGGGTTCTTAACCTGGGATCTATAAACAGATTTCAGGCCTTGAATCTGGATGGGGAAAAAAATCATGGCCTCTAACCTGGTGGGGGCTGGAGCAGAATCAGACAGAGAAGGCTAGAGACAGGAGAGTCAGGAGAGTCAGGACACAAACAGAAGTTTAATTAGTTTCAGAGTGAGGAAAACAACACCTGTAGGCAGAAGCCCCCTTTCCTAAGAAGCAGGGCTTACGTGCTAGACTAAAGGCAAGGCTTATACACATCGTGGGCCAGACCATGACATAATCATTTCTAGCTCTTGAGTTACTGTTCCCATGGGCCCTGTAGGAACAGTATTGTCTCAAGTTTGGGGCATTGTGCCCACTCTGTGGAGCACAGAACCAGAATTCTGTGATGGGAACAGGAGTGCTGTGCCTGCAAAGGAACAGGGATTGTGAATACATGATTGATGACCCTGGGAAATAGGGGGAGCTAAATCCCTCAGTGAACACCTGGTGCTGTTCCACAGTACATTTTGCCAGAGGGTGAGATCATTCCAGGGTGCAAAGGATTATTGTTATGCCAAACTCAGGGCACAGACTGCTTGCTAGGTCTTAGCTCTGAAAAACAGGTATCTCCCAAATGGCATTAGCATTTTATTCAGTTATGTATGTTGTTAACATTATGATGAAAAGGGGTCCGATTGACAAAGAAGTCCCTCAGTCTATAATAAATCAATCAAGAAACATTATTAAGCATCTACTATGATGGTACAAAAAATGCTAAGAACCTTTGTCTAGTACAGTGATTAGCACATAGCAGGTACCTTGATAAATGCTTGTTGACTGATAGAGACAGAATGTCAGAGCTGAAAAGAGAATTCAGAGGTCATTTTAATTTAAGTCTTTTGTTTTGTGACTCATCCGTAGTCACACAGCTAGTTAGTGGCAAAGTCAAGATTAGAATTTTGCTTTCTTGCTTTCCAGTTCAGTGCCATTCCCTCCCCCCCAGAAAGTGGCTAAGAGGCTGGTGGGAGAGGAGGTGGGGCAAGACACAAAAATCATTCTGTTTTTGCTTATTCTTGCACCCCCACAGATGAGTCCTGCCGCCGGTGACCTTTCCAACTGGGAGGGCAAGAACTCCTTCCCACTCCTGAGTGCTGAAGATCAATCTTCCATCCTTCCTCGCAGCTGCTGTGCTGACAGACCCCATAAAATGAGTTGTCAGGAAGGAGAAATCCCATGCACTTCTCCACCTCACCTTTCTTGTGCTGTGGTGGGGGGGAGCCCATCTCTGCCCTCTAACTCATGATCTTAGGTTCAGACGGTGTCGTAGACATTTTCAGTGAAAGGAGAGAGTCTTTGGCTCAGTGTCTCCTGGGAGTCAAAGAACCCAAACCCCCTAGGGAAGGGGGCAAAGCCTACTGAGTCATGAGAAGGTAGAACTTTCCTTCTGACTGAATAGCACTCTGTCCATTGCTAACCCCACCGTGCCAACACCCCACCCTACCCCAAGGTTGGTAAGTGCAGGCCACCCTGCCTTGAGAAGTCCTGCCCTCATTCCCTCTGTTTGTTTACAGGTGCATCCATCCCTTCTGGGGGTTAAAGATGTACTTTTTCTCTGCCTGGGTCTCCACCCACTTATGTTTACAGCTTCCACTGTCCCAAGCCTCACTCAGCCAAAGTCCCAGGTTTACAAACCACACCTGCCATGGTTATATTACCACAACTCAGCCAGTGGGTGGTCCTCTCCCTTGCCTTTGACTGTTTGGAGCTTGGCTTTCTTCTTGAATGTCTACCTTCCCTAACCCTGCCTTGTTCAGTATTATTTTGGTCTTCCAAAAGGAGGAGGGGTGACCTCAATCTTTTCCTCCCTTGTAGTTAATTCTTATGTTTCTTCCAGTGACCTGGAATTAAACTGAAGAGGACTCGAGGGTCCTAATGAGGTCCTACCTTACATCTCCTTGTCTGTGGTCTTTTTTTTTTTGCCTTGTTTAATTTTCCATAATAAAATGGAAGCCTCTCTGGCTACCTCTTTCATTCTTCTAGTGAGGAGTCTATGGGGTGGGAAGCATGGAACTGACCAGATTTTCATGCTCTGGAGGAAGGGAAGGGCATTCCCTGTTCTAGGGAACAGACTGAACTCTCTTCTTTAGCTTTATTGGTTGTAAGCAGAGGAAGAGACTTCAGTGCAGAGGAAACAGCTTTGGGGGGAAAAAATCAAGCAAGAAGAACTGAAAAGATGGAGAAGTGGACCTGATACCCTACACAAAAAGCTAAGGAAAACTCCCTCCTTAGGGTGAGTAGCACATAGAAGGGAGATAGGGAGTTCTGTTGTAGCCGCCTCCAAAAGGAATAGACTGCAGACCTGGAAGGGCCCTCAATCTTCTTCATTTTATGAACAAAGAAAATCAACAAGCTCATATGAAGCACCTACTTTGTGCCAGGTACTGTGCTAGGCACTGGAGATACTAAGAAAATAAGAAGCCAGTTCCTGCTCTCAAGGAGCTCACAGTCTAATGAGATCCAAAGACAACAGGTAAATAACTATGTACAAACAATACAACAGAGGATAAATTAGAGATTTGTTGGAGCTAAGGGAAAGTGCTAGAATTAAGGAGGATTGGGAAAGACTTCTCATAGAAGGTGACATTTTATCTGGAACTTGGAGGAAGCCAGGGTGACCAGGAGACATAGAGATGAGGGAGAGAATTCTAGGACTAAGGGCAGCCACTGAAAATGCCCAGAAAGGAGAGACGGAGTACATTGTTTGAGGAACAGCAAGGAAGCCAGTATTGCTGGATTGCAGAATAAAGTATAAAAAGGTATAAAGGCATATATGTAAGGTACAAAAAGACCAGAAAGGAGGCCATATGATTAAGGGCTTTGTAGACCAAAGAATTTCATATTTGATCCTAGAGGTGATAGGGAGCCATTGGAGTTTGTTGAATGGGAGAGGAGGGTTACCTGGTCAGACCTGTGCATTAGGGAAGATCGTTTTGACAGCTGAGTGGAGTGGGGAGAGACTTGAGGCAGAGAGACCAATCAGGAGGTTGCTGCAATAGTTCCGATGTGAGGTGAGGAGGGCTTGCATCAGGATGGTGGCAGTGTCAGGGTAGAGAGTGGGAGGATGGATGGTATAGTTGTTACAAAAAGTAGAAACAACAGGATTTGGCAACAGATTGGGTGAGGGGCGGGTGAGAGTGAGGGGTTAAGGATGACACCTAGGCTCCAAGCCTGGGTAAGTAAGAGGATGGTGGTGGGCAATAATAGGAAAGTCAGGCAGGAAAGCCTTGGAGGGAAAAATGAGTTCAGTTTTGGACATGCTGGGGTTAAGATGTCTAGAGAACATCCATCTGGAGATGGGAGATTAGAGGTCAGGAGAGAGGTGAGGAGCTAGGTAAGTAGAGTTAAGAGTCATCAGTAGAGAGAGAATCACTGAATCCATGGAAGCTGATGGAATCACCAAGTGAAACAGTACAAAGAAAAAGGAGAAGAGGGCACACTTTGGGGACACCCAAGGTTAGTGGGCATCACTCAAATGAATGAATAAAATATTTATTAAGCACCTGCTATGTTCAAAGTACTGTGCCAAGCACTGGGGATACACAGAGAAAGGTAAGACAGTCCCTGCTCTTAGTCAAGGAACTCACAGTATAATGGAGATAACATATAGGGAAGGTTTCATAATCCTCAGGGTGCAGAGGCAAAGCAGATTATGTCATTTTGATAAAATCATATTGGTTTCTAATGGTGAATCATTTTATAGCGTCAAGGGCAAGAATCCTGGGTCTTCCAGGCCTAGGTCCAGTTAGCTGAGGCCGAAGAGCAGCTGTCAGGCTGCATCTACACAGGGGTTGCTTCCCAGGCTGATGACTGAGGCCACAAGTGTGGAAGCATTACTATTCCCAAGACTCTTGAAGTTCAGGATCTTGGGTTGTGCCCATCAGGTTCTGAAAGGCGATAGCAGTCAAGATTGTAATGATGGTAGTCTGACTTGCCAGACACATGTTGCCTTCTGGCTCTCTCTCTAGGTATCTCGTGTGTGGCAGTCAGTCGGCAGTTTCTGGGGGTGGCTGGCTCTTTCACCACAGATGATGGCTGTAAGGGCCGGGCCTGAAACAGGACCAGTGACCTACTGCCACTCCTAGGGCCCATCTGACTATTGGTGGCAGTTGGTCAAGTAATAACTGTCGGTGATGAGGAAGGTGGGCTTCTTCTCCACAATGATTCCTCTCCTCAATGGATCCAGAAAAGGAGACTGAGAAGGAGCAGGCACACTGGTAGAAGAAGAACCAGGAAAGAATACTGTCATAAAAAAACTTAAAGAGTATTTTTTTTTAAAAGAGGGTGATCAACAGTGTTAAAGGCTACAGAGAAGTCAAGAAGTATGAGGACTGACAAAAGGCCACTGCATTTGGCAAGTAGGAGACTGTTGGTAATTTTGGAGAGAGTAGTTTTGGTTCAGTGATGAAGATGGGAGCTAGACCATACAGGGTTAAGAGTGAGAGGAAAGGAGGTGGAGGCACCCATTGCAGACAACTTTCTCAAGCAATGTAGCCACAGAAAAGGGGGGAAAGATGAAGAAGAGCTATCAGGACTGATGGATCAAATGAGGATGGGGTCCACGTGGGTATATTTGTAGTATGTAGGGAAGCAGGGAGTAGACAAAGAGGGAGTAAAGATTATCAAGAGAGTAGGGTCGATAGAAGCAATCTGCTGGAGAACCGCAAGAAGGGCGATCTGCGTGAGGCAGGGGAAGGAGGGAGCGACAGCGGCTGTCTGAACGATCTTGGATGAAGACAACAGAAGGAACTCTGTGAGCGGCCTCAATTTTTTTCAGTGAAACACATGTCAAGATTCTCAGTTGAATGGATGACGGAGGGAGGGAGTCAGGAGAATTTGGAGGAGGGATGAAACGGTTGGGAAAGCTGTTGGAACTGAAGTCCAGACAAGTGGCAACATCCCCAAGGCTGCACACCAGCTTCTTGACCCGGAACGCAAGAAACCACCGATTCACTTATTTCTAAAATTCAGGCACACACGCCTACTCCAGCGATCAATTCGGTAAGATAATGTTTGTAGCGCTACTCTCCTTTAAGACCTTACAGCCTGGTCTCTAATTGGGAGATTTCCCCTCTACCAGTGGACAAGTCCGCTTACACAACAGTGAGTGTTTAGGGGATTTTCCAGTTCTTGGCCATCTCTATATAGCTTTCACAAATGTCCACTGTATTATTTCCAAAGCCCTATATATTTAAAGAAAATTCCATCCTTCCTTCAAACTCCACCCAGGAGGCGCTTCCCCTAGCACAGACAGAGGAGGCAGTCGCTTAACACTTCCACCTCTCCCCAGGTCCTGGTTCTCAACTGCCTTGCCTTGCTGGGAAGTCCTCCTACACATCTAACTTCTATCCTTCACGCTCCGCCCCGCGAAGTCAGTAACGCCCCTACGCATGCTATAATACCTCCACTCCTGTAGGGGGAAGCCAAAAAAAGAAGCGCGGCGGGAACTAAAACCGGAAGTTTTGCTTGTCCGCAGCCTCACGACGGGTCCCTTTCCGTAGCGCCATTTTCCTGCCCGCTTCGCTAGAGGTGCGGCCCGGAAATGGCGGGTGCCGGGGGCTCCGGGCTCCGCGCCTCGGGGCCCTGACGGGTCCCGCCCCCTCCCGCCTCGCTCCGTCCTGCCTCCCCCCGGAGCGCACGCGCCAGGGGCGGACCGGCGGGGGCCGAGCGCCGGAAGTCGGGGCGGGCTGACGTTCGGAAGTCACCATGGTGACCCCGGCCAGGTTGGAGCGCTGGGTGCAGGACGAGCTGCACTCCGTGCTGGGCCTGAGCGAGCGCCACGTCGCGCAGTTCCTCATCGGCACCGCGAAGCGCTGCGGCACGGCCGACGAGTTCGTGGAGCGGCTGCGGGACACCGGCACCTTGGACCTCAGCGGGCCGGCCCGGGACTTCGCGCTGAGGCTCTGGGCCAAGGTGCCTGTGGGAGGCGCCCTGGGTCGGGATGGGATCTCCTCTCGGTCGTGGGGAGCCTGAGTTGTAAATGCCAGCGGGGCGGCGCCCACGGGAAGGGCTGCGAGGGGGCTGTGCTCGTGCGATCAGGCGGGTTCAAGGGAGCACGGAGGGCCGCAAAAGCACGGCGAACGGCGGTTTGGCATCAGCGGGGTGGATGCCAGCGACGTGAGCCCCTCTCCCTGTGCTCAAGGAGTTCGGCCTCGTGGGATGAGACACCGCTAGATTTGCGTGTAGGGAGCGGTGTTGTTGAATTATGAGAGAGGAGCGAAACAGAATGTCACGTGAAGAGATCAGAAAGGAGGAAGCGCTTCGATCTCTCGCTGTCATCCCCCCCCCCCCCCCCCGCACTGCACCGCCACCCCGACACCCACAGCTGGGGAAGCCGTTGTGTTCATTGACCATAGCCTAGTGGTAGCTCCGGTCATAGGAATAGATGTAGGAAGCAGTCAGTCCACAGGCATTTATTTAGTGCCTGCTGTGTGCGTCAGGCACTGTGCTGAACTGTCAGGATTCAGAGAGGCGAAAGACAGCCCCTACTCTCAGGGAGCTCAGTCTAACGGAGGAGAGAGCTGGTCTGTGGAGATGATGAAGGCAAATTAAATGGATTTGTGGAAGGAGGGGAGTTACAGGGGAGGGGTGTACGGTGAAAGACTTGAGGCAAGTGCTGTAGGGTGCTGTAACCCTTTGCCATCCCTTCCTTTCCCAGGTCCCACGGAAGGCGGTTGTGGAAAGACCAGCCCGGGTGGCAGAGCGTGAGGCTTTGGCTCTCCTGGAGAAGAACCGTTCGTACCAGCTTCTGGAGGAAAGCGAAGAGAGTGATGGGGAGATCCAGGGCCGAGGCGGAGGTGGGTCCCAAAAAAAGACCAAGAAACGGAAACATCTTAGGAAGAAGACCCAGGAAGAGGAGGAGGAAGAGCAGGACTCTGAGGGGGACAAGAAGAAGACAAAGTGAGTATCTTGGAAACAAAAACTCCCCAAGGGGAGTGGAATTTGGGCAGGAGAGCCAAGATTTGTGACCCAGGGCACAACTAGACTCTGTTTCTGTCTTATTTTACCTAACCTGGGGCTGGTCTGCAGGGTGAATGAGATCAACAAAGAGCAGAAGCCAGAGTCAGAAGACGAGTGGGAACGAACTGAGAGGGAGCGGCTTCAGGACCTGGAAGAACGGGATGCTTTTGCCGAACGTGTGCGAAAGCGGGACAAGGAGCGAACACGCAATATTTTGGAGCGGTCAGACAAGAAGGTGCCTCATTTTTGGTGTATCTTGTAACAGTTTATGTAGGCGGTCAAAAGAGAAGCGGCAGCCAACAAAGGCCCCCCTACAGTTTGGTACTCTCCATGATAGTCCTTAGGAAGGGAACTGGTTCTTGATAGCCCTGTGTTGTTATTCTGGCAAGTATAGTTGTGGGGAGTACAGGGTCTCTTGAGCATCATTTTAGCATCCGTATTCATGGACAATTCTCCCCATAAGATACTCGAACCCCTAATCTGTCTCTGCGGTCCTTGTGATTCTATAGGGGTGGGGGTGGGAGCCTGTACCTTAACTGCCTCTTTTTTTCTCCTCAAAGGCATATGAGGAGGCCCAGAAGCGCCTTAAAATGGCTGAAGAAGACCAGAAAGCCATGGTGAGTCATATCCCCAGGGCATAGTGAGCCAAGATTAGACACCTGGAAAAGATCCCCTGTGTGGTATAATGGAAAGAGTTTGTAGTGAGTACCTGCCTTTGATTAAACTCCATTCTCCACTGCTTCTGTCTGTGTGACCTTGGGCAGGTGACTCAGCCATTCTGGGCCTCATGTAACTCTTCTGTAAAATGAGGTGGGTGAACTAGATGATCTACATGGACCCTCCTCCCCCTGCCTCCTATGTCCTGTCAGGTGTCAGGTCTTGAGACACATTGCAGTTGGGCTGTAGACAGTATAGCAAGAGGTCCAAGGGTAACCATGGGAAAGACTGCTGGCACAGGGAGGAAGCATGTTCAAGCTTGCTGCAAACCTTCCACGGCTGGTTTCTTCAAGGACCAAGTTGTACATTGTACTAACAAGGGAGATACACTTCTTCTTGAGATTGTTTCCTTATGTCATTGATGGATCCGATGTTGAGAGTTAGCTCAGAAGGAAAAGGAATGGCTGGAGGATGTCAGAGCATACTGCTGTGGGGTCCTCTGCCTGGTCATCCAACTGGGGCAAGCTGATGGTTCTAGTTCTTGTGAGGCACTGGATTCTGAGTTGGAAGTCCTGGATTGGAATTGTCGCTCCACCAGCTGTGTGACCCTGGGCAAGTCTCTCTAACCTCATTATTTATCTCTAAAATGAGGATGCTACTATTGTGTTACTCATATCATGGACTTGTTGGGTAAGATAATTGATGGAACAGGGATTCGTAACCATAAAGTGCCTTTAAAATGTCTGCTGTGGAGGCAGCTAGGTGGCGCAGTGAGTAGAGCACCAGCCCTGGAGTCAGGAGGACCTGAGTTCAAATTCAGCTTCAGACACTTGACACACTTAATAGCTGTGTGACCTTGGGTGAGTCACTTAACCCCAATTGCCCTGCCTTTTCCCCTCAAAAAAAAAATAAAATGTCTGCTGCTACTTCTGTTATTTTATTGTATTCATTAAGTTCTGGTCTGATCTTATCTCAATCCTAAATAATCCTTCTGTTAGAAATGGACCTGCTCCATTATCTGAATTTGCGTAGTATGATAGTATGATAAGCTTTCCCAAGCCTTGATCGCCCTTTAGTAAGCTAACTAGCAACTCCAGACAAAAATGGGAGACAACTTTCTCCTTGAAAAAAAGTTTTTCCCACCCTTGATAAAAAGATTTGAGTGCCTTACACAGTGCTTTATACAGAGTAGACATTTGATACATGTCTGTTTAATTTAATTGGAGTTTTGAGAGATTTCAAGGAGGAGTGCTAGCCAGAGACAGAGAGAAGACAGACATACCTTACCAGTCTTGAGGTTTTTATCAATCTAAAACCAACATCTATCTGCATGAGAAAGGAGTTCTATGAACTGTTGTCATCCCTGTGTGAAATAAAAAAGGATCCATCAATTTGAAAACTTCTATTTACCTCCATTTTGATTTAAGATAGCTAATAATAACTCATATGTTCATATATACTTATCCAAACCTGTTTTATTACCATAGTTAACACTAGGTGAGAAAACTCCCTTTATCAATGCCAATTGGCTACTCTTCTGCAATTTGTGGCCTTACAGAATTGCCTGAGGCTCCAAGAATTAAGTGACTTGCCTGGGGTTATATAGCCAGTATGTGTCTGGGTGGCGGCTGCACAATCTCTGACAATGTCCAGGCATCAGCTTTAGGCTGTGAAACTAGGAGAAGCTGATATTGCCACCCACTCTCATTTCACTACATTCTCCCCAGAATTTGGGCTTTGCTCTGTTCCATTCTGTTTTTGTAGTTTGGGAAAAGGGAAATCCCATCTGATATCCAGCAATCAAAAGGTCTGTCTCGAAAGTAGTGTTGCAAATATGATCATTCAGCCAGCTTCACTGGAGGTGATTGTAGGACAAGGACATGCACTGTGTGAAATGCCCACCATTTGAGCTGAATCAGAGCCTTGCTTCTTCTTGTTACTTATAGGAAAAAATATACCTCATTATAGGAGGGAGGATGGGTCAGCTATAGAATGGAAGATTTCTTACAGTGCAGAGAAAGATAATTATACTTACATATGTATTACAGTGGGAGGGATTATGGTCAAATTGCAAGAAAGACCCTTTTTTTTTGCAGGAAACCCCAATTAGACCTAGAAAGGATATAGATAGTAAGAGACATTGGGGGCCTTTCAGATTTTATTCTGAATTGGAAAAGGACTGAGGTCTGCCTTATCTGTTTAAGATATGATATCTGGAGAGGTTTTGTGTGTGTGTGTGTGTGTGTGTGTGTGTGCGCGCGCGCGCGCGCGCCCTTAAGCAGAGAGATCAAGATAACTTCTTCCTAACAGTATTAAACCTGAAAGTTGGTTGAAGGAAATAAACAAGCTAGGTGATAGAAAAATTCATATTGCCTATTTTTTTATTCATTCATTTCCTTTAAACTTAACGGATATATGCATACATGGGGGCCAGACTAAGTCTGATTCACCGAACAAAGAAATCAGTAAGCTTAAATACATTTTTTTAGTCCCAACACAGCAGCCTGCCTAGATTGTAAATACAACAAATCAGGTAGTTGACAAAGTGTCAATTGAAATTACAACCCAGGATCTCTGTGTTTAGTTTGTCATTAACATTCCATAACATAGTATATGCCCATAAAATATTAAAATAAGGAAAAGTCACATAATTCAAGATAGTGTCTGGGGTCAAGGTTTTCACCCTTAATGGCCATGGACAGAGCAAGGGATGCTCCATCTGGGTTTGTTGACATAAGATAGAGACATCTCTGAGCTTACTCAGAGAATGAAGAGACAGTTAGGGTCAGGCTTTTCTTCTGGTTAATTAGTTCAGGCCCTGAGTCTTATTGAAATTACAAAAATGATATAAAATGGCATAAAATGTTCCACAACAGGTACCTGAGCTCCGAAAGAAATCCAGGAGAGAGTACCTTGCAAAGCGGGAACGTGAGAAACTGGAGGATCTGGAGGCAGAACTGGCAGATGAGGAATTTCTGTTTGGAGATGTGGAGCTGAGCCATACTGAACGGCAGGAACTCAAATATAAGAAGAAAGTACGGGATCTGGCCCGGGAGTACCGGGCAGCTGGGGAGCAGGAAAAGTTGGAGGCAACAACTCGATATCACATGCCAGAAGAGACTCGTGGACAGGTGAGGGAGAAGGGAAAGGGTTGGCCATCCTGGGCCTCGGGAAAAGGAAAGCTTGCATAGGGACTGTTTAAGGGTAGAAACTGTGGTCAGGGGCCAAATGTCTGCATCACTTATTTTCTTTTTCTTGCTGACCTTATTGAAGTTTAGAGTTTGATGAGGATGGGTAAGGAGAACAGGGTGATGATTTTGAGGAGAGGTTGTGATAAATGTGGATGCCTGGATCTTTTTTTTTATTAAACATTTATTGATACTGTCAGTTTTTTACAAGTCCCACCTCCATAGAAACCTCCCTTGTAACAAAGAAAAATGATTAACAGTGACCTGGTCTAATAGTCTGTTCAACCTGTAATCACTGCTTGTAGTGTGTTATCCTTCGAGCAGGGGTGTGTGGGCGTGCCGGCGTGCCCAGGTTCCCCCCAACTCCCACCCCCAGTGTGATTCCTCATCTGTCCTCTAGGACTGCAGTTAGTTATTATATTAAATCTGAATGGGGTGTGTGTGAGTGATCCGTGATGCGTGATGCTGCTGCCTACACTTTGACATGTATGTATGCCCACCATCTCTGTCTTTCTCATCCCTTAGCCAACCCGTGGGGTAGAGCTGGTGGAAGAAGAGTCAGGAGCCCCTGGAGAGGAGCAGAGGCGCTGGGAGGAGGCCCGTTTAGGAGCAGCTGCCCTTCGGTTTGGAGCCAAGGATGCTGCACCCTCAGAACCCAAGTATCAGCTGGTGCTAGAAGAAGAGGAGACTATTGAATTTGTTCGAGCCACCCGGCTCCAGGGTGATGAGGTCAGAAGAGGTTATACGGGTGGAATCTGGAAGGAGAGGGAAGATGGGGCCTAGAACTCTCATCTCTCCCTTTTCTTAGGAACCATCAGCTCCACCCCCTTCATCTGGGGACCAACAGAAGGAGTCAATCCGGGCTGTCCGACGTAGCCTTCCTGTTTTTCCATTTCGAAATGATCTCCTTGATGCCATTGCCAACCATCAGGTCCTCATCATTGAGGGTGAAACAGGGTCAGGAAAGACCACACAGATCCCCCAGTACCTCTTTGAGGAGGTAGGACATTACTCACTCCCACCACTTGGCTTGTTTATTATTCTGAGTCCTTTATGGAAGATACTTCCCCTCACTAAGTGTTGTTGAAGAACTAGGGGCACAGTGTTTTATTCTCTGCCTTTTTCTTTTTCTTTCTTCATTATTCTTTGTTCCCTTTTCCTGTGTCCTTTTTTCTCTCCTCTCTGCTTCTGTTCTGTATTTGTCGTAGTTGTACTCTTCTTCCTTAGAACCATTTGAGAGTTAGAGACTGGGGCTCACCATGGCCGTGTAAGGATCTCATCAGAGCACCCTAGGCCCAACTTGCCTATGTTATCTATATCTCGAAACTTCCAAAGCCTTCTTTAATTCCTTTTGGGAGATAAGGCAATGGGAGGAAGCCTGGACATTTTCCACTTCCCCCAACCTCCTGTTCTTCCTTATATTTATCTCAGGGTTACACACAGAAGGGAATGAAGATTGCCTGTACGCAGCCTCGGAGAGTGGCAGCCATGAGTGTGGCAGCTAGAGTGGCCCGGGAAATGGGGGTGAAGCTGGGAAATGAGGTGAGCTCCATTATGACAAGAGAAAAATAAGGAATTAAGGAGTCGGGGGTAGGGTCTGCTTCTCTGGCCTCCTCTTTCTCAGGAACCCATGTATCATAGCTTCTCTTTTCTCCAGCTTCCTGTTCTCAAATATCCAGAAACTTTCCCAATCTTCCTTTCTCACCTGCTGCCCCCAGGTTGGCTATAGTATACGTTTTGAGGACTGTACTTCTGAACGAACTGTTCTCAGATACATGACAGATGGGATGCTTCTTCGAGAGTTCCTTTCTGAGCCTGACCTTGGAAGTTACAGGTATTAAATTTCTATCTCCTATTTAACAAAAGCTTTCTCTTTAGAGTCACACCCACTGTTTTTCCCTCCTTGCTAACCCAGTCTTTAGTGCTTCAGTATCTTCTCAATCTGTTTCAAGGTGTCCTAGAACTGCCCTTTTTTTCCACAGTACCTCTAAATTCCATGTCTAAATATATCATGTAGATAAGACAAGAGGTTGTATGTGGACAGAAGTCCTCTCCCTCCCTTCCCCAAAATCTCATCCTTTCTAAAGACAGGAGGATTATAGAGTTAGATATCTATTTTGAAAGTGTTCCACATCCTTTAAGAGATTTTCCTGAAAAATTTACACAAAGAATCAGCAACCAGAGAGGACCCTGCAAGTTGCTTTTAGGACCAGCTAGACAAATGTGCCAATTCAGATCCATGAAGGAGTACAAACGAAGAGATGAGGCAAGATGGGCTGGGTTGTTTACCTTTTAAACCAAGGAAGTAGAATTGAAAGCAAAGAGACATCTGTGCCAGTGGTCAGGAGTAGACACTGCTAAGTCTTTAAATTTGGTATCAAAGCCTTCCCATTGCAGAATACTTTTGGATTTCTGAGGTGTTTGCAACCAGGAAGATGTTGACAGATGTTAGTTTGACAATAGCCTTTGTTGTCATTTAACCTAGGATAGGGTCAACCCATCTTTGCTAGCCCATTCTGATGAAGCCTTTTTTCTCCTTCAGGAACAGAGTGGGGCCTAGAAGGGAATTAAAAAGAACCTGATACTTAGCCTACAGGGGTCACAGCATTATACCTCCTATATCCCTTACCACCCCCACTTCTGGGTAGGTACACATCTCCTTTGTTTGTTGGCATTAGAAACTTGGCTTGGCTAGCCTGTGGTTACTTAACTGTCAGGGTCCCATGATAGAGCCTTTCTGGCAAATGGAGGAGTTTTAAGCAAGAGGCAAAGAGTTAAAATTTCTTAAACTTTTAATTCTACCACCTGTGATAATTAAGGTTTTGGCGTGCATTTGGATTTGGGGGGGTCATAACGCAGTAAGTTGGAGGAGTAAATGGCAAAACAAAGAGTCCCATTGTTAAGTCATTTTTCAGTGTCATACTCATCATGACCCTCTTTGGGGTTTTCTTGGCAGAGATACTGGAGTGGTTTGCTATTTCGTTCTCCAGTTAGTTTTACACATGAGAGACTATGGCAAACAGCGTTAAGTGACTTCCTCTGGGTCGAGCAGCTAGGAAAGTGTCTGAGGCTGAATTTGAACTCATTAAGATAAGTCTTCCTCATTCCAAGCTCAGTTCTATCCACTGCACCATCTAGCTAGCTGCCCTAAGGAGTCCTGTAGGGTTGGATAGCGTATAGCAATCATTCACTTGAGTGACCAGTTGATAGTAACAGCTAGCATTTATATAATACCTACTGTGCGACAGGCACTGTGCTAATAACGACTTCAGGGATATTTCATTTGATTCTCATAACACCCCTGAGGGGTAGGTGCTGCTGTTATCATCTCATTTTTAGAATGAGGAGACTGAGTGTATTAGGAGGGCAGAGTTCATAATTTCAAAGAGGATCATATATATGTCTGAAAGGTTCGGAACCGCCAGATGTAAGAAATTCTCAAGATAAGAGGCAGAAGAATCAAAGCATATATTTAGGCTCCAGAGTAACAGATCCACAAACCAGCATCCCCATTTTGATATATTGATCAAAAGCTTCCAGGCCCAATAAGTACGCCTCACAAGAGTAACCAGGAGGCCACAGAGAAGCATGGTGGTGTAAAGCAAAATCATATACATGCTTCCCCTCTATGGTAAAAAGATACCCACTGGCCTCAAATCCTTGTTCAGCTTCCTCCCCTAGGTCAGCTCTGCTACCAGCAGCTCCTGCTTCAGCTTCGGCTGTGGCTGTAGCTGTAGCAGCCTCTGGCTCCAACGGAAGCTGTTTTTAACCACCCGGCTTCTGCGGGAGTGTAAGGTACGCTGGGGAAAGCACAGGTTCCTTCGATCAGCTTAAGCAAGGGAAGCAAGGTGAAGGGGCCGACAAGCTTACTCCAATCCAACATACAAACAGCATTCAGTTCAGGGGAAAAAGCCAAACTAGTCAAGGGCACTTGTTGACTAAATGCTAAGGAGCCCATTTTTGGTTACCAACACACTGAGGCAGAGGTTAAATGATAAGGTCGCACAGCTAGTAAGTGTCTGAGGTTGGATATAAACTCAGTCTTCCTGACTCCAGGCTGGTGCTGTGTCATTGTTCCACCTAGCTGAGCCGCTTACCGCTTCTCAGTTCAGTGGATCGTGGTAGACTTGACGACTTGTTTAAAGGATCTTCTCTAGTCACCGTTTCCAGGCTTCACTCATTTTGCATGGCTGAGTATGGTGTGAAGGCATATGAGGAACTGGGGCTAGGATCAGCTCCTGTCAATGGAGTAAACAGCTTTGAAAGATTATCCCTTGGGTTCACAGAGAACCACACCTGCTGGGGAGATGCTTTGTACACTAATTCTACCTTGGTCCAGGGGGATGAAAGGCTACTGTGTGGATAAAACTGAAGAGGGATCATTAAGGCTGTTGTATTACAAGAAGGGGAGGAAGAGGGTTGGAACAGTAGAAGGGGCACTGATTTCGAATGTAAAAACTGGGTTTAAAATCCTGGTTGTGCTCTATCTTTGTGACCTTGGTCAAATCACTTAACTTGGCCTCAGATTCCCTATCCATAAAATAAGGGCATTTGACTTAGATACTGTGATGCCTGTCTCTTTAAGCAGTAGAGAGGGAACTCCATAATGTTAATACTTAAGCAAGTATTGTACTTAATAAGGAACTACATAGTTTTAATACTTAATGAAGCAAGTACTTAACGTAGAATATTTTAAAAAATGCTTTCTTGATGCTTTTTTTTAAATATCCCTATCACTTGCTTTTACCATGCCCCACAAAAGAACATTCCCCTTTAACAAAGGAAGGAAACAATTAAGCAAAACAAACCAAAATATGTACTATATCTGTTAGCACGTAGCAACATTCTATACCCATAGCCCACCACCTTTCTACCACAAAGTATGAGGAGTACGTTCTGTCATTGATCTCCTAGAATCAGGATTGGTTATTATATTAATCTGAGTTTTTATGTACTTTAGTATTATTTTTCTTTACTGTAGTTGCCGTATAGTCTTTTGGTTCTGTTTTCGTCATTTTATCATTTCGCACAAATCTTCTCAAATTTCTGTGTTCCTCAGTCACTATTTCTTTCTGTAAAATATTATGCCATTACATTAATGTATCCCAGGTGATTGTCATTCCCCAGTCAGTGGGCAAACTCATTGTTTTTTGATACCTCATAAAGTATTGTTGAGGATATGTGTATAAATGGGACTTGTACCTTTGCTTCTTACCTCCTTGGGTATATGCCCTGTAATGAAACTGTATGAATAGTTAAGCGGGAGTGTGCTAGACTAAGTCCTGATTCAGACAGCACACTTATAAGCTTTGAATGCAAGTAATTTAATACCAGCTTCATTTTCCTTACCTTTAAAATGAAGAGAATACTTAAGACTGCCTAACTCCAGTGTCAGTCAGTGTCCTTGCCATTAAGTATCGTATACTTTGAATCAATTCATCATGTATAGGCTCCTTAAGACCTTTCTGGAAACAGCCTCCTTCTTAACTCGAGGTGGTATCTTGAATCTGCAGCTTCTGGATCCTTGATTTGTGGCCAGTTTCCTCTTCAGATTAAAACCCTTGAGGAAGCCCTGATGATCCTTTGGCAAGGAACTAGACTAGCTTCTTGATTTTTTTTTTAGTTTTCATTTATTTATTTAATATTTTTAGTTTTCAGCATTGATTTTCACAAGAGTTTGAATTGCAAATTTTCTCCCCATTTCTACCCTCCTCCACACTCCAGGATGGCATATATTCTGATTGCCCCGTTCCCTAGTCAGCCCTCCCTTCTGTCAACCCCACTCCCCCCATCCCCTTTTCCCTTACCTTCTTGTAGGGCAAGATAGATTTCTGTGCCCCATTGCTTGTATATCTTATTTTCTAGTTGCATGCAAAAACTTTTTTTTAACATCTGCTTTTAAAGCTTTGGGTTCCAAATTCTCTCCCCTTTTCCCTTTCCACCCATCCTCCCTAAGAAGACAAGCAATTCAACATGGGCCACATGTGTATCATTATGCAAAACCCTTCCACAATACTCATGTTGTGAAAGACTATATTTTGCTCCTTCCTAACCTATCCCCCTTTATTCAGTTTTCTCCCTTGACCCTGTCCCTTTTCAAAAGTGTTTGCTTTTGATTACCTCCTCCCCCATCTGCCCTCCCTTCTAGTGTTCCCCCTTTTTTATTTCCTTCCTCCTCCTTTCCTGTGGGGTAAGATACCCAATTGAGTGTGTATGTTATTCCCTCCTCAGGTCAAATCTGATGAGAGCAAGATTCACTCATTCCCCTTCACCTGTCCCCTCTTCCCTTCCTATAGAACTGCTTTTTCTTGCCACTTTTATGCGAGGTAATTTACCGCATTCTATCTCTCCTTTTCTCCATCTCTCAATATATTCCTCTCTCATCCCTTAATTTGATTTTTTTTTTTAGTATCATTCCTTCATATTCAACTCACCCTGTGCCCTCCGTCTCTCTCTCTCTATATGTGTGTATATGTGTGTATATATATATATATATATATATATATATATATATACACACACACACATACATATATACATACATATATATACATCTACATACATATATGCGTATATATACATTTATATATTTACGTATACATACGTGTGTGTGTGTATTCCCTTCAGCCACCCTAATACTGAGGTTTCACGAATTATACACATCATCTTTCCATGTAGGAGTGTAAACAAAACAGTTCAACTTTAGTAAGTGCCGTGTGATTTCTCTTTCTTGCTTACCTTTTCATGCCTCTCTTGATTTTTGTGTTTGAAAGTCAAATTTTCTATTCAGCTCTGGTCTTTTCACTGAGAAAGCTTGAAAGTCCTCTATTTTATTGAAAGTCCATATTTTGCCTTGGAGCATGATACTCAGTTTTGCTGGGTAGGTGATTCTTGGTTTTAATCCTAGCTCCATTGACCTCCAGAGTATCATATTCCAAGCCCTTTGATCCCTTAATGTAGAAGCTGCTAGATCTTGTGTTATCCTGATTGTGTTTCCACAATACTCAAATTGTTTCTTTCTGGCTGCTTGTAGTATTTTCTCCTTGACCTGGGAGCTCTGGAATTTGGCAACGATATTCCTAGTTTTGGGGGGGATCTTTTTTTAGGAGACAATCGGTGGATTCTTTCAATTTCTGTTTTACCCTCTGGATCTAGAATATCAGGGCAGTTCTCCTTGATAATTCCTTGAAAGATGATATCTAGGCTCTTTTTTTGATCATGGCTTTCAGGTAGTCCAATAATTTTTAATTTGTCTCTTCTGGATCTATTTTCCAGGTCAGTGGTTTTTCCAATGAGATATTTCACATTGTCTTCCATTGTTTCATTCCTTTGGTTCTGTTTTATAATATCTTGATTTCCCATAAAGTCACTAGCTTCCACTTGCTCCAATCTAATTTTTAAGGTAGTATTTTCTTTAGTGGTCTTTTGGACCTCCTTTTCCATTTGGCTAATTCTGCCTTTCAAGGCATTCTTCTCCTCATTGGCTTTTTGGAGCTCTTTTGCCATTTGAGTTAATATATTTTTTAAGGTGTTATTTTCTTCAATATTTTTCTTGGTCTCCTTTAGCAAGTCATTGACTTGTTTTTCATGGTTTTCTTGCATCACTCTCATTTCTCTTCCCAATTTTTCCTCTATTTCTCTAACTTGCTTTTCCAAATCCTTTTTGAGCTTTCATGGCCTGAGACCAGTTCATGTTTTTCTTGGAGGCTTTTGATGTAGGCTCTTTGACTTTGTTGACTTCTGCTGGCTGTATGTTTTGGTCTTTTTTGTCACCAAAGAAATATTCCAAAATCTGAGACTGAATCTGAGTGTGTTTTCACTTCCTGGCCATGTTCCCAACCAACTACTTGACCCTTGTGTTTTTTGTAGGGGTATGACTACTTGTAGAGTAGAGACTACTTTGTTCCAAGCTTGAGGGGCTGCGCAGTTGTTTTCAGAGCTATTTCTGCAAAGCAAGCTCTGCCACGCCAACGCTCCTCCTCCCCCAAGAAGCACCAACCTGGACCGTGACTCAGATCTTAAGCAGGCTGTGCACTCCTGCTCTGATCCACCACTTAATTCCTCCCACCAGGTGGGTCTGGGGCTAGAAGCAACTGCAGCTGTAGTTCTGTCCTCAGAACTGCACCACCTCTGCTGCCCCCCAGGTGGTGGCCGAACTGCAAACTCCTTTCACTCTTTCCCCGAAAATTTTTTCCCACTAACCTTCTCTGTTGTCTTTGGTATTTGTGGGTTGAGAAGTCTGGTAACTGCCACAGCTCACTGATTCAGGGAGCTAGAGGCCTGTTCTGCCAGGCTCCCAGTCTGGTTGGTCTGGGTGCAGCCCACACTGGGCTCTGCTCCGCTCTGTTCCCAGTTCCATGGGATAGACCTTACCCAGTGGCCATCCAGGCTGTCCTGGGCTGGAGCCCGGCTTTCCTCCACTATTTCGTGGATTCTGCAGTTCTAGAATTTGTTCAGAGCCATTTTTATGGGTGTTTGGAGGGTCCTGGGGGAGAGCCCTAGGAAGTCCCCTGTTTTCCAGCTGCCATCTTGGCTCCGGCCCCAAGGAACCAGCTTCTAAACTAGCTTCTAAAGGATACAGTGATTTCTACTGGGTGGCCAAGCTGAAAAAATCAAATCCATACTGTTGATGGGAAATCCTTGGATTGTCCTACATAATAATAATTCACCTTTACGCTTTAACAGCTACTCACCCATATATGACACTTTAAGATTTAATAATCACTTTGCCCACAGTGCTTAAAACAATACTTTGGTGTAAGCCGTGTTAAGTGTTCTTATTTTACAGGTGAGAAAACACAGGCTCAGTTTAAGTGACTTAGCCCAGGGCCCCAAAGCTATTAAATGTCAGAGCCAGGGCTTAAATTTGGATCTTTCAGGCTACCGTTAGTAGTCGATACAGATCCCATCTCATTTTCTGAGATCATCTGAATGTTGGGAAAGACAGATCCTCTAGAAGGCTCCTGGGTGGTCTGGATCTGTGCCTTTAGCCAGGTGCTATTTCTTGAAGGCTGTTTGAGTTGTTTTTGCCAATCAGAGTTTCTCTACTGCTTGCTGGTGAACTTTACTTGGGGAGGAGCAAGATAGTATGGATTTAGGGTCAGAAGGACTTAGGTTTAAGTCCTGCCTATGATACTTAACTGGTTTTGTGACCAGCAGCTAATATTTTAACCTCAGCTTCACTTTTCTCATCTCTGAGATGGGAGATGGTAATACTTAAACCAACTACTTTCTCACAGAGTTATGAGGAAAGAAATCTTGAAGTGCTATGAAAGCTTATTATTATTCAGAACCATACTTACTAAGGGTTAGAAGGCCTTGCACCAGTTGTCTAGGTCATGAGGAATTAAGCACACCAGAAAAAAAAACAAGGAACCAAGTGTACAAATCTGGGAGGTGAAGAAGTGAACCATACAGTCAGAGGGTTCATGGCAGAATTTACTGGAGCCTGGGATGGTGGCAACGAGGCCACCACTCCTTGCTGATAGCATGATGAATTAGACCTGAAGGGGCCAGGGAGGTCAGTATCACTCTCACCCTTCCCTTTCATTTTATAGATGAGAAAACCAAGGCCCAGAGAGGTGATGTTTATCTAAAGTCACATAGGAAGTGAGCAGGAAAGCCAGGCTTTGACTGTCTCCAAATCCAGTGCCCATTCTTCTTGGCCTGCCACCTCTTTTAACAGAATAGACTTAAATTTTAAGATCTCCACAGACATACCACCTTTAGGCAGGAAGATGATGCACCCGGCCTTCTTTGAAATAGTGGAGTTGGCAGATGTTGCTGCCATCCACAAGTCCCCCCAGCCAATGTGTTTCTTTGTTCTCAAATATAGTCCTTAGCCCCTACTCTGCACAACACTTTGTTTCCAAATATCCTCTACTATCTTTTAAGTTTGTTCAGCCTCAGAATTTAAAAGGAGTTGGTGTAGTGGAAAGCATTCAACATTTGGAAGTCAGAGGGCCTGGGTCCAAACCTAGGCTTTCCTATTTACTGCCTTTGTGTCCTTGGCCAAGTCAGGTAACTTCTCTAGACCTTATATTCATCTGTAAAATGATGAATTATGCTAGGTGACCTCTGAGGCCCCTTTTAACTCTCAAAGCTGAACAATTTCTGACGAGGCTTCCCTCACTGTCAACTCTGGGCACAGGAAAACCCCTGAAGTATGATAATTACATTACATCGTATTTGGAGACTTAGGGAGCACTTTCTTAGGTACTTCCAAGGGCCTTCTGCCCTTCTTCCTGCCAAGGCCTGGCTGGGGGTCCTCTCTGCAGGCACCTTAACACTGCCTAACCTCACGCTTAATTTGTTGATAGTTCTTTTCAACAAACATTTTTCAAGCAGCTACTTTGTACAAGATCTCTTCCCCTGGTTCCAACCATTTCCCCAACAGCTTCCCCTAGGGACCCAGACTCCCAGCCCTTAGCCCTTTGTTTCAAGCTTCTTGCTCTCTCAGGTGTCCCCAATGTCCAGCCTCTAGCTATTTATCCCTTCTTCTTACTGCAGTGTGGTGATGGTAGATGAAGCTCACGAACGTACTCTACACACAGACATACTGTTTGGGTTGATCAAGGATGTTGCTAGATTCCGTCCCGAACTCAAGGTTCTGGTGGCTTCTGCTACACTGGATACCGCTCGATTCTCAGCCTTCTTCGATGATGCCCCCGTTTTCCGGATCCCTGGCCGCAGGTTTCCTGTTGACATCTTCTATACCAAGGTGCTTCCTGGGGAAGGAAAGTCTGGAGGGGAGTGGAATAGAAAGATCGATGGGGCAAGATTGAGGACAGAATCTGTCAAGACCCTGATTTTTTTATTTTTACCCCTTGACCTTCTTGTGATCCCCAGGCTCCAGAGGCAGATTACTTAGAAGCCTGTGTGGTATCTGTGCTGCAGATCCATGTCACTCAGCCGCCTGGGGACATCCTGGTATTTCTGACTGGACAGGTGAGCCATGGCAGGACAGGGGATAAGGCCTTTGTGCCCTGGGGAAAAGAAGGGCACAAAGATAAGATGGCTTTCTTTGACCTCCAGTGACATTCCTTCCCCCTCACACATTCCTCATGCCCCTGCTTTCCCCTCATTCTGTACACTATAGGAAGAAATTGAAGCAGCTTGTGAGATGCTACAGGATCGCTGCCGTCGCTTGGGCTCCAAGATCCGGGAGCTACTGGTGCTGCCCATTTATGCGAATCTGCCTTCTGACATGCAAGCTCGAATCTTCCAGCCAACTCCCCCTGGGGCACGCAAGGTTAGCCTAAGAGACGTTCTTCCTCCTGCCCTGCCTCTCTTCCTGGAAGTTTACAGATCGTAAGTCATAGGAATCATAGGATTGAAAGCTGGAAGGTGCCTCTCCTATTACTGAAGATGAGGCCTAAAGCTGTGATTTCAACCCAGATTAGAAATTCAGTGTTCTTTTCATATACTGTCGCACTATTTTTCACTCATTAGGAAGTGCCTACCTTGGGATTTTGTTCTGAAAGTATGTCAAATAAATTTTCTCACGACCCATAATGTAAATCAGTCTTCTCAGATTCACGTAGAAATGGGGCCCGCTGATCCATGTAGAAGGATCTCTGCGGACTGCCTGTTGACTTAGTTTTAACATTTGGGGCTGTGTTTTATTGTATTTTTATTTATTTTGTTAAATATTTCCCATTTACATTTTATTCTTCTGCTTGGGAGCCATTGGTCATGTTTGATACCTTTGCTGTAGATCACTATGAGATGACCTAAACAACTATGTTCGACCTATTACATAGCTGGAGAGTAGTCTTACTTACCAGCAGTAGCATTTAACCATTTCATGTTTCTATGGGAAGATAACACTGCGTTTCACCTTATAAATCCCAGAAGACATCTCTTCCTGTTGCAGTGGGATAAAGACCATTTCCCCCCACCCCCATCCCCGGTCAGTAAGCACAGGGACCTACAGCTTCACAGTCACTGGTGGTGGTCCCTTAATCTGGGACAGGGACAAAATGAGTTATGGAAAGAGGCTTTTGAGATAAGAAGCAGAACAAGGAAAGTTTCTATTTCAAAAAGAAAACAGATGAATGGTCCTGGGCACTTCATCATAGAAGGAAGAGAGGGGCTTTAGAGTGAAGAGGACTTGGTGTCTGGAAGGGTGGTGTTGGGACTTTGTGGTGAGAACACGGGTTGGGGACTAGGAGAGGGGACAAGGGAGAGAGAGATCTTTCTCTGTGGCTTGGTTCAGAAGGAGTGATTTGTATGTAAAGGGACTACTTAATCTAGGAGTGTGTATGTATGCAAACTAGGCATTGAGGGAAATCTAAGGAAATAGATGGTGCAGCAGCTGCCTTAAAAAAGCTTATCGCCTAGCATGCACACACGAAAAGATTATCAACAAAATGTCAGATTTTTAAATAAGTACCAATTCAGTGACCCAGCCAACTTCTGCAGAAGGTCAGAGAGGAGAGATCACTGGGCTGAGTATGTGAGAAATGGGATTGGAAAGGGCAAGAGAAGAGGAAAAGTGTCCCAGGTAGGATAGACAGTATGAGCCAAAGCATGAAAATGAGGAAAGGCAAAGTGAGCAACAGAAGAGTAGTCCAGTGTAGCTGGAGTGAATAAGTGTGAGTGATGGAGAAATGAGATGGAAAAATTAGATTGGGTCAGATTGTGGAAGGCCTTGATTTAGGCTCTTTAGATTTTATTGTTGTAGGCAATGAGGAGTCATGAAAATTTTTGACCAGAAGAGAAACTTAATGAAAATGGTATTTTCCAGAGATTAGTCTGCCAGCAGTACAGAATAGATTGGCATGGGGAATGTCTACAAGTTCCCCTTTTCTTCTCAAGTTAAAATACCCTTCCCCATATCCTGAGGTCACATTCACCCTCATTCCCACATCTGATCTTTCACCAGTCTACCAACAACACTTAACTGTGACCCCAGCCTGATATACCACGCTAATACCCATATCTTTTCTCCCCTTGACCCCCAAACTAGGCTTTCAGGGTCTGCCTGAATGCTCCTCAACCCACCCCTACCTTGCAGCCCATTTCCCTAAATACCATGGACTATCTTTTATTCTATAATTCTCCTTCCAACCTACTTTACTCTGGATATTTTAGGTAGGCAGCTTAGAATTAAAATTTCCCAAAACTTTATTAAGGTCCTTTGTGAACAGCATGATGGTAGGTGGAAAGAGAGATACAAAGGTAGATTAAACAATCACTGCTCTCGGGGAGCTTACAATCTAGTAGAAAGAATCAGGTGGCTGAAGTTAAGTAGTACAGTGTCTCTCTGCATGAGGTATAGTTGAATGAGTGGATTGACTCCTGTCTTTTTTCACAGGTGGTGGTGGCAACAAACATTGCAGAGACATCACTGACCATCGAGGGCATTATTTATGTTCTGGACCCCGGTTTCTGCAAACAAAAGAGCTACAACCCCAGAACTGGCATGGAATCCCTTACTGTCACACCCTGTAGCAAGGTCAGGACTTTGAGGCAGGAGCACATGGGGAAAGGGACACTTGGCCCCAGAAAAACTCAACTTGAGGGAGAGGGCCTCTGAGTGAAAGAGGTAAGGAATCATTCACCCCTTAGAGGTATTTAAATTGTTCCTTCTCTAGGCCTCAGCTAATCAGCGAGCTGGCCGTGCAGGTCGGGTGGCTGCAGGGAAGTGCTTCCGCCTCTACACAGCCTGGGCTTATCAGCATGAGCTAGAGGAGACCACAGTGCCAGAGATCCAGAGGACCAGCTTAGGCAATGTTGTCCTGTTGCTTAAGAGTCTGGGTGAGTGAGACAGCAGTCTCAGACAGGGTGGGTGAGAAGGGGAGAGCCGAAGTTATGGCCAGAATCTTAGCTGTTCCCTTGTTCTTCAGGAATCCATGATTTAATGCACTTTGACTTTCTGGATCCTCCACCCTATGAGACCCTGCTACTGGCTCTGGAACAGTTGTATGCTCTGGGAGCGCTCAACCACCTAGGGGAGCTCACCACGGTCAGCAAGGATGGGAATGTTGGACGAATGGAAGAGTATGGGATGAGAGTAGAAACATGGCAGTTTATGGGTGAGTCTGAGGGTTGGGAAAGATGGACCTGAATTACGTATTTCCTCTTTTCCCTTAGTCGGGCCGAAAGATGGCAGAATTGCCTGTGGACCCTATGTTATCTAAGATGATTCTGGCATCTGAGAAGTGAGTGACACCTTCCCCGCCCCCCCATGAAGTGTGTTTATGTCCTCCTCTATATTTGTTCTCAGACTCATTGAAAGTGAGGGGCAGACTTTCCCCAATCCTGTATTACACACCTTCAGATTTTCACATTGTCCCCTTCTGTAATTCATGTTGAACTTGTATTTCTTCTTTGTCCTCTACACTTGGGTTTACTAGAATTGCCCCCATTCTGGGGGCAAGGGCCCTGAAGTGGCGTTCCCAGCACACGATCATCTTTTTGGGGGTGTGTGGGAGGGATGGGATTCATATGTGTCTTGCTTTTTTTCTCATTTACTCTCACTCTCTTCTCTATTTACCTCAGATATGGCTGTTCAGAGGAGATCCTTACAGTGGCTGCCATGCTATCCGTCAATAACTCCATCTTTTACCGTCCCAAGGACAAAGTTGTCCATGCTGATAATGCCCGTGTTAATTTCTTCCTGCCTGGTGGGGACCACTTGGTGCTACTAAATGTTTATACACAGGTTAGTGGAATTTGGAGATAAGGGGGCAAGTGACAGCTATGAAGACACTTGGTCATGGCATGTCCCCAGACCCTCCTTTCTTTGTCTCCTCTAGTGGGTTGAGAGTGGTTATTCTTCCCAGTGGTGCTACGAGAACTTTGTGCAGTTGCGCTCATTGCGTCGAGCCCGAGATGTACGAGAACAGCTAGAGGGGCTCCTGGAACGTGTGGAAGTTGGGCTCAGCTCCTGCCAGGGGGACTATGTTCGTGTCCGTAAGGTCAGCACTTTCCATTGATAATATACAACTACTAATTCTTTCTTCCACATTTCCCTTCCTATAGTCTTAGTTTTCCCAGGGTATTCTGAGAGGTGGTTGTGTATAGGGTTTCCTCTATGTCCTACAACATTTTTGTGGCCAGGGTTTCTCTCTCTACCCGTGCACTAACTTACTTTCCTCTTTATTGGGGTGGCTGGAGGAGATGAAGGGACCAAATGGTTAGGTTTCTCTTGTGCTTTCTCTCCCAGGCCATCACTGCTGGCTACTTCTACCACACAGCACGGCTGACTCGAAGTGGGTACCGCACAGTGAAGCAGCAACAAACTGTCTTCATTCACCCAAACTCCTCTCTTTTTGAGGAGCAGCCACGTTGGCTACTCTACCATGAACTTGTCTTGACAACCAAGGAGTTTATGAGACAGGTAAAGCCTTTTCCCATGGTTGTTCTCCCTGAAGTAGGCACTTGGCAGGGGCCCATCCTCACAGTTGGTATCCTTGTAGCTTATTTGGAAAGGAGACCCTTGTGGGTTAACCCTCATCCCTTACCTTCTTAAGAGCAATTCCCCTAAGATACTGAATCACAGGAAAAACGATCTTCTAGGCTCTAGCCCTTGAAGACTGATGGCAGCGGCCCCAGCCCTCTCTCCCTTTCTGATTAAGTGAGAATATCTAACAGTTTCCTTGATAGACACAGAGAGGAAATTGGAAATGTGTTATCGTATTCATCTTCCTTTTCTTTCCAGGTGCTTGAAATTGAGAGTGGTTGGCTCCTAGAGGTGGCTCCCCACTACTACAAGGCCCGAGAGCTAGAAGATCCTAATGCCAAGAAAATGCCCAAGAAAGTCGGCAAGACCCGGGAGGAACTAGGTTAAGGGAATGACTATCTTTCCCTTAACCCCTCTCATTTCTTTTGTACAGATTTTTGTTGTTTTTAAAATGATTCCTATTTATTAAAGATATTTTGGGAAGAAGTTGAGAATTTTGATGTGGGGGGCCAGTAGATAACATGGTTCACACATGCAGAGGAATTAAAGGTTCTTACATCCTCATTTGTTTTAATATGTACAAGTTAAATTACACAGCATGAGATGGAAATTGGGTAGGAAAGAAAAGATGGGGAGGCATGAAGGATGAGGAGATTAGGCCTGCTATGGCTTCCCCACTCCCTTCAATCCCATCCCCCTGTGCGTAATAATGTGCTCAGTGCAGCCTGTTAACTCCCCCAGAGCAAACACAGACCTATGCCCAAGTTCCCCTCATCCTTATTCAGGGCTTAGGACACAGATGTAAGCTAGCTTCTGCCTCTGGCTCTACCAAGCCCAGGGCTCCCAGGGCTCCCAGCAGCAGCTTCTTGACAGGCATTGGAGGTGAATGTGAGGGCATCAGCTGCAAAGAGGGGAAGAGGAGGAAAGATTAATGTTGCTGGGGGGTGGGGGGGAATGGGGACATTAGAGTGTGTGCAAGGTACCCCACCATAAGTACAAACTTACTTTATCCAGGCGATGACGATAAATGAGGCCTTCGGAGTTTAGGTAAAAAGTAGAATAGGCATCATACGTCCTGGGGATTAGAAGAAGCAGCAAAATGAAAGGTTCAGAAGGAAAGCTAAAATGTATAGATTCCTGAAGGAGTAAGAGCCTGGGATAGCTGAGATAACTAAAACTAAATGCTTAGTTACTTAGGTTTCCCATCTCCCTCACCGGTAAAGCTCTTCCTTATCCCTGCGGTAGAACCGCAAGAAGAGGAGATGGGTAGGCAAACCCACGAGCCGCCAACGTGCCTGCAGCGTCCAGTCTTCAGGGTGTTGGCTCAACTTCAGGACCTCCAGCTGCAGCTGAGCAAAATAATTCCAGGCCAAGAATCGGCAGAGGGTCAGTGATAGGATGTACCACGTACGGCCTCTAGAGAAAGAAAGAGTAAATCAGGGACTGGGACAGTCACTGAGAAGGTATAAATGACAGGGATAGCTCCCCTAGAAATAAATGGGGTTAGGATAGGAAAGTATGTGGATTAGCCCTCAGAGGAAGAGAATGGATGGCGAATATATAATACATACATTGAGGGGAAGCACAAAGGAAAGAACCATGGATGAACAATATTTGGCAGGGACAGGATGAAAATACTCCCTTATATGTGGTGTCATTTTACAGAGTGCATAAACCCAAGAGGTAGGTTAGTCCAAAGATCAACATTTTACATAGGAGGAAATGGGCTCTGAGAAGTTAAGGGACTTGCCCCCAAATTACCACACTACTAGGCAATAAGCAGAAGCTAGGTCTTCTGACTCCCACGTCCAGCACCTCTACTACATTTGGCTAGATTTTGTGGGATATTTGACATCTAGTTGGTGGAAGAGAAAAAGAATGAAATCCTGGCACCACCAATTACAGCCTGGGGTTAGGAAGGAAATCGTCTCCCAGGGGAAGAGGATCAGAAAAGGGAGAAACTGCACTGGGCCCAAAGAAACAGAAGGGATCAGACAGTAAAGCGGCTTTAAGGGACTCCATACACAAGGAGCCGCCATCCCTCCCACCAGCATCCAGGGTCTCACTTGGTTCGAATGTTCAGGACCTCATTGATGAATTCCACATCAGATGAGTAGAGGTTGTAATCATGGGAGCGAAGAAACAGGTTGGGGAGCTACAAGAAGGAACCAGGTCAATTTAGTTCTCAAGGTCAGGCTTCTCCTAGCCACCCTGTATCTCTCCCAAAACCTACCTGTTTTTCTATTTCTCTGTCCTTGCTCCCTGGGTGCTTTCTGAAATTGTCCTTTCTACCATTCAACCTACGTCTTCCCCAATCTGATAAGAATTTATCTATTTTAAAATGTATACTAGAAAAGGAAATTCTTTGATGAGTCTCCCTGTTTCATGACTCAAAAAAAGTCTGGACATCTTAAAATCTAAGTCCCACCACCCCCTATACATACAATAACCCCTTCCCTGACTCACCTCGTGCCTCAGTTTTTCATGCATGACAGCTAGATGTTCCTCCATGCTAGGGTTCCCTGATGGAGTGGTAGGAGCAGGATGAGGACTTCCAGGTGCCCGGAATGGGATCAGAGCTCCAGGGTGGGGGCAAGGCAATTCTTCAAAGAGGCTTCTAAGCCCATCTAGGCAGCCCCCATGCAACCCTGGCCCTGGTCCATCCTCCCCCTTCCCAGAGGGAAGACCCACCCAGGGAGATATGAAGACCTGGGCCTGAGGAAGCGGCTGTTGGGGAACTTGGGGGAAGAGTTGGCTGGAAGGGAGTGAGAGAGGAGGGAGCCGGAGATATGGAGACACTGAGGGAGGGGTGACCATTGGTGAGCTAAGCCACAAGGGTAGGAATGGTGGGGCCTGAGGAGGTTTTTGGTCCTATAAGGAAAAGAAAAGAAACAGTGATTAGATACAGAGGAAGTTGATTGGAAGGATAAAGAAGCTGTTTTCTTCAATTGAGCCATTATACAAGGCTCCACTCAGCTCCCTCAACTGACCCCAGAAGGTGGACCCAAAGGCCAGGGTCCCAGCGATACAAGGGGCAGAATTGTTGAGAACAGGATGGAAGCTATAACAGACTGAAAGACTGTCGCACTGATTCTAACCAGGCCGTACTTCTTTCATCTCTCTTTTTAATTCCCGCTGCCACTCTAGTAGATACTCTTATCACCTGCCTAGCCTATTGCAGCAGCCTCTTCTGGCTGAGCTCCCACTTTCTGCCCTCCAAACTGTCACACTACTTGCCAAATATATTTTCCTTATGTACAAGTTTGGTCAAGTGCCTTTCAGTTTCCCAAATGAAGTTGAAACTCTGATCTCCCAACTCCAATGCTGTCTCCTAGCTTTCTGACTTCCTCTCACATAACAGCCCTCCACATAAGGCCATTAGCAACTCCGCTCACACTGAACATACCCTATGCTTTGACCTATCCAACTAACATTAAGCTCTGTGTGTAGGTGCTAGGTGCTAGGGAGATAGAACATTTAAAAAAGACCAAACGTCTCAACCCTCATAGACCTTGTAAGTCTATGAGAAGACAAACATAACTTTAATACACATTACATGTAAATGCATCAGAGAGATGCAGATGGAGGGGGGAGATGGGGGAGTACTGGTCATTACTGACTGAGGGGATCAGGGAAAATTTTCATGGAGAAGGTAGCATTTAAAGGAGGATATGAATTCAAGTGATGATGGGAAGGGGGCAGTATTCTAGGCATAAGGAATAGTGTAAGGCAGAAGTGTCAAACTATTCATGCAGAACCACACTGAAATGTAATTAGGAAATGTTTAACAAAATAAATACAAATATAATACATAATGTTATAAATCAATATGCAGCTCTTCAGCCCAAAGGGATCCCTTTCTATTTGATTCTGACCCCACTGGTTTAAACCAAAAGACCAGAGAATGGAGCAACTAGGGTTGAACAGTGTGGTATAGTAGAAAACAGTGCTAAATCCATAAAGGACCTGGGTTTGAATAATGGCTCTGCCACTTGTGGAACCTTGGCAAGTTACAGAACTTCTCTGGGCCCTGGATTCCTCATCTTAAAATGATGGGATCAGATGGCTGGAAAGGTAGGATGGCACCAGTGTGGAAGGTCTTGAAGTCTTAAGAAAACAATTCTAACTTTAGTCAGGAGGCAATGAAGAATGGCTAAAGATTTTTGAACCAAATTACATTCCTAAGAATATTCTGACAGCAGTGTGACCACAACAGGGGCTGGGCGTTAAAGAGAGAAAGACCTGTTAAGACTACTGCAAAAGTTCAAGTGGCTGGGTGGTAATGAAGGTAAGGTTTAGTTTGATTTAGGATATTCTGAGTTTGAAGTTCTGATGGGACATTCCAGTGGAAATGTCCTAAAGGCAGCTGGAGATGCAGGCCTAGCACTCAGAAGGGATGGGCACAGGGAGAAGGGAGACATAGCCCTGGGAAGTCAACTGCATAATAATGGCAAACATTTATGTAATGCTTTAAGACTTGCAAACTGTTTGACATATATTATTTCATTTGTCTTTTATCTGCATAGAGATGGTAACAGAAGCTGTGGGAGTAACAGAGATAGCTAAGGAAAAACATGTATAAAGAAAAACAAAGAACCCAAAAACAGACCCAGGAAAACACTGACATTAGGGAAGGAAGAAAGAGAACAAAAAAATCAGGAAGGAAACAAGAGCTAGGAGAAAAAAGAGCGTGGCATCTTTGAAGCCAAAGTCAGGGAGACTAAGCAGCAGAAACGAGACAATTGTCTCAAGAGCAGAGAAAGGTGAAGGAATTTACTTTTAAAGTGTGTGGCGGGTGGGGGGACGAATTTGATGATTAGGCCGGGAAGGGGAGGGGGGTCAGAAAGAGAGGCACACTACATATTGTAAACTGTCATTTTACAAAGTAATTTGGAATTAAGCTTTTTTTAAAAAGTAAAGAAAAAGTCCATATCCTTTGACTTGGAGATTCCCACTGCTAGGCATATACCTCAAGGAAGTTAAAGACAGAAATAAATCTCCCATATATGCCAAAATATTCACACCAGCTCTTTTTTGGGAGCAAAGAACTAGAAACATCATAGATGCACATTGGCTGGGGGAGTAGCTAAATAAATTATGTGAATGTAGTGGGTTATTACAATGCCATAAAAACCGAATATTTAGAATACACAGGAACATGAGAAAACATATGAACTGACGTGGAATGAAGTATCAAGAAAACAATGCCTCCAGCAATATACACGGAAAGAACAAAAAAGTAACTTAATGCTGTAAACTTGTAACAACAACATGGCCCAGAGGAGAGAAAACAAATGTGTCTTCTTTACACTTCCTTGCAAAGGTGGGGAGTGGCACAGATGTGGGACACTCCACATATTATCAGACTTGCTTGCTGTTTTAGTTAATTTTGCTGAACAGATTTTTTTTTCCTCCTCATTTTTTATTCTTTGTTACTAAGGATAGTTTCATGGGTAGGGGTAGTTGGAAGGATATATTTGGAAATGAAGGTGTTATATCAAAACAAAAGGTTTAACAATTTTTTAAAAATAAAAAGTTCCTTGTTAACCTCAGAGAAAGCAGTTTCAGTAAAGTGGTAGAGGCTGAAACCAGAGTGTAAAGAACAGTGAGCAAAATGCTGGAAATAGGTATACATTTTTTCAAATTTGGCAGTAAAGAGGATGAGAGAGATTTTTCAGTGAGCATTTATTAAGCATTTATTTGCCAGAATTGTCACGTGTTAAGCACTGGTGAAACAGACAAAATGAAACAATCCTTGCCTTCAAGGGGCTTATATTCTATCGGTGAGAGACAACATTTACACACAGAAGTACATACAAAATAAATACAGGGTAATTGTTTGAGGAAAGACATAAGCAATTGGGAGGGAGAATGAGAAAAGACTTCATGTAGAAGGTAGTTCTTGAGCTGAACTTTGAAGAAAACTAGGAATTTTAAGAGGAAGAGATGAAGTGACAGTCTATTCCACACATGGAAGATAAACACCCTATGCAAAGACACAGAGCAGAGAGACAGTGTTATATGTGAGGAACAGTGCCGGACCAAAATTCATAAAGGAGAGTGACGTATAACAAGATGAGAAAGGTTGGCTGGGACCAGGTTATGATGGAAATTAATTGCCAGATAACGATGTATTTTATCCTAAAGGTGAACAGAAAACCACTGGAGTTTATTGAAAAGAGGAATGACACAGTCAAGCTAATGCTTTAGGAAAATCACTCTGGCAAGTTCCTATTAACAGGAGACACTTGAAGGAGAAGGAATTAAGAAATTAACTGCACCAGTCCAGGTGGGAGATGATGAGGTCCTGAACTAGAGTGGCGGCCACGTAAGTAGAGAGAAAGGGAAGGATATAAGAGATGTTTTGAAAGCAGACTTCAAAAGACTTGGCAACTGATTAGACGTGGGGATAACGGGAATAAGAAGTCACGGAAGAAACTGAGGTTGCAACCTGACAAACTGGAAGGATGCTGGTGCCATTGACAGAGACAGGGAAGTTCACAAGCTGGATCGTTTGGGGCAAGGGAGAAGAAGATAATTAGTCCTGCTTTGGAGATACATTCCATATATCTAGACAGAAATGCCCACAAGGCAGTCGAAGCTCAAAAGCGAGAATAAGGCTGGATATATAGCTGTAAAGATTAACTAGAGCCATAAAACTTGATGAAGTCACCACTAGAGAGAATGCAGAGATGGAAGCAGATATAGCTACGGAGTATATCTGCAGGAAGGGGATGTGATACTGATGATGATCCAGCGAAGAAAACTGAGAAGGAAACAATCAGAGAGGCAGGAGTAGAACCAAGAGCCACAAAAAACTCAAAGATAAAGTATCCAGGAGGAAGGCAATCAACAATATCAAATGTTGCAGAGAAGTCGAGAAGGATGAAGAGTGAATAAAGGCCATCAGATCTGGCAGTTAAGAAATCATGGGTAACTTTGGAGGGAGTAGTTGAACTGTATGATGAGGTAGGAAGCCAGAATGAAAGGATTGACAGGTGAGTGACAGAAAAGGAAGTAGAGACAAGGAGAGCAGAAATAGCTTTTTTTTCCTAGAAGTCTGGATGTGAAAAGAAGAAGAGATAGGATGAATGAAGTAAAGGACTCAAGGAGAAAGAGATGAAACCCATCAAGAGCTATTTTGGTAACCAGTAGTCTCAAGACACAAATCCAGAAGAAGAAAATGATTCCCCAAACACCTACCAGCAAAGGCTCAAAGAAAAACACAACCTGGACACAAGTTCAACTAAAATGATTTTATAAATGAAACAACAAGGCCAGACAAAACAATCAGAAAAAATGAGTTCTAGGGCAAAAAATTGGAGAACTGAGAACTATGGAAGCCAGAATAGGAAAGAGAATTAACCACTTTGCATAAGAGGTATAAACTTTAACCAAGTAAAGGACTCCCTGAAAATTAGAATGTTAGAATGAATCCATGAGACAAGAAACACTGAACAAAGTTAAAAGAATGAAAACAGAAGAAAAATGTAAGGTATCATAAAAAACTGATCTGGAAAACAAATCAAGGAGAGACCATTTAAGAATCACTGGAATACTGATAAGTCATTACCAACAAAAAAGCCAAGATATTCTATTTCAAGAAATTATACAAGAACACTGACCAGATCTCTTAGAATCAGAGGATTAAGTAAAAATACAAAGAATCCACCAATCATCCCCTGAAAGAAACCCCAAAATGAAAACTCTCAGGAGCACCATAGCTAAATCCAGAGTTTCCAGATCAAAGGAAAAATATGGCAAACAGCCAGAAAGAAAGAATTCAAGTACCAAGAAGCCATAGTCAGGATCACACTAGATTTAGCAGTCACTACCATAAAGAAGAGAAGACCTTGGAATGCAATATTCCAGAAGGCAAAGAATATATAGGCTTACAACCAAGAATAACTTACCTAGCAAAGCCAAGGATAATCCTACAAAGGAAAAATGGATCTTTAATGAAATAGAGGACTTCCAATCATTCCTGATGAAAAGACCAGAACTTCGCAGATACTCTGAAGTGCAAAACACAGGAGTTATGACAAAAATAAAAAGGCAAACACGAACAATCATAAAGAATTAAACAAGATATATTGTTTACATTCTAATATGGATCATGATATGTATCCCCTCAGAACTCTATCATCATCAGGGGTCACAGAAAGACAAGAGGGCTTGGGAGTGACTTCATGACGCCTTAATGACCTTAAAACAAGAATGGGAAGGGAGGGAAAGGTGAGGAAGATTAGGGAAAACCATCTCACATCATCAGGGTACCTAAGTAGAAGGCTATACAAAGAAGGGAAAGGAGCTGGGGGATGAGGGGTGGGGAGGTCAAAGGAAAGAACACCTACACACAGCCACATAGCTGAGTAAAGAAATATATATATGGGGGGAAGGGGGAGAGAGGAAAAAAAGAAAAGAAATTTACACAATAACTTTGTTGTATATCTGGAGGGAATAGCAAGTTGTACATAGTAGCTTTGCAATTTCATGTGCAGTCAGCTTTTTTATCATACTATGTTATGGAAATGCTTGTTTTGTGCTGTGAATTGAAAATAAAAAAGAAATATATTTTATCAAAGAGGAAAACAGGTGGGAAAGGATAGAAGGGAGAGAAGAATAAAGGGGAAGGTAGACTAAGGAAGGGATTTGTCCTCAGCAAAAAAAAATTCATTTCAGTTGTTCAGTCATGTCTGACTCTTCATGAACCCATTTGGGGTTTTCTTGGCAAAGATATGGCACAAGTGTTTGCCATTTCCTTCTCCACCTCATTTTACAGATGAGGAACTAAGGCAAACAAGGTTAAATGACTTGCCCAGAGTCACATAGCTAGTAAGTCACATAGTCTGAGGCTGGATTTGAACTCACAAAGAGGAGTCTTCCTGACTCCAGGCCAGGCACTCTAATCACTTCACCACCTAGCTGGAATAGTTAAGATAGATCTTTTTGTGGTGACAAACAATTGGAAACTGAAGGGGTGCTCATCAATTGGAAAAAGTCTGAACAAGTACATAAATGTGATGTACTATTACTGTTCTGCAAGAAATGATGAAGGGAGAGATTTCACCTGGGAAGATGTATATGAACTGAGGCAGAATGAAGTGACCAGAACCAGTAGGACAATTTATATGATGACAACAATACTATGAACACAAACAACTCTGAAAGACTTAGGAACTCTGAGCAGCATGACCAACCATAATTCCAGAGGACTTATGATGAAACATGGTACCAACCTCTTGATACAGAGGTTAAGGACTCAAGAGTACAAAATGACTGGGTTTTTTTGATAATGCCAATTTGGAAATTTGTTTTGCTTCACTATATAAGTCTGTAGCAGGGGTTTTCTTTATGCTGCAAGATTAAATCTGCCTGGTACTCACATTTCATCAGTACCCTCGAACCCCCTGAATGCACTCTTTGATTGGAGGGCAGGACCATGAATTCCAGGGCCTCTATTTAAATCAGAGGCTCAGCAAAGTTTTTCTCCTCATTTCCCACCTACCACACTGATTTTAGACTTCTTAGAACCCTATAGCATGCCCTATCACCAGGTAACTCCACACGCACCTCTCTTTCAGTTTCCTTTTGTTTTGTTTCTTTCCCAATTAGACTGAAAGCATCTTGAGGGCAAGGACTGTCTTTGTTTTTATTTATAATTGTATCCTCAGAGCTTAGCACAGTGCCTGGCACATAATAGGTATTTAATAGTGATTGGTTTTCTTTCTCTCTCAAACAACTATGAAAGACTTAAGAATCACAATTCTAGAAGATTGATACTTAAGAATGTTACCCACCTTTTGAAAGAGTGGTGAACTCAAGATGGAAAATTTACATGGCCTAATGTGGCAATTTGACTCAGGGAGATAAGTATGTTTGTAGACAGAAAGAAACCATTTGAGAGGGAGAGACTGAAGATGCATGAGAAAAAAAAGAGTTGGCTCCTAGTGAGTGCAAGGTCCTGGCAAAGGTAGAAGAAATGGGATCAAGGCCACATGTACTACATATGTGATATTCCAAGGATTACAAAGTGTTTTGCACATATTATCTCATTTGATCCCTACAGTAAGCCTAGAGGCATTACCACTCCCAAATTACAAAGGAAAAACTGAGGCTAAGAGAATTTAAATAACTGCCCATAGTTACACAGCTCATAAATGTCACAAAGAGGATTAAAATTCACCCATGCGACTCAACTCCCAACGTTCTATCCAACACGCCATGATGTCTTAAGTAGGATTAGCTTTATTGATTAGGAATATTTCTTTTCCTATGAAGACAAGGAAAAAGATAATGATGCTGAGTTTTAGGTACTGAAAGAAAAGGACTAAGAGAGCTTATATCACATGGCCTCCATCTTCTCAATTAATAGGAGGTCAAGTTATCAGCTGAGAATAGAGATGTGGGCTAGGAGAAAAAGAGGTTTGTATTATCTAATGCAGAGAATAAAACAGGAAGCCAATAAGCCATCTGTTTATGCCTAGAATGTTTGTTAAACCTTTCTGCCATACTTTACTCTGCCTCAGTTCATACATGCTTTAAAGCAAATGCTTTAAATGCTCAGGAAGGTTCCCTTCGTTGCCCCCAAGGGGTAATAATACACCCCCTTTCTGTCTATTTTATGCATGGGTTATTTTGTGTTACATTTACTTTTATATGTATCCTATTCTCCTAATATATCATAGGCTCTGTGGCGCTAGAGGCCACCTATTCTATTTAAACTTTGTATCACCTCCTATCCAACCTGACACAGTACACTGCACAACAGAAGGTATTGTTTTTGCTGTTGAAATAGGGTTAGGCTTCAAGGAGTTCCAATGCTCTAAATATTTGTCATTTTGTCAGTGTAAGGACTCCCTCCATGGAAAGAAGACTGCAAACTCTACATGACTTAGCGGAATGACCTGTGAGAACTGTTGTGTCTGAACAAATTCATTATCAGGCAGCTATCCTCGTTAATAAGCCCCTCCAGCATTTTAATCATTTTAAAATGCATTTTCACATACTGTAAAGTAAAACTGAACTATAACATCTTTCTATATGTATATATACATGCATATATACATATACACATATATTACACACCCTAGAGGAAATTAATTGATGTGTTTTTCTTTTCTTTCTTCCTCTTCCACCCTACACACAAATCAACACTATAGAGGTTCCCGGGCCCTTTATTTTGTCCTAACATTATGAGGTTTCCGGGAAATACATTAATCTTCCTAAATGAAGAACCAGCCACCTTGCATACGGGCAGTCATACAGGTGGTGAGGAGATGGCCACAGAATAAAGCTAACAGCCCAACCTGCCTGAAGTCCACCACTCTTTCCAGCAGATCATGTTTTGTCATTAGACTATTAAATTCAACAGTCACTAAACACCTGTTGTGCCACAAACCACTAATCCAAATGGGGCATTTAAAGGCATAAATAAATAGATGGAATGAAAACAAACAAAAAAGGCCGCTGAGGTTAAGACTCTTAGATTTCACTGAAAGAAAATACAGGTAAATACAATGAAGGAAGCATGGCCTCCTACATGCACAGCCAGGGAGACAAGGTCCTAAGTCCTACCTCTGTTCTAGGCAACCCTCTTAGACCTAAAGTGGCAGAGAAATGGCTGACCTGTATTGGTAGAGGAAGTTTCCTTTCCTGGACCTCCCTATGCCAATGAAATCACAGGTTTCACTCCTACCCCTACAAGTAAATACAAAGTATTTGTAATAATTTAGAGGTAGACAGCACTACCCAGGCAGGGGGGAGGTCCCCTGGGTGTCAAAAGAAGCCTGTAAAGAAAGTGGTTCTTGCATTAAACCAGGAAGGGGAACTTCAGATTCCAAAAGGTAGAAATGAGGAAAGCACACTGCGACTAAAGGGGACGGCCTAGAAAGAAGCATGGAGACAGGAGCTAGATTACTATTGTGTATGGGAAACAGGGAGTTAGGCCAGTTTAGCTGAAAATGTAAAGAAGGTGAATTAAGTTTGGAAGGAGGGATTTAAATGCCAAACAGAGAGGTTTGTATTTTATCTTACGGGCCCCTGAGGCGTCTGGAGCAGAGAGGAGTGATGTGGTGCTTCAGGGATATTGAGCCTGTAACGATGCGGGTGAGAAGTGATGAAGGCCCGCAAGGGAGAGTGGAGGGAAGGGGGTGCACATAAAACTGGCTGGGGGAGTAGAATCAACAAGACTTGGTAAATGATTGGATACAGGGGTGGGGTGGGGGATGGAAGGGAAGGACGGGCTGGCGATGGTAAGAAAGAGTCAAGGATGACTCAGAGCTCGTGAACCAAGGTGACTGAAGAATAGTGGGCCCTTGGAGATATGAGAAGATGGACGTGCTTCATCTGCTTTGACCATGTTGAGTTTGAGACGCCTGTGGGATATCCAGGTAGGAATGTCCTCGGAGCACAAATACCTTTCCCTGACCATCTCTCCATTGAATCGTCTTGTTTCGGAGGCGTCCTGTCAGTCACAGTGACAGCCCGATGGAAAGGGGCTTCCCGAGGGCTGGAGCCTTGACCACCGATTTCGGAAAGTGAGACACTAACCCTCAAATCGGCTTTTTAAATCTCCTCCAGTGGGCGAGTATGGACACGGAAAAAAAGCACGCGCGGATTCGTGCGTGGGGTGGGGGAGGAGAGAGCGAGAGAGGACACGGCACCGGGGCTGGGAGTCGCTCACCCGGAGGAAACAATTCGCCACTTTTCCATTTTAATCAATTCTCATTAACTAGCGGCTAGACTACGGCTGCAGCAGTCGTCAGAAGGCACTACCGACACCCTCTGGCAAAGCCCGGAGGGCTCAGTTCTAGTAACAGGCGGCTGACCGGGTGGGGAGAAGGGTCCCCTTTATGCATCAAAATGCCGGGATGCACGGCTTGCGGAGAATGCCTCACCCGTCTGCCGGGGGTTGGTGGGCCAAACCGGGCCGAGCAGCTAGACCCTCCACCCTCGCCTCCGGCTCCGCCGTCCCTCCGCCCTTCAAATCACCTCCAAGCCCCAGGTAACCTCCCGGATGCGGAGGGAGAAAGCGGGCCTGAAACACCAGCACGGTGCTCCTAAACCACTCGAGGACAAGCCCTGCCTTCCTCCGTCAGGTGGCTGGTCGGGGGAGCCCGCGCCCCACGCCGCCTCGGGCCCTGGGCCTGGAGCCTTGAGGGGTCCTCTGCGCGGGGAAGCCGGCGCGTGGGGGAGGGGGGGAGGAAGGGTGAGGGGAGTGGGTCACCACTGCGCCTGCTCCCTCTTCTCAGGGGCGCGCGCCCCGCAACGCGACGCCCGAGGGTCTCGCGCTGCCCCCTTCTCCTTCCCCTCCCCTTCCTGCCCCTCACCTGAGGCCTGGCCTGGTAGGCGCGGAGGCAGCGGCGGAGCCTCCGGGCCGCTCCTCGGCTTGGCTGGTACATGATTTTCGGGAGTGAGGAAGGCGTCTCCCGAACCCGGCGTTCTGTTTCCTCCGCACAGGAGTGAGCTGGCCGCGAAGCCGGCTTCGTGAAGGGGAAGGGGGGAGGGGGGAAGACGAGGAGAGGGAAGGAAACAGAGACCACGCGCCTGCGCACTATAGACAGCCTCCAGAGGTAGCGGGCACCGAGGCTACGGGAAGAGCGCCTGTGCTCGAGGGGGACAAAAAAAGTGGTACTAGAAAGGGTGCGCCGCATCGCGCTTGCGCGAAAAGCAAACGGGGCGGGGGAGGGGGCGTGCCCGCGCCTCGGGGGGAAGTGCACATGCGTGCTTGGTAAAGGCACACATTCCCGGGCGCAGCCTGAGAACCGGGGCAAAAATGTCAAATAAAGAGGAAGTAACGAGACGTGGCATCAGGCAGGTCTGGGAACGGAGACGCCCGACTCGGGAGAGTAGCAGGGGCCTAGGACTCATTGTATTTCCCACTGATTTTACAGTGAGAACAACGTTGAGGAAGTGGAAGTGACCCGCCAAGTCACCTGGGCAAAGGGTAACAGACCCCCAAGCGAAGCTGGCCAACACACCACACTGAAATCCGGGCTCCGGACCACCGGCCTTTAATATGAAAAAAAGTCCTCTGCCTAAAAATAAAACATGACGTGGGCAGATAAGCCAACTGGATGAGAAGGGGAAAGATGCCCGACTCTGACCCACCAACAGATGTCCCCGAGGGCGGGGCTCATGATTTCTCCAGAGGGTGGAGCCAAAGACCGCAGGCTCGGGGAGGAGATGAGGGTCCAGGTCACCAGGGCCTGGTACTTCGGTGCTCCTGGAGGTAGCCAATGAACCTTGCGTTGACCATGGACTCCCCCAGCTTCCATAACGGGGCTGGGGGCTGCAGGGCCTGTGGAGGGGCGAAGGGCCTGGTTCCCTCCCCATCTTGCTCCCCTGACACAACCTGCTGCCCCCTGTTGGTACACCTGTTAAGGTGGGATGGAGAGGAGATGAAAGTATTATACGGATGCTCATGTGGGGGATTTGGGGGGGAATCCTTCTAAGTGTTAAGAGGAATTAAGGAGTTATTTAGAAGACAAAAATTAAGAGGAAGTTTCTAAGATGTTAAGTGGGAAGAGAGCAACTGATAATGTTATGTGATCAGGAGAAAGAGCTTAGCAAGTCAGAAGATGGGAAAAGGAGAGTTAGAGGCAGGGATGGTGTGAAGGTACAAGTCAGACCTCACCTACTCTCTGTTTCTTGTTCTCTCTTCCTCTGTTCTTGGTTGCCTGTGGAAACAGGGTGTGTGTGTGTGTGTGTGTGAGTGTGTGTGCTCACACTCGTGTATATTTATGTGTTGCAAGAGAAAGGGAGTGGGCGTAATGTATATGGCTTGAGATTGAGGGGGGGTGGGAATGAAAAAGAATGTTAGAGCTGAAAGGGGCCTTATAACTTATATAAGGTAGCTGCTAGGAAATTCTAGGGATGTAGCCAGTAGAAGATCTACAGATCCCAAAGGTGGGCAGACTCTGGACTGCTGCCCCTCTCATTTTACAGGTGAGGAAATTTGGGCCTAGGGAAGAGACCCACCTAAAGGAAATTTATTAGGGAAGTGATCCAGTGACAGTCACACAGTGACAGAGGTAGGGTTCAAGTCAGGTCCTCTGACTTCAAATCTAGTCTCTGTCCAACGTACCATAAGGAAAGCCACAAAGTAAAATGACTTTCAGAAAATCATGACTAAGTCTAGAATACAGGTCTCTCAATTCCTAGACCAAGATTTCCCACAAGACCTTGCACTTACCTGTTTTGGGGGGTGAGTCGTCTGGCTCCCCATATCGACTGTAGTTGCAGTTCTGGGCCACCAGTCCTGGGGATGATCCCCTGCAGAAGAAATGGGCTATGGGGGAGGTAACAGGAAAGGGGCTGGAGAATGGAAAGATGGCGTGGGTAGCAACAGAAAGCTGTGGAGGTGTGGAAAGGAAGAGAAGGCATGCTAGTAATGATCACTTCTAAGCTTGTGGCAGATTTAGGTTGTTACTCTTTAGAGAGTAAATGGGAACACTGAAATGAAAAGGGCCTGGAGTATAGGATACCTTGGAATGCAGGAAGGCAAGTGGGTAGATAAGGCTAAATCAAGAGGGGAAAAGGTCTATGGGATATAGAAAGCATCACAGGATTATGGACTGAAGACTAGGAGATTCTCAAATCAGGGATGTGTAAAAGAGTGGTGACAAGTCTGGATATGGGAATAACTAAGGATGGGGAGGGAGGAGGGTTGCGGATAGAAATCAGAGGGTAGTCCACATGTGGAGATGAGTATCTAGACATCTAGTGATTATATGCAGATACAAGAGTATCCAGAAAATGGAGGGAAGGGAAAGGAATCCTAGATACTGAAACTCTGGTGATTCGACCAGTGAAAGATCTACAGATCCCAAAGGTGGAAGAAGCAGAGGCAGTGACAACAGGATCTCGGGGAGAGATCCTCAAATTCCCACAGCAAGAGACGGCTGGATAAATGAGGCTTTGTTTTGTTTTTCCCATTGAAAAATGTCCATTAGAAAACACACAAAAGGATGCACACTTTATTGAGACAACACTGGGATCGGGGAGAATCCTGCTCCCCAGGGATTAGGGACACATAGTGATCTACGGCACAGAGGATGTGAGAGAGGGGAGGGTTATACACCCTTCCAGGATATATGATTATACCCTGAGGGCCTGGAAACAGAGGGAGGAGATTCCTAGGTCAGTAGAAGGGAAGAAAGGAAAGCTAGAGGATAAGTAGTAGGTTGGGTAAGGAAGGGCCACAGGTTGGGAAAGGAATGATACACACTCATCTCAAGACAATCTGAGAGAACAAGCATACACCATCATCTAACTAGTTGTGTGGGAAAAATGGATGATGGGATACTAAGATCTAGTAGATCCTTGAGACCCAGGTTTATTTCTTTGTATATGACTAGAGGTAACCCCAAGAAAGATCCTCTCAGAGGATGCTGTTAAAGTGGTGGTAGTGGTGACTTCCCTGTGGAAATCCCAACAGGGCCTAATCCAGGTTTTAGAACAGGTCCTGTACAGAGATAAGCACTGAGGAGCCCAGATACAGCCCCAGTCGGCTCTCAATACACTAACTTTTGGAATTTAAGAGCTTTGCAATGTTGAGTGGTTCCCTTTGGGAATCAGGTTAATTTCTGAAGGATCTGTTGCCTAAAAATGGGCCACAAGGAAGCATGACTCCTTGGGGAGGGGTTGTGGAGAAGGGAGTTTAGAGGCCAAAGGAGTGTAATAATACTAATCTAAGGGGAAATCCAGCTCCAATGAATGGAAACAGGAACAGGAAATAGGAGAACTAGGCCACCTATACCTGTTTCTGGGACAAGGATCCTTGAAGGAAGTGGTAGAGGGGGGCTAAGTCTACTGTTTATTCTAGAATACAGACCTGGAATCTGTAAGGTAGGTTTTAAAATCTATCTTGATAACTGTATTTTATTATCTTTTCCATTGTAATCCTATTATTTTGTGTATTTAAAAAAATTATTCTGAGAAGGGGTCCGCAGGTGTCACCAGACTGCCAGAGGGTTCCATGACATAAAAAAGGTTAAGAACCCCTGTTCTAGAGGCTGGCAGGATCCTGGGTAGGTTTCAGTGTATCAGTGTTCATCCAACAGAGCTTCCACCTATTGGTTAGGAAAAGTGTTCAGAACCCGATTAGAGAATAAGAAGGCGTTACTCTTGGGATAATAAAATAGGGACGGGAATAGGGTATTTGTTGTTCTACTGCTGGATTAACCTAATGAGGGGTTAGGAGACTGGATTCTAGGTGTTAGGGCTCCACTGCATTCTGGAAGATTAAAGGGGAAAATGGATCCTTTCAAAATTAGGTGGTTAAGTGGGGAGGGATAACTATCAATATCTGTTATTTTCAGGGCGGGTGAGGGAACTGTGGAAGATATGGAGGGACAGGATGAAGGGAGAGGAAATGAGAAAAGAGAGAAACAGAGAATCAGAAATAAGACAGCCAAGGATAGAAATTAAAGAGAGACCCCCTCCCCTACCTGCAGACAAGTACCATCAGTATGCAAGGGAGAAGTAAGTAAAATGGGTACCATTTTCTCATCAATGTCATAAATCAAGATTCAAAAAACTTACTGCTTATTAACTTTCTACCAAAAGAAATCCCAGGTATTATTTACCTCTCTTCATTCTTATGATTTTAAAACTGTGCTTACATACTTTCTCCTCCCCTTCCCTGCCAAAGCAAACTATCCTTGGGATCCATCAAATCTTTGCCACTTCTTCCCTTCCCACAAGACATATCCAACACTCTCCACCCCATTCTGTCAGTTTGCAGGCTGGCCCCTTTTGATTCTAACACTTGTAACATCTCTTTTGACAGTTTCAAATCTCTTCCCAACTCTACCCCCATGCCAAGGTCTTATTACCTGGTACGCCTGCGTTGGGCTGGGCTGCCTCCAGGGTCAGTTGCAAGCAGCAGGCGGGCAGTAGGGTGTGGGGGGCAGAGGCGAAGAGATCGTAGTAGCTCTTGCTCTGGCAGAAAAGGGCGGAGGGGACCCCGGTCTGGAGAATTGCCCAGGCTGCTGGACCGTGGGGGTGGTCGGGCTGGAGGTGTAGCACGTCGAGGGGCTCTGTTCAAGGGCCATGGAGGCTCTACAGCCACCTTCAGAACTAAGGAAAAGAAAGAGACAAGGAAAAAGAAAAGATAGGAAGAGAGCCAAAGAGAGAAAAGAGAGTGTATACAATGCTATAGAGAAGAGACAGAGAGATGTCAGACCCTACATGAGGACTGACATTCCTCCTTTTTTTTTAACCCCTCCTTCCAGCCCCTGCCCTCACCCCAGCCCCTCTTACATTCTCGGTCACTAGAAGAATATGGTTTAATCTCTCCTTCTGCCTTCTTGGGGGGCAGCTTTCTGGCTGGAGCTGGAAGGAGAGGGCATATGGGCAGAATGAGCACCAGGGAACAAACCTTTTCGACAGCTCCCCTCTTCCCTTCACTGTGAAAAAAAAATGCCACTCCCTGATGTCATGGTTCTTCTATTTGCTGTTAGGATGTTGAGTCAACCTCCACCCCTAGAATCAGCTTCATGACGTGTCTACAAATTGACAGGGATACCCAAGGATGCTGGAACAGTTGGGAGGCAAACAAAAGGAGTATTCCAAGCAAGGAGTCAGGGGAGAGAAATAAGAAAGGAGAATTCTGGGAGATGCAGGAAGGACATAGCCACTGAAGCAGAGGGGTGGAACTTCTTACTGGTCAGAGGGTGGTGTCAGGCACCCTCGAGAATCTGGGGCAGTAGTATGGTTCCGGCCTGGGCAGTAAGGACCCTGGGTCCCTCTAGATGAGATGGACAAAGTCCGTGGTTAATCAGGAGTTAGTCTGAAGGGGCTGGGAAGGTCAGAGAACAACCTCTCTGTTTCGGCCACAGGTGAGGAAGAGATTTAAGTTCCATTTAAGGAGAAAGAGGAATGTGAAGCAAAGACTACAAAGGACGAGGAGCATATAAAAAAAGGAGCATGAGAGAAAAGTGACAATCAGATGACCACAGAATGACCTCACCTCTCCACTTGCTCCCTTCTGTCCCTCTCATCTGAAGAAACAGTTAACTCACATTATTTGCGGCAAATCACTTTCAATCTTTTATTGACTTTACTGCCTCTTCAGCTGACAATTTAAGCCTCTGAATATTACTGGCTTTTGATGTTGATGCGGTCACCAGCTCTGCTGACTTTCTCTCTCTTACACAGTCTGCAGCCTACAAGCCCTGAAAGAGCTAGAAGGGAAAGCCTTAGAAACCAGTCACTTCCTTGTATCCACTAAGGAAAAGTGTGAGATGATCAAAAAGCAAACTGAAAACTAATCCATCAGGCTGCGACTGTGCGACTCTGAGAGTGTCGGCATTCCGTGTGTGTGACATCTAGGGGGATTAGGATTCTGTACGCTAGAGTGGAAAGGTTTCTGGATAGTTTCTGCTGAGTGGCTTCATTGTAAGAGTTGTTTTAACTTTCACAAATTATGAGGGCACCTTAAATCATCCCATGATACAAAAGTGTATTCCAACTGAAGATGGCAAAGTGGCACTGTTGATGCCTCATAACCTAAGGGCTTCTGAGAAATCTGCTCAAAGAATACTGCCTTCAAGTACTATATTTCATCAATAATAAAACCAGAATGTTTAATTAAAAATCATGCCTGAAACAACTTGTCATATTCCCAGATATCAAAAGTAATCGTCTAAATGACTCTTGGAACTTTGAATGGCTTTCTTTCCCATTCTCGACAGCCATCCCATCACAGCTGCCTCTAAAATGATGTTCGACCTCTAAACTACAGATCAAGTTTACCATTGGGTGTGTTATCAACCGAGGCAGCGCGAGAGCGGCGAGTCGCCCTCAGAGAGGAAGCAGGGAACCCTGTGAGAAAGGAAGTGGGGGCTCCCTTAGTCAAGGGAGGGGCAATGGGACTAATGGACGTACCCTCTACCCCCAATTCTAGGACTGAGGAGGGAGAGGGAGACTCACGGTGCTGGTGGGCGAAAAAGCCTTCAAAGATCACAAAGTTGTTCACCTGCATGTTGGAATGAGAAAAATTAAGTCACTTATTCAGTCATTCAAAAACATAAAGGGAGTACACCCTATCGTACTAGAAACTTGGGAGGGGAAAAAATAATCCTAGCTAGCATTCGCAGAGCACCACGTGTGAGGCCGTCTCCAGGCATTTTACAAATATTATCTCCAGTCTTTACAACCATCTCGGGAGGTAGGTGCCATTACTGCCCTCACTTACAGCTGAGGAAACTAAGGCAAAAACAGGGGTGAAGTGACTGGCCCAGGGTCACACAGCTAGGAAGTGTCTGACGCCAGATTTGAATTCAGGTCTAGGAGACAAAGTCCTTGCACTATCCAAAAAGCGTTAAAGACATAATTCTTATTCTTGGGGTAATCATTATCATGATGAGAAAGGATACGTACACATACATGATAGATTGAAGACAAGTTACAAAACACAAGCTCAAGTGCAGGTTGTGCAGCATTAGAGATATGCCAAAAAGAGACAATTAGGACACTCGTTATTGGAATGAAGTGGATAGGCATGCTAGGAAAGAGCCTTCAAACAGCACTTGGAAAAAAGGACTGTGTACTGTAGGAAGACGTTCCAATTGCGGGGGACAGCTCGTGCAAAGGCAAGACTGAAATGATGAAGTTGTGTCTGGGTAACAGGGAAGACAAATCTGGCTGCAGCACGGGAGTCAAGATGAGGAGCTGATATGCATGAGGGCAAGATGGATAGAGAAGCTGGAAGCTTAGCACAGTGTCCAGCACATAGTAGGGAGCTTAATAAATGTTTAATGACTGACTGGAAAAGCCTTGGAGCAGAGTATAGATTGCACATAATAGAGATGAGGAAATGCCTGATAGTCCCCAGCAAAGAATAAATATAATTGGTGGGTTCTTCACTCTCATCTGTTCTAGGGTCACATTTCCCAGGGCTTCTAACCTGTGGCACTGTGGACTCCAGATTGTAGTGTTTATTCAAGAACCGCAGCAACTTCTCTGAGGGCCGGTCAATAGCTAGTTGGTGTGGTTCAACTCGTTCCTTCTGCAAGATAAAAGAACTTCAGAGGGTGGTACCAGACTGGAGAATAAATTTCAAGGGGCAGAGGGTTCACAGAAGCGTTTGGGAGTTCAGGAGGAGGCAAGTGGTCTAGAAGACGGGGACAATGGCACAGGGGACTTAAATCTGCAACCTGAAAGCACTTTAAAATTAAAGCTGGTAGTCATACCTCTAACATATACTGGAAAAGTTTCAGCCCATGGCCATGACGTTGCAGTGATTCATGGATATAAAAGTCCAGTATGCAAAGTGGCTCTACCTCATTATGAGCCCCACGATCATCCTGATGGGAGAGATGGATATGAGGTGAGAGAAGTGAGGAGGACTAGATGACTTACAGGGCAAAGGCATCTCTGCTTCACCCCACCCCCACCAGACTCAGAAACCCAACCATGCAATCCTGCAACTCACCAGTACAAAGAGTTTCTTATATCCAACTTTGAGAAAGCCAATAATAGCTCCTTTTCCAGCCCTGTGGGAAGGGGAGAGAGCGGGAGAACTCATAGCTTATCATGGAGAGGGAAGAAGAGGGAAAAGATGGGGAAAGAAGGAAAAGGAAGATTATGGAGCTAGAAGGCATTAATAAAGAGAAAGAATAGAGAGACATAACAGGATAGCACACTGGAGTCCAGCACTCACGGACGGGCTGAGGCATCCTTGAGCACATACATAACATGTCGGTTACTCTGCATTCTGGAAGCACTGGTGATGGGACCAGGAAGATGCTGCGCCTGATAAGGTGAAAGAGTTTAAGTACGTCCTTCTTAAGACCTCCCTTCATCCCTCTGGCCCCTTCAAAGCCTCTCTGGTCACTGGGGGATGGGGTCTACCGGCCCTCTTCCTGTCACCCTTCTTGGTCCCCATAAGGAGATCTCTTCCCAGTACCTTGGCTGACGCCTTTCCCAGTTCATCGACAACAGTCATGATTTGCTGCTGGAGATCAACACTGCAGAGAGAGGAGAAACAGGTCACTGGACCAGCCGGGGAACGGTTCTGGGGAAGGGGGAGCTAACTTTAATTCCAGATCCAGGTTTTCCCCTTCAAGCACCTCCGCCTTAAGGCTCTTTCACTCCTGATTTTTCACCTCCTTGTGGATCTGAGTAACTCCGCATCCTACCTTGGTGGAACTTGTGGGGATGAGGTGGACAGACACCAAAGGGTCCAAAGCCCTCTGCCAGCCCGGGGTGGTGGACTGGGCGGGGATCAGGGGGCATCCCCATCGTGTATCAAGCAGCACGCTCCACTCTGTAGTTGGGACCAAACAGTGGACTACATGGGATGAAGGGTCACGGAACCATGCATCGCCCTGCCTCTACCCTTTGACTTGGGGTGCAGGGTCATGGGGAGAGGTTGGGGCGAATGTGGGTGAGGCAAGGAGGGGCGTGGTCGGCGGATGAGGGGTGAGAGGTCACCGAGCCGAGGTTGTGGTTCCGGTTCGACGGGCCGGAGCACGGAGGTGTTGGTCCAGTATAGTAATCGGCTCCGGGAACAGGGCGTCCACATCGAACGGGAACTCCATGGCCCATTGTGCGCTCCTGGACACGCCCCCTACATGGCATTTCCGACCCGGAGCCCCGCCCCTTCCGGCTCTCTACCCACTAGCGGCAGCCGGGTTGGGTAGCGCTAGCTACACCTTCTGCTTCTTCCTTCCTCCAGCGTCATAGCAACGGACCGGCCGATCCCAGCCCCGACGGACATCCTGTCCTTCCACAACGCCGGCGGTGCGGCCGAGTGACCCTTTCTCCCCTCTCCCTCCCACGGCAGTCTTCCTTTCCGCTCCGGATCCTAGTAACCAAGTCATCCGACGGCCCCATCGCGCCCCGTTCCGCCCTCCACCACCCTCCGCCAGCCCGATTTTCTTACACATCTGCCCTAACTGGAGAAATCAGTCTCAGAACGACATTTGATCTGCACGTGTGATGTCCCCCACGCCGAGAACCCCCAAGGCAGAGCCACTGATACACAGCTCCCTCTGAAATGACGTGGGTGGAGAGTGAAGCTCCAAGCATTCCCCAGCCCTCCCACTCTGCCCATTTTTAGGCAAATGGCAAGTGTACAAGTTCTAACTCCTACAATCTAAAAACTGAGACACATGGGTAATAAAAGAATTTTTATTATAAAGGGCGGACTTGACAAGTTAGGCTCCCCTACCCCTGCGACTTAAAAATATGGAGGGGGGGTGCCCTTAAAAGGTATCGACCAAAAACATGTTTCATTTTGCCTTCTCCCTGTTCTCTTTTCCTCTAGGTCAGAGCTTGCCATTATCCTACCCATTTCTAAAAAGGGTATGGATAAGAAGTTTAGGCATCAGGACTTACATCCACCCCTTAAGCTCTGAAGCACTACAGAGTACATTAATCACTTCCTTTCTAGTGAACATTCGTGGATTCCTCTTCCTCAGTGAGAATTTTAGTTTGAGATGGAACTATGGGCATCATGTCAGGTGGGGGTCCACTCTCTTCCTTAAGGTGGTCTCGGTACAGACGTCGAAGACGGGCCAGCTCTCTCTCAGGTGGCTGCTGCCAATTGTACCATGAATACCAGGAGGTACCTGCAGCTAGGGCAGGAGCCTTTGGGGTACGGCCGACGGCTCCATGGGAGTTGCTGAAATCAGTATCCCGTGGCTGTACCAGTGGAATGTGGTAACTGAGAAAACCTAGGGAGAGGAAAAAGATGGGGGGGGGGTGTGGAGGAAAAAAAAGGGTGCCACGAGGCAAGGAAAAGTTAGGAAATGAAAAGTGAGGAGGAAGTAAGGTTGACTGCTGAAGTTTAGGGATAAGAGATAAGGCATTAATGAGACACTGAAATGCTAATGTATAGAGAAAGGACAACAGGAAAGGAAAAGTCTATATGGCTTCTTAGGCTTTCAGAATTTGAATTTCCTTAACCCTCACCACCCCCACCCACTCCTTCCAGGCCCTGGTCCTCTTCCCACTTCTAAAACATGTTGTCCTCTTTCTGACTCTCACCATGGTCTCTGGCCTTCAGGATAGCCTCTGTCAGCTTCTTATGCTGCTTCATACAAACACCTTGTAAAAGGAGGGAATGAGGGAGGGAAAAAGGGAGAGAACACAGTCACCTTATATTGCCATAATATCAACTGCCCTAATGTTGCCTCTGGGGATGATATAGGGTGGTGGCGGGCTAGGACTTCAGGAAGGAAGATTCTTCCCACTGTACAAATTAGGAATTTAAGGCCCAGAGAAGGTAACCAGTGGCAAGGGTGGATCCAAGTCTCACATCTAACTGGAATGAGGACTTGTGGAAACAACCAATGGAAAATTCTTGGAAGTGAAGGTTAGGGAGGCCCCAGGAAAAGAAAGGTCTAGGGGAAAACTGTTCAAAGGAAAGGGAGCTGTAGAGCTGAATATTGCAAGAGGCCAACACTTGCTCCTTCCCTCCTTTGAGGAGCATTATCTGATTAACCACACTCCACAATAATCATCATTGCAACACCTTGGCATTTGTGGGCTTATTTGTACAATTCAATTCAAGCATTAAATACCATGTCTTCTGTAACAGATACGGTGGGTCAAACTTTTGGATGTGAATCCCATTTAAATGTTCAAAGAACCGTACAATTGAGAGAAATTCTATGATTCAAAGTGAAATGTCTGTCCCTTTGGAAATCAATCATCTCTTCATTTACCTTTTAGATATAGCTCTCTTTTCCAAAGTTGGATTTACTCAAAATAGGGAAGACATAACATTTTGCCCCTGTTCATATGCAAGTCTTGACACACATTTATGTGTATCCTTTGTCTCTTTGCTTTTAGACTGAAAGTTTTCCAAAGGCTGGAACCTACATCCTCTTTGCTTTCTCTAAGTCTCTAAAAAAGCCTAAATGAGGAAGGCCATTGTTTTCAGTGGAAGAGACTACAAGGGGAAAACCATACTCTAAGGGGTTGAGATCTAACCTGTGTATGGGGCATGGAAGATGACACCTGTGTGAGCACAGACAAACTGCTCCAAGAGCTTCACATTCTGGAGAGAAAGAAACAGAAATGGAGGTTGCAGTAATATCAGAAAAGGCAGCAAGTAGTGCTTCCTCCTCCTAGCATAGCATGTTTTTCCATAGCCTATTCCAAATTTCCCAATCTCCCCCCAAATTCAAGCCTCAACTCGTCTATGACATCTCCCCTGATTCTAAAACAGTACTCTAACTTCTCTTGAGTACAGCTAGTACCCAAAGCCTATACCAAATACCATTATACCAAATTTAGCTCTTTTCTATATACTACCATATAATACTTTTATCTCTTCCTGTGGGCTGGAGAGATGAGACATGATTAATTAATCAAGAAATATTAAGTGCCTACTATGTGCAAGGCAAAGACAAAGACAAAAAACTGTCCTTGACCTCAGATAAGGAAGGGATTGTAAGTTCTAGAAGACTTGAATTCTAGTCCAGATTCTGCCACTTGCTAGCCATGTGACCTTGAGTAAGTCACTTATACCCACTTCATAGAAAATGAAATTCACAGTATATCTGCTTTGTATAGGGCTGCGGTATGACTTCTCTCTCTCCAATGGCTGTGATGTCTACCCAGTGGAAGTGTCCAGGCCCAGGCCTCCTAGAATTGGGGTGCTCCCAGCAAGAAGGGTAGCCATGCTTAGACCTCAAAGACCTGGAAGTTCAAGCCCCCATACTTATCTCTTCACATAGGTCCCTCATCTTGCCCAGGGAACAATGAAGGTTAGCTAATGCCCTAGAGCATATAAAAACATCCAGTGTTAGTGAGGAGGACGTTGTGAAATCCTAAGAAATGAGGCGATAATGTCCCAAATACCCATCTTTCTGCCTTAATAACACTGGACAGTTGGAGGGAAGAGAGGAATGCTTTGACTTAAGTTTTGTTTCCATCTCTCTCTCTATGCTGACAAAATACCAAATCTGGAAATCTTACAACCTTGAAACACCCATTTCTGGGGACCAGAAGAAACCTCATACTGAATTCTTACCTTAGCTACGTCAGAGTCTTTGTCATTGGACAAGTGAATAGAGGCGAGATGAACCCTTCTAAGGGGATTTTGGAAGACTGAATTCACATCTCAGGAAGGGAGGGATTAAATGACCTCTGGAGTCACTAAAATTCTGTGATTCTGCAATGCTGATAATCTGGCACGTCTTCCTAGTTCTTAAAAGACAATACTCCCAAGGCAGTTTCTCTTTTATCCTTACCTTATCCTACTGCCCCTGCCTTTCTATTGCCCCAGTCTTGAATTACTCATATTACTCAAGCCTTCACACTTATTCAAGTGCATCTAAATGAAGTAAGAGAAAAACCACAAAACCATGCTGACTTGGGTCCACTACAATCTTATGTTAAATAGTATCCACTTGGCCCTCACTGCAAGACAGCAATCCTTTTACAACTTCCTGATCAATTCACTATCCCAGTTACCACACTGGCCTTTCCCAAACATTTCTTCACACGTACTATGGCTTCTTTTCTCTATTCCCCCATCTTCATCCTTTCAGTTGAGAACCTTTGTCCATCTCATTGAAAAAATTAAAGCCATTAGCCAGGAGTTCCTTGTTCTCTCCACATCCTCCTATCACTAAGAATGCCTTCCCCCACAATCTCTTCCTTCATCTCTTCACTAGAAGAGGTGGCCTCTTTTTGCCAAGGCAAACCCCTCGACCTGCACAAATGATCTGTCTATTCCATCTTCTCTAGCAGCGTGTTTCTTTATTAGTACCTACTTTCTCTCTAACTTTGAATATCTCCTTGTCTATTGGCTGTTTTCCTGCTGCCTACAAGACACGCCCATGTCTCCCCCATCTTCAAAACCCCCCCTTCATCCATCCATCCCTGATAGCTCTCACCCTGTGTCTCTGCTCCCTCTTGTGGCTAAACTCCTAGAGAAGGCTGTGGTCACCTCCATTTCCTTTCCTCTCATTCTCTTCTTAACTCTCTACAGTCTGGCTTTCAACCTCGTCGTTCAACTGAAATTGCCCTCTGAAGTTATTAATAATCTCTTAATTGCCAAAATCAAATAGCCCTTTCTTAATCCTCATCCTTCTTGACCTTTGCAGCCTCTGATACTATTAATCAACAGTCAATAAATATTGAGCATCTATACTGGGTGCTAAGTACTAGGGATAAAAACAAAACAAAAACTAGTTCTCTCTCTCAGAAAGCAAGGGCAGGGATGATGAAGCAGTCAGGGACATCCCAAGCAGTGCAGCCGAGTGAGAAATGAGATGTGTGAGCTAATGCTAAGGTTTCTCCTGAAAGGGAGGCTTGGAGTTCACAGACCCACCCTTCCATCACAGAAGCCCAGACCAGTGGCAGGGCAGATCAAGGGTGTCCAACCTAAGGTTTTTATGGAAACAACTGACAATATATTTTGATTTGCCATTTTAGTGAGCGCTCTGCGGCAGGAGGGCTGTAAATCTCTACACTGATGAGATGTTGCAGGATGATGAGATTATCACAGTAATGAGCTTCCTGGGGCAGATGGGGAAACTGAGGCAAACAGGCTTAAGTAACCTGCCCAGAGTCACATGGGGGCAACTAATTGGCAAGGTGAATATACCACTGGACCTGGAGTTTGAATCTGGCCTCAGACACTTATTAGCTGTGTGACCTTGGGCAAGTCTTAATCTTGTAATCTGTAGTTAGCTGGAGAAGCAAATAGCAATCCACTCTAGCATCCTTGCCAAGAAGAGTTGGACGTGACTGAAAGGACTCTCAACAACAACCAGGGTCACACGGCTAGTAAATGTCTGAGGCCAGATTTGAACTCACAAAGATGAGTCTTCTTGACTTCTGGGCCCGGTGCTCTATCCACTGCCCCCCCCCACTCCCCCCAGAAGTCAGTGAGAGAAGTCTGAAACGGGCAGCTGGGTGAGAAATGATCTTGATACTCTCTTCTCTTTAGATTTCCATGACACTGCTTTCTTCTGACTATGATTTCTTAGTCGTCTTTGCTGGATATTCATCCAGGCTGTACCTGCTAAACTTGGATGTCCCTCCAAGGCTCTGTCCTGGGTCCCCTTTCCCATGGATTCAATGATCATCTCGATGCAGATCCAGATCTAACTCCTATCCCGATCTCCAGTCTGGCATCTCCAATTGCCTACAGGACAACTCAAACTGGATATCCAAAAACTCTCTTAAAGTCATCATGTCCTGTCCCCCCAAATCCTCCCCTCTTCCTAACTTCCCTATTACTGTAGAGAGCACCACCAGCCTCTAGTCCCCCAGGCTCATAACCGAAGTGTGATCCCTAACTCCTCCTCCTTCCTCACTCCAATTTGCCACCAAGGCCTTTCTTCAATTCTGTCTTCCTAATATATGCACTCTTCTCTCACACTGTCACTTCATGCCTGAACTACTGCAATATAGTCTTCTTGCCCCAAATCTCTATCCACTCCAGTCCATTCTCCACTCAGCTGTCAAAGTGACCTTCCTAAAGTACAGACCTGACCATGGAAGCCCCACCCCTCCCCAATTAACTCCAGTGGATCCCTATTTCCTCCAGGATTAAATATAAAATCCTCTCTTTGGTGTACAAAGTCCTTCATTACCTGGTTTGTTTCTATCTCTTTCCAGTCGTCTAGAAGGAATACTTAGTTATCTCCACAAACTCTGCGATTCAGTGACAATGACCTCCCCAACTCCACATTTTTCCTAATTCTTCACAGAACTTCTAGATTCATCTTCCTTAAGCAGTTCAATATATACAGTTTGGGAGGGGTGTGTGTGTGTGTGTGTGTGTGTGTGTGTGTGTGTGTGTGTGTGTGTGAAAGGGCAATATGAACATTCTAACACCTGGATATCTATAACAAAGATTCATCTGTTTTGATCACCACTTTTTATTATAAATTCTTGGGGGCACAGATTGAAGCTTTTTAGTAATAATCTACTTAAAATTACAAATATAAGCATAGTCTCCAGACCCCTCCCTTATTCTGCTACCATCAATCAGTAAAAACCCCTCCTTTTTTGAGGTTCAAGATAACCAGATATGTCACCCAATTCTCACTTTCACCTTTTAGAATCTATTTTTCCTCAAAGCTTAGCTCAAGTACTATCTTCTACTTGAGGACAGTCCTGATGCCCCTGGTGCCTCCCCGTAAAAGCTGTCTTGTATTTATTTTGTACATACTTTTTTCTCCTAATAGAATGTAAGTTCCTTGAGAGCAGGGAGTTTCATCTTTTTATTCTGAGCACCTAGCACCATCCTTGCCACATAAGTGAATTCTCATCTTTTATATACCTGTGTGTTACTTCAGCTACACAGAACAACCATCATCTAGTTGATCTTGCTATCACTCAAGGTTGTTTAAGTTTGCATGATGAAGAATTCTGAAATTCCTTCACCTGACCTTAACTTCCCATCGTTTTCTCTCTCACTAGATGCCCCAACTCCTTTTAGACCTAGCAGACTGTCCTCACAATCAACGCTGTTGTAATAATCTTCAATCTCTCTCCATACAACCCCACGTTTCCCTATCCTTAAGACAGCCCCTCACTTAACAGATCATCCTTTTCATAGCCAAACTCCTAGAAGCTGTTGATACTTCCTACCTTCACTTCCTCAGAACCTTCTCAACCCTTTGCAATCTGGTTCCTGACACAATTCCTAACAAGTGGCTCTCTCCAAAATTACCCATGGTCTTTTATTTTTGTTTGTTGTTATTGTTGAGGGGGGAAGGCGGGGCAATTGGGGTTAAGTGATTTGCCCAAGGTCACAACGCTAGTATGTGTATCAAGTATCTGATGTGAACTCAGGTCCTCCTGAATCCAGGGCTGGTGCTCTACTCACTGTGCCACCTAGCTGCCCCACCAATAATCTTTTAAATGAAAAATCTGATGAACTTTTCTCAATCCTTAAATGCTTGACCTCTCAGAAGCATTTAACACTTTACCACCCTCTCTTCTTGGGCATTCTTTCCTCCCTGGATTTTCAGGAGACTAATCTCTTTTCCCTTTTCTCTGGTCTGACCCAGCCTTTTTAATTGCCTTTGATGGATCATCATCCATACGTAACACAAGCAAAGTGGGACTTTTTGTTGTCTTTTGTTTTGGAGTACTTCTCAGCACTAAGGCAATCCCGTGCCTTTGATTGAGTCTTGCGTTTGTTTGTATGAAGGTCCACACCCTCATGAGAGGTGTGAAGCCCTCTGACCCTAAGAAGTATATATTCTGAGGTTAGCATTTTGTATGAGGCTCACTCATTGGAAGAGTATTGGCGTGGAGACTCTGGGTAGCAGTTAAGGAGACTCAGCTTTGAAAATCCAAAAGTTGGTGCTTCTCTCTCTGGTAACTATGCATGTATAGCTTTGGTCAGACAGCTAAAAGCCTGTCTGTTGATTTGTGTTATTTGCTCTGTTTATATTTTCTCTGTTTGTAATTTCTGTTTGTATTTGCTCTGAAGTTCAAGGTGCTAGCTTTTCCCCCTGAACTAAGACAATGATATATGTATGTTTAATTAAAGTTGGTTTCCTTAGAAAAGCAGATCAAAGAACCTGTGTTAGCAGCCCTCCTGTGTGCTGGTGTTATTGGCCTTACACAGCTACAGTACACCACAATCACATTCCTTAACTATGAGTGTACCCCAAGCTCAGTCATGGGTGCTCATCATCTCCACACTTTTCTTACTCTGGGCAACTTCATCAGCTCCCATGGGTTCAATATCTCTATGAAGATGACTTCTAGTCCCATATATGCTACTCTAAGTCTCTCTTGTGAAGTCTAATCCCATATCATCAATTCTCTGATATTTGCTACTAGATATGCCACAGACTTTTCAAACTCAAAATGTCCCCAAAAGACCACATTATAAGATATAAGCTAACTTGAGATTGTACTAAGACTTTTGAGACACCCTGTATATCATCTGGACCTCACTCACCTTACAAAATTTCCAATTTCTGTTAAGGGCACCACAAATCCTTCTAGTCAAACAGGTTCAACACCTCAGTGTCCTCTGACTCCTCTCTCCTCTCTTTTACCCCCTCATGTCTACAATCACTTGACAAGCCTTCCTGATTCTAACTGTACAATCTCTTTTGCATTTCTCCACTCACATAGCCACAATCTAAGTTTAGGCTCCCCCATCACCTCTCACAATAGCCTCCCAATTGGTCTCCCTGCCTCAAGTCTCTCCCCTCTCCAATTTATTTTCTTCAGAGCTACCAAAACAGCCAAATAGTCCTAAATGTCTGGTTATGTCACTTCTCTGCTCAATAAATTTCAGTGGCTACGTATTACCTCTAGCATGATAAAATCATAAATCTACAGCTGGAAGAACTTTAAAGGCCAGAGCCCAACTCATTTAAAGATGAGAAAACTAAGACACAGAAAGATTAAAAAGATTTGCCCATGATAACACATATAGTGTCATAGTGTCAGATCTTCTGGCTCCAGTCACTGCTCTTTCTACTACACCTTGTTACAACTACTCTATTTGGTATTCAAAATCCTTCGTGATCTGGCTCCACCCTACTTATCTAGCCAAGGCTCCCATTACTCCCCTTCACAAACTCTTCAGTCTAGCCAAGCTGGCTCACTTGCTGTTTTTCCTACAGAAGACTAACTCCAGGCCTCTACACAGGCTGCCTCTCCATGTCTGGGGTACAGTCCCCTCCAAATTACAGAATCTCTAGCTTCCTTCCAAGTTCAGTTCAAATACCACCTCCCACTTAAAGCTTTTCCTGATTCTCTACTCCCTTCCTCAGGTGCTGGGGTCCCCATAATTATCTTGTATGCCCAGTTCCTACAACATGATAAGTGTATTAATTAGCCCTTATTGATTGAAATGTAGTATTTTAGAAGGGGAACATCTGAAGTGGCTGCTGGATAGAACAGAGAAAAGATGTCAAAGTGACTCCCTTATAACTGCTCTCAATTAAAAGTCAGAAAATGTGGAGATTCAACTTAACAAATATTTATTAAATACCTAAAGTCACTGTGCTAGGCACTGGGAACATGTAAAGAAAATAAAGAAGTTCCTACCCACAAGGAATTTATATCTCACTAGCCTTACATACAATGCAAACAGAGATGTGAATACAATCTAATTTGAATAATGAAGATACCTGTAACAACTAGGAGAATGAGGAAAGGATTTCCACAGAAGGCAGCATGAGACACGAAGGAAGCTAAAGATTCTATGAGGTAGAAGTGAAGAGGGAAGCATATTTCGGATATAGACGACAGCAGGTAGGACACTTGTTGGAACATGGGGTAATTACAGGTAAATGAAAGGGAGCGATTCACAACACATCCAAAGGCAGGCTGGACTTTAAATAGCGCTATGAGGATTTTCTATTATATCAGAGAGGCAACAGCCACTACTTGTATAAAGGATGGATCAGAGGGTAAAGACAGAAGCAGGGAGACTGCAAGGGAGGCACTCTTGCAACAATCCTGTCAAGAAGTCAGTAACAACCAGAACTAGGCTGGGGGTCTACGTGGGGTGCCAAGAAGAGGGTGGATACAAGAGATGTTGTGGAGATAAAATCAGCAAGACTTGGTAACTGACTAGATATTGGGGGAGGGGGGTGTGAAGGAAAAGAAAGAGTTGAGAATAAATACTGCTGATGTTACAAACCTGAGTGACTAAAAAGTGCCCTCCAAAAAAAAGGAAAGAAAAAGGAAATTTGGATAAAACTCAGGTTTAGTAGTAGAAATAACAGATTCTAGTTTGGACATGTTAACTTGATATGTCTATGAGTCGTCTACATACAGAAGTTCAGCAGTGACTGGAACTAGAGCTTGGGAGAGAATATAGGACTAGATATAAATTTGGGAGTTACCTGCATACAAAGAGAAGAGAGCTCAGTACTAAGTATGGGGAATACCATTGGTTATAGAGAGAGATGGATGACCAAGAAGCAGAAAAGAATCAAGACTAACCAGAGAGGTATGAAGAAATTAAGAGAGAGCAGACTCAAAGCCAAGAAAAAGTTGCCAAGACATAGAATAAAGGCTGTAAAAAGCCATCAGATTGAGCCATTAAGACATCAATGGTGATTTTGAAGAAGACAGTTTAAGCCTACTGGTGGGGTCAGAAGCCAAACTGCCAAGGTTTCAGAAGTGACTAGGAAATGGGGAAGCAGACGTAATTACTGCAGGTGGCTTTTCCAATTTTCAAGGTCTCTGTGAAAAGGAAAGATAATAGCTTGAGGAGATGATGGGGTTAAGTGAAAGTTTTCAAAGATAAGAAAGACTGGGCATGTTTGTAAACAGCTGTTAGGAAGTGGAAGATCATGAAAGGGATGATCAAGGTGGCAAGCTCTAGAGGAGAAGAGGTGAAAACAGTAATAGCTAAAGAGTGCTTTACATATGTTAATTCATTAGGTCCTTCCAACAGCCCAGTGAAGTAGGTCCTATTTCTCCATCTTATAAACAAAGAAATTGAGACAGAGGTTAAATGACTTATCCGGGGCTACACAACACAGCACAAGTGTCTGAGGAAAATCTGATCTGAGGTTTTTCTGACTCTGAAGTCCTATGACGGGGTGGGGAACCTTCAGCCTTAAGGCCACACGTGGCCCTCTAAGTCCCCAGCCCTTTGACTGAATCCAAATTTCACAGAACAAATCCCCTTAATAAGAGGATTTGTTCCGTAAAACTTGGACTTGGTCAAAATGCCGAACCCAAGGACCTAGAAGGCCACATGATCGAGGGCTTGAGACCAAAGATTCCCCACCCCTGTACCTATGCTTTATGCACTGTGCCACCTAGCTGCCTGCAATTATGAGGTTAAGGGAGTAGGGAGGGTGGCCTTGAAAGCTACCTCCTTTTTGAAACTGGAGCAAAGGACGAAAGAGTGGTGGATAAGGAAGGGGATGGCAAAAATATCATCATTTAAGTAGTGTGTATACCCTAGTCCCTGAGGCAGGCAAAGTTGAGTACAATGAAATTTGGAGATGCCTTACTCTAAAGTCCACATGGAGCTTCTGATCCCGACAGATAGGGCAAGGGTTCCCAGCAACTTTGTTCCCTCGCTGTAGGAGATAAAGGACATGGGTAGAAACTTCAGGAATTAGCACACGCCTTTTGTCAAGGTCCCTCCAATCCCACCCTGTTACCCCTGAATCTGTGCCAGAGACCCAACTCCTCTTCCTTACTACTCACAACGCACGTCTTACGGGTTTGCTGCGGTGGGATGCCACCTTTGTGGTTTCGTCGATAGTCAGCCCAGACCGGACGGGAACCATATCGAGCCAGGTATTCTAGAAAGGAAAGGAAAAGATATGAAGGAGAGGGGAGAGGAGGAGAGAGAATTAGGGATTTATTAAACACTTACTATGTGCCCAAAACTATGCTAAACACTTTGTGAATATCTCATCTGATCTGTAATAATTACTAGAAACTACTTTTAGGGCCCCACTCTACCTCTGCAGCCTTAGTTCACATATACTAGTTCCCTTTGGGACCTAAATCCCCTTCATAAAAGGATCTGTTCTGTGAAGTTTGGATTTAGTCAAAAGGCTGCTTTTGAGGGCCTAGAGGGCCACACGCAGCCTCAAGGCCAAAGGTTTCCCGCCCCTGCTTTCAGTGCGACCTAATCCATCCCACAAAATTGCCCTGGATATCTATGCCTGTGCTTACACTACTCCCTATGCCTGGAATGCCTTATTGCCCCCCAACACCTGTTGAAATCCTGCCCCACCCTTCACGACCCAGCTAAACTGCCGCACCTTTAAAAACATTTCTTATATCCAACTTAGGAGTGATCTTTTCCTCCTTTCTCACCACAGAACTTAAAAAGTTATTTTTTTTCACACCTCTCTTCTATACTAATCATTTTCGATTTTTTGTTCTGTTTTAGTAATTTCCAAAGACTTATCACCTCCCCTACTGTATTTTTCCTAGAGATCATCCCCTATTCATCTTTGCATTCCTTCACTAAATATTTAATAAACATCTGTTTGGTAAAGCACTTTGGTAGATTCTGGACATAAATGTTTAACAAAAAAAAGTTTGACAAAAAGAAAAAAAAAGGTTTTCTTGCCCTCATGTAACTTACGTTCTATGAGACACAAAGACTAATAACTATAATACACAATGACATATAACAAGTATATCAGTATGAGGAAGAGCATTACCAAGGGGAGAGTCCAGAAAGGGGAGGATATATAGAAATTCAACATGTTCTGGGCATTAGTGTCAGGGAACAGCAGGTGAAAAGTAGAGAATACAGTATGTAAAAGTTGAGAAGAGAAATAATAGATAAGGCTTGAGAGTACTTAGATTGTATAAACCTCGGTGCTTTGCATTTGATTCAGTGTTCACTGAAGGACAATTAAGGAAAAAGTGTTCCTATATTGTCCCTTCTTCCTTTCAGGTTCTGAACTGAATTCTCTGCCTCCCCTTATTCTCTACCTTTTCCCTTTCCTCTTGCCACACCTTCCTTATGGTGGTACCTTCTGTCTCCAGGTATTCCCAGGGAGCATCTTGATAGAGGGAGACAGGAATGGAAGATTCTTCTTCAGGAGGAGCTTTGGTGCATAGGGTCCGGGGAGTAGCCTATGAAAAAGAAAAGGGGAAGGTTTAGGAGGGAAATTAGATATCTTGCTCTTCATTCCACAACTCTCTCTCAAGAATTCTTGAGGTTCTGTAAAGGCGTCAAAACTGGTGCAGTGATGTATAGCAAGAACGTGTACAGAAACTACACTTGATCCAAAAGCGATGAAGTAATGGGAGCTGGCACACAGGGTAGTTAGATTTTGGGGACAGCAACTGTATACAGTTGTATACCAAAAGTCTTAGTATAGTTTTAAGCTGTTAAAGGAGAGGAGAGGAGCATTCCGATTCTGTCCATTCTTGCCTTTAGGCTCCACCCGCAGGATTTAATTACGATTAATTAAATTATAAGATTAAGATAAATTAAGGGAATTGGCATTAAGAGAAAGATTAAGGATTTGAGAAATCTGTATTCCTGGGGAAAAAAAAAACTGATGTCAAAGGAAAAATAAAGTGAACTGGGTAGGTGTTTCAGGTGATGAAAGGAAGGGATACCTAAGCTCCTAAGAAATGGATAAACTATCCAGGAAGAGGTTATGTTAGGGTCACAATCCTGTGATACAGGTATGATGCCCATCTCAACTCTTCCTCTGAATCACTGGTCTTACCCTGCTTTATAAAAATCGGAGCCTCCCTCCCATTCCATAAGAGTGAGCCATCTGAGTCCCAAAGCTGGAATCAAAGCCCTCAGCCCTGTCATTAACTCCACAGTGACCTTAATCTCCACACCCTTGACGCTAACTTGCCCCATTTCAGGGAATAGCAACTGTGGGAAGCAGCCCTCCCCTTTTTACCCCAACTAAGGACCTTCAAGGTGGTGAGTAGTAAGCCAGGGGTTCAAGAGATCTGGGCATGGGGAAAGGAATATCTAGGGGAGTTTTGAATAGTAGTCTGACAGGCGAGAGAACCTGAGGACAAAAGGGAGCGGTACGTTAAGCTCTTCAGATCCTCCCTACATCCACAGGGATGGAGAGATAAACACAGCGGTGTACCCTGAGGACCATAAGCACCACTCAAGATGTCAGAAGCATCAAGGACCACCCCTTGTATCCAACGGTTCACATACCGGATATACAAAGAGCTAAGAGCCCGTGATTAGCTAGTTAAGACCTTGAGGGGTTCTCAAGAGCTCGGTGGGGCGGGGATGGAGTGCCCAGGTCAAAGCTCTTTTTCCTCGCCCTCCCCTATCTGTCATGTGCACACGGCGCTTGGGAAGAGAAAGGGGGCTGCTACAGCAACGTGGAGGGAGAAGAGCTCCTCCCGGGCCACCCCCATGCCGCCTAGCTGCCTGTTGCCATGGGAACATTTAAAGGTCCTCGGCAAATACAGGCAACTCTTATGAGCTGTGTACGTGGCATCCCTCGGCATGCGCCCCAAGGCCAGGGGCAAGACGCAGGAGATTGAGCAGGGGGAATGCCGTAGTCGAAACAATCGAGACAGGAAGGCGCTGGGCTTTCTCCCTTCTCCCCGACCCTAGGAAGGAAGCTCTTTCAGGGCCGGGAGGGGAAGGGAAGTCAGCCAGCCGGAGCCAAATAAAGCCAGGGCCGCGTGCCGCGAAGAGGGAAGACAGCGGGAGAGGGGAAACTGCATAGATACCTGCACCCAGCGGACACCTCTGACAGGTGTGAGGCCCGAGAGCCGCCTAAGCGGAAGAGTGAGGAGAGAGGTTGCCATCTTGGCGTACGGCTAAGGGAGGAGAGGGGACTAGAACAAGCTGCGCATGTCTGTGAGCAAGCGGGGTGGGGCTAATGTGAGAAACGTGCACTGCCGGGACGTGCCTGTGCGCACTTGCGTCAGTGCGTAGGGGCGAAGGGGATCAATTTTAACTGCGTCACAATAGAATCCGCCTTCAAAATTACAATCGCTCTAGCCAGTTCGCTACGGTTCCTAGACGCGCTATGGAATCTTTCGCTTCTGAACAATTTGGTGGTTGATTTTGGGCCCCGGTCCTACTAGTGCGCATGCGCGGTGTCGGTTACGCCAACCAAGAGCGAGGCTTGACGGCGAAGGGGTGGGAAGGAAGAAGATCACGGAAGGAAGGGAAGGCGGGCCCAACCAATCGTCTTAACCCTAGTCGCGAGTCGAGGGTTGGGTGTGGAGAGCGGAAGAGTGACTTGAGGGATAGGTGAAGCGTAGGTTGTGGTACGGTAGCCAATCAGCTTCTGGTCCCTCGATGTGGTTGACCAATTAGCTTGCTCTTCGCGCACAATGGCGCGAGGTGTCGGTATCTCGTGAGCGCGCTAGTGTGCGCGGGGCGGTGCCCTTGTATAAAAGGCGTCGTCCGGGCCCGCAGCCGCCATTCTGGGGTTCGTTTAGAGGTGAGTACGGGGTTTTTGTCGGTTGGTATGTGGCGTGGCGGCATCGTGCTAGACTAGCGAAATGGCGGTGGGGTGACAGGGGAGTTGATTTTAGCGTTTCTTAGGGTTTGGAGGCCGGAGGGCGCGTCTTGGGGAGCCTATCAGGCTGTAAACAGGTCGTAATTGGTATCAAAGCCAGTGATAATGACATCTTCGTTTCCTCCTTTATTTTCCTCTTCCCAGGTTCGAATTTAATCGGAGGAAACAGCCCGGCCACGAGGAAAAAAGAAGCTGCCGTAACAGCATCTAAAGGATCCTTCGAGGGGGGGGGAGCAGCAGCTACCAACCCAACCACTTGTGTCTTCTCTGCCCCACCGCCCTATCTTGTTTCCCGCCCCCTCTCCCAGCCCAAGCTGCTTGGGACTCAAATCTGTGGCTGAAGGACCATCACCACAAAATCTATCAAAAATAATCAACCACCCTTCCTCCAACTCCCAAGTCCCGTCAAATCTGCCCATCCAGCGTCTCCTTTTTGAATCCACTCAGTTTTTTTTTGTTTCTAAGACCCTCTCCTTAAGTGGAGGGGGTAATGAATCCTGAGTTGGCTTTATTTTTGAAAAGACTTTTTGATCCAATGAGGCCCCCCAAGTAATTAAGCTTTGGGTCCTGGTTGGTTTTATTTTTTTCTCCAAATTTTAACCCCCCCTGAGCCCGAGGTGCTGACGTCGCAAAAAAATTGGATAGTAAGTGTCGAATTTTCAAAACCAGCATTACAACAAGAAATCAACGTTTCCCGTTGTGAAACAAAAAAAAAATGAGAGGAAGAAATGAGATCGTAGACAAAAAGTAATTGAGCTGGAGAACGACCAATCCGGTCGCTTGAGTCTCCATTAAAAAAATACATTAGGTCTTTAAAAGTCTTGTTCTATCTCCCCCTACCACCTCCCTCTTCCCTGCCCTAGTGCAGGCACGGAGAGGGTGGGGGGGGCCGACAAGTGAGGATTTTCTTAATGGTTAACCCTTGGTAATCCAGCCAATTTTCCAGACTGCCAAAGCCATAAGAGTTCGATATATTTTTATAAAGAGGAATGGGATCCCTTCCTCTGGATGCCAGCAGTCTATCGGAAGGGTTAATGAGCTCACATACAAAAGACGTGGATCTTGTGGCCTAAAAGTCCCACTTCTTTGTGTGTGAGACAAGCAGGGGCGCCTTTCAATTGGCCAGATGAATAAGCAATCTGTACATAAAGATTGCAGGGTAAGGAGATGAGCAGAAAAATATTAGCAGGTAGCTGGCTACGACTTAATGGTTAAATCCTCTCGTTATATTTTAATGTAATTTGCTTGAGGTATATATATTTGTGTGCTTTACGTAGGTGGCAATCTACAAATAAAGATTGCAAGACACGAGCCAAAGTAAAATATAGTGCCAATACATCCAAAGTGTTAGTTGGGAAGGTAAAGAATGTCTTGTAATTGTTGCAGTTTGCAGTTTTTAAGAAAGAAAAATGGTTATAACCTTTTAACTTGATTTTTTAAATGGGTGCAGTTACGGGAGGGGAGGAAAGTGGGAGGTGGGCAATGTGGGGAATTAAGGCGTGTAATTTTTAAAGGCCATTTAGTGCAATTGAATGCTAGCTTTCTAAAAAATTTGTGTCGTTAAAAGGAATTTTTTTTTTCTTCCCTGCTTCAATATGGCGACTTTTCCTTGTCCTTTTCTCTTCTGAGCGGCGTTGCAGGTTGTGTCTTTACCCATTTTTCTCCTGTCCTTTTCCCACCTTGACCTCCTTTGTTGGGAGGGGCCCAACTCCCCTCCCCCTTTATTTGTAGTATAGATTCGGGGGTGGGCTGTATTAGCAGTTTGACCCCCAACTGCAAATTCTTCCTCTATCCCAAGCAGGAGAAACAACTTTTAAGTAACATTTTTAATTGCCTTTGTTTTTGCCAAATCAAGTGAAATATAATAAGTTAAACAGAATTTGGGGTGGGCTTTTTTTGTTTTTTGCTTTTTTTTAAACCGGGGACGGGTTTTAGTGGGCTGTTTGTACTGTAACCTTTAAGGCAAACCGTAGATGTTTTTTCCTCCTTGAGTCTCTTCTCCATTGCAAGATGGCGTCCCTGCTTTGTTGTTTTTCTCCTTCCTGTTCCCTCTTGCCAGCCGGAGCTTAGGGGCTGGCTTAGGTTAGTCAAGGGGGAGGAGCAGTCTGAAAAGGTGATGTAATCGGCTTTCCTTCACTCCCCTCCACTCTCCTGAAGCTCCACCCCCTGAGTTTTGCCTTTTGAGCCATGATCAAACTTGGGGGGAGTGGAGCCTGGGATTTGAATACCTTCTTTTTCTATCTCTACGTATTTGGTCTTAGTTTGTTTCGGTTCTTTTTCTTTCACAAAGCACCCCATTTGCTCCAACAAGACAGTAGGAATTATTAGGTCTCTAGGGGTTGCTTCTCTTCTCCAGTGGTGCCTGTGGGTAGGTTTGAGGCTTAGCAACCATTTTTCATCTGTATTACAATGTTCTAGGAATTCCCACATATACACAACCTGGGAAACAGAATAAATGGAATTTACCCATTTCTTTCCCATTCTCTGAGCCCAAAGGATAGAATTAATCTGGCTGAGTTTAACAGTCTTGAATAGGAAGAATTAAATAAATCTCTGGTCTAAATATGAATTTCCACTGTTAGGTTCTTACTGGAGCTAGTCTTTAGTCTAGGGACATTTTCACCTTTTGAAGGGTGGGTGCTGGAAGGCTTTCCTCTAAATTTCCTATCTTCCTCCTTCCCATCTTTTCTGGTTTTTGGGGTAAACTCTTTTGTGTTCCGTGCTGTACCACCTCCAGTTGCTTAGCCTCCTGTACATTGGTACTAGGATGAGGAGTGAATCTTTAGGAAAAAGGCGGCAGTTGTAAACTCAAGGCAGGGGGAGTCAAGCTTCGTTTTCTGGTAAGCAAAACCTTTCTGGTATTACATTTCACAACCTTCATTTCTGTTTTCCAAATAATCATTTTTTTAATCTTTTTTTTTTTCTCCCGCCCAAACTTCTGGCTAATAATGGAAACATAATGTTCTGTTCTCCATTTTCAACTCATGCAGTGCTGTAGCAACCAGTGCATGTCCAAGCCTGGCAGTACTCAAGGCTGGTGTTTGTGTCCTGTCCTTTCCTTCCTCTTTTTTTTTTTTTCAATTATCAAATATTTTTCGAAAATCTTTTACAAGTTTTAAGATCCTCAGGTTCAATGCAAAATTGAAAGGCCTGAACTTGATCATTCCCCTCCCCAGCAAATTATCTGCTGGATGTGTAGTACCGCTAAAGAATTCCTTAGCATCTAGTTTGAGGAGGTCCCAAGAGATTTGTGCCCTAAGTTCAATCTACCTACACTACCAATTTTCCAGAGGTTGTAGTTTACCCCCCAGCACTCTAGATGGTGGAGAAATTGTTGTGTCTCTGCCATATACCTGGGGATGTGAACATAATACCCCCTTGAGTTCCTGAACTAGACTAGGGAAGTAATTATGAGAGTCTCTCTGCAGTCTGAAAGTTGAGGAATAAAGGAATCTTAAGGAACTAACTTGGGAGTGCCAATCTAATTAGCTCGAGTTGTACCTTGGCACCTTTCCTGCTGTATAAAGCTCATGATCCTGGCATTTGTCTCTTAAAAGGCAAGCAGGCTGGAATCCCCCCATTACCCAAGTGCACCTGGTATGTAGAGTCTTGGCAGGGATACAAATGTAAAAGAGACACTGAATCCAGAAGTTTATTGCATGATAGTAGGCCACAATTCATATTTTTTTCCTATATAATTCTAAGTTTCTCTGATGCCAGAGAAAGGCACAACTCAAAATGATTTGACTTCCAAATAACAGGTGCCTTTAAGGTCCCAAGAGGGAAAGGAATGTGAATTTTAAGCCAGTCACAGAATGTAACCATCCAGAAGTGCTGTAGCAGAATATGGCTCATGATAAACATGCCTTCATTCCCTCCCCACTTTTGTTGAAAAGAAGAAATAATTTTATGTTTGAGATAGGCAATTTTAAGAGAGATTACTTTGAATATCATATAACATTAACCCTAAACCCACTCATTCTACTCCCAGTAATAATGACATTTAGAATTTCATTTTATTCCAACCCGTTAATTGACAAGGTTTTTCGCTCATTAGTGAAGCCCACAGAAGGACTCTTGTAGGGGAAGGCTTTCTAGCCTGGATCCTTTGTGGACCCCTAAACTGCTCATTTCTGTGTCAAAGCTATGGCCGAGGATAAAGCGCCCAGATCAGCACAATGAGGATCTGGCAGCAAACAGCTGGAGGAAAAGCCTGGCTAAATGAGAGCAAAGGCCCTGAGAGAGTTGGGATTTGTTGATGGACTTTTGCTTTGTTTACATCCTTGGTTAGGGACTCCATTCCTGCTCCCCCCAAAAACTTGACCTGGTCACTGGGCTGTATGAATCTGGCTTCACTCCCAGAGGAGTAAAGCATTTACGTTTCCCCATTTTCCTCTCATCTCCACCTCATATTTTTTTAAGTTCTCTCATTCTTTAAGGAAATGAGCTCACATGGTTTCATCTTTGGGCCTTTACTTCTTATTCCAGAAATCTGACCTCAGACTTACTTGCTCCTGATTTTTATATGCCAAGCTCTAAGGCAAGAACATTTATTATTTTTAATAACTAGATTTTTTATCATTAAGACATGTCACTTCATTATGCCTAGCATTTCTGCTATAGCCCTGTAACAGGAACACTTAACTCTTACCTTGCTGTCTCTGGTTAGGTGACGCACTAGTTCCCCACACGAGATCACATGTCATTTACAGTACCTGAAGGTGGAAGTTTGTAGGTTAACTGAATCCTGAACTTTAACTGGGTGAAAGCTAGAGTTTTCCTGGGAAGTTATCTCCTATCTCCAGAGATCAGAGTGGTAACTTGTATCTAGACAGGTTCTCTTGAGAGCTCTTTTTGTGGTTGATTGTTTAAAACTACTCAGCAGTTGGACAAGCTGCGATGAAGGTGATCGTGTAGCCTCTTTCCGGCTGTGATGGCTCCATCTATTTTCTGCTGCCTTCATGGTTTAGCTTTTGGCTTGAGTGAGGGATGACGGTTATTTTCTGTTCCAGTTGAAAGAGTTGACCTGGATGACCCTTAATCTCATGGCTTGAGGAGACTAATGATTTACTTTGCTTTCTATTCAGTAAAAAGGTGCTATTTGGGGTTTCCCTCAGGTCCTTGAAGATTAGAGTCGGGGGTCTAGTGGGGTAGTAGGCCTAGTTTTTGGTGAGTCAGTGATTTGGGGATGGAAAGAATAAATGTAAGGGCTTTCAGGTTACTGTACCTGGTTCTTCGGTAGATAAGTCAGAATCAAGTATGTATTGGAGTAAGATGGAAACAGTATTCCTAGCCTGGGAGTTGTTTCCCTGAGGTTCTGTGTCCTCGACAGGTGCTCTGGCATGGAGCGTATGCATTCTGCTTTCTTAACTGTCTCTTGGTTATTGATAGTGTTTGTGGTATTCAGACTTCCTGCTTTTGCAACTTCACACTTGATTCATCAAAAAGCTTCTGGCCCACACTAATTGAGAAAAAACCCTTTCTCTTTGTCCATTTAAGTTTATATAGAGATTAATAGATCTGAGTGTGCCGAACTCGCAAATCCATCCGTTTCATCAGGATTTCATTCTACTAGGAAAATTGTATTTAAAGCTTTCTTTCCTCCAACCTTTGGCCCAGCTTATTCCCTTCCCTCTCCGGAGAAACAGGCAAATATGGTAATTCAACAGGATCTTTTAAAATCCCACACAATTTCAAGATTTTTCCCCCTCCTTTCCGTATCTTATTAAATTCAGTGCATCAAATTGCTAAGCCTAAGAAACTGTTCTCTACAACTGTCTTCCCCATATCTTGTTCTTTGATTCTCATGCCCCTTCTGCATCTGCAGTGTTAACTCTCATCAGTTACGCACTTGGGAGAACTGGAAGATAGAGATCTTTGAGTCTGTTAATACTCTGAACCTTAAGGATGCTGCCCTTAAAGCACATTTCTTTTTTTCAAGGAAGCAGCCTTTTTGCCTCTCTGACTCAGTTTACTAAAATTGGAAAAAGGTTTCCTCAAGGGTCAAGAAGGAAAACCACCAAGCTTTCTCCAGAGACATGCATGTCCTGCACTGCCTTTACAAATGTTGGGGGTAGGCCCTGGGCAGTCATAGAAAAATTACCCCTTATAAACAATCAAGTTTATGTCAGCCTTAGGTCCAATGCACAGACATTTCTCTGCTTCCAAGGGGCCCGTGTTTGGAGAAATACCGCATGAAAACCCTGTCTTAAGCTTATATCCTATCCGGCCCTATGTAATTTGTAGAATTTTCCGTGGAAACTATTTGTACCCTAATCTTTGTCTCATAGCAATGGTTCCTTTTCTGATCCTGCCTTGTGATTCAGAAATTTAAGGGAGCCACTTTTTTTTTTTGACTATCCTGGCTCCCTCATTTTATATTCAGCCCATGAGTTATCATACATAGGCCTTCTTGGGAATCGAAGCTGATGAAATTCTTTGTCAGATTACCAACATTACTTAAGAAATTCCAAGCTGACCAAAAATTTTTAATAAAAATGATTGAAGTTAGTTTTTAACAAATCCATACACAGCCCAAACCTTTGTTCCATGTGGGACATAAAAGAGCAAACATCTCCGCTCTATAGCCTCTTCAATGTTGTCTCTATCTCTGTTTCTATCCCTTTCCTGTGCTCTTTTCCCAATTTTACATTTGCTTACTTTTCCCAGTATCACCGGTCCTTCAGTATAATCTGTCATATTCTACTTGCCCATTGTGACAGTGCCTGAATCCTTTGGAGGACAGCTTTTTAAGATCTTCACTTTGTTTCCCATCCCCTAAAACTAAACTTAGAAGAACAATTTAGAACAGAAATGTGTTCAGGCCTGGTACTGATAGCTCCCAGTTCTTAAGTCTTGTTTGTATAGGTAACAGTCTAGGAATAATTAAACCATATTATTTCAGATCTAGGAATATTGAACCAAATATCTAGTACACTGAAGATGTTTTGGGAACAATCAGATTTATCTGCCATGTTAAAATTAACTGGCCTTTTTATGGCATATTTTCTTACAATAGAGTCTTGGTTCCTTATTTGCAGCCTGAGGGAGTTCAACATTTCTAATGGGATGAATTTGGAAGAAAAAGCAAAGATTTTTCCAACAATATTGTCTTCACATCTTATAAGTGTTCTATCTTTTGCCCTCACTTCTATTTTTTAGTAGTGGTAGTATCTTGAGTCTCTGCATTTCTGGATCATTGAGGTAGTGGTTAAATAACCTCTGACGATTGGTAGAAATTAAAGAATTACAAGTGTTGTGTGATTTGTTAATTATCATGTGAGTGATTAAGAAGAATGGTGTGTTACTGGAAATAATCCTGGTACAATCTTTGACACATTTATTCAATCTTCTCCCCCACCCAGGTATTATCATCATGGGCTCAGGCCCCATTGACCCTAAAGAACTCCTTAAGGGCCTAGACAGCTTCCTTGGTAGGGATGGAGAGGTCAAAAGTGCGGAGGGAATTGCCAAAATCTTTAGGTATGTATAAGTTGTCATTGGAATGAATTCTAGGATTAGATGACCAAAAAAAGAAGCATGAATCTGTAACACATGACTAAGGTGGTAGTAGGAGGTCTCGAGAACTATAATATTAGAAAACAAGGTGGTAAGTTTATGATCAACATGGAGTTTCAGTAGCAGTGGCAGTAACCTGACAGATAACTCCAACTACCTTTCCTGATTTCCCATCAAGGCCTGTTTATGGAATCTATATATAGGCTTTCTTCCCTGCAGCTGGTGATCCAGATCCCCAAATCCTAGAAGCTAGTTGACTGATAGGAAGTCTGATGCTATTTTTTATTATTGTATTGTATCTTTTCGCAGCCTCAGTTTTACCGACATAGTTGCCCTTAGTTTTAAAAAAGGATATTCGAAAGCACCTATGGCCCTTACTAAAAACAGATCAGCTAGGTAATATTAATAACCAACACAACGACTAGTGATGGTGTGTGTGAGGCTGTGGCTACTGGTTATTTAGAAGGAAGATGAAAGAGTGGTCTTTCGTAATGCCAAATACTCCAAGATCAGTTGTACATTTTTCTCCTATCTGAGTTCCCTGTATTGTCCTAAAAATATCCATTCTCCTAGAAAGTACTGTTCCTTTCTTGTTTCCTAGATTGAGGCCCCAAGTCCTGAGAGACCCATCTTCCACTGTGGATGGAAGATGTGTATCTCAGTCCTAGCTCTGTCTAACCTCAACTCCATTTCCCTTATAGCCTGATGAAGGAAGCTCGAAAGATGGTGAGCCGCTGTACATACCTAAACATCCTCCTGCAGACCCGTTCACCAGATGTATTGGCCAAGTGAGTGGGGAACTAGATACCCAGGAAGTAGAGGTGGAGAGGAATAGGGAATCAGGGCATTGAAGGAATGGGAACATAGAACTCCTGAATTCTGATACACCTTCCTGTCTGTCTGCAGGTTTATCCGAGTTGGTGGCTACAAGCTCCTTAATAACTGGCTGACTTACTCAAAGACAACCAACAATGTACCTCTCTTGCAGCAGATTCTGCTCACCCTACAGCACCTACCCCTTACTGTGGACCATCTCAAACAGGTATCTCCTTAGGCTTTTTCAGCTGAGTATTTCACATAGTTGCTAAGAAAATTGCATTTTATCTGTAAACCAATCACATTTCTAGGGCTTATGGGTCCATAAAGTAGATGGGTAAGTGGTAGGGAGGTGTAGATGGAATGTTCTTTCTACTTATGCTTACTTCTTTGCTCTTTCCCATCTCTTAGAACAACACAGCCAAACTTGTGAAGCAGCTGAGCAAGTCAAGTGAGGATGAAGGTGGGCTTATTCTTTGTTCTCTTCTTGTCTGCATTTTCTTTTGTTTCGATTTTACCTTCTCCTCCTTCTCACCACCTGACACCCATCTTTCTATCCTTTTCCTTTTCTACTTGTCTCCTTCCCTTTTTGGTCTTCTGTTTCCCCTGTCTCATACCTAACTTCACCCCTTCAGTTGTAAATAGTCTGTGGAATCTAGTCCTGTTTTATCATGAGTCCTCTGGAATTGTGGTTGGTCATTGTATTTGACCAGAGTTCTCAAGACTTTCAAAGTTGTTTGTATTTACAGTAATATTATTGCATAAATTTTTCTTCTGGTTCTGCTCATTTCACTTTGCATCCATACAACATCTTAAAATGTTTTGAAAACTTCCATATGACCCCTAGGACAGCTCTTCTAGTTTTCATTGAATTGTTATATGACGTGAATTCAAGTCTTGTTATTATCCCGGTCTCCTTCTTCTGACTCACTCCATGCTTCTAAAATATGATACACCCAGAATTTTATACAGTCCTTCCAGACGTGTGGTCACCTTAGGACCAAGTGCACAAGGATCATCCTGTCCTTCGTTCTGGACACTTGTATTAGTGCAGTACTTTGTCATACTATTTTGTAGCCGTGTCTCCTCCCATTGTCTTTATTCAATAGATTTTCCTTAAACCCCAGCCTAAGTTGATGTTCCCCCTTCTCATCTTCTACCCTTTCCTGTCTACTTCACTGCCCAAATTTCCATAAGAACTAAAAGATTTTCACAAAGAAAGAAAACTACATTGTAGTAAAATAGAGTACCCAGAGACATATGGGGGGAGGGGAAAGACAAAAGAAAAGGGAGAAAAGGGGAGAGGACCCAGAGATAATGATGCAATTGAGTCAGTCATCTTCAGGATAATTGACTTCAAGTTGGTGATCCATAGAGGCTGCACTTCAGTTTGGGATACAGATCATACTGAGTTTATAAGGTCAGGGAAGCTCATCCTTCCACAGTGGTCATGGCCTTATATAAAGATAGGAAGCCAGTTCCAGCTTTTTCCCCACCTCAAGCACTCTTTTATGGGGTATTTGTTTCAAGTTGCTTATTAGGGTTATTACAAAGGAGTCATGAGGACAAGAGGATAGGGCCTAGAAATAGGTAGAGGGTGGAACAGTAGGAAGGGGTCCCATCCCATGATTTGACAGTGTCCGGCTCTGTCTTAGCTCTCTCTTGCTCTCTTGTTTCTAAAATTAATTCTCTTTTTCTTCAAGAACTCCGGAAACTAGCTTCAGTCCTTGTCAGCGACTGGATGGCTGTCATACGATCTCAGAGTAGCACCCAGCCCGCTGGTGAGTTCCTTCGGTCTTCATCCTGGCATAATTAGCCTCCAGAGGTTCTGGGAGGAATTTCATCTCACTCTGTTTCCCGGGTGAGATTATCCTTCTCACCGTACAACAGCAGCTGACATTTATTCAGTGTTTAGTAGTCTAGAGGTTGCAAAACAATTTACATACATTATCATTTATCCTCACAAACAATCCTGTAAGGTGAATACTACAGATAGCATTCTACACATTTTGCAGATGGGAAAACTGAGGCAGAGGATAAGTGATTTGCCTGTAGTCACACAGCTAGTGTCAAGAGACAGGTTTTGAACCCAGGTCTCATAGTCTCCGAGCCCAGCACTCTGTCTCTTATGCCATGCTTCTCTACATAAAATCTTTTCCCCTTTGGCTGTCTTCCTATAGAGAAAGATAAGAAGAAAAAGAAGGAAGAGGGGAAGGGACGAACTGCTCCTCTTGAACGACCCCTGCCTGAAGTGAAGGCAGAAACAAGAGCTGAGGAGGCACCAGAGAAGAAAAAGGAGAAACCTAAATCATTGCGAACCACAGCTCCTAGCCATGCCAAGTTCCGTTCTACTGGTAAGGTTGAGTCCTGGTCTTGGGAGGATACACAGACACTTGTACACAGAGTTATATATGCATGCAACATACATACATCTTAGATTTGAACAGACATTGTCCTTGGAGGGGTGGAAGGTATTGATTTGTGATCTACTTAAAAGGGTAAGGGGAAAGCGGTCTAGGAATGGTGGCACAAGGTACATTGGCAGTTTAGCATTGAGAGAAAGGAAAGCAGAAGAGAAAACAGTGTCAAGAATTCATACGATGTCTACCTTTTTCAGGCTTGGAGCTAGAGACACCATCCCTCGTGCCTGTGAAGAAGAATGCCAGTACTGTGGTTGTTTCTGACAAGTACAACCTTAAGCCCATCCCCCTTAAGCGTCAGAGGTACGTATTAGGACTGGTAGCAGTTATTGCCTGAGATTGTAAAAGGATTGGTGGGGAGGACTGCTGCATGCTTTTAACTCTTGTTTTTTCTTACAGCTCTGCAGCTGCACCTGGTGATGTGGCTCCCCCAGCTGAAAAGAAATACAAACCACTCAATACAACACCTAACACCACCAAAGAGATTAAAGTGAAGATTATACCCCCACAGCGTGAGTAGGGCCAGGGACAAGGGACAAGGACAGTAGACTCTGTAGCTAGGGGAATGGAATTTGATTTTTTTTCTGTTTTTCCATTTAGTCTATTTCAGTTTTCTAAGTCTTCTTAATGAAGTCTCTAAATTTTCTTGTCTTTTTAATTTACCAGATTCCTAGCCTTTCCTTCCCTCTCCTTATGTGTGCCCTTCTATCTCTTTTTTCAGTCTTCAGTCCCTTGTTGATTCATTCATTGTTATACCCTTTCCTTCTTCTTCACTTTCCCTATGCTTTCCCTCTCCCACTGTCAGCTCACCAATATTTGGCTATATTTAGTCTCCAAAACTATAGATTGTTGAAAGATAAGCCTAGTAACATTAAGAATTTCTTACGTGAATTCCCATGCCGTATGTGCTCTCTGACATTATCATCATCTTATCTTGGTTGGAAAGAGATCTCATTACCCTGCCGTTTGGCCAAGACTTTTTCTGTAGCTGTGAAGTATGCCATCTATCTGCTGTACTAACACTTTTTCTTTCCTTCTCTTTAGCTATGGAGGGTCTGGGTTTCCTAGATGCCCTTAACTCAGCCCCTGTTCCAGGCATCAAAATCAAGAAAAAGAAAAAGGTTTTGTCACCCACAGCTTCCAAGGTATGTATCCTGGGTAGTACAGGATGGGGTGATGGAGGAGAAAATCCTTGGGTAGAGAGAAGAAATGTATGTGAGATTAGAAAGTAGCCTTCAGTCTCTCTAGAAGCCATTGGGGGACTGGATTCCTAAAGACCCCTTTGCTGGCTGAGGCTTCCCTATCCTAATGATCTCTTTCTCTCCTGTAGCCAAGCCCCTTTGAGGGGAGACAAAGCACAGAGCCGAACACAGCCAAACCTTCTTCACCAGAGCCAGCAGCTCCTGCTGAGGCCATGGACGTAGAGCGTCCTGGAACCCCTGTCCCTCCTGTTGAAATTCCAGAGCTTATGGACACAGGTAAGATTAGAGACTGGAAGTCTAGGGTTCCAGGTGTCTGAATCCTGAGAAAAAGGACTAGAGCTGGAAAACTGGGCATGGGGAACCTTTGATTCGAAGCCAGGACTCCATACCAGCTCAGCTGTTAGTTCTGCTGACTCAGTTCAGCTTGTGGCTCTGCTGTTTTCCTATTCATGTGACCTTAGGCATATCACTTAACCTTTTGAGGCCTCAGTTTCCTCATCTGTAAAATTAGTGGTTAGACTAAATTTGCATTAAAATATTTGCATGATCCTACACTCGTTTCTTTTACAGCCTCCTTGGACACAGGAGTGCTGGATGCAAAACCTGTGGAGAGCCCTGGGGATCCAAGCCAGTTGACAAGGAAGGGCCGGAAGAGAAAGACTGTGACATGGCCTGAAGAAGGTAAACTGAGAGAATACTTTTACTTTGAACTGGATGAGACTGAGCGAGGTAAGAGGGTAGATTGATACACAGGGGCATCTTGGAGCTATGGAAGACGGAGGGTGATGGGACCTTGGGAAGGATCCGTGTGGCCTAACTCCTCCATGTGCTCTTCTTTTCCTTCTCTTCCTTCCTCCCATCCCCTGCCTCCCAACAAAACAAACAAAACCAGTGAACGTGAACAAGATCAAGGACTTTGGCGAGGCAGCCAAGAGAGAGATACTGTCGGACCGTCACGCCTTTGAGACAGCTCGGCGTCTGAGCAATGACAACATGGAAGAGAAGGTGGCGTGGACGTGCCCCCGGCCCCTGGCCTTACCTTCGCCCCTCGTGTCCCCGGGGGGCAATAGCCAAGAGCGCTACGTCCAGGCTGAGCGTGTGAAAGGGATTCTGCAGGAGCTCTTTCTATCCAAGGAGAGGTGAGTAGGGAACAAAACTCGCAGTGGGACGGAGCGGGTAAAGTGAGAGATGATTGTTGGGCATCTGGACTCAATAGAAAAGTAATCTTGTCTCCCTGCGCAGTGTCCCCGACAGTCCCCATGAGCCTGACCCTGAGTCGTACGAACCTGTTCCTCCAAAACTCATTCCTCTGGACGAGGTAAGGCATCTCTGTCTTTCAGTTTTTATCTAAGTGTCTGTTGGGGGAGGAGGGAAGGGTGAATGTCTTCATGTCTCTCTCATATATAAATGCTTGACTCATTATTATTCTGACTTTTTATAACTTTTAGGAATGCTCCCTAGATGAGACCCCATATTCTGAGTCATTAGAGACTGGTGGACCAGGTGGTTCCCCTGATGGGACAGGTGGCTCCAAGCTGCCTCCTGTCTTGGCCAACCTTATGGGAAGTATGGGAGCTGGAAAGAGCCCCCAGGGCCCAGGAGGAGGTGGCATCAACGTCCAGGAGATCCTGACCTCAATAATGGTGAGATGCAAACCTTTCACCAGGCCCTCCTTCTTTGCCGCCTTTGTAACTTTTTCTTGTTTTATCCCTCCTACAACATTTTTCTCTCTCTGGCATCCATTCTTCCCTTTTCTAGTTATGCTTTTTGCTTCTGCTATCCCTATGTCTCCTGATTGGCCTTTTCCAACCACTCTACTCCTTTCCACAGGGAAGCCCCAATAGTCACCCTTCAGAGGAGCTGCTGAAACAGCCAGACTACTCGGATAAAATCAAGCAGTTGCTGGGTAACCTGCAGGGCCAGCCCCAGGGGCCTGGGGGAGGAGGTGAGGAAGCCCACCTTAGGTTTAGAGGTGAAGCACAGCCAGGTAGATATGCCTCAATTAAAATGGGGTAGGAGGGGCACCACGGGGGAATGATCTTAGAAGGGAGTTTATAAAGAACCAGGAAAAAAGCCAGTAAGAAAGGAGTAAAGAGAGAATGGAACAGTCCCTAAAATAGGAAGAATAGGCTTTATTTTAATTTTGATCAAATTGGATAGACTAGTTCTCACTGTTTTAACTGGGAGTGTTAATGGGAGGCAGACCCTCGTGGGGTGGGGTGGGGGTGGTGATACTGATCCTAGAATCTATCTTACTGACATTTTTTTCTTCCTCATAATTCAGTGCCCCATGGGATTTTGGGACCTGCCCCCATGGCCAATGGTTTCCCACCTGGAGGCCCAGGGGGCCCCAGTGGCCCCAAAGGCATGCAGCATTTCCCTCCTGGCCCTGGAGGGCCTATGCCAGGTAAATAGGATTGATGCTTCTTGGTGAGGAGTATGAGAATATAGGAAGTGTAAACTAGAACATGGTCATGAGCCTGGCTAATAGCTGAATATTTCTTTCTCTGTAGGTCCCCATGGAGGTCCTGGTGGTCCAGTGGGTCCACGACTTTTGGGCCCACCTCCCCCTCCCCGTGGGGGTGACCCCTTCTGGGATGGTCCAGGAGATCCCATGCGAGGTGGTCCAATGCGAGGAGGGCCAGGACCTGGTCCTGGGCCATACCATCGAGGCCGAGGGGGTCGAGGCGGGAATGAACCTCCTCCATTTCGAGGAGGCCGCGGAGGCCGCTCTGGGGGAGGCCCTCCTAATGGACGAGGAGGCCCTGGTGGAGGAATGGGTGGAGGTGGTGGCCACCGTCCCCATGATGGCCCTGGTCATGGTGGACCTCATGGTCATCGGCCTCATGATGGCCCTGGCCATCGAGGCCATGACCACCGGGGCCCACCCCCACATGAGCATCGTGGCCATGATGGGCCTGGTCATGGAGGCCACAGAGGACATGACCCCCATGGTCATGGAGGAGGTGAGTAGTTTCTATGTAGCTACTTAGCTACACAGTTATCCTCCTTTTATATCATTTAGAATGTCATATAATCTGCATATTATCCCCTGAATTGTCTTGCTTGAGTCTAATGGTAGTGACCAGGGGAGGGTACAGGGTCATTCCTTTTTTCTGCTGTCCATCTAACCACCACACTACTATTCCAACAGATATGTCAAGCCGCCCTGTGTGCCGACACTTCATGATGAAGGGCAGCTGCCGCTATGAGAACAACTGTGCCTTCTACCACCCAGGTGTCAATGGGCCGCCTTTGCCCTAGGGGCTACCCATCTGTGGTACCCTATGGACTACAGCCTCCCTCCCTTCTTGGCCCTTTTGTCCTGTTATGGCTTCTGTGAGGCCCACCTCCCCCTTTCCCCAGCTGATGAGCTGGACTCCCTTCCTCACCCCGGTTTGGGGTTTGGGGGATTTTCTAATCACTGGTGCGCATTGTTGTACATATTTTCCTCCAGTCAGGGGAGGAGAAAGACTGATACAGCCTTGTACCCCTGGACTGCTGAAGAGGAGACCTAGTGGGCTCTGCCCCATGAGGGGCTATTACTTAGCCCTAACCTCCTTCCAGTATTATCCTGGACCCTGCATATACCTATGACTGGTTATCCTGAAGGAAGGGGAAGACCCCTCTACGACCAAGATAGAAAAGGTGGACCTTTTCTATCTTTGGTCACCCACGTGAACAATCCCCTGACATGGTGTCTATTGCACTTATTGTGAAATCGTCCTATAACCAAGCAGGTTGATTCATTCCTTGTGGGGGTGGGGATGTGATGAGGAGTGCCCTCTTATTTCATTGCACCAAGAGGGTTCCCTGTAGGGAACTGAGAGGCTAGGTGTGAATTATCCAACACACTCTATGCCCTGCCTTCCCTCCCTTCTTTTCCTCTATAATATATACATCAGGACCTGTCCTTTGCACTCTGAATATTTTTTAACAGTATGACACTGCAGCCTTGTATGAGCACCCAGACCAGCTTTATCAGTCCTTTATACCTTTTGATGAGAGTCATCCATATTCTTTGAACCCAATGTTTTTTCAGCTGGTGTAGGTGAGATCCCTGGTGTCAGTGCTCCCTACCTTTCTGCTAACTGGGAGATCTGTGAAACACTCTTAAGCAAGACCACTCTGTCAGTATGTCAGTGACCCTAAGTCTGACATAGTCACACTACACGCACTGCCTTTTGAGAGTTCTTCAGCTCCAGTCCCTCTTAGCCCAAACCATGTCCATGTGAGGCCTCTCCAGGCCAACCCCATCAGTCACTTCTGTAACTCCCCGCCGGCTCTTTGCAGGGCGGATCCTGGACAGTATTGCCGCCCGTTCCCAATTTTCTCCTTTGCCCCATCCCGGTGTCAGTTGTTTTCTGTGAAAACGGCAGTGGGTGGATCGGGTTTTGTGCAGGGCCCCACTTTAGAGCCACAATGGATTGAGGATGATTTTCTTTTTGTTTTGTATATTTTGTACATTAATAATAAACAGTGGAAAGAGAAGCTTATTTAAACTCTTGCGTGCTTTGATTCCTTTGTAAGGATGGAGGACAAACAAGGAAAAAAGGAGGTGACAACTTAGGAAGGTCCTGGGCTTCCATGTTTTCCCATTGTAAAATAGGAAAAACTGCAAATTTGATAAGTTAGTGCGAGCATTTATGTAATAGATTTGGGTAACTAAAGCACCATATGAGATAGTAAAGGAAAAAATGGAGTATGTAGAGCTGGAACCCCAATAGGAGTGGTTCCGGAAAACGGTGCGTTAGCTCTTATATCTATACATTCCCATAGCCACAGGCCGAAGCTAATTAAACTCTTCGTGAGTTTGGAAAGGACTGAGGAAGCAGAATACAGCCATGAAAAAGAAGGCCTCAGCAAACTTTTGTCCAAGCTGTAATGTAATTGGTTATGGTCACCTCATATTCTGTAGGTTGAGTCTAAAACCTCTCAGGGTGGGGGTGGGGGTGGGGGTGGGGTTGCATTTTGGGGCATTCCCTGGCTGGTTGTTGGTCACTGCATCAGTCACAGTTCTTCAGTTTTTCCAAATTGTTTGTTGATTTTATGATTTTTCATGATTTTATGTAAATTGTTGTGGTTCTGTTCACTCCTGCTCAGATCACACAAGTTTCTCCAAAACTATCCCTTTAGTGATTTCTTATAACTTGTTTAGCCATTTCTCAAATAGATGGGCACCCCCTTAGTTTCCAGTTGCCACCACAGAATTACATTTTTGTACATTCAGATCATTTTCTCCTTTAATGAGAGTATTGTATTTTTAAAGTATCTCTACCAATTTCCTGATGTGTTTTTCCTTTTATCCCTTCTCTGCAGAAGCCCCTATAATAAATTTTAAATAATAAATTTGAAGATGTTTATTAAATGAAGTGGTATATTCCTTGTTTTAATTTTTAATCTTTTGTTTTCAGAAACTTTTGGTTGTATATATGTAGCTTGCTATACCAAAACCAAAAGGTCTTCCCCACTGACCACATATTTGGTTTTCACCAGGATCTATCCCACTTTTTGACCCTTCCCACTTTACCCTGGCCATTTGCCTCATTATGCCTACATGACTACCTGCATAGTAGGACTCTGATCACTGTCTGGCCTAGGGTGACCCTAGACTGGACAATGCAAGCCTTTGCCATGCCCATCATAATAATGCCCAATCTTCCTTATGCAATCTCCTTGTTACTGCTTCCTAGGCTGCAGTGTTACTGGAGTAAATCATGGCACTGGTCCACCTCAAATTAACGCTAACTTCAACTAGTCTCTCACTGATGTACAGCAATCTTTTTATTTCTCTTTTTTTTGTTAATTCCTTAGTATAGTCTCCCACAGAAGTTGTGGTCCCACCACCAACCTCATCAGTCTCAAGAGATAATCTCACTTTTTTTTTTCATGCTTGAATTATTTTCTTTTTTTCTTGTTATTTATTTAATATTTTTAGTTTTCAGCATTAATTTTCACAAGAATTTGAATTACAAATTTTCTCCCCATTTCTACCCTCCCCCCACTCCAAGATGGCATATATTCTGATTGCCCCGTTCCCCAGTCAACCCTCCTTTTTGTCACCCCACTGCCCCTTCATCCCCTTTTCCCTTACTTTCTTGTAGGGCAAGATAGATTTTTATGCCCCATTGCCTGTATATCTTATTTCCTAGTTGCATGCAAAAACTTTTTTTTTTTAACATCTGCTTTTAAAACTTTGAGTTCCAAATTCTCTCCCCTTTTCCCTTTCCACCCATGCTCCCTAAGAAGGCAAGCAATTCAACATGGGCCACATGTGTATCATTATGCAAAACCCTTCCACAATACTCATGTTGTGAAAGACTAACTGTATTTTGGTCCCTCCTAGCCTATCCCCCTTTATCCAATTTTCTCCCTTGACCCTGTCCCTTTTCAAAAGTGTTTGCTTTTGATTACCTCCTCCCCCATCTGCCCTCTCTTCTGTCGTCCCCCTTTTTTTATCCCCTTCCTCCTTTCCTGTGAGGTAAGATACCCAATTGAGTGTGTATGTTATTCCCTCCTCAGGTCAAATCTGATGAAAGCAAGATTCACTCATTCCCCCTCACCTGCCCTCTCTACCCTCCCAACAGAATTGCTTTTTCTTGCCACTTTTTTGTGAGATAATTTACCCCATTCTATCTCTTTCTTCCTCTCTCAATATATTCCTCTCTCATCCCTTAATTTGATTTTATATTTTTTTAGATAACATCCCTTCATATTCAACTCACCCTGGGCCCTCTGTCTATCTATCTATCTATCTATCTATATATATATATATATATATATATATATATATATATATATATATATATATATATGTATATTCCTTTCAGCTACCTCAATACTGAGGTCTCATGAATTATACACATCATCTTTCCATGTAGGAATGTAAACAAAACAGCTCCACTTTAGTATGTCCCTTATGATTTCTCTTTCTTGACTACCTTTTCATGCTTCTCTTGATTCTTGTGTTTGAAAGTCAAATTTTCTATTAAGCTCTGGTCTTTTCACTGAGAAAGTTTGAAAGTCCTCTATTTTATTGAAAATCCATATTTTGCCTTGGAGCATGATACTCAGTTTTGCTAGGTAGGTGATTCTTGGTTTTAATTCTAGCTCCATTGACCTCTGTCATATCATATTCCAAGTCCTTCGATCCCTTAATGTAGAAGCTGCTAGATCTTGTATTATCCTGACTGTGTTTCCACAATACTCAAATTGTTTCTTTCTGGCTGCTTGCAGTATTTTCTCCTTGACCTGGGAGCTCTGGAATTTGGCAACAATATTCCTAGGAGTTTTCTTTTTGGGATTGTTTTTTAGGAGACGATCAGTGGATTCTTTCAATTTCTATTTTACCCTCTGGCTCTAGAATATCAGGGCAGTTCTCCTTGGTAATTTCTTGAAAGATAATATCTAGGCTCTTTTTTTGATCATGGCTTTCAGGTAGTCCAATAATTCTTAAATTATCTCTCCTGGATCTATTTTCCAGGTCAGTGGTTTTTCCAATGAGATATTTCACATTGTCTTCCATTTTTTCATTCCTTTGGTTCTGTTTTATAATATCGTGATTTCTCATATAGTCACTAGCTTCCACTTGCTCCAGTCTAATTTTTAAGGTAGTATTTGCTTCAGTGGTCTTTTGGACCTCCTTTTCCATTAGGCCAATTCTGCCTTTCAAGGCATTCTTCTCATTGGCTTTTTGGAGCTCTTTGGACATTTCAGTTAGTCTATTTTTTAAGGTGTTATTTTCTTCAGTATTTTTTTGGGTCTCCTTTAGCAAGTCATTGACTTGTTTTTCATGGTTTTCTCACATCATTCTCATTTCTCTTCCCAATTTTTCCTCTACTTCTCTAACTTGCGTTTCCAAATGCTTTTTGAAGTCTTCCATGGCCTGAGGCCAGTTCATGTTTTTCTTGAAGGCTTTTGATGTAGGCTCTTTGACTTTGTTGACTTCCTCTGGCTGTATGTTTTGGTGTTCTTTGTCACCAAAGAAAAATTCCAAAGTCTGAGTCTGAATCTGAGTCCATTTTCGCTGCCTGGCCATGTTCCCAGCCAACTACTTGACCCTTGAGTTTTTTGTCGGGGTATGACTGCTTATAGAGAGTACTTTGGTCCAAGCTTGAGGGGTTGCACTGTTGTTTTCAGAGCTATTTCTACACAGCAAGCTCTGCCACACCAGCGCTTCTCCTCCCCCAAGAACCGCCAACCCGGACCGCGACTCAGATCTTAAGCAGGCTCTGCACTGCTGCTCTGATCCACCACTTAATTCCTCTCACCAGCTGGGCCTGTTGCCAGAAGCAACTGCAGCTGTAGTTCTGTCCTCAGAGCTGCACCACCTCTGCTGCCCCAGGGCAGTGGCCTAACCCCAAACTCTTTTTACTCCCTGCAGCTTTTCCCACTAACCTTCTCCTTGTCTTTGGTGCTTACGGGTTGAGAAGTCTGGCAACTGCCACAGCCCACTCATTCAGCGCTCTAGGGCCTGCTCCACCCAGCTCACAGTCTGGTTGGTCCAGGTAAGCCCATGCTGGGCTCTGCTCCATTCTGCTCCCAGGTCCATGTGATAGACCTTACCCATTGAGCATCCAGGCTGTCCTGGGCTGGAGCCTTGCTTCCCTCCGCTATTCCATGGGTTCTGCAGCTCTAGAATTTGTTCAGAGCCATTTTTTATAGGATTTTGGAGGGACCTGGGGGGGAGCTCACGCAAGTCCCTGCTTTCCAGCTGCCATCTTGGCTCTGCCCCCCCTCACTTGTTCTTTCTAAAAAGTCCTTTATCATCTTGATCTCAAAATATCTCTGCATGTCTTCCCCACTTTAGGGAAGGTCCCTTCTTTCCAAGGCAAACCCTTCCAATCTTATCCTTTTTACTCCCACTTGTCACCACCACTCATCTAGGCCCACATTACCTCTGTCCTGGCTTGCTGCAACAACTTCCACTATCTATCCTTCACAATAGAACCAGAGTACTCTCCTTCCTTATGTACAGATTTGATCATCTTATTCCACACTCCTAGAGAACAAAACAAAAAACCCCAGCCTTTCAATGGTTTCCCTTCAGCTACAGAAGGAAGTCTAACTTCCTCCTCCCTTTTCTTTTGAGACTGAGACTCCATCTCTCAGGCTGGAGTGCAGTGGTCGGTTACAGCCTGATGCCAGTACTGAATTTGCCCCATCCTTAGAAAGCTGAGTGTCTCTCTTGGTCCCCGGAGGCTCACTGTTTTGGTCGCAGACTTAGCGCAGACATCTGATTGGCTATAACTCTCCTGAAGCTCAGAATTCTGTACCTCAAGCACTCCACCAGCTTCAACCTCAGTGAACTAGGACTACGCAGGCCTCTGGTCCTCTAAGTCCCTCCACAGCCTGACCCCAACATATGCCTTTCTTGTTATCATACTATTCATGTGCTCTCCCGCTACATGGCACTACTTGCTGTGAGGAAGTGCAGGTTCTGTGGTAAGGCTGCCAAGCCATATACCTTCTCTTCTCAGATCTGTTCATACGGAAGGAGAATACTATTCCATGCTGCCGTGGAATTCGCTATGGACACTTCATATTCTGCAGGTTGAGTTCAAAACCTGTCAGGAAGGTGGGTTGAGGGGTGGGATTAGTATTCTTGGTCATTTCCTTGGTCATATGTCTTCCAAAGTCACATGCTATGTTCTGATGTCACTCCCACCAACAATTTGTTAATCTCTTGGAAATTGTTCCATGCTTCAGAAGAAATGGGGATCAGGTGCTTATCAGGTGTCTCTAATCATGGTAGCTGAGGCAGGTGCCAAGTTTGAGTTCCCATCTCTATAAAACTTGATTTCACAGGACTTGAAGGTGAACCTTGCACTTTCTCTCTCAAAAGACAATACATGCAAAATAAGGTATACCTTCTTAGATGTAACTAATGTGTTGATTTGTTTTGCTTAATTGTAATTACTTGATACAAGTAAGGGTTCTATTGGAGCAGGAAGGAGCATTGACAATAGCAATGGACCAGTTGGATGGCCAGCCTCAAAGAGTAGTCAATGATTTGATGTCACCTTGGCTACAGGTGGCCTGCTCCAGGGATCTTCGCCCCTAATTCTAATTCTGCATCTATAATCCCACTTAGCCAATCACTACTCTAGAATCCCTGGAAAAACTGAGAAACTGTAACAACTTTTGATATAGGAGATGGGACCTTTTCTGTATAAAAAAGCTGGTGAGGTATCTTTGGTGTCGCCACTCCATCTAGGGCACTTCCCATCTTACAAGCCATCTTGGTGGTGTTTCAACCCCCATAATATGCCACCTGGGAAGTTATCACCCTATCCTTTCCATGAGCTCCTCTCAGACTAATAAGCTTCTCCTAGGCTGCACATTTAAGTCATAGCTTCAAAGACCCACATCTCTAGCCCTCCTGAGACCTCTGGGTGCTGGGAACATCATTCGATAAACCTCATTAGGATATATAAGTTCTGTGAGTAAGCTGTTTCTTTTCCCCCAGTGCTGTGTTGGTTCCTTTGCCACAAAATTGCTCCTTTACAAAGCAATGGCTAACTCTAGGAAATAAAACGAACAGAAAACTAAGAGCAACTACCCTTTTCCAACTATTTCTTCAGAACCAAAGCAACACTATCATGATACTGTATAAGGGAAAGGAGGTATTTGTAGGTTTAGCCTGGAGAATGAAAGTCTCACATAAGATCTGTTTCCAAATGTCTGTCAGTGGAAGAGAGATGAGATTTGTTCTGTTTTGCCTTAAAGGGCAGGACCAGGAGCAATAAATGAAAATAGGCAAATTCAGCTGTAATATAAAGGAAAACTGCCTAAGAATTAGAGTTGCCCAATTGAGGAATGGGTCACCTTCGGGGGTGGTGGCTCTCCTTTCCCTCCAGATCCTCAATCTCTGAGAAGCCAAATGATGGAGTAGAGAATTCCTTACTCCATGATTCTGTGCGAATATAGGACATGAACCACCTTGTTGTGGAGGTGAAGGCAACACAGACATCTTATACACTGACAAGGAGATGAGTTTAGCAGAACTGAGGGCAATCTCTCCATTGGACTATCATTGACCTCCATCCTTCCAGCAATAAGTCGAAAACGAGTTCATATGTGTCTATAAACTCTCAATACCCTTCCCTAACTCCCTGTATCTCCCCAATACATTAATAATTTATCTGATCTGTGAAAACCTTGTCCAAGGAAATTGAGACACATTTCCTGTCTTCCTGGGATAGCTTACCCCACATCTCTACCAAGCAATCTTTCCCTTGACATGAGAATATTGGGCTTCTTTATGTTCTTTTGTACTCTTATTTGTGTACATGCCCCTCACTCTGCTGACGGCAGGGACTATAATTTATGAATGTCTTTGAATCTGCTCCAGATGCAGATATATGGTACTTCAAAACTGCCTGTTGAATCAAGTCTTTTATGTTTTTCTCAGAGACTGACTGTAAAGCTTTACTGGATGAATCTCTTGCTCCCTTAATTATTTCTTCATGGGATCACTAGTCTCTACTTTACCCAGAAGTAGCTAGGTACCAAAATGGATAGAGCCCTGGGCCTGCAATCGGGAAGACTTGGGTTCAAATCCAGCCTTAGTCACTTACTAATTGTGAGACTGGGCAAATCATTTAACCTGACTTTCTTATCGCACTTCAAACATAAATAGGTCTACTCTAGTCTGAAAAAATTCACTTAGCTGTGTTGTTTTTTTCTAGTTACTATCCATTTTCTCATTTTCATTGTAAAAATTCTTGACCAAATGATTGGCACCCGGTTGACTCGTTCATACCTACTCAGTCCTGACTCCCCCTACAGTTTGGCTCATGCCCTTCCTCAGCCTTTACCTAATGACCTCCTAAATCAATAGTCAATGACATTTTCCCAATTCTTTTATTTCTCAGTATCTAACATGACCATTCCCTTTTTAAAACTTTTTACCTTTGGCTTCTATGTGTTTTTAGTTCAGCCAGCTTCTAACTTAGTGTATTGATGATTAAGGTGGGACTTTTTTTTACTGTTTTAGAATGCTAAGTTAATTAAGTGCCTTTGATTAAGCCTTACTAGGTGTAAAGCCCCAGGCTCACACCCTTTTGCTGATTAGACCTGAACAGAGCATAAAAACTCAGAAGTTAGCATTTTGTCTGGGGCTGTCACTCATGGAGGACTGTTGATGTGGAGACTCTCAGCAGCCATTGTTAAGAGCCCCTGGCTTGTAAACCCAGATGTTGATACCTGTACTAGCAGCTCTTGTTGGGTCTTAAGCCAAATTCTTGCTACACTTACCCTTCCCTTACTCCTCTACTGCTTCCTGATTCTGAAATCGTGTTTCCCATTTGGTCACCCCAAGGTCTTTTGCTCATTCATTTAGAGTTGTCATCCAGTCCCGTAACTCCAGCTTCATTTACTTTTCAGATATATTTCCATTTTGCTGTTTGGCATCACCTCAAAATTATCATGTCTAAAACAGAACCCATTTCTCCCCAAACCAGCACTTCCTATCAACAGCACTATTGCTGACCCCATCACGTTGCCCCTATATCCATTCATTCTTAATTTCAAGTCTCTCATTTACCCCTTGCTCGATGAAATTACATAAAGCACTCCTCAACTTTTAGAAGCTACACAAATGTTACTATTATTGAGAATGTCCTCTTTATTCCCTTGACAACCATCCTGCTTCAGGGCCTTAAAACACTACATTCATGACTAACCAATTCCTCACTCAAATTTCTTATCCCTCTAATCTGCCTTACAGGTAAAAGTAAAACCAAACTCCTTAGTCAGGCACTGAACACCCTTCTCTGCACATTCTTCTTATGGCAGCTCTTCACTCTAATGAAATTCAGTTTTCTCAGTTATCTCCCTAAGCCTTGTATTCAGTCATTCCTAGAGAGAACGACTTCCTTTTTCTTCCCATCCTTCCAAGGCCACCTCCTCACACTGGGCAGCACAGTGGCAAGATCACTGGATTTGAAGTCACATAGTTAGGAAGCAGCAGACTGGGTCCTAATTCCAGCTCTGCTACTTCCTAGGTATGTGACTCTGCCCAAGTTACCTGTCGTGGGCCTGCTTCCTCAAGGAGAAAATGAGGGGCTTTGGACTAGCCAATCTCCGAGGTCCCGTCAGGTCCTCGCATAGCCCAGATTTCTCTCTCACTGTCCGTACCTGACACTGTCGTTCTCTTGACATCTCATCTCATGTTGTGAAGCGCACAGGTATACATGTGCTGAATTGTCTTTCCAGCTGAATCATTAACCTGACAAGACCAAAAACCAATCGTATGTTTCTTTCATCTTCCACTACTATGAGCATAGTAGATGATCAATAAATGTTGTTGGCTCAGAAGAGCAGGTTTTCTTGGTTGTCAAGTGATCTTGTTTCAGGCTCGAGTTATTCTATCTTCTGGCCGCAGGAGGGCAGCATGTGACCAGTCCTGATAACAGGCTAGCGATACTCTCAACACCCAAAACCCAATAAAAAAAGACAGGTGATGGCAATTCACTCTCCTTTATTCCCTCCCCGGCAAACTGAGGGACAAAGTTTAGCAGCATCCCTTCCCTGCCCCCCAAATCCACACATACAAGAGGATGCAGACACCAGCAGCAAATAGGCTCCATCCCCTCTAAAGACCATGATCCCTGTGAATATTTGCCTTCATCTCTAGAGTGCAGCTGGAGGCTCCTGTCAGAATTCTATGTATCAATCAGACCAAAAAAAATAAAACCGCATCACTCCTGGAAGTAGTGCTGGCAGCTGGAACCAAAGCTATTATACCCATAACTTGGGTCCCTGTAAATTCTAAGTATCAACTAGACCAAGTCCTGTTGGGACTGGGGGAAATGGCAGAACATCAGAGACACAGTCAGAGAAGAAAAGCTCCCAATCCACAGCCCCTGTTCTGCATCAGATGGGCTACACAGGCCATCAGGTAAAGTGGTGGTGCAAAGCTTATCTGAATCAGAGTTATCTGTCAGAGGTGGAGGCTGGTGAACAAAAGGTTTCCATTTCCTTATCTGTATTGTCAGTTCAGTGACATAAGGTATCAAAAGTTTCTCCATCTACACTGTAAGATAAAGACAATACTTCCATCTGAAGAAGGTTCCTAGTGGGTCAGTGCATCAGTTAAGGTGATGATCTTCTGGGCACAACAGGCAAATCCCCACCTCCAGATGTCTCGGTGGTCCTTGCACTGGCTGATGATGAGCCCTTATCTTGCAAACTGTGAGTGGGAGGGAAAGGAGCATCCAGGCCATATGGGCTACTTAGCCAGGAGGAAACCTCACTCCCGAGGTCGATTCACCATGACCTCACCCAGGGCCTCCAGCACCTCCCTCTTGTAGTCCTCAAAGTCACCATCAATTTGGCTAACACTCTGTTCCTCTACCACCCAAAGCTGGCAGTTGGTTTCTGTGATTAGCCGGGCATCATGACTGACGACAATCACAGCTTTTGAAAAAAGTGAAAGAAGAAAAAAAATAATCAGGACAACTCGGGAAAGGGAATTTAGATCTCTGTGGGAAACAGGAAGTGGAAGGTAAGACATTTGAAGGGAACTTGCTAGAGTAGGGAAAGTAGGGTTGAACTAAATTGACTTACCACCCTTGTATTCATTGATGGCCTCTCCCAAAGCATCAATAGACTCTATATCCAAGTTGTTGGTTGGTTCATCCTGTGAGAGAAGCAGGAGAGGATCCCACGGCTTAGCACTCCTAACTTCTATATGTTCCTTTTCCTCCTGTCCTCAGGTCCCTTCCATCTTTAGTTCACTTACCAAGATGAGGACATCTGGTTCACGACAGGCCAGCTCAGCAAACACTACTCGGGCTTTCTGTCCACCTGGGCAAGAAGAAATGGGAGAGAGCATAACACCTTCATTTTCCTCAGAATTGTCTGAAATCTCAAAAACCTGGTTTCTCCCCAGTATCTGGGTTATGTAAATCAGGTTTGCCTCAGCCCTCGTCCTAGGAGGTACCTGAGAGCTTGCAGATCTGGATGGTATGGGCGTGGCTCTCTAAACCAAATCGACCCAGACACTTTCGGGCATCTTGATAAGGTAAGTTGAAGCCCCGTTGTAGGTACTCAGTTGCTGTCTCTTCCATTCGCAGCTGCTCTGCATACTGCTGGTTGAAGAAGCCAATTTTCTACCACAGGAGGAAAATACAGTCAGAAAGGAATAGTATTTCCTCCACCAGACTTCTTAGTCCTGGGTCTCCAGTGCCAACTTACCAGCCGGTGGTTCTTCCTCATCTCCCCTTGGGTCTGCACAGAAAAGCAGAGGAGGTAATTAGGAAGGAGCAGATAACAGAGAAGAGATATATATATATATATAGGATATATATATATATCCTAACTCCTCAAAGCAGACAAATACCAGAGGCACACTGGGAATGGATAGGAGAGAAGAGCACAAAAGTCCACTCATCCTCAAAGATGACTCTAAAAAGTAAGACAATACAGCTAGATGAGATCAGCTAAAGGGAGTGCAATAGGGGAGGGGTCAGAAGAGACAGGCTCCATGACAGGAAGGTAACAAATTCCAACCAGGTTCAGACTTAAGAGTATAACCTTTCAAGTCTTCTGTTTTCTCTCTCTCCAATAAAAGCACAAAAGGAAAATTTGGAGGATGTGTTTGTTCTTCATGATATCACCGAATCAAAACATTTTAGAACTAGAAGGCCCCTTATATACAATTTAGTCTGATCCCTTCATTTTACAGAGAGAACTAAGGCTTGGGAAAAGTGAGGTGACCAGCCCAGGATTGCAAAGCTGGGGAAAAGAATCCAGACCCTCTACGCCCTAGCCCAGGCTCCATCCACTATACTAGTTTTTAAAATTGCTTTTTACATTTCTAAAATTATGAATTTAAACATCACAAAACCATGAGCAACTCCATGTTGTATAGAATACAAAGAGGACTGTATGAAACCATGAATCTATTTCGCTTGCTTTTTAGGCAAAAAAATGAATAAATTCCACACATTAAGTTTCAAAAACCAGTCCTTCAGTACGTCCTTCAAAACAGTCTTCTGTTTTCTTCTGTTCATGTTAAATGTTTCAACACCACTTTTTTTTGGTCATCACTACTGCTAGCTCCTCCCCCTCTCTGAACTTTCCTCTTCCCATTAAAAACAGAAGGAAAAAACCTTTGTAACAAATAAACCGTCTACACAGAGGCCATGTCCAAACCTGAATATCTTTTTCTGAACCTTGAATCCCTCACCCCTCTTAGTCAGGAGGTACTTCATCATGGATCCTCTGGAGATTAGGTTGGTCACTGCTTTGATCAAAGTTCTTGACTCTCTCAGAGTCTACAATGTTAATCTCAAATTTCTGCCTAAACATCCCTAAGTTCTCCTCATTAGCCTGTTATGATCACCTGTAAATGTTTCTAAACCTTCCCTGCACTTTCTTACCTGTGTAATTCAAGGTAATGGGTTATATAAATTGTGATTTGTTTCCTGTTACATATTCTACTACTGGGATGTGCTATGGGGTCTAGAGCAGCCACACACGTGCAGTTAGTGATAAAAAGGAAAGAGGACAAGCAAAAGGAGGGTGATAAAAGAGCCCAGGTGGATTTCCAAGCTCTTTACCCAAGTGTTGTTGGGAGAGAGGGGAAGGAGATATAAAACTTGTTGGTTCAGCAGATAAGAGAAATGGATTAGGGTCAAAGGGACAACCTGGTCATTTAATGGCAAAAGAGCAGAATATAATGCTCAGCAGCATTATACACAGTTATATGAGAAAAACTACAATAAATAAGAAATTAGTGATTTCCTCAATAGTTAAGCAGTCAAAGAACATGAACAAACAGTTCTCAAAAAGAAGACTCGCCAATTAACTAACAATCAAACCACTAATAATAAATGTGAATCAGTAATAACCCTTAGGTTTGCACACCCTGCAAATCAGCAAAGATGATTTAAGCTATGGTTAGTCACTGTTGTGGGAAATAGGCACACTAGTACATTGTTGGTGGAGTTGTGAATCAGTATATTTTGAAAGTAATTTGGAATTGTATAAATAAAGTAACTGAAATGTTCCTATCTTTTGACCCAGAGATTCCATTACTGGCCTTATACCCTAGAGGTCACTGATAAGAAAGCTCCCATATATGTCAAAATATTTACAGCAATACTTTTTGTGAAAACAAAGAATTAGAAACTAAGTAAATGCCAATTGATTGTGAAATAGCCAAACACATTGTGGTCTATAAATACTGTACTACTGTGCTATTAGAAATGATAAATATAATGAATACAAAGAAAGCTCTATATGAATTAATGCAGAGGGAAGAAGAGTCAAGAAAACAATATACACAATAACAGCAATGCCAACAAAACCACCCAAAAAAGTCAAAAGTGAAAACTGCAAAATGATAAACAAGAAGCATGGCTCAAAAAGAAGGGACAGGAAAAGACATTCCCACCCCATCCCTTTGCTGAACTGGGAGGTCCACAAGTCTTGCATATGACACATATTTTCAGATTTTTTCAATGTACTGCTCAGTTATACTAATTTCTCCCCTTTTCTTTTTGTCTTTAAAAAATACTATTACAGAATGGCTCTCTGGGACAGGGAAAGGATACTGCGGGGACATTGTGGAGATGTAAAAGAAACTTAATAAAAACTTATATTAAAGAAAGGTAAAGCATGATCTTTTTTGTTTTGTTTGTATCTTATCTCTAGGGAAAATATGATGATTACAAACATCTAGAGTTGAGAATTATTACAAGCCTTGCTCAAGGCAAGCAAGAACTGGGAGAATAAATCATCACTGTTTAACACACCGTATATTCTAGGAACAGCTTATGTGTAGTACAGCAGCTACTTCTGAGGAGAGCAAGCATTTTTATAAAACTTTATGAGAAGAGGGGACAAGCATCAAAATCAGGATTATCAGCCTTTAAATTAAAGGGCCAAGCACTTCCCATTGCCTGAAAAAGGCCATCTCTCCCCACTAAGGAGAATTGAGAGAGGAGGGAAGAAAGAGGTTATAGTGACGGTGGCAGCTGGGGGGATAGTCAGTCCTAAGCAAACAATATTGTCTATTAGTAGAAAAATTTTCTTAGGAAAGAGGAATAATTAGTACAACTGGTACGACTTCCTTGGGTGAGGGCAGGAATATGGGACTGGAGCTAGCCCTTAGGGAGCTGTGCATCCAGGAGCAGAGAATCTTGTTCACCTGGGAAAAGGTGGTCAGGATGCCAGGTCCCCTCCACTTTTCAATTCCAACATCCTTATTTACCTTTTTCAAGAGTAAATTCTAGAATTTCACATACTAATCATACCATTAAATCATACTTAAGTCCCTCAGTTTTCCCCCTTAAATACTAAAAATGGGAGGTAGAGAGAAAGAACGAGGCCAATAGGAGATGAGAATTCCCAAACTTACTGGAGTCAGCTTTCCTGTGAGCAGAAGCAGCAGTGTACTCTTCCCCACACCATTGGGGCCTACAATGCATACTGGAGGAGAATAAAAAAAAATTCCTAGTGTAATCTTCCTTTGCTTCCCACTTCTGTTACCCCACAACCCTTAACTACTCATGTCCTTCTACTCACTCCTTGAGTCCATGTCGATTCCAAAGTCCAGGTTCTTGAAGAGTGGTTTCTGCCCCTCATAGCCAAACGTTACACCTAGCAGAAGAAAGGTAATATGGTCAGGTCAGCCCCAGGGTTCCTCATCAATTTCCAAGGCCTACACAAATAATGAATTAGCCTTGTCTTGGGGCAAATTCTGGAGCAGGAAAGAAGACCTAAGAAGAGTTTTGCTTAACTGGTTTTTTTTGTTACAAGGAAAGAACCTTCTTGGGGGGAAGTGCTGAATAACAGGTAGGGACAGTGGTTTAAAAAAAACAAAAGCCCAAATAAAGCAAAACAAACAAAAAAACAAAACAAGAAGCAAAATGGCACTGGGAAAGGAACAGGACTGGGAGGCGGGTGTGGAGGCAGTCAGGAAGGTTTAGGGATGTGTATACATATCCAAGCCCCGTGCTCCAGGCTGTCCACTAACCATGCAATCCCAGCACAGGGGGGCTGAGTGGTGGGGGGTCGGGGAAAGTGAATCGCACAGTGTATTCCTTTGGTCGTTTCAAAAGCTCCGGTGCCTCTTGTGCCTCCTCATCCTGGTTCTTCCGCCGGCATTTCTGCTGCTTCCGGGTCAGGGCCTCCTTTGTTTGCTTCTCCTGGGAAGGTAAGGGATGGAGGCCCAGGTATCTCGCAATCTGCATGGATCAGACCCCCGGGACCTCTGGCCTCTATCTCCTCACCCCACCCTAGATAGAGTAGAATTGAAAGGGTATGATAGATCATCAAGGGTCCTGACTCCTTAAAGGTTGGGTTGGTCAACAAAGCATGGTAGTCCCAAAAGCCTTGTGCCATCCTGCCCCCGCCACTATGTCTCACCGCCTGCTTGGTGGACTTGCCCCCAGCCTTGAGCTCTTTCAGCTTCTTTTCCTGCTTCTCATATTGCTTCAAAAGCTCTTTCTGCTTCTGCTGGTACATCTTTTTGAAGGTCACTAAGACAGAAATGGAAGGCGGTAGTCAGCAGTTGCCCTCTTCCCTCCTGAGGGTAGGCAGAGATCCTTCGGGTCCTAGCAGTGTTTAAGTCATCACTATGCCCTCCTGCCCACTTCTCCACTCCCTTCAGTGTGCCATAAGCCCCCGGGTGAACGCCCTCCTCATTCCCCACTTACTATAGTTGCCTCTATAGTAATGGAGCCTCTGGGCATCCAGGTGGATAATATCGGTACAAACATCATCCAAGAAGCCCTGGTCATGGGATACAATCAGCAATGTCTTCCGCCAGCCCTGAAGGTAGCTTTGGGGGAAAAACGTGGAGAAGCTCGTCAATGTTCAAGATGGAGAGGACGATTAAAGGGAAAGGGTGAGATCTGGAGGAAGCATGGGAAGGTGTCGGGGAACTAAAGAGATGTCTGGGATCTGGACAAATCAACGTATCATTGTAAAGGAATCAGCGGAAGGAGTTGGGTGGAAAAGCCAGGGTTGAAGATGACTCACTTGTTGAGCCAAATGACAGCATTGAGGTCCAGGTGGTTGGTGGGCTCATCCAACATGAGCAGTGTAGGCTCCATGAAGAGCGCCCTATAGAACGGAGTGGAAAAGAAATCTGGAGGGAGGGAAAAAAGGGCTTCTTTTACCGCTGACTGGTAAGAAGGCCCTTCTACCTAAGAGATCCTTCGGTCTCCTTTAAAAAATTGGGGGAATGGGAGGTGGGAGAGAGAGAAGCCTAGGGCATTTACCTAATGCCCTACCTTTCAAGTATTCTGCCAAAGTTGTTTCAGTCGTGTCTGACTCTTTTCTTTTTTACCTCATTTCCTTGGCAGAGATACTGGAGTGGTTTGCCATTTCCTTCTCCAGTTCACTTTACAGATGAGGAAACTGAAGCAAACACGGTTAAGTGACCTGCCCAGGATCCCACAGCTAATAAGTATCTGAGGCCAGACTTGAACTCAGGACTCCAAGCCTGGCACTCTATGCCCTGTGCCACTTAGCTGCCCTCTGCTAAAGAGGATAAGATACAAAAATGCTTCCAAAAGGAGAAAAGAAGAAAAATTTAGGAACTCAACTTTTCCAACAAGTAGTGAGTAGAAAAGGAATTATCTCTGGATGGTCCCTGGAGATGATGGAAAGTAAAAAATGGGGAAAGAATACTGGGACTGGTGGGACAGGTTCTACCTGGCCAAGGAGACTCGCATACGCCAGCCCCCAGAAAACTTCTGTGTGGGTCGATTCTGCATCTCAGGGTCAAAACCCAGACCAGCAAGGATCCGCCGTGCTTTAGCCTCTGCTGCTGCGGCTCCCATGGCTCGAAGTTCTTCATACACCTGGAGGAAAGGTAAAAGGACAATGACGATCCTAAATTCTCAATTGCTTAACGGGTTTGCTACCCACTATGACCTACTCCATACACAGGCAGCCCTAGATCAGGCGCCACACCCTACCGCAGTTCTCATCATGCCAAATGACTCCTCTCATCTTTTCTTCAACTCCTCAAACCCAAATACTCTTCCCTGGTCATCACTCCTGTTTAGTCTCCCCCCACTAGAATGTATGCTCCTTGAGGGCAGAGACTTTTGTTCTTTAACCCCAGTGCCTGACACAAAGTACGCGCTTTCCATTCACTCATTCCTTCATTAACATAGCCTAAGAGCCTTCAAGTCCCTGAATGCCTTCCTATGTCCTGTACAACCTTCTGCTGGACACCCTTATCCTGTGTATGTCCTTTACCTTCTCGAGCCTCTCTGCTGCAGCATCATCTCCCTGCTCCAGCTTTCCCTGGAGCTTCTTCTCCTCTTCTAGCAGCTTCAGTCGCTTGGTGTCAGCACGAAGCACAGCCTGAACAGCCGGGGTCTCATCTGCTACCACCTCTGGGGTGGGGAGAAGGGTTGTGGTTCTTGGCTTGGAACCCAGCCTGCACAGCTCTCCTCTCCCATCACCAACACACACACACACACACACACAAACACAACATCACACACACACACGCAAACACAAACACACACACACACACACATCCTATTCTTTCTCTTGCTTTGTTCCCCTAGAGGGTTCTCTTGACTTTCTCCAAGTTCTGCCTAGCTCTTCCCACATGCTTCTCTTTCCTTAGCATAATACATCTAGATTTCTCTTCCTCCAAATTCTCATCAATTCTTCCTCCTCTTCCTCTCCCCCTTATATCAGGCCAACATCCCCTCATTACCCATACAGCCACCTCCTTATCTACTCCACCATATAGTCCACCTTCCTCACTTCCAAATTCTTTTATCCTCCCTGCCCTCCCCAATGCCACTTTCTCCTTACCTTGCTCACAAAGCAACACATCTATATTGGGAGGGATGCTGAGAGCTCGATTGGCAATGTGTTTGAGCAGCGTAGTCTTGCCCTTACTGGAGGAAAAGAGCAGTCAGAACAAAACTTATGACCCAAACCCTTCTACCTATGACCCTTCCCTCTCCTCACCCATTGGGCCCCACTAGCCCATAGCGGCGGCCAGCCACAATGTACAGATCTGCATTGACGAAGAGCTCCTTGCCATGGGCTGAGATGCTAAACTTCTCCAGCTGGGAACAGGGGAGGAGGGTAGAAGAGAGAAAATACTGTCACTACCTTGCCTTGCTGGGATAACTGTACCACACCTCCCATCACAAATAGAGAGTAATAAACTTTTTCCTGATCTCAGTGCCCCATTGTTTTCAATGGCAGTCAACCTGTATGTTCCACACTTCCAGGAATAACCTCATCTAAAACATAAATGCTCTCTCCTCCATTATACAGTCTATTCTATAAGTCTTTTCCCACCCCTCTCTGCTTCAGGTCCCACCTTGATGTCAGAGGCGTTCTCCAGCATGGCCTGGCGGGAAGACACTTCAGCCTGGGACACTGAGAAATCATTTTCAGCAGCATTTGCTGCTTTCAGTGTGGCTACTTGTCTTTCATATTCCATCTACAGAGGAAAAAAAATGGATTTAGACACAATCCAATCCCGCCCCACTCCCAACCACAGGCATCTAACCCTGGTGATGTGTCCCAATTAATTTCTTCCTTCATCTAGATCCTATTTAGTCCCCAAAAGCTTTAGGTTTCTTTTCTTCCTAACTTCCATTTGCTCTAGAAATCCAAGGATATGGCTCCTCATCTCAACTTCTTTCAGGGATCCAGGTGTTAATGTCCCATTTCCCGTGCCCCACCCCCCAACCTGTTTCTTCAGCTTCTTTTTCTCCTTCTTGCTGAGGTGAGCATAGGGATCATCTGCTCTAGTTTCACCCTCTTCTTCTTCATCCCCTTCTTCCTCCTCGGAGCCCTGTGGGAATGGATGAAAAATAAGAAACCAAAGTTTTCCTTCCAGGACTCAGCTTTCATGGTCTCCTTCCCAACCATGATCCTACTTCCCTCAGGAATACCTAGGAATCTGGTATTCAGCTCTCTCCCTGGCACTATTTCACAATTAGTGTGTATTGGAATTCCATTCAACAATTATCATGTGCACAGGCAAGACACTGAGTTTGGTGCAGGGAATGCAAAGACAAAAACAACAGTCAAAAAGCTTACATTTTGCTGAGTAATAAAACAAACACAGAAGGAAGTAAATAAAAGTTAATTTGGAGGGGGAGCTAGGTGGCGCAGTGAGTAGAGCACCGGCCCGGGAGTCAGGAGGATCTGAGTTCAAATGCAGCCTCAGACACTTGACACACTTACTAGCTGTGTGACCCTGGGCAAGTCACTTAACCCCAATTGCCCTGCCTTTCCCCCTCCAAAAAAAAAAAGTTAATTTGGAGAGGGAGAAGATACTTGACACTGAAAGTATCAGAAAAGACTTTAAAGAAATGTGCTGTCTGGTGTCACCTGGAATAGAACCTCAAAGGTGTCTTTGGTTTCCTCACATATCTTTATCAACTTCTGACCAAAGGTAGGAAAAGATGAAATTGGTACCACATTACTATAACATAACATCTGGTTTCTAACATGTGCACATACAGTAAATTAGAGAGAAAGTGAGGATGAACAAATGAATAGGCTAAGGGGCTTCATCACCCCATACATCATCAGACCACATTCTTTGAGCTGGAAGGGATGTTACAGGTCAGGTCAAACCCTCTTATTTTACAGATGAGGTAACAGGCCCAGAAAGGTAAAGTGATCGTTCAGGTCAACATAGGTGGTAAGTAAAAGAGACGAGATTTTGAACTCAGGCGCTCTGATTTTAAAGTTTGGGTCTTTACTCTGTGCCACGCTGCATCTCTTATGATGATAATCTGTGTCACCCCAGGGATCCAGTCCCCTTGTTCTCTTTCACCAAGTCCCATCAGCAATGCCCTCCTTCCTTCCTAAAGCACCCAGGTACCTAGCCTTTCAACCCCATACCTGTTCCACTTTGAGTTTATCCTTCCCCCGTCTGGAAAGCTCATTCTCTTTGGACATTTCTTCTTTCTCTTCATCGTCCAAAGCAACAAATTTATTCTGGGGCTGATAAGCAAAGTACAGTCGTTTCAGCAGGTGAAATTCTTATTACTGTTCTTACCAACATTTCCAAAGGATTTTTCCTTACCTTCACTTTTCCTTTTGACTTCTCTTCCTTCCCCTTTCTGACCTTCTGCTCAGGCTGCTGCTCCTGGGAAACAGCCTGAGGGGAATGGCAAAGATTCAGTTACGGACTGCCTGCTACTGTGCGGCAGCTACAGTAATATTTAACAGAAGTGGTAGCAACTACTGATATTTCCATAGTCTCTGTGAGGTAGAGATGAAAGAACTAGGAGAGAAGTCAATGACCCAGAAGTTTCAAAACGAGCTAGACTAGCAGAAACTTAGGCCATGAGGAAAGATACAAACATGCTGGAACACAAATATAAACTCTTTATGAACACAGAGAGATCTGACATAATAAGGGCAAGTTCTTTGGGAAAATATGTCCTAAAAGGTGGCGAATATGGATTTCAAATTTCCTAAGATCACAGATTTAAAGCTGGAAGTTACTTCAGAAGCAACCTAGTTCCTCATTTTACAGAGAAAGAAACAGGCCCAAAGAGATGAAGTGATTTGCTCAAAGCCAACCACACTGTAAATGACAGGGACTGGATTTGAATTTAGGTCCTCTGACTCTAAATCTAGTCATCTTTCCATTGTACCAAGATGCTTCTCTCTCTATTGAGGAAGAACTCCAGTCATGGGGAAAAGGGACATGAAAGGTAGATGCTAAGAGATGCTGACTGGAATGGATGTGCTGTGCTTAGGGAGTAGTGAAAAAATGAAGTACAAAAAACAGATGCCTAGTAAATAGAGGGCTTTGCTGACTATTGTGAATTTAGATTTTACCGAACAAAAGGAGCTTCTGACCCAAAAAGCGACATGATTAAAAATGGCATTTGGGAAAGATCGTTCTGGCTACGTATACAAAACAAGTTCAGACAAACACAAATTCACAGCAGTGCAGGTAGAAGGGGCTAGAATGTTACACCTAAGAAAAGTAGAAAAACATTAATGACTTTATAAACATAAACAATTCAAAACTGTACAGAGGAGAGCTATTTCTACCCACCCTATTGATTCGATTTTTCTCTGGTTTGGCAGGTTTTGATGGCTGTTCTTCCTCCTCTTCTTCCTCACTCTGGTCCTGTATCAGGGCAGCGAACACATTACCACCCTAGGGAAGGGAAGAGTACAAGTGAGAAAACGAAACCCGTACCTTGTCTCTTGTCTGAGAATTCCGTCTAGCACATACGGCGGCTTACCTTGGCTTTCTTCCCACCTCGGGGTACAGGGACAGACACTGAAATGACAGAAGGAAAGATAAGTGGGAAAGAGAAATAGGGTACCTGACCTTGCAATTTCCTACTCTTTCTGGGGATCTCTGTATAGGACTCCCACTTTCTCACCTTCATCCTCCTCGTCACTGGCTGGCACAGAGAGCTTCTTAAGCCTTTCCATAAGTTCCTTCTCTTCCCCATCATCATCAATATCCTTCTTTCGTCGCCCTTTCCGGGTGTCTCGCTTTTTCTTCTGCTGTTGTTGCTGCTAAGGGCATAGGGAACTAGTCAGATAAAACCTGGGCCCTTCACCCACCCTTCCTTCATATATCCGAACACCTGTCAATGCGGCAACGGACCCTCTGATACCCTTGGTTCTACAGATATCATCATAACGTACCTGCTGCTGTTCTTTTTCTTTGGCTATCTTTGCTTCCTCTTCTTCCTCTCCTGCATGCTTTTCCTCTACGGCCAATTCCTCAAAGAACTAAGAAATAAGAGGAGATGAGCGATGCTTCAATCAGATCTTCCACATCCCTTTCCCCTTCCCGTCTTTCCTTCTTGGGTTGTCCCCTGCCCCTCCACATTTGGTTATTTACCTCGTAAGGCTCTCAACAATGCCATTTACCATCTCTAATTTTCCTCCTAGTCCCCACTTTTCTCACCGTCTTTTTGGTCTTCTTGTCCTTCCTTCCTTTCTTGACAACCTTATCTGGAGGAAAAAGTAAGCAATACCTTTACCTGTCCATCTTTAAACCTTGGAGATGCCCAAATTTGCCCTGTTAAAAGCTCCCTGAGCTCAGCAAACATCTGTTTCCCTCTTAGAATTGGGCCTTGGAGAAGCCAGCCCAGGCAGATGAGGCCATTTCACCTCCCCATCAAGAGACTCTGGAGAGAGCAACTATTTCAACTTGGCCTAATCTCAGGGTTACGGCTAGAGCTTCTCCGCCCCCTCCCCCCACGCACACCTTTTTCTATGAGCAACGTGATATAGGACCATAGGTTTGCAACTGAAACAGACTTAAGAAGCCATCCGGGCCATTAACCCTCCACTTCAGGCCTTCCATTACAGATCCTGGGCCTCAGAAAGGTTAGGCGATCGTCCCGTGGTCATGCAACTGTAGTCACTGCCTTCTGGACACAGTCACGTGCTACCGGCAGGAATAAAATAGACGGTAAATGTTCCGGGCGCCGCCCTAGGGTTTGGGGATACAAACGCAGGTGTCTTTTGTCTACAAGACCTAGGCGTCACGCAGGGCCCAGGGAGAGAAGGGGAGGTCCCGCCTTCCTAGGCGTTCTGATAACTGACCAGAGATGTAAGAGAACGGCGTCTGCGGTAAGGCGCATAAAGGCAAGGCCAGGGAGAGGAGAAAGCCAAGGGGATGGCCACTCTTCCACCCATGCCTTTCTATTCACACACACTCTCTCTGCCTTTTTAAGTATACTCCTTCCTCTCCCATCCTGCTCTAGCCACTACCCGCCTCCGTGCTACTTGTGCTCACGCCGCCCTAAACTTTCGGGGTCCTCGGACCCTCTTGCCAAGCTCCAGCAGGCCGGCTTCCGAGCCCGCGCACGCGCAATGCCGCCCCCGGGCGCACGTTCCCCGACAGATGTCAGGCTAGGGCTCTCCCTCGCGCCTGCTTCCCCCCTCTCTCCTTCGGACGCGTGCGACCCCTGGCTCCCCCCGGCCTCGCCCTCTACTACGCCGCCTTGCTTTCTCACCGGCGGGGCTCGCTTTCTCTCGGTCCCCAACCCACTCCGGTTCAAGCGGCTGCTGCTTGCCCGCCTTCGGCATCTCGGCGACAGTTAAGGCTATTCCGGCTGCTGCTCACTCTACTTCCGCTTCCGGCGGCTGGGGGAGGGTTAAACAAGCCCCGGGATTCTATTGGGTAACAGCGAGGCGACCCGGACGTGGTGCCCTCTGGGAAGTACGCGCCGGCCGGCCAGGCTGGTACTGGGCAGCGTGAGTAATGCCTGGGGAGGGGAGGTGGACGCTGCGAAGCGTCCTCTCGGCTTTTACGAGGCTCAGTCTGGGCCGGGGTCATCGAACGTGACTCATGGGAGCTAGGGCTAGGCGAAAGGACCAATGCGGATGAATTAGAATGCCGCAGCCCTTCTGGGGGAGGCCAAATGCAATTTCGGGAGCTGGTTTCTGGCACCCCCTCGTGCCGACCTAGAACTGGAAAAGCACCTAGTGCGAGCGGGGGTGATACATCGTGGTGCGCCGTCCTGGGTCAGGGGAGAGGTCTTTCTGCCCACGTGATCACGCTGGCACAGCGGGCAGATGGCTTGGCGCAGTGGCAAGAGCCCTCCCTCCATCTTGTCCCAGAGGTCGCTGAATCAGGTTTTGATTACTGGCTCTGCCATCTATGTGTTTTTCAGGAAGTCACTTAGCCACCCCGGGCCTCAGTTTCCTCTCCTGTAAAAAGGCAGGTGGTAACCTCCCAATTAACTTTCCAACTCTGCCTGTGAAATTATTCCCTAAATTTTAAGGACGCAGCAGTTCAGTGAGACCCACGAGTTATGTAAAAGCTTTGGCTTTATCCCAGCGGGGTCCACTGCTCCTCTCTGAACATAGCCTGGTCAGGACAACACATAACCCTACACGGGACAAACACCACCAGCAAAGTGATGGAACCAGACTTGCCTTCGACAGTTCAATATAATTCAAATCAAGAATTTATTAAGTGCCTCCTACGTGCAAGGCAACGTACTCAGCAACAGGGACACACTGGGACAAAAACAAGTCTCTGCCCTTGAGCTTACATTCTACTACAGGGGAAAAGGAAAGATACAACATGAATATAGGTAAGTATATACAAAGGAATCAGGATGGAGTCCAACGACTGGGGAGATCAGGAAAAGACTCGTGTAGGTGTTTCATGGGAGCTGAGCCTTTAAGAGTTAGGGATTCCAGGAAGTAAAGGTGAGGAGGATGAGCGTTCCAGGCATGGGGATAAGGTACAGAAGCAGGAAATGTAATGTAATGTCCAGCAAATAGGCCAGTTGGGGATGAAACCTAAGAGTGCATAAAAAGTAATGGGAAATATGCCTGAAAAAAATAGGCTGGAGCCAGAGTACAGACATTTAAGTGCCGGACAGAGAAGTTTGTATTTTAGCCTATTCTAGAATACACTATGATCCTCATACACAAAAACTACAGGAATACCAGGATTAAATAAAATGTTTCCTCTGAGTTTATTACTTAAAAAAAAAAAAGCTAAAACAAAGACTCTTCAACCAGTCATGGCTCCAGTCCCTCCCTTTCCCCACATTCCCTAATCTTTCTCCAGGCCCTACTCACAAAACTTAATCTGTTTTCACAGAAAACCTACACTGGGGTAAAGGTAAGGAAAAGGGTAGAAGGCAGTAGTATCATCTAAGCTCCACCCAGTGAGAAAGGGGAATTTCATTGCCCAGAGATCTATACTGGGTGGAGATTCACAGAATCCAACCTACAGGAGGTAGAGAAAGGGGAGGGAGAGAAGCAAAGTTGGGAGTCAGCTAAGGGACCACTCACTATTTCACACTCAGAATGACTTGGGGAGAGGGGGAAATCAGGTGAACCACAGGGTATCTTGCTAAAGGGCATTTCTCAGCTCTCCTATTGCTGAAGGTGAGGGAGGGGTTGGAGGGCACCATTAACAGACAAAAATGGAATCAAGATGGTGTCCTTTTTCAAAACTATCCAAGGCTCACAAGAACCACAGGTCTCACAAGAACCACAAGTAATACTTGAAGGGGGCAAATTGTGGGTGAACAGCACCAATTAGGTTTCCATTACAACTTATCGGGGAAAGTCACTTATTGGGAAAGAAATTACAACACCCCCCCACCCCCCATCTCTAACAGAGAAAAAGGCAGATGATGCATATCAATGACTGAAAAACCTATCAGACCACTACTCATGTGGAATGCTGCATATGCTGTGGGATGTGGTCCATTTGATAGTTTGTGTGAGTGATTTTCTTTGTTACAAGACAGGGTTGGGGGAGGGTGTTACTGGAGAGTGATGGTGGCGTAAAAACCAAAAGTATCAATAAAACATTTTTTAAAAAACCTCCTCTGACACTCCTCCTCCCCACCCATCCTCCCAGAGCCCCAGGTAGGGGAGGGAGAGGATCAGGCCCAGCTTCCTTCCTTGGCCAGAGGTGTTGGGCAGAAACCCCTCAGAGAAGCCAACAAAGAACAACAGGGCAATGGGCTTCCAGGATAGAAAAGGTCCACTGGAGCCTGACTGGTGGAAGGCACAGTTTTACAACGGAGGTCCATTCACCCCTGGGTGGTAAAAGGCACAAAGATCCTCATAGCGACAGTGGCCCTTTGAGAAGTGTCTGCAGACAGGGCGGTTGGACTTATCTGTGGAAGTAATCGGGAGAGAGGCAGCGTAAGACTTTGGGAAGACAAAAACCAGAGAGACCCCTCTGGGACCCCGAAGTGAAACACTTCAAGAATTGCTATAGTCTTCAACCTCCTGGCATAATGTTTGGAGAGGTACCTTCACAGGGAAGGCGGAAGGGCTTCTGTCTTCTGGACATAGTCATGTGCTACTAGCAGGAATAAAATAAGACAGGGTGATGGTACTGACCTGTTCTATCACCTTCCTGGACTCCATCCTTGAACTGAGGGGCATTCTTAGGCCATGGGATGTTCTTAGATGGATGGTGACTACTGCCCCCTCCCAGGTTTCTCCATCCATTGGGAGGACCATTCCTGGCATGGTCCCCATAGCCTGCTCCCCACCTAGGCTCTGGATCCTCATAGGCCCAACGGCCATGTAGGTATGGTCGAGGCCTGGGTCCTGGGCCCCCCCTCATTGGGCATCCTCCCCAGAAAGGAAGTGGGAGGCTCAGGAGTGGTGGAATCACTGGTCCCCTTAAGCCCTGAGGGCCTCTGTGGAAGCCTAAAAAGCAACAGACAAAGATAGCCCCTGGTCAACTAAATCCAAGAAAACCCAGAAATCATTTTTCTTCTTGAATCTCATTCCCCACTTCTCCCCATCCCCTACAGGAAATTCCAGAGTGCCTTGCATGTAATATGCACTTAATATGTGTTAATCTGAATCAATCTAGACACCTGTCCTTTCAGACTCTCTCCACTCACCTGGATCAGGGCCACCAAACTTCCCATTGGCTATGGGGGGAGGGCCCAGGAGGCTGGGTGGACCTAAGAGAGCAGGAAGAAATAACATAAGCAAAAATGTAGCATGTTCCAACTTAGTAAAATTCAGTTTACACAACAACTCAGTACTATTTCTATTGAGTTCTCCTTTCTTTTTTGCTATTAGACCTAAGACTCAATAGCACATGGTTATACAAACAGTGGTGATTCAAACCTTGGGGAGTATCAAACTTGACTCTTATTTTCCCTTCACGACTAGCATGCACTGGCCTACTACTATCTATGTGCAAGTAATTGTCTAAAGATCAAAGACTAAATGAAATAAGTCTCTGCCCTTCAGATGTTTACTTTCTGTGGATACATACAGAATCAAATCAGTGGGCTGAAGCAAAATGTATCATGCTTCAGTGGAATCCAAAAAAGCAGAAATCTGTTATCAAGATGTCAGAAAAGAAACAAAAAAAACAAACCAAAGGTACCAAATGGCACAGCCTTCAATCAAAGGGAAAGCTAACTCAACTGTAAGACTGACAATAAAGCAAAAGGAGACTTCAATGTGTTTTCCTTAATTTGAGTCTCCTTTTGCTGTCAACCAACCAAAATTTATGAGATGCTTTTCATGTGACAGGCCCCAAGGAGACAAAACACATGGGGAGTAGGAGCGAGGGAAGGAAGTTTTTTGGTCTAGGCAGTCACTAAGATGGTCAAGCCCTTTTCAGTAGCCATGGTAACGTTGGTTGAGTTATTGGACAAGTACCCCAAACAACATGACAGGTGGCAAACCTATGACAAAATCCTCCTCCCGGGCCCTCGAGGATGGATTAACGGGGCCTGAGCTAGCAGAGCTGAGGACCTGACTCACCCTTCAGACTACCCAGATGTACCCAAGACCCCAAATTAATGAACTACCCTCACCTTCCCGAGAATTCCTAGCCATCTTCTCCTAATGCCCATCTAATTTGATGGACTTCCCTCTTCACCCTCCCTCACTTCACTAGTGAGAGATCTAGAAGCATTTGCATTGATGTGAAAAGCGGGAGATCATCTAGCCCACTCCCCACGCAGCACACTACAGATGAGGCAAATGAGACTTTTTCTGCCCAAGTTTGTAGGCAGAGTCAACAGCACGGATTAGAACCCGATTCCATTACTTACTGTTCTCATTTCCATCACCTTGAACTATCAGACTTGGTTTTATCGTGGATCTGTCTCGGTCTGGGGGCTGACAACGAAGACCACAACAGACAATGGGGGAAGGGTGGGAAAACCGGCCCTTACAAATCCTCCCATTCCAGGGAGGGAGTGGGGGGGGAGGGGCGGGGGAAGAGAGAGGATGCAGCTGCCCCGGCAAATTGCCTTAATTTGTCTACGTCAAAAGCTCTCCGCAGCAGCTTTAGGCCTGCACTCCCATTCACTCTTTTCCGGGCCTGATACTACCGGCGCACCACTCCCCTATTCCCCCAAGGCACGTGCATCGACCTCCCCCGCCCTTCCTCCCGTTCGCGGGCGCGCCTCAGTAGCCGGGGTCGGCGCATGTGCGCTCTTATGCTGCTAGCTGGCCCTAGGCTGCAGTCCTTAAAAAGGGAAGGAGAATTTTTCCCTCGCCAAGCCTCGCCTGGCACTATTCTGCGTGAAGACGCAACGGGCTCCTTCCCTTTCAGGCCGCACGGATCTCGCCTTCTCCCTCCACGCCCGGGCGAGCTTTATTTGTCTCATGCCCCTGTTCCAGGCCTGCCTCAGGCGCATGCACCTCTCCCTTACCAGCGGGGCTCCCACTCTCCTCATCCCCACTCTCCTCGGGGTCCGGTGGCCGCTGCTTTCCCCTCTTGGGCATCACAGCAAGCGTAACAGCAGCGATCAGAGTCGGGGCCGGTGGGAACAGGGGGCGGTATATGGAGGGAGAGAGGATCCGGTTATTTCCGCTTCCGGCAGACCCAGCAGAAGTGGCGAGTGCGCATGCGCGTGCCTTTCCCTCCATGTAGCGTTACAATATAAGAGCGCACACACGCACCCACACACACCCACCCACCCCACCCCCCTTCCCTCTCCCCACACCTCCCACCTGAAAGGGAAAAAAAAACAAAACCAGGAGGCTTATCTTCGCGTCGAGAGGACCACGGCCCAGAGCATTGGGAGAGGGGGGAGAAAGGAAGAGGAGGAGGAGCAGTGAGGCTGCGTGGTAACCTTGGTAACCGCTGATGGCCCACGCCACCTCTTTCAACTTCATGACCTCTGACCTCCCCCAAAGGATGCTTAGACCATCTAAGCCTCAGTGCCTTTAATTACGACCTTTTAAACCGCACGATAAACCCAATCCCACCCATGTTTTGTTTTTTTTTTAACTTCCACTAGGTGCAGTGTCTCGTGGCTGCTCTGAACATGACCCCTGACCTTCTCTGAAGGGATCTCCAGGGCAACCTAGTACTTCATCATCTTTTCCTCCCTCCCCTCCCTCCCCCTTTCCTTTCAGGAATGATCAACCTCCTTCTTCGGCTAGGTCTTTTTGGTTTAGCCTTATGTTTAACCTTATGCCCTTCCCCACCTCGCAAGTGGTAGAGTCCATTCACCCCACCAGGTGAGTGCGTAGATTCTCTCCAGGAACGAAGGGTAAGGATGGGTACCTCTCCCCCCTTCTTCGAATGGGAATTGGTATCGCCCGTGACGAAGTCAGTGCGGTCGGTCGGCGCCCCGGCGCGGCTCCCTCCTCCACACCCCCAAGAACCGCCCCCGTCCCTCCCCAGGACTCCTGAGGGACTGGCGTGTGGCCGGCGCGTCGCGCGTCTCTCCGCCCTTGCACTTCCCTTCGCCTCACACACACTCTTGTACTTTACTCGGAGGGAAGCGACTGAACCCCGCCACCCAAAGGACACCGGTGGCCCGTCCTGTGCCCTCCTACCCACAACGCACTCCCCCTTCCCCGAGGAGGCGAGACTTGGTCTGACCCTCCGCGTGACGTCACCGCGGAGCCCCGCCCCCAAGGGTCCCGGGCCCAGCGCTGCTGGGGCAGTCCGGGGGGTGTCGGTAGAAGCGAAGCGGCCGCGGCTGGAGCCCGGACAGGGCTGGAGACCAACGGGAGCCAGACCGGGCCATGCCGAGGAAGAAGCCTTTCAGCGTGAAGCAGAAGAAGAAACAGCTGCAGGACAAGCGCGAGAGGAAACGAGGCAAGGGAGGGAGGGAGGCAGAGGAGGGGGGCGGGGCCTGACTCCTGTCCATCTGGACGCAGGGATGAACTCTACATCTGGGGGGGGGGGGGGCGCAGAGCCAGCCGTTTCCCGGCCAAAGGAGAAAGGAGAAAAAAGCCTCCGACCTCCCCCGCATCTGGAAGAGGAGGGGATGGACGGAGAGCTCTCCACATCTGGAGAAGAGAGGGGTCCCTTTAGTTGGAAGAAGAGGGGCCCCCACATCGGGCGAAAGGGATGCTGGAGATGGGAAAGAATTGCATTCTACCTCCTGGTCCTGGGAGGCTTCCGTTGTGGGGTGTGGAGGAGAAGGAAAGAGAAACTGGGTCGAGAGGCAGAATACTCGGGTCGATATGGGGGGCAGAAGTTGGGCCGTAAGGGGAGAGCTGGACGAATCAGATGCCTGTGCCCATGTCTGAGAGCTGGGCGTCAGGTGATACCCTGTGCCTGCCTGTAGGGCTGCAGGATGGGTTACGCTCCAGCTCCAACAGCCGCAGCGGGAGCCGGGAGCGGAGGGAGGACCAGACTGACACCTCTGATGGAGAATCTGTGACCCAGCAGATCCGTCGCCTCAACCAGCAGCCGACCCACGGCCCTGGCCTTCGCTTTGACCCCAATAGGTAAGGATGGGGAACTCGGCACTTGGGATTTCCCCTCATTGCCCTGAAAGTAAGTGAGAGTAGTGTGTTCGTGGAGGGAGGTGAAGTAGAAGGGTGAAGATAGGCTGAGATAAAAACGCTGAAGGAAGGACTTTAGATTCCTTAGTTATCTTGAGGGCATTTGATTCTTTTGAGAGAGGGTGGAGAAAGTTTTTATCTGTAGAAAAGTGGACTTTGGAGGTAAGCAGAAAATTAAGATACCTGGATCCTTACAGAGAAAATACCCTTACAATTTTGAAGGGGAATCTGGAAAATTATGACTTGTGGACACTATATACTAAGTTGAATACTTGGGTCTCCCCAGATACCGACTACACTTTGAAAGAGAAAGCCGGGAAGAGGTGGAGCGGAGAAAGAGGGCTGCCCGAGAACAAGTGCTGAAACCTGTCAGTGAGAAATCTCTGGAGCTTGACATCGGCGACATCTACCATCCAGGCTCCAGTAAGGATTGAGATGTGGGAAAGTTGATTCTCAGGGGAGTAGAAGATAGAAGGGACAGAGCTGGCAAAAAAATAGTGCCAGATATGTGGGTCCTGAAAGCACCCACACTTCCCTTCTTCTCTGCTTTCGCAGACCTAGACTTTCCCCGGCGACCCCCTTGGAACTATGAGATGTCCAGGGAGCAATTGATGAGCCAGGAAGAACGGAGTTTCCAAGAGTATCTGGGAAAGATCCATGGGGCCTATTCCTCTGAGCAGCTCAGCTACTTTGAGCACAACCTGGAGGTAAGATAAGAGCAGAGTATTACATGATCCACCTGGAGAGTTGAACTGTCCCTGAAGAAGGGAGAGTGGGGTAGGTGACACATGCACCTTTGTGAAGTTGCGGGTACATGGTTACAAGTTGTCACTGATCTGTAACTAGCAGCACAAGGTTGAGATTTTCCTGACCTATTTTCTTTCAGACTTGGCGACAGTTATGGCGGGTGCTAGAGATGTCTGATATTGTCCTTCTCATCACAGACATACGTCATCCAGTAAGTGAAAGATTTTTCCTCTCTTTCTCAACCTGAATTCCATAAGACAGGACTCTAGTCTTTTTCTGCCGAACAGCCACTTTCTTAGCCAGTCCAAACTACTTTTTGTAGCTTTGGAGGGTGGAACAAATTCAAGTCCTTCTCTAGGAACTAGCTAAGTAACTCTTTTTCACATCCCTTCCTTCCTTCCCAATACTCTCTCCCTTACTTTGACTTTTCAAAGTGCTGTGAATTAAATAACAGCACTTCTCCAGTTGTAACTTCTTTCTAGTTTAAGAGTAAGAAATAAAAACTGTTCTACCCTCCGTCCTGCCTCTGCTGTTTATCCAGTTTATCTGGTCTTCCTGTTTCACTTTTCCTGTTCTCAAATGTCTCTCTCTTATTCCCTGATGCCGACAAACTAGCTTTACCTCCCCCAGAATGCCTTTCTCTTGAGCGTTCTTTTGCCTTGAGTTCATTGGATTTCTTTTACTCATTTGGCTCTCTACTGTCCTACAGCCACACAAGTTGATGCCTATAAAATCATTCCTAGTAGATCAGAGAGGGAGGAATTAAAGGTTCATTCCTACTTCTTCATACCTTCTCCCTCCCCCTCCCCCGCAGGTCATCAACTTTCCCCCAGCCTTTTATGAGTATGTGACAGGGGAACTAGGGCTGTCACTGATACTGGTGCTGAACAAAGTAGACCTGGCTCCCCCAGCTCTCGTTATAGCCTGGAAGTATCACTTTCGCCTGCACTACCCCCGGCTCCACCTTGTTCTCTTCACATCTTTCCCTCGGGATCCCCAAACCCCACAGGACCCAAAGACTGGTGAGTGGAATTTGGATAACATAGGGATGTGTGGGAGAACATATGGAGCCCTCTGGGGGGGCTTTATGGAATGGAGGTAACAAACAGAGATCAAGGATGACAGGAGTGGAGCAGGAGAAAGGGACAGGATCTGGCCTTCATTGTCCCTTCACCTCTCCCCTTCTGTCTTCAGTCTTGAAGAAGCGCCGGAAGCAAGGAAGGGGCTGGACTCGTGCCCTGGGACCAGAACAGTTGCTAAGGGCTTGTGAGACCATTACTGCGGGAAAAGGTCTGAGTATATATTTGAGGGAAGGTCTGAAGAGGGTTGGGGAGGGTCTGAAGTCAGCCTGTTAGTTACGATAATTTTAGGAGAATCAAGGGAACTAGCAAAACTGGCCGAATATCTTCCACTGTCCACGGTATGTGTGGACAGGTGGGGCCCTTGGTTGTTTTTCCTCCAGCAGAATCTTCTTGGTTACTTTTTCGTTTTTTGCAGGGGGGTGGCCTGAATCTGTGATTTCATTACCATAGGAAACTCCCTGTGAAGGGCCTCTCTCTAACAATGCAGATCTGCAACTGCTTTATAAGTTATTTGGTCTTAGAGAATTGCCTGGGGTAATATGAGGTTCAGTGATTTGCTCTGAAGGATTTGAACCTAGGGCTTTCTAGCTCTGAGTTTACCTCTTTGTCCACCATGCCATGCTGTTTTTCTTGTTATACTCTCCGGAAACTTAAGCAAGGAAACAGGTTTTTTTCCCTAGAAATCTGAAAACTCCCAATCTGTCTCTCCCTGTGGCAGTGGATTTAAGCAGCTGGAAAGAAAAGATGGACCGGGATGCAGCTGGAGCAAGCCGGGAGACTTGCTCAGGGGAGGAAGAGGAAGATGAAGAAGGACCAGCAGTGTTGGTGGAGCAGCAAACAGATGTAGCTCTGGAGCCAACTGGCCCAACCCGAGAACGATATAAGGATGGAGTTGTGACTATTGGCTGTGTGGGTGAGGAAGCAGGAACGGTGTTTCTCATTAGCGTCAGGAGGTGCAATTCTGAGTATTTGGGGACTGTGTAACTGAGTATGAAGGCTTGGTAGTCTCTAAGAATCTCCTCTCCTCAGTTTCAGTTTGCTGGGCCAGGGTGGGGTGTGACCCAGACTATTAGTAGAATCTGTTACCTAATAGAAACTGTTCTTCTCAACCAAGGGGCTCCTTTGAGAAAAGAGGCTTAAAGCTTAGGAGGGTGGATAGAATAGATATTGCAGTGGTGACCAGATGATGAAAGCTTATCTACCTAAAAAAAAAAGGCTGTTTATAGGTTGTCTGTTTTATTGAAATAATGTTTGAATATGGGAAGAAGTGGTGGAATAATGGAAAGGCCACTGGACTAATAACATTTTTTCTTCCTAGCTCTGCCTTTGATTAGTTGTGGGACCGTAGGCAAGTCACTTCCCCTGTTTCCTCATTTGTAAAATGAATAGCGTTAGACTAGATGAACTACCTCTAAGGTACTGTCTAGGATTTTCTGAAATCATCAAAAGGCAAGTTTCTGTGATTGGTGGTATTAAGGAGACCAAGGGATTTTTCAGATTAAAAAGGGCAAAGGGTACACCATAATTACTTGGAGAAAGAGGAGCAGACAATTGTATCTCTCTGAATATTTTAGTGGGTGGGGTTGGAGCTGGTAGGGATGAAGTGTCTCCTGGTTTGCCTGTCCTTGGCACAATTTTTTCCTGACCTCTGTTTCCCTTTGAGCTGTGATTTGATCATTCCCTCTCTCTGACTAAACTTGTAACTGCCACAGGTGATCTCTCACCTTTCTCCTCCTTCCTCGTTGCTCCCCTCACTGCTCTTACTCTTCCCACAGGTTTTCCTAATGTGGGAAAGTCGTCCCTGATCAATGGGCTGGTTGGGCGGAAGGTGGTGAGCGTTTCCAGAACCCCTGGCCACACCCGTTACTTTCAGACATATTTCCTCACACCCACTGTTCGACTTTGTGACTGCCCTGGCCTTATCTTTCCTTCCCTGCTGCCCCGACAACTACAGGTGTGGGGACTGGAAGGTAGGGGTGGAGGGAGGCAGATATGCTAGGCTTCTGGGCACTGAGGAGGTTAAGGGCTAAAGGAGAAAGGGTATGAACTGTGAACTAAAGCCTGGGTTTCTAGTTCCCTGAAAAGAGTGAGAGATGGGGCTTGGGGTCAATAAGATGTTGGGTCTCACTAATCCTCTGGATCTTGTCCTAGGTCTTGGCTGGGATCTACCCCATTGCCCAGATCCAAGAGCCCTACACTTCTGTGGGGTACCTGGCTTCCCGAATACCTGTCCAGGCGCTTCTTCGGCTGAGACACCCTGAAGCTGAAGAGTCAGGGCATGAACCCCCTTGGTGTGCCTGGGATATCTGCGAAGGTGGGTTCTACAGGCTGCCTACCCTTGTAACACCATCCCTGTCCCCCTGCATTGTTTTCCCCATTCTGTCAGTCACTGTTTCCTCCTTTTTCCTCTCTTAGAGGTAACATGGTGAAATAGAGCATTGCAGTTGGAGTTAGGAAAACCTGGGTTCACATCCCCCCTCACTCAGTGGCCGTATGCCCCTAGGCAAATCATTTAACCTACCCAGACTCAGCTTCCTCATCTAAAATGAAAGGATCAGGCTTGACCCGTAAGCTCCCTTCCCGCTGTAAATCCATCATCCTGTGCTCTTCCTGCCTTTTCATTACTACTGGTCTCATTCCTTGTCTCCTCTTTCCTGTCCTCCCCTATCCTGTCTCTTGTCCTTTCTCCAAGATTCCTTTTTGTCTCCTTTAGCTAACTACCTCTTTGGCTTTAAATATCTTAGAGAAAATTTAAATAAATGAATCCTAGGAATTAGGGTTTTCAGAGGTCATCTTGTTCAGCCTTTATCTGGAGCATGAATTTGTCTCTACAGAAGCATAGTTTCCCAGCATCTGCTTGAATACTTCCAGTGACAAATCAGGGCCTCACAAGCCAGTCGGTTCCGTCAGTAAATAGTTCTAATCGTTAGAATATTCTTATATTGAACAAAAGTATTTTCCCCCTCCCTCCCCTCCCCACACCCCCCAACACACCCCTGGTAGTTCCTACCTTTTGGTTCAAGTGTTCTGCCTTCTGGAACTATATAGATATACCTAATTTCATCTTCCGAAAGATATATCTCTCAGGACTCTCTTCAGTCATTCCTTATTCAGGTTATGCTTTCCAACTCCTTCCGCTGTTCCTTATATGGCATGGTTTTGAGTACCCCTCATCATTCTAGCCCCCTTCTTCTGGATGTGCTCCCACTTTTGTCTCTTTTGTTCTGGGCTTATCCTTTTGGGAAGGCCTGTGAGGCTGCAGGGTAACTAACTGATTCATGCCCTCTTATCTCTCCATCCCTCTGCCTTTCCTGTAGCCTGGGCTGAGAAGCGTGGTTACAAGACAGCCAAAGCAGCTAGGAACGATGTGTACCGAGCAGCCAACAGCCTCCTTCGGCTGGCTGCTGACGGACGGCTCAGCCTTTGTCTTCGTCCACCTGGCTACAGTGACCAGCGAGGTAAAAGGAGCAGGCTTGCAGTTCCTAGGGTCTGGCCTTCCCCATTTGCCTCCCACCCAAATCCCAGCCTTCCTTCACCAATGGCATCTAACCTGATAGTCCTTGTGTCTTTCCTATATTGCACCTTGGCATCTGGCTTTCTGTGGCTTCCTTCCCTTAGGGGCTCAAGTCTCCTGTATTTCTCGCAGCTCATTCTCTTACCCCTCTTTCACCTTCTTCCTGCCCATTGCCCCCTTTCTTTCAGGCATATTTCTATTCATAGGCTTTCTTCTTTTAAAGGATCCAGACATCCTTCCCTCATTTCTAACTCCTCATCATCCTCTTTTTGTCTCCTCCCCACTCCCTCTAGCCTCCTGGGAGTCCCATCCAGAAACCTTGGAGCTGGTGATGATGCAGGGGAGGGTGGGACTGTCGGGTGAGGATGAGGATGAGGAAGAAGAGCTGAGCAGTTCTGGGGAAGAGGAGGGAGAGGAGGATCGAGATGCCGATGAGGAGGGTGAGGGAGATGAAGACACCCCCACCCCTGCCCGGCCTTCACACCTGGCAGGCCCAAACCCCTATGCTCTGCTGGGTGAGGATGAATGCTGAATCTCCATCCTTTATTCCTCCCTCCCATTCAACATCCATGCTCTTGGACTGATCAGGGGATACCCCTTTTCCACCTCCCCAACTGTGAATAAAGATAACCTGGTTCGTTAGCCCCCTTGCCATCTGGACTAAAGCCAAGGTTGAATTGTTATCCTAGCAGTTGGAGGTCTCATCCTAACCTTCACTCAAAGACCCCTTCCTTCAGGGGCCCTGGTTAATAATAGTCCTTTGGAAATAGGGTCTAATACACTGAGTCCCTATTCCCATCTTTATTTTTCCTAATCTCTTGTTTCTAAAGAGCAGATGGGGGACAGTTCCTGCCAGTGGGATCTGGTCTAATCCCAAGCTCCTCAGTGTAGTACACAGAAACCCTTCTCTTATTATTCTGGAGTTGGCACCAGACCCAGATCTCTCCTACTAGGAGAAGGAACATCATATTCAGGGAAAGCCTTAATAGACCTAGGATGTATCCTAGGGAAGCCATTCCCTAGTCCCTGTGTGGAGGTCAGAGATAGAGCACTATGTTATCTAGATGGTAGACTCAAGTACGTTAGCTTTCTTCTGAGGGACCCATTTGGGCAGATGCTAACAAGGAAAGCTCACCCTCAGGCACCCACATTTTAATATTGAAAAAGTTTGGCCTCCCACAGTTCTTGACTGCACCTTTCTTAGGACTTTCTCTGAGTGCAGAAATAAAATAGTTTCAGACATTAAAATGTACCAGGTGATTAGGAACTGGTATGCGAGGGTGAATGGACATGGTCCCCTACATGAGGTCATACATTTTAAATGCTTTAAGTTGACAAAAAGTAGGAAATCATTTTGTTGCTAAAATGTTTCTGAAAGCCCTTATCTTTGATGGATATCTGACATACAGAGGCCAGAAAGGGAAAGACAGCCATCCTTCGGCAGTGAGCTCCTGCTCATGTACCTGTCTGTGTCTGCTTTAGTTTTGACTTCAGGCTGAGTAATAGAGCCTGACTTGGGTCCAATGGTGGGAGTTGGGAGGGATCCAGTGCTGGACCTTAGGCCTGACTGGCCATAGTCAGCTTCCCAGGATACCAGCTCTTTTCTAGAGAACTTTGACATTAAGCCACCAGAGTTTTTGGCTTCCACTGTTTTTAATCTCTATGAACACTGAATCTGAACTTGAAGTACCAAACTCTTTAAATTTCCTGGATAAAGAGATGACTTGACTCTGTGTTCGAAAATTAACCCAGACCCAAATTTCCTATCATCCTTCCCCTGCTGCTACTAATACCAAGTAAACGCCCAGTTCTGGCAGCAGCATCCCACTTGTCCTCCATTTCTACATAGTACAAACCTCAAGAATGTATTTTCTAAGGTCTACTTATTAGGGAAAAGAATACACAATTTGAAATAATACAACAGGATATATTTGAAAATATTTAAAAACACTTTACCGACTCCCAGACTAAAGGACACAATCTTGTCTAACCTAATTTTTAACAAAAATTTATCAGACCGTGGACACTGGCCCATATTTCTCTCCAAGCCAGAAGCCCCAGTCTGTGGTATCTCATTCACTTAGTGACCCTAGACAAGAACGTTAGCTTCAATCCTAGTCCAACTTAGGGATTCATTTGCCAGGGCTCCCTATACGTATTCCTTGTCCGTTTGCAGCCCTAAATTCAATTATAGTCAATCAGGAAACCCTTGGAATGGCGTGTTGAGTTTGTGGCATGCCCATCCATAGTACTCTATAACCACATAGAGTGAGGGATTGAGTAAAAAGAATTATCATTTATTTCCTGCCATCTCAGGATTTTATCATAATGATTGGACCCAAAATACAAGTCACCTCCAATGTTAACAAAAGATAATCCCTGTTTATTTGAGCTTTTCAGTGTCGAATGTCCAGACAATTATTTCCTCTTACATCCCTGAAAACAGTTAATGCTTTAGTGTGGTATCACTACAGGGCATTAAGAAGTTTTATTAATGCATTTTTAAAAAACTAACATTACTGTCACGTTCCAACCACCACCCCCCACTCCAGATCACTCCCTCATAACAAAATACAATTAAGCAAAAAAAAAAAATCATAAAAGACAAAAATCAGCACATAGGCCATATCTGCAAACCTCCGTCTTGCCCCATGGCCACAGCTCACTAGCTCAGTCTTCCCTGGTAGGTGACTTGCTTCACCATCAAAGGGCATTTTCCCATGAGCTGCATAGGCCTCTAAAGCTGAGGAAGAAAGGGAAGCAACAGGAAAAATGAAATAAATGACCAATCATAGAAAAGCAGTAAAAGAAACTTGTAAGGTGAGGAGAACCCAGGTGAGTTTTTTGTTGTAATTTTTTTTAATTTCAACAAATATTAAGTGCCTCTTACTTACAGAGTATTGTGCCAAGTACTAGGAGAGATGTAGCTGAATCAGAGATGGCTTCTGCTGTATTGGAGCTCCTGGTCTCAGACAGGAATAAGGTAGCCACACCTGACAGTTAACTTGTCCCCTTCCTCTTCCTTATCTGGAAATGCCCCGTTTTCCACTTCTGTAGACAGATAATAGGCTGCTGGAAGTCTTTGGTCATGTCAGGTCAAATAACAGGATGCTTTCTGGAGAAAGTGACTTCAAAATTTGGCTTTAAGGGATAAATTGAAATTCTGCTAGGAAAAAGGAAGAGAAGACACTTTGAGGAATAGAAAACCCTTAATAAGAAGAGCAAAGGGTGGGCTGGACAAAGAAAGCAGAGACCCTGGAGTATTAGACACGGCTTCAAAGGCAGGGTGGCACCAGACTGTGGCGGGCCTGGAAAGCTAGGTGACACTCTTGAAGTTTGCCAGGAATTAAGAGTGGACGTCATTTAGGTCTTGGCAGAACCTTCTGCCGAATCCATCACGGCCCTGACAGTTAGTCTTCTCTAGGCAATAAATCATTGTGAGGAAGCAGAAGGGACCTCAGTTGAGGGCCCATAAGGAAAGAATAGTCCCTCCCCCTTCCTTCTCTGAGACACCATTCATCTCCCATCCTCACTAGTTGAACCTAAGGCCGAAGAATGAACACCAGGAATCTAGTGTCATCGTTCTTTGCTTCCCTCATTCCCAACCCTTCAGAGGCCTTCTGAAATGCATCCTCTTGACCCTGCTTCAGTCAGCTAAGCCTTCTGCCAGGTACCTGCCTAGCCCATCACTTTATGCCTGCTCCCTACTCAGACACTCAGGTGCCTAGGTCTCACCATTCACAACCGAGGTCCCCTAAGAAGCTAAACTTGTAAGTGACGTAAAATAAAGAAGGGGGTAGAAAAGAACAATATACTCAGTGGTTACTAGAATGTAAGTAAAGATAACACTAAAAGGCAACAAAACTCAGGTTGAATACAATGGACAAAGTTGGTATCAAGCTATTAAAGCACACTTCCTTTCTGTGAATAATGGATAAACTGAAAAAAGCATGTACTATCAGTCATCACTATAAAGTGGTATTGTGCAATCAGTGTTGGGGGCGGTGTTCTTCAGCTGTTTGGAGGCAAGTATTTGTGGTGTCAAAAACTATCAATACTAATAAAGAATAAATAAGCAGATTGCTCTAAAAGAAAAAAAAATACCAGCCATGGGGCTGATTCTGTACTGTTCCCTAATTTTAGTGTATGCCAGATTTCTGCCCTTCCAGCATCTTGCTCTCGGAATTAGTGAGGGATAACCAATCTATATATGCACTGTTGACTACAGTAGTTGGCTTTGCGATACAGGTACAGCCCATAGGATAGGGAGCCCAATGAACACATCCAAAGAATGTGGTAGGATATTCTATTCCTGGGCTTGAAATGTATAGTGCCTCGCCCATAATAGACACTTAGTAAATACTCTATTGAGATGTTACACTTTTAATGCCAACCAACAGCCCTAGCTGAACTCTAACCTACAGCTAGATGGGAGCGTCTGGACAATTCTGCCTCTTGCTCCCTGCCCGTACATTGTGGGAATTCCAGGGTATAGAGAGGCAACAGAAGTCAGACTACTTAGCAATTAAAGCAGCTTTTATCAAACCGCCACAGGATGCGTAGCAAATATAGGACAATTCTAGACTAGGGATACCTATCACGTCATGATGGGGTCACGAGTGGCACCGACTGCTCGGTTGCACAGCACCTACGTAGAAGGTGCTCATAACGTTCTTCCTATTATCGAGCACATCCCTGGTCAGCTCCAGCACTTTCAGGGGGCTCTGCAGAGGCAAGCAGTGGGAGAAATGAGAGAGGGGTCACAGCCTCACCTTCCATTGTTTTCAGATGAGTGTGGGGCTGACTCAAATTCAATACAACCTCTACAGGGCTAGGGTTGCTTCATTTGTTTTACTAGAGGCATCTAGGTGGCACGGTGGTTAGAGCCTGGGCCTGCAGTCAGGAGGACCTGAGTTCAAATCCAGCCTCAGACACTTGACACACTAGCTGTGTGACCTTGGACAAGTCACTTAACCCCAATTGCCCTGCCTTCTCCCCTCCAAAAAAAATAGGATAATAGCACCCACCCACTTCTCAGGGGCTTTATGAGGATCCAATGAAACAATAATTATAAAGTGCTCCGCACAATACCTGGCACATAATGCTTTATAAATGTTAACTGCCTTTATTATTATTATTAAAAAGCTACATACATACAAGTTATTATTTTGATTTGCATTTCAGTTATTAGTAATTTGGAAAAAATGTGGTCGTTAGTAGTTTGCAATTCTTTTGTAAACTGTTTGTTCATATCCTTTTGATCACCTATCAATTCACAGATGGCTGGTTTTATAGTGTTAATTTCCTACATATTTTGTTTATCACACCCTTGTCAGAAATATTTTATGCAAAGATTTTTTTCCCAGTCAACAATTTCCCTTTTTATCCTTGCTGCATTTATTTGCTTTATGCAAAATTTCTTATGGGATAGTAGCATTACATTCATATGCCACAATTTGTTCAGCCATTCCCTAGGGGATAGGCAACCACTTTATTTCCAGTGTTCTGCTACCACAACAAGTACTGGTATAAGTATTTTGGTATATATGGGGCCTTTCTTTTTCCTCTTTGGGGAATATGTTCAACAGCAAGATTGCTAGGGCAAGGATCATGAAGTTACCGAATTTTCTCATAACATCAAATTGTTTTCTATGACGGCTAGGCCAATTTATAGCTTCAGTCACAGTGAACGAGTGCTCTTCTCTCCCCCACAGCTCTTTGAACATAATTTCCTTCTTTTTTCAAGTTTACCTATTGAATCCCTTTTTTCCAAATGACTTCCTTTCAGATATCTGCAGACAACCATCATGTCTCTCCCCAAGCTAAACAACCTGATTTCTGTCACTGATCTCAAACATAACTTCAATAACATTCTGGTTACCGTTCAGCTCACAAATGTCCTTCTTAATATGAGGGTGTGTCCCTTTCAGATTTTGAGTTGCAAAGTTTGAAGATGCAGGATGAGAAGCTTCTTCAGGTTCCTGTTTGCGCAGACAGCTCATTACTTGTTGCTGCTTCCCCTCAAATCTCTGAAATGCCAGGAAGACCTCTCCTTGCTTCCAAAATTACAGTGATGTTCATCTCGAACCAGCACCTTCGTCCCTGTAGATAACAGATTTCTGTATTCTGAAAAGAGATAAATAATAAGAGCTGACGTTTCTAGAGCCCTAAGTGCCTAGCACTGTGCCAAATCCTCTATGGATATTTTATTTGATCCTCGTTAACAACCCTGGGAGATAAAAAGTACCATTATCATCCCCACTTTACAGATGAGGAAATTGAGACAAATAGGTTGTGACTTGCCCAAGTGACTCCAGGCCCAGCACTCTATCCCCTGGGCCACCTGTGATCGCTCCAATCCATTTTAGATCCACCACTTTTCCCAGGTCTATGATCTTCAGAATTTGTAGGCTAGCCCTCATAATCTATAAGTATCAAATGATTAGTTGGGCCGTTGAATCTCCATTGTTTATTCATCAGTATCCCTCGGTGTTAGTGGTCTCCCACTGGAGAATTATAATTTTCTGTCTGCTACAGTTCCTAGAGTAGGCAAGTCTTAGAGGACTTTGTACAGATATTGATTCTCATTTTGGTTTGAAGAGGTGAGCAAGAATCCTCTCCCATTCCCTTTATCTCGAGGCACTGTGCTGAGTGTTGAGCGTATAGAGAGGCAAAAGACAGTCCCTTCCTTCAAGGAGCTCATGACCTAATGGAGAAGACAACGTGGAAACAAATATATTCAAAGCCAGCTATATAGAGGATGAATAGGAAATAATTAGCCGAGAGAAGACACTAGAATTGAGGATTGGGAAAGGCTTCCTCTAGAAGGTGATTTTAGTTGGGACTTACAGGAAACCACCAGGTGATGAGGAGGGAGAACAGTCCAGGCATGAGAGATGGTGAAACAGCCAGGAAGCCAGTGTCACTAAATCAGAGCACGTGGAAGTGAGTGAAGTGTGAGAAGGCTGGAGGGTAGGAGCTTTGTGGGACAAACAGAGGATTTTGTATTTGATCCCTGAGTCAATAAGGAGCCACCTGAGTTTATTGAGTAAGGGGATGACATGGTCAGACCTGTGCTTTAGGAAAATCACTTCAGTGACTGAATGAAGAATGTACTGAAGTGGGGAGAGACTTGAGGCAGGCAGACCCACTAGCAGGCTATTTCAATAATCCAAATGCAAGATGATAAGAGTGGTGGCAGTGTCAGGAGAGAGGGGGCATATTCAAGAGATGTTCAAGAAGAGGAGGGCCCAGGACGGAACCCTAAGGGACGCCTATGGCTACAGGGTGTGATCTGGATTCAGCGAAGGAGACTGAGGAGAGCTCAGATTGGTAGGAGGAGAACCAAAAGAGAGTGGTACCCCAAAAACCTAGAGAGGAGAGAATACTAAGGAGAAGAGGGTGATCGAGTGCCAAAAGCTGCAGAGAGATTGAAGAAAATGAAGACTGAAAAAAGGCCATTGGATTGGTGGCTAAGAGATTGTTGGTAACTTTGGAGAGAGCAATTTCAGCGGAATAAGGTCAGAAGCCAGATTGTAAAGGGCAAGAAGAGTGCGAGAGGAGAGAAAGTAGGGGCATCTTTTGTAGATAGCCTTTTCAGGGAGTTTAGCCACAAAGGACTGATAGGACCATACTTAGTAGGGATGGAAGGATCGAGTGAAGGTTTTTTCAGGATGGGGGAAACTCGGGCATGTTTGAAGGCAGTAGGGAATGAATCAATAGAGAATGAAAATAAGTGATAGAGTCGGGATGGCAGAGAGAGGTAATCTGTTGGAGGAGAAGGAATAGAATAGGATCATATGAGCAGGCAGAGGGATTAGCCTTGGTGAGGAATAAGGCCGGTTCATCTTGTGAAACAGGAGTAAAGGAAGTGATAGTGGTAGAAGGGATGTGAGTGATGGGAGATGAGAGAGAGGAGAGAAGAGGGTGTTTCTGGCAAATGGCCTAAATTTTTTTCTATAAAATATGAAGCAAAGTTCTCAACTCAGAGGGCAGGGAAGAGGGGGAATCATGGGAGGTTAGAAAAGAGATGATAAAGGTATATGGCTCCTTGGAATCTGTGGCCTCGAGGCCACATGTGGCCCTCTAGGTCCTCAAGTGCAACCCTTTGACTGAATCCAAATTTCACAGAACAAATCCCCTTAATAAAAGGATTTGTTCTGTAAAACTTGGACTTGGTCAAAATGGACCAAGGACATGGGAGGCCACATGTGGCTTCAAGGCTGCAGGTTCCCCACCCCTGGATATGTTCACCTGATCATCTGAAGTCAGGAGAAATCTAGTGTTCAGGTGAGAGACTGCTTTAGTAGGGCAAAAGCCTTATCCTTTCAGAGAGGTAGAGGCCATAGGCAGTTAAATTCTGTTTGAACAGCCCATTATATCCTTCAATGAAATTTGATAGTGAAGTAATCCTCAGGCTGTTGTCTCAATTTTACAGTGGCTGACCAGGGGAGGGGATAAGTTGAGCAGAAGCAATCTTCTTTGTTGCCTCACAGGAAAAAATAAATTTCTGTCTAAAGCCCTCAGTGGTGGAAGCTAAACAAGGCAATACCACAACTAGAATTAATATTAATTATGTAAAGACGTTTCCAGCATTAAAAGGCCAGTAAGTGGCCACTGAAGTCAGTCTGCCATGAAGTGGCAGGAATGGCCCTTATGAGAAGAACTCTCTACTGAAGTGTGAATGGGAGCTGCCATACCTGGCATCCTGGAATCTTGTCCTTGGTGGAGTGGCGTCCCGTCCTATTGGACCCCTCAGGACTCCTTAAATCAAATAACCAGAAGTTTTCCTAACTCTGGCTTTTAAGCCAATAACAATTACAGATTTTATTCTTCCAGGAGGAAGGAGAGAAAAGGAACAACAAAACAAAACATAAAAGTCACAACGAGTGACATTGAAATAGCACTGCAAACTGTACAAAAGGCTCAACAGACATCACTCTAACCTCACAACCTTTAACTCTGGCTAATAACCTTTAACATTACTCTAATCTCACAACAACCCCTCTAGGAAAGCACTAGAGGCAGTGTGTCTTAGTTTCACCAATAAGAAAACTGAGACTTAGAAAGGAAAAATTGTCTTGCCCACAGTCATACATTTATTGTGAATTGTTGTGAGAATCAGATGAGATATTTATAAAGCACTCAGCGTAGCCTGGCACATGGTAGGCACTTAATAAATTTTTATTCCCTTCCCTTCTTCCCTTTCTTCTTAGCAAGCAGCGGTGGAGTAAGGGAATCAAGCTAAGGTGCTCTCTCTCTCTCTCTCTCTCTCTGTCTCTCTTTCTCTCTCTCTCTTCTCCTCTCCCTCCTCCCCCCAGGACCTGACAAATTACATCGCACACATTAGGCACCAAACAAATCTTTGTTAAATTGAATGGCAAGTGTTATTTCCTATTATTTATGTTTAATTGGTCCCTCATACTGCATAGTACTCCCTTAATTCATTCCTGATGAATTCCATATTTTACTCTGCTCTCTGTCCCTCCTCATTCTTTTTCATGTTGCCTGTCCATTATCATTACCTGAAGATTATGTCTCTGGATTTCTCTCTCTGTGGCATTCTCTGACAGAGTCTACCAAGCTGGAGGGGCTTTGTGTACACTTATTAATAAACTGTATTCTTACTGATCTTGTGGTCCTCTGTAGTACCCAAATCTTCTTCACAGTAACTGTTTTCTAGCCATGCTTCTTCATCTTTTATTTGTGAGTTTGATTTTGTAGATTATTATCTGTCATTTTGATGAGGGCACAGTCTCTGGGAACCCCCTTGAATCTGGAATACAGTCTCTGGGAGCCCCCTTGAACTGTCTTTGAATCTTCCAACTGGATCTGGCCTTCCCCTAGGGCCACAAGCCTCACATTATCATTAGGCCCAAATCTCTACCTAGCCTTGCCCTTTGTTGTTCAGCTACTTCCCACCCTTAAGGACGAGGTCAGACTCCAGGGTGGGGGAAATAGCTGAAGGCTATATGGAAATGACAGACCATGAAGGGCTAGGGTAACAGAGCTAGGGTATAGATATTTTGATCAGGATTAAGGATGGGAAACAGGATTAAGGGTGGGAAACAGCTGGACAATAGAGGACTGGGCAAGGTAGGCATTTGGGCTTAATGGTTATAGCCTCAGGCCAAGGCCAGGTCGAGTGGCAAGATTCAAGGAGAGTTCAAGGGTTCAAGGGGTTCCCAGAGACTGTGCCCTCATCACCATTACCTCACCTTGCCCTCCTTGGACTTCCCCTCAAGACCCTCCCTAAACCCCTCCTCTAGTCACCCCAGACCACCCCTCAATCCCTCCTACAATCTTTGTGTATATAATCTCCATCTTGCCTCCATGAAGGTGCTCAGATTCAATCTAATTCAGTAGGTTGAATCTGGCCCGCTTGTGGAAACAGGCGTCACAAGGGGGGGAGCATTTCTTAAGACAGCCCATTATGGTGAATCCCTAATAAACTTTCTCTTTTCCCTTGGCTGAGAAGGCTTGAGTCGAATTCTTTCAGCAGAACCCCGTGCGTCAATATTTTGGGGTGCCCAGCACCCCTCAACCTTTTACCTCTTCAATTTATTAATATTGTTCGAGCCTAGCTTTATATGGCTAGAAAATTGTCTCACTTGAAAAACTTATTGTAGAGGTCAGGATGACCTCAGAAATGCTGTAGGGAAAAGCCAAATGGACGTAAGGAATGCTTAGATCCTACCCAGTGTTCGTTTTGTGTTCCCTTAAGTCTTGTTTTGGGTCCCTCAAGATATACATCTCAAGCTACCCTTTTCTTGGGGACTGTCTCATGCCTATGTGAGGCTAATCAGGCGAATGTCCCATTGCCTTTGACTGAACTCTATATAATGTAACCTTACGAATACATGAGAGACCCACCCCTTCCCGGATCTCTCTCTTTACCAAATGACCTAATAAATTTTCATTCTATTTCAGATTTTGGGGTTTGTTCTCTAGGACAATTTTAAAACCCAACTAGAACTTTATGTTGATCTCTACATGATTTCCTCTTATTATGTTTAGCACATAATTCAACCTGTTGACATCTTTTTGGGTCCTATCTCTGTCATTCAGCATATTATATGCCTCCTAGATTCATAGTAATGGAAAATTTGACAAGCATGCTTTCTATGCGTCAAAGAAGAATATTCATATTGTTCTATGTTGGTGGGCACAGCCTACCAAAATGGATTTTCATTATTGTTCTGCTTGAGGGAGGACCGTCCGTCCAAGCTGTCAGTCTCTTCATACCCTTAGACTTCTCTCCAATGCAAGGTATTTTTGAAGTAGCATTTATGGAAAACTGGAACAAGTAAAATTTCCCATACAACTCCGGGTAAGATCAAAATTGACATTTTGCCTCGTCAGTCCCAAAGGCAGCTTAATCTGGAGAATCCCTTTTCGAAACGACTCCATCTAGCCTTAAGGGTTCTCTCTCCTGCCTAGTCACAAAGGACCTGAAGTAACCAAAGAGACTTCTTTCTCTTAGGTGAATCATTATTAAAATCCCTTCTGGGTACTACTTATTTAAGGGAAGAGTTTTTCTTGGGCTTATCTAGAGAAAAGGAAGCAGGACATTGTTTTGAAATCTATAATTAAGTTAGAGAAAAATTGGTAAGGATTTCTCTTTTGAATTATTTCAAGAGCTTCAGACTAGGTCACTTTTAATATGCTTTCTTAAAATTTCTCAGAGAGGGGTGGGGCCTTTGTCTGCTTTCACATATGCCTTTGTCACTCATTAATAACTAGATTTCACAGCACTTAGCCAAGGCTATGAGGCACTTCATAAAAGAACTCCCTTCCAAGTTGACATACTTACTACTTTTTGGATTAGGTCATTCAAAGAGCTGGTCTGTCTAACCATACTGTAACCTGTACCCACTACCCACTTTATCTTTCTGAATCACTGTGATTTTCCCTGGGGCCCCAGAGAGGGGTGTGATGATGTTTTAGAGCTAGAAGAGCTAGAAGCACATTTCTGATAGCTACACACCTTTCCGCTGACCAGGACTCTTGGAGAGCCTGTGCTCACCAAATGCCAGAAGCCACATAAGAAGACAGGGAAGTGATAAGACCTATGCGTGGGCCTACAAGTCTTGAGTTCTCTTTTTCCTTTTCTGGTCCTCGAAGCAGCAAATTCATGGTTGTCGTGCTGGGAATGGGAAGCAGAAAGCCTTTGCCATCAGGCTAAGACTTTTCCACTCACCTTATGAGTGAGCAGGAACTGACTTTGGGACTGGGGATTGCTGAGTGGTGATGACGGCACAGGAGGAGGAAGAGCCAGAACTCCAGCACTGTGGAGGTAAAGTATACTCTGGAGCAGGGTCCGGGACTAGAATGTGAGGAAGAGAGGTCTCCAGTGTCTAAGAGGATCGACTGCCACAAATCCTGGGGGAGTCCATTCTCCCTTCCAGAATTTTTCCTGTTTTCCTTTGTTAATGCTCCCTGACTTGTGGTACTAGATATACACCTCAGGTGCTAGGTATATACCCTTAGGTGCTAGAGCCACAGATATCACAGATATTATTTTGATGTATTATCCCCTAGTGAAATCTGAATCCATCCAGCAAGGATTTTTGTTCTGTTTTTAATTAATTTTTAACATTCTTTTTTTTTGAATTCCAAATTCTCTCTCTTCCTCCAGCCCTTCCCCCACCCGGTGAGAAGGCAAATAGTATGATACCCATTATACGTGTGAAGTCATGCAAAATATCTTTGTATATTAGGCATATTGACGGAAAAAAATAAGAAAAATAAGGTGAAAAACAAAATGCTTCAATCTGTAATCAAGAGTTCGTTTCTCTCTCTTAAGGTGCATAACGTTTTTCATCACAGTGTGGGTTTTGAACTAATGAATTCCACCGCGAGAAACCTAGTAACGTGACAGTAAGGGAGCATATTTTATAGGTTCAATATCCTCTGGTTATTGGTTCAGTGTCCTAAAGTATCCTCAAGGGGATACTGTGTAGCACTTTAGAGAGCCTGCTGTGAGCTCCAGGAAACCGAAGGGTCCTGGTTCAAGGAGAGTGCCACCTGGTGGACAACTCAGATCTTGCACCCCCTTGCCAGATGATCGGTTTCACCCTACCTTTCAGTAAGTTTAAGAAAACAAAGCACCCCAGTCAGTTTGGACCTTGCCACAACTGCAGAGGTCCAATTGTCACATAGTATACACACAAAACAGGACATTGGTCCACAGGGCTCACAGTATTATCAACTAGACTGAGATGCTGACAATACTTTTTTTTTTATAAGTCCCCAATAATTACGATCCTTTATTATAATATTTTTAGTTTTTAGCATGAAAGCAATGTTGGTGGTGAGTCATATGCACATTAGCTCTCAGACTGCTGCTAGCTGATTTATTTTAGGAAACAGGTTTTTAAACTCCTGGGTGCCTTCTAGTGTGTTAAGCTAATAGGTAATCTTAAACAGTTTGATGTAGATTATTTTTCACACAACCTTGATCTTCAAAAGTTCAGGGTATCAGGGAGAGGAAAGAAGTGAAGAAAAATCTATTTGCTTCCCCCAACTTTTAGGCAAAGGACTTAAAGCTTGCTAATTCCATATACTGTTTTATTCAAGTCTTGTCCTTTGGACCAGCTCTCTCCTGGAAAAGGAGCTGATATCTAATAAGAGCTACAGTAAAGATATCTTGTTTTATCTTACTTAATTTAAAAAATTAATTTATTTTCAGTTTTCAACATTCACTTTTATAAGATTTTGAGTTCTAAATTTTTCCCCATCCCTGTTCCTCTCCCAAGATGGCATGCAATCTGATATAAGCTATACATGTATGATCATATTTAAAATATTTCCACATTAGTTATGTTGTGAAAGAAGAGTCAGAACAAAAGGGAAAAACCATGAGAAAGAAAAAAACAAAAAACAACAAAAGAAAGAAAACAGCATGCTTTGATGATGCTGACAATGACAGCTCTCACAGACACCCTACTCTTGGCCCATATTCAAGCAATTTAAAAAATCTGTGTATACTGTACCGTATACAACATTTTCTTTCTTTGACCAGCTTCAAATTATTTGACTTGTTCCCTGTACTAACTGAGGTCTGAGATGTTACTATTCCTAAAAACCCCTGTGTCATGAGGTTCTCTCCTAGAACTAAAACTTGCACAAATTTTATTCTAACAATTTATATAAGCCCTTGTCTTTGCCCACTCTCTGGATTCCCAAACCCTTTAATCCCAATAATTAACTATGATTCTTTTTTGCTATCATTTTCCCTTCTTTATTTCTCCCTTCTCCAGTTCTTCTCTCCTCTCCCTACCCTGTCCCTTAAATATAGTAATGAGCCCTTAAAATTCTGCCCTATCTACTCCTAAGTGTCATAAGTAAAATTCAAGAAAGGTAAATTGAGGCACTTTTTCTCCAAGCAAGATAACAGTTTTGTTTTTTGTTTTTTTTTAGCAGGGCTTGAACCTGTTAATAAAGTGGGCCAAAAGACTGCCTCAATTAGGCCAGAAGATCATAAAGAGGAAACACAGTTCCTATTCAGAAGCATAGAACAAAGAACAGAACAAAGTAGGTGAGGAAATAATACAATTGGTTATAGGATTGGCAGCATCATGGGAGTGAGAACAACATGATTGGTTACCTTAAGGAAAGGGGGCTAACTCATGTGAGGCCAATGACCACCCCTCTCTGTCTTAGAGAAATACTTCACTGATTTATGGAACCCATCCATATCCTGAGGTCATTCATAGTAAATCAGAAATAGCAGACTGTCTGGCTCCTAAAAGGATATAAGAGTATTTTTAATTGGGCAAGGATGGGCAGTATATTTTGAGAAAATGTACCGGGACTCATATATACAAAAATATTTATAGTGGCTCTTTTTGTGATAGCTAAGAATTGGAAATCAAAAGAATGCCCATCAATTGGGGAATGGCTGAACAAGCTGTGGTATATGAAGGTAATGGAATACTATTGTGCTATAAGAAATGGGGATGATACGGACTTCATAACAACCTGGAAAAACCTACACGACATAATGCTGAGTAAGCAGAGCAGAGCCAGGAGAACATTATACACAACCACAGATATATGGATTCTGTGATGACTAACCCTGACAGACTTCACTCTTCTCAGCAACACAAGGTGCAAGGACAACTCCAAAGGACTCATGATGGAGAATGCTATCAACATCCAGAGAAAGAACTATGAAGTACGAATGCAGATTGAGGCACACTTCATGCTAGCCTTCCCTCCCCCCCCTTTTTTTTTCTTTTTCTCTCTTTTGTTTTTGTTTTTGGGTTGGGTTTTTTTTTTTCGGTCCTGTTTCTTCTTTTGCATGATTCATTTCATTGATCATGGTTCTTCTCCATAACTTGACTAGTGTGTAAATTAATTCAATGCGAAGTTATACGTGGAAGCTATATGGGATTCCATGCCGTCTTGGGGAGGGAAGGGGGGAGGGAGAGAAGAAAACCTGGAACTCAAAATTATGTAGAACCGAATGTTGTAAACTAAAAATAAAAAAAATTTAAAAAAAAAGAAAATGTAGCAGGGTCAGTCTGTAGGCTTTCGAAAATAACACAGAAGTGTCAAAGAGTTTTTCAGGGGCTGAAGTTATGAGGGACAAGTTTCTTTGCATAAAGTGATTTGCAGGTGGTGCTGAGATAACAATTCCCTTTGAATTCTAGTGTTTTATGAGAACATTGAACTTTTTTAAACTTAGAGTTTTCTGCAGCTAAAACCGATGGATAGAAAAACTAAACTTTCGCAGCAAACTTGAGAGAGGAAGACAATTTTTTAACTCTTGTGCGTCTTCATTCATAGACAAAGGGCTTAGGTTGTTCTATGAAACAGTGTAAAGTTACAGAATAGAATCAATTACAGAGTGAAGTAAAATATAAACTACACAATCAATATTTGTTGGGGTTTTTTCATAAAGAAGACTAGTGAAAAGTATTAGTACTGACTTTATACTGTTATGCTGTTTTTACGTCCTTCAAAATCTACTGGTTACTGACCATCTCTCTAGCTAGTTTAATATCTTGGTCAATGTAACACTCCCATATTTTATATCTAATATTAGGATGAATCCATTGGGATAAAGAGAACCTACAGGCAGAGCCTGCCCCACAGGAACCTGTGATGGGAGTCCCTTTCATGCTCCAGAAACCAGAACTTGAATGGTCCCTCCTCCCATTTACACAAAACTTATCAATTCAAATTGCTCTCACTGCCATGTACACCAAACACAGAAGAGGAAGCAGGGATATGAGTACTGCAAGTTCTCAACCCAAGTTCAAATATAAAAAGTTAAATAACCTAGGATCCATCTTTCTCACAGTTGCTCAGCCCATTCTTCACTCATGGTCTCCACTTCTAAGTTCTTATGCCTAAGGGATAGTACTTGCATTAGAAAAAAAGAATTTAATCCCTACCCTCTGCTCCTTAGATTGGAAGGTGAAGCCAAGAATTCCAAAACCTTCATTCAAAGAGGAAGCTCAGTGAAAACATCCTCATTTCCAACTTGGAGGCCCTGCTTTGGGACTTCTGCCCTCAGTCTTTAGTTCGTTTCTTTTATGTATCGTCTTCTTACATTACATTGTAAACTTCCTGAAGTCAGGAGCTGTCTCTTTTTCCATTTGTATAACCCCATTGCTTATTCCTGGCACATAATGGGTGTTTAATAAATGTCTACTGACTATTGACTGAATAACACAATACTCAATACCCACAAAAAGTAGCAACAGGACCAGCCCAGACCTTCACCACAGAAGTGCCATAGAGCCTAGCTCTGACATCAGAACCGAAGTCAGGAAGTTGGAAGAATAAGTAAACCAAAAAAGAAGAAGAAGAAGAAGAAGAAGAAGAAGATGAAGAAGAAGAAGAAGAAGAAGAAGAAGAAGAAGAAGAAGAAGAAGAAGAAGAAGAATCTCACCATAAAACCCTATTATGACATCTGCCAAGTCATTCATCCATACTAAATAAAACAGGAGTTCAGCTATCCCTTAGTCTCTTACAGAAAGAGAAAATATTATATCAATTTGCCAAATGTATGTAGGTCTGTCATTTCATTTTGATTCGTGGCTGAGACTTATCATCCTATACTGGCCAAGAGTAAAAAGGTAAGTCAGTTAAAACCTTTTAATTTAAAAAAAATCCCTTAATCATCAAATTCAGAAGAAGGAACAAATTTCCAATTCAAATTCTCATGCACATTTTCCCCACCTTTATCAATCCAGCCATTAAAACATAATACTTTCCCCAAATTAAATAAACCCAGATACTTGTAGTACATTCATATTTAACAGTAGACATACATACTTAATGTTGAACTATAAAGCCAGAGGGTTTTTAAAATTCTTTATCTGTGTTAATCTTACATGACTTGTAAAATGAATCTACATACTATTAAAAAGACTCCCTCTCATCTTTAGGTTCTTTATGGTGATATCTTTTATCTTACATGAAATATCAGAAGTCAATAGTGGGTACCAAACTTAGAAAGTCTTGAAAAGATCTCCATCATGTCTCAGATACATATCTCCGAAGGAAAGCTGACCACTTTACTTTTTGGTCTTATTAACATCTGCACATCTCAGCAAAGAGTCACAGTCACCAATATTTATCCCTTCTTTGTCTAACCAGATGAATTCTCATCTGATGAGATCTGGGGATCCACACTATTCTTTCTTGAAGCACCGGAAGGTGCTTCCTTCAGAGGATCCAGCTTGCCGATCTACAGGTAATCAGTCTTCTCTTCCTCCTCCCAGGAATCTGCTGGAGGTTGGAGTTTCCCTATGCCTTTTTCTTATTTGTTTCCTTGTTTGTTCCACACATCTTTCAGTCTTTTAAGAAATACTTCATTGCCCTTGATAACCTGAGGAATATGTTACTTTATCCCTTTCGCTTCTTCAAGCAGAGAGACCAATCTGCATAGTTGGTGAGAGCAGGAGAGAAAAAAGATCTGGGTTCTTCTGACTTTCAGTTTTGAGAGAAAAGATATACAATCTTAACCTCTCTTCTGTTGACTGAAGGGAGAGAAAGACTTTGGGAAGAAACCAATATGTAGAACTTCAATTATATTCCCATTTCCAGCTTAAAACTACACCAGGGACTGGAAACTTTGGAGAATTTCCCCTCGGATGATATCTGGGACTCTCTCTCTCTTGGTTGAGCTGTGTTACCTCACTCCCAAAGGGCAAGCTCCTTCATTCTGTATTTACTGTCATGTATACTTTCTCTGACTTTTGTTATACTATCAACTTGGATAAATGGGTTTATTTGTTATTTGCTGCTATGTGTGTTTATTGTAGAACTGGCATGTGGTGGGAAAGGAGATCAAGCCTCGGATACTGGGCTCAGGGCACTCCTTCCCCCTTAAAAACCAGCTTTCAAGCTGCAGCCTGAATCTAAAAATTACATCCCCTATAGTAATAATATTTAAGGGAGCAGAGGGATATAATTCTAGCTCAGTACCCCTCTCTTTGAAGAGAAGAGTTGTCTATCCTCCTGCTTCCCCTCCTGGCAAGAGTTAAAGTCCCCCTTGGAGAAGAGTTGGAGAAGGAGATGCTAGGGATGTATGTTCTTGCCTCCCAGTGAATTATGCCCAGACATACATACTCTACATGAGCAAAATACTCACATGGCCCCTATATGTCGTACTACCTTTGTAGTTATTTTACCTCCCTCTGCCTCAGTGTCCTCCTCTGTATGCAGAACTGGAGGTATCACCTCTTACATGTGGGCCCTCAGGAAAAAAAAAAAACTAAGCCAGTTTTGAGGCATTCTATGAGTCAACATTCACTCAAAATTATTGCTTATAAGCTCCTGCTGATGTGGTTGTTACCAGTCAGGCAGAAGATATATTTGCTCAAATCAAAATACAATTACTCAGACATCATAGTTACACAAGGAAAGATTCCTCCCATGAGTGTACAGGGTAATTTTCCCCACAGGTTATCATCCAGTCATTTAAGCAATTTGTATTTATTAGGATCTACTATGTGCCAAGAATTGTGCTAAGTGCTGGGAATATAGAGACAAAAACCATTACTGGCTCTCAAGGAGCTTATGATCTAATGAGTGAGAAAACATGCAAACATCTTTGTACAGACAAGATATATACAGTATTGTGGAAAATATTATACTATTTTATATCATTTTTGTAATTTCAATAAGACTCAGGGCCTGAACTACTTAACCAGAAGAAAAGCCTGATCCTAACAGTCTCTTTGTTCTCTGAGTAAGCTCAGAGATATCTCTACCTTATGTCAACAAATCCAGATGGAGCATTCCTTGCTCTGTCCATGGCCATTAAGAGTGAAAACCTTTGTTATACCAGAAGCGAGTGAGACATGCCACAGAGTATAAGTTTTGAATGGAGAAGTTTATTAGCCAGCGGTCATTCGGGGAAAATTCCCAAAGCAAATGACCACGTTTAAAGGGAGAGGGTAGTTTATATAGACAACACAGCATTCAGTGCTTAATTATCTCTTGAAGTTTACATATGTTACTTTGCAGACTCAACAAGCCTGTGTTATTTCACTTTTTATGACCATGATACGTTAGAGGAACCTCCTGAATAGATTGTAAATACAACATATCAGATAGCTGACAAAGTGTCAATTGGAATTACAACCCAGGATCCCTGTGTCCAGTTTGCCATACATCCCACAACATGACTCATGAGATAAGAGCTAGGAACAGTCACATAATTCAAAAGAATATCTGGGGCTGAGGCTTTCATCCTTCAAGGCCATAGGCAGACTGAGGGATGCTCCAGCTGGCTTTGTTGAGACGAGAGATAGAGTTGTCTCTCAGCCCACTCAGTTAGACGAAGGAAGATCATTAGGCTTTCCTGGTAATTAGCTTACATTCCTTGGAAATGTCTTAGGGGCCCAGGACACTCGCCAAACGGCAGGACCTCAGTCTGTTTTTGTCTTATGCAGACTGGGATTTGCAGTTAGGGGCTGGGGGCAGGGTTTTTCTAGCAATAGCTGGCTACTCAGGTATCACACCTTGACCCCAGACACTATCTTGAATTATGTGACTTTTCCTTATCTTAATATTTTATGGGCATATACTATGTTGTGGAATGTTAATGGCAAATTAAACACAGAGATCCTGGGGTTGTAATTCCAATTGACACTCTGTCAACTATCTAATTTGTTGTATTTACAATCTATTTCATTAAGGAAAATCCTCTTCTTGTATAATTAAACACAGAGATCCTGGGGTTGTAATTCCAATTGACACTCTGTCAACTATCTAATTTGTTGTATTTACAATCTATTTCATTAAGGAAAATCCTCTTCTTGTATCATGGTTAAACATACATGGGGGTCATAAAAATGAGGTCATACAGGCTTGCTAGCTCTGCTAAAATAACGTATATAAGTTTTCTCATTCCTTTGTTCAGGCAGCCAGAGTTTATACTCTGACTCCTTGTACGTACAAGTAAGCTAGCTCCGCTATGCTTTAAGGGAAAATAATAAACAACATGGATTTTTCTATCACCTAGCTCTGTTGTTTCCTTCAACCAAATTTTCAGGTTTAACAGTATAAATAGGGGGCAGAAGCAGAGGAAGGATACTAAAGTTAAGGGGCTGAGGATGACTTGTTGCAAAAGGAGAGACTTTAGCTGAGACTTGAATGAATTGGTGGAAAAAGAGATAAGGAAGGAGATCATTCAGGGGACGAGGGACAAGCAATGCTGGAAAGGTAGGAAGGGGCCAGATATGTTCAATGCTTCTGTTGATGTCTTTGAGAAAGGACGGTGAAGGGATGCTGGACTCCTTCCCAGGTAAAAATTCACTGTTTCTGACAAGTCTCTGCCAGGGGAATAAGGGAAAAGTCATTGGCAAAAGCAATAACCTCATACCACTCATATGGGGCAAGGGCTTGCCTGCAAGGTGTAAGAAGGCTGGAAATGTAGGGAGGGGCCACCTTATGGAAGATTTCAAAAGTCAGATAATTTTGTATTTGGTGTTGAAAAGAATAGGGAGCAACTGGAGTTTCTAAAATAAGGGGGGAGGATATGTCACAAGTACATTTTCAGAAAATCAGTAAGACTGCTGAGTGGAAAGTGGATTGGAATCAGGAGAGACTGGAAGCAAGGAGACTTAACTAGTAGACTATTGGAAAAGTGTCCAATATTCTTATTATTGTAGAGATTCTTCTGTCAACAAACCCTAAGGCTCCCGGACTCCAGACTCTAACCCTAACCCTAACCCTAAACCCTAAATGCTTCCCACCTCCTGCCTCTAACCCTAACCCTAACCCTAAGGCTTCCGTCTCCCACCTCTAATCCTAACCCTAACCCTAACCCTAAATATGCACCTCTCAACTCTAACCCTAGCCCTGAACACTAAATGCCTCCCACCTCCCGACTCCCGACTCTAACCCTAACCCTAACCATCATCTTCTAGGCTTCAGATCAAGGCCTTTTGTTAGGGTGTTGGTTCCCATATGCTGAAGTACAAAGGCCAGGAAAACCTCTCTCTGATGAGCGAGCATTGTCTAATAGTTCTTTGGCTTTGCATTACCATTCCTAGCTAAAGGCAGACATCGCAAAGCCAGAAAGAATGCCAGGGCTAACCTAAGAGGATAACTATCAATTGGGGAATGACATCAATTGATGAATATAATAGAGTACTAATTGGCTGTAAGAAATGAAGAAAAGGTATGGATTCAGAGAAACTTGGTAGGACTCGTAGGATCTGTTGCAAAGTGAAGTAAGTTGAGCTAGTAGAACAATTTATATGATGACTACAACCCTATAAAGAAAAGAAGCTTTAAAAAGAGAACTCTGACCAAAGCAGTGACCAAACAGAACTCCAGAGGATTGACAATGAAGCCTGTTACCCGTCACCTGAGAGAGGGGCGATGGCCAGAGGTGCGAAATTTGGAACCTGGTCAATGTGTGGATTTCTTTTGCTTGGTGATGCTTATTTGTTATAAGTAAGAGTTCATTTATTTATTTATAATTGTTTTGGGGTGTGTCTGTGTGTGTGTGCGTGTGTACGTGTGTGTGAATTAGAAGAGGAGAGCTGCTCACAGTGATGCCTCCTCCCCACCAAAAAAAGGAGAAAAAGAAAGAGGTGAATAAAGTATTTAAAAGAAGGCACAGAAGTGAACAAAAGGAGGTTCAAAGGGAGACACAGCCAAGCAGGTCAACTTTGAAATTAACTTGTTCAATTAATATATATTTTTTAAAAGGAAACAAATGATGTAGGGGAGATTTGTGGTTTCTTATGCAATTCACAGCTACTGAAGATCCTGCTAAGAAAGTTTTTGCTACTGTAAAATGGTTCAATGTTGCAAATGGTTACAATTTTATCAATGGAAAGGACATTAAATAAGATGCATCCTAAAGAGTACTAGGCCTTTCCATCTGACTGGCAACTGAAGCCTCCTATATATGTTGTCTCTCCCATTAGAATGTGAGATTCTTTTGCTTTTTTATAATTAATACTATTTTATTTTTTTCCAATTACATGTAAAGATAGTTTTCAACATTCATTTTTGTAAAATTTTGAGTTCCAAATTTTTCTTCTTTTCTCCTCTCCCTTTCCCCTCCCCAAAACAGCAGGCAATCTGATATAGGTTATATGTGCACAATCATGTTAAAAATATGATCGCTTTTTAAAAAATAAATTGGAATCAGGAAAGACTTGTTTTATTCAGCTTTGCAGATTTTTTTGTTTGTTCGTTTTATAAATTGAAGATTCGTGGCATCCGTGTCTTGAGCAAGTCTATTGACACCATCTTCCCAACAGCATGTGCTCGTATCTTGGAAATCCTTGTAATATTTAAAACTTTTCCATTGTTATTATATCTATTATGGTGATCTCTGATCAGTGATCTTTGATGTGATTATCATAATTGTTTTGGGGTGCCACAAACCTTACCCACATAAGAAGGTGAACTTAGTCAATAAACGATGCGTGTGTTCTGGCTGCCCCACTGACTGTTCCCCCATCTTTCTCCCTCTCCTTGAACCTCCCTAGTCCATGAGGCGAAGCAATATTGAAGAATATTACATAAACTTAGCTGATAAAGCAGCAGCAGGGTTTGAGAGGACTGACTCCAATTCTGAAAGAAGTTCTACTGTGGGTAAAATGCTATCAAACAGCATAGCGTCAGGTGCTACAGAGAAATCTTTTGTAAAAGAGACAGTCAATGTAGAAAATTTCATTGTTGTCTTATTTTAAGAAATCGCCACCCTAACCTTCAGGAACCACCCATCTGATCAGTCAGCAGCCATCATTGAGGCAAGACCCTCCGTCAGCAAAAAGATTATGAATGTTGAAGGCTCAGATAATGGTTAGCATTTTTTAGCAATCAATTATTTTTAAATTAAGGTATGTACAGGGGTGTTTTATTTTTATTACACTACTGCATACTTAATAGACTACAGTATAGTATAAATATATCTTTTATATGCACTGGGAAACCAAAATATTTGTGTGACTCACTTTATTGTGGTGGTCTGGAACCAAACCCACATTGCCAAGGTATGCCTATGGTTCCAAATTGTTTTCTAGAACAGCTAGACCATTTCACAGTTCTACTAACAGCTCATTAATATACTTTTTTCCATAGCCACTCCAACATTTCTCATTTTCCTTTTTTGTCACCTTTGCCAATCTGATGGGCACAAGTTGTTTTAATGGGCATTTTTCCTAATTATTAATGATTTAGACAATTTTTTTCACATAGCTATTGGTAGCTTGGACTTCTTTATTTGCAAACTACTTGATTATATCCTTCGTTCACTTATCAATTGGGGAAGACTCTCTTATTTTTATAAATCTCAAGCAATTCCTTATATATCTTAGAATAGTGATTTTTATCAGAGAAACTTGCTGCAAAGTTTTTTTCCTTTTGCCTGCTTCTCTTCTAATTTTAGCTATATTAGTTTTGTTTGCACAAAACTTTTTTTTTTAAATTTAATGGAATCCAAATTATTCATTTTGCCTTCTCTTTATCTCACTTAGTCATGAGACCTATCCACAGATCTGACAGGTAATTTCTTCCTTGATCCTCTGTTTATGTTTAGTTCATGTATTTGACAGGGTACGGGCCCTGGGGACTCCCCCCCCCAACTTTCCCTGAACTTTCTCACATAGGCAAGTCTCTGGCCTTTGCGCATGGGCCCATCCCAGTCAGCTGGCCTTTCACTGTGGCCCCAAGTCCAAACATCCAATTCTGTTACCTCTAATCTAGCCCAGCCCTTCATTGTCTGTTACCTTTTGATCACCCCTAGCCACTTCCCACCCTTAATTCTTTCTAGACCCCTTCTCACAGTCACCCCAGACTCTTCCATCCAGATCTTCCCACTCCTTGATCACTGTATATGAGGTCCATCTTGCTTCCATTAAAGTGTTCAGACTCTTTTAAGAGTCTGGCGAATAGCCCAGATTCTTAAAATCTCACCCACCCCAACCAGTGTTCTAATAAATCTAGTATTTGTCTGAAAGAAGGTTTGGGTCAGATTCATTTGAGGCAGGACCTGAATAGCGATTGATGCCCTTGAATTTCGGGGTCCCTAGCACCCCTAGACCTTAACATACCCATTTGAAGCTTCTCTTGGTATATGGTGCAAGGTGTTGGTCTGTACTTAGTTTCTATTGAAATACTTTCCCGTTTTCCCTACAGTTTTTGTCAAGTAGTGAATTCTCGTTCTAATAGCTGGGATCTTTATGATGAGGTTAAAGAAAAATGATGATGGTAGGGAACCATATGTTTTTAGGGGTGCTTGAGACCCCAAACACCGACACACCGAGTCCTGCAAAAGAATTCGACTCAACCCTTCTCAGCCATGGAAAACGACAAAGTTTCACCATAATGGATTGTCTTAAGAAATCTTACCATTTGTTGACGCTTGTTTTCACAAGTGGGCCAGATTCAATCTCAGCTAGCTTGAATCTGAGCACCTTCATGGAGGCAAGATGAAACTTATATACTGAAAGATTGTGGGAGGAATTGAGAGGTGGTCGCGTAGTCAGGGGTGACTAGAAGAGGGGTTTAGGGAGGGTCTTGAGGAGGAGTCTAAGGAGGATCTTGATGGGACTGGGGTGACTAGAGGTCTCCAGGAAACAAGAGAATGGGATTTTCATAGGATTAAGAGTGGGATGCAGCTGGGCTAGGCCAGGTAGAAATTTGGACCAAGTGATAAGGAAAGGCTTATGGCCTCTGTGGAAGCCAGATCTAGTGGGAAGATTCAAGGAGAGTTCAAGGGGGTACCCAGAGACTGTACCCTCATCATTCCCCCCTCAAACAAATGGGACCCAAATTCTTTTGGGGTCCAAGAGGGTTCCCACAGTCTAAACCCCAACATTTAGGTCTACTAAACACTAGGCTACGATCAATGTTCCTGTTTCTTGATTGGTACCAAATTCTTTTGATGACTACTATTTTGACATCTGCTTTTGCTAGACCTTTTTTTATTTTCCCATTAATACCTTTGAGATTCTCAACCTTTTGTTCTTTCCTCAGATGAATTTTGTTACTATTTTTTCTATCTCTATAAAGTAATCCTTTGAATTTGATTGGTATAGAACTGAATAAATTTGTAAATTAACTTAGGTAATATTGTCTTATATTACTTCATCTACCCATGAACAATTAATGTCTGATTATTTCTGTAGCGGGCCAGCTCTGAGAAAGTCCATTCTGGGATACAATACAGGCCAGGTTTTCCCTGAAGCCTGTTCTTGCCCTTCAGCTGATAACTCAGCACTTGGGCTCTCCAAACCCCCTCTGGGCACACGTGTGCTCTCTCCAAAACTTCCACGGCACACATGTGCTAAATACCACCTGTGGGCTATTAACACAATATTGTTTACAGCAAAAGGGGAATAAAGCACAAGGAAGTCATGCTATATAACAAATGTCTCGCACATGAATTTGTTGATCTGCTTGCCTAAAAATGTATATAAGGCCTTTTCTTCAGCTTAATAAATGGAGCTGTCCTATACTCTCCCACCTGCCTCTTATAGTCTTTTCACTCTCTGGTGGCCTGGCCCCATGGCCTGCTGGCGGCATATTTAGATCTGTCTTTATTTTGTGTCAAGTGTTTTGTAATCATGTTCATATAATTTCTGTGGATGTTCTGGCAGATAGACTCCCAAGATTTCATGATTTCTGTAGTTATTTTAATTGAAATTTCTCTATCTTTTCCTGTGATTTTTTTTTGGTGCCAAAAAGAAACGTTAATTATTTTTGTGGGTTTATTTTATATCCTGCAACTTTGCTAAAGTTGTTCTTTATTTCGCTTAGTTTTCAGTTGACTCTCTAGGGTTTTCTAAGACTTCATTCTTTTTTACATTAAACTTTATTTTTTCAATTAGCATGACTACTTTTTCTTCCTCCCAACACCCCCAAACAAACCCTTAAAACCAAACAAACCCTTAAAACAATGCATCAATAATCAGGGTGGGACTTTTTACTGTTTTCTCTTTTAGAATGCTAAAGAAATCAAGTGCCTTTGATTAAGTCTTCCTAGGTGCAAAGCCCCAGGCCCACACCCTTTTGCTAACTAAGTATAAAGCCCCAGGCTGGTCAATGAAATATACTCTGCCCAGGGCAGAACAATGGTCCGGGCCCTAGTCACCTCATCTCCCTACCCAAGGCAGGTTTTACTCCATATGGATCCTTAGCCATTTCTGGCTAGTGGGCATCCTCCTTAAACCAAAGCCGTCCTCCCTACTCAGGCATCTCCTTTACCTGGGCATCTTACCTTAATGGGTGTCTCCCTTAAATTGGTACCTCCCTTGGGGGGCCTTCCCCCTCTCTTAGGGGGCTGCTACCCCACCCCTTCCTTTAAGCTGGGTCATATGGGCACCCCCTTGAATCTTCTCACTAGATCTGGCCTTTGCCTGAGGCCATAAGTCTTCCATTACCGCTAGGCCCAAATCTCTACCTAGCTTAGCTCTCCACTGTCCAGCTACTTCCCACTCTCAATCCTATCAAAATATCTATGACCAAATCTGTTACCCTCAAACTAGCCTAGCCCTACATAGTCCTGCATAGTTACCTCCAGATTGCCTCCTTGGCAACTTCCCACCCTTAATTCCCTTCTTGGAGTTGGACCTCACCTCACCTCAGTCCCATCCTCAGACTCCTCCTCAAGACTCTCCCTAAACCCCTCCTCCCATCACCCCTAGATCCCTCCCATCATCCTTCTGTATATAAGCTCCATCTTGCCTTCATGAAGGCCCTCAGATTCATCTAGCTTAGACTGAATGTGGCCAGCCTGACAGACAAGTGTCACAAATGGTGAGTTTCTTAAGACTCTACCCAATATCGTAGATTTTTAATAAACTTTGTTTTTCTCTTTGGCTGGAAGAAGGCTTGAGCTGAATTCATCCAAGAAGGACTTGGCATGTCTGTGGAAAGCCAGCTATATTTTTTAGGCCTCTGCAAGGCAGGGTCAACTGAGAATGGGTCTATGCACGGCAAGGCCAGTTTTAGGATAAGAAGACTTGGGGAAAAAAAACCTGCCTTCGTAGCCGATTACCCACATGGGAGATGACAGAAATGTTTCAGTCTGGTTATCTATACATGAGAGAAGTGTTTCAATTTGGTTAGCCTTGAGGAAAAATAGTGTCTCACTCCCTGGAACAAGGAGATAAAAAACTTAACCAATGCTTTATTGTACTCTCCTTTGAAGTCTGGGTGACTCAGCAATTAACCTGTATAAAATACTGTCAGTAACTCCATTAAAATCAGTCTATAGCCTGACTATATAACTTGCTTAGCCCCATGTCTTTGCCTTTTTGCGTCAATTACTTCATCATATATTCATGCCACTGCTGGCACACATTGGTATGTTAAGAGTCCCCTAAATCCTTGACCTCATCACTTGGTGTATTATTAAGCACAATAAATGCCTTTACTTGATTTGGAGACAGCCTGAGTGAATTCTTTTCAGACAACCTTGCACCCCAATATTGTGGGGTACCACTGAACCTCATCAATTTCATTTCTGTAAAATGCAGGGTTTGGATGAAAGGATTTCCAAGGTCTCTACATTCTACATTCAGTTTCTACAAGCTTTTGTGAAAAAACCTCTATTGTAGCAGGAACTGTGAATTTATCTCTCATTACTAGGTTTAACACATTACAGTCTTTATCCAGGTTATTTCCTTGGCAGAATGTCTTTCCAACCATTCAAGCTTCTTCCCTCCATTCCAAACTGGCTTGAATTAGCGTTTACCCAGCTGACCTTCATGATGTATCCCCTACTTAATGACACTTTAACTCATGTCCTGGTTTCTACCTCCCAAAACTTTCAGAGTTGGTTTGTGGAATATGATTTTTCATTGGTAGATAATGCTTTACAGCCACCCTTATTTCATTTGTCTGTACCCCACAGCTTGTAGACAGTATTTGAAACTGGTTTCTCTGACTCCAATATTTCAATTCCAGTATTCTTTCCACTACATTACAGGTTGTGTCAAAGAAAAGAGATCGTCTACACACTAGAGACACAAGTAAAACAAGGCAGGACAAAATTTTATTTGAATACTTTACTGAATACTTAATCTGAATGACAGCTGGTATTTCCTAGGCCTTTGCAGAAGATAACCCTCCCCAGTCATTGTATTTTGAGGTCCTGATGGTGCAATTTTTCCCCAGATGGCTGGGCTGAGACTGGATGGCTTGTGTGTGCTACAGACCTAGTCAATTTGAGATCTGGAGACAGAAGCAGAAAAAGATTGATCCACAACAGTGTCCCTTCCCATCCACCTAGACTCTACCTCCATCCCCCAATCCCATTTTGTATCTCCCCCTAATGAATTCACCCCATTATTTATTCCACCTTGCAATTAGAAATTTTTTCTTTTCCTTACCCGCCTGGTTCTGCAGCTGGGCCTCAGGCCGGTCCCCCCAGAGCTGGTGCCTGGGGTCATTGAGAAATCTGCGGCTTCGATGGCATGTTAGACAAGTCTGTACCGTCCAGCGCTGGCCTAGGCGACCTTGGAGGGGTTGGGAAGGAGGGAGGGCCAGGGTGTGTAGAAGACTGTCTGCCCTCCCCTCCTCCCACTGGTCCCTTAAGTTTCTAGTAAGTCTAGTTACAGACGCGGACCCCAACCCAGTTTTCCCAGGTGAAGCTATACCAGTAAAGAAGAGAAAGGCCAGAGATAGGAGATAACGGACTGAACGCGGTCCTGCCCATCACCACTCCCACTGCATCCCACCGGCGGTGGGGGGGGGGGGGGGGGGAGGGAACACTCACGCCGCTGCCGCTGGGTGCAGGTCAGCCCGGGGATGAGGAGGGAGGAGCAGCTGCGGCACAGGGTCCTCTTCACCGAGGGGTCCCTTAGGGGGCGAGGCCCGACAGCGACGTCACCCTCGGGCCTCCTCCCGGTCCCCCCTCCCCCGCCCCTCATCTCCCCCCGCCCCGCGCAGCCTCACTGTCGCAGGACGAGGCGCTTCCCGATGCTTCTTTCCGTGTAGCAGTAAAACCTCGCCAGTGCCTGGTTCTCAGGGTTCTGCGCTAAGACGCAGTGGGCCGCCTGGCGAGGGAGGAAGCGGCGCTGGTCTTTCCTCGGACCCGCGCCAACCGCCCTGCCCCGTTTCCCCCTCCTCTCCGTCGCGCCCTCACCTGGTACAGGAAGCTGAGTCTCTGAAAGGCCTCCTTGTCCTTCACCTGCCCCGCCATCGCCTCTGCAGCTCTCACACCCCGGCCTCCAGGAACGCCGCCCCGCCCCTTCGCGGAAGTACTGCGCGCGCGGCGCCTGCTGGGAGTTGTAGTCTACCCGGCCATCACTTCCATAAGCTTGTGCTTTCAAAAAGGCCCCTCCCTTTTCCTTCCCCCAGAAATTCCGCCTTTCTGGGGCATATTCCCACCCAGTCCCAGCCTCCTACGGGCTTGACTGGCTATATCATGTCGCTTATTGCGCAATCTTGCGCGACTCGTTTAAAGCCGCTTTGCCTCCGTTTTTCATTTATCCTACCCCACACCCCATTTCTACGGCGATTAGGAATTCGGGCGTCAGGGACCCCTTTTGCTTTCTTCATGGGCCTCACTAACTCCACCCAACTCCTGTCAAATGTCGATATACTGAAAGGGAGTAACTAGTGTTGGAAAGGTAACATTCAGAACTTAGAGATCACAACCCAACCATCCTACAGCTAAAGAAACTAAGGGCCAAAATGAATTGCCTAAAATCACAGCTAACAGGGCCAGACCTCAAATTCCGATCCTTAGACTCCAGCTGCAGCGCTTTTCGCTACAGCGGCTGCCTCTTAGGCTGGTATAACCCCTTCTGTTTCTTCAAGGTTACAGGGCAGAAGTATTTCACGCCTTTCAAGTCTTAAGTGCTACCTATTATTATGAAAATAGGCTTTCCTTTTGACTTAAAAGGGTGGAAATTCATATCCCAAGATGCCCTCACAACGAAGCAAGTAGTAGTGTTAGGGATTAAAAAAAAAAACCCAAAACATTCCAGACTTTTTCTCATCACTCTTTGAGATACCTTGTAGAACCCGAAGGCTCACCACACTCAATCTAATGTAGGATACATGTACTGGCTGTGACCTTAATACCACTTAAAGTGGATGAGCCTAACGATGAATTATTGAAATCACAGGTCTGGCCAAAAAGGGAACTGGTGTAGCTTTGGAAGCAGACCTGAATTCCCATGCTACCGGTCACTGTGACCTGGAGCATCTCTCTAAACCTTCACGAACCTGTTTCCTCATCTGTAAAGTGAGAGAGACAGGGTTGCACCAGACAGCCCCTAAGATGATGGTTCCTCTCAGCTTCAATTCTGTGATCATATGTGTTAATAACTTAACTGAACTTAGATATTTAACCTTCCTCTGCTTCATTCCCCACAAAAAAAGATTCTATTAGCTTTACACTAGCTCGATATTAACATATTTAAGGGTTAATATTAATATACTCCTCATAACTTTACTAGCCCAGTAATAGCCAACATAAAGAATTAAAGCAGGCTAGGATACTATGGTAAAACCTTTTTTGGGGGGTTGGGGGTACAGGGAGCCAGGACAAATCTTATTTACTTGATAAGCTTGTGACGGTGATGCCTGTCTGTATGCGAAGTCTTAGTTACCAACAATCAAAGACGATTTGGTTTTGGACTGTGTAACGCTTTGGCAATATATTTGCCTTTGTTCTACTTTGGCCAGCCTTAGTTTGAACATAGTGGTAAGCAGGTACAATGGTAGTTAATAGGTTTAGGCAGAAGCTTGGGTTCAGGATTTAGAGACAGCTTGTAGGAAACCCCAGTTTATGACCTGATAATTGCAGCTGGACCCCACCCATCCTGTCAGCCCCAAATGTAGTGTGGATGGGTAAGGAAGAGAAATAAATGTTTCTAGTTCCATTAATGGCACAGTCAGTATTGAGACGGAGGGGACCTCAGAGATTATTTATCTAGTTCAACCACATCGTTTGACAGATAGGGTAACTGACCAGCTGGCCAAAGATCATAGAGCCACTAAATAACAGAACCAGGATTTGAAGCTGTCTCCTGAGCCCAAATCCAGTGCTTCCCCCCAACTTCCCCCCCCAATCACACTACCTTTGCACTCCAGTCCCAGCTATTCAAACCCTCAAGGCCAGGAGAAGCAGGAAAAATTCTTTCTCCATCTATAATTCCTGAGTCATCTAGAGTAATGTTTGCCATTTCTGGGCTCCAAACATGTCTCTGCCTCTACCCCTCACCAGCGGAGTGCCTGAGATAGGATGACTCCATGAAAACTGGAGGAGGTATAGCTTTTTCTTCCTCTCTACTGCACCTGGCTAGGATAAAGTGGCAACAAGAGGAGACTTATTTTCTATTCTTCCCTGTGGCTGGAACCTCTGGCTCCTCTCCAAACCCTTTTCTTTCCGACTTTGCCCCAGACCAACTTTAACACTCTTCTTCCCATGTGACTGACAATTCACCTTTATTTCATTCTAGGGATACAGAGATTATCCTGCTTCCCTCAAAGGAACAAAACTGTCCTGGGGCTCACCTGAAATGGGTGAACAGAGGCTTCGGGCTTCTCCGCACCTACTTCTGTTTTGGAGGGAAGGAGGCCCCCTAAAAGTCCTCTTGCAATGAGGAAACTGGTGGAGCACAGTGCAGGCAACCAAGACAGCCTCACCTTCAGTAAACCTCTCCCCATTCCTCTTCACATAACGGGAAAGGACCAGTCTCCAGGTGTGTGATCTTTGAGACTCTCTCTTCCAGGCCCAGTCTCTTTCCTAGGATAACCTTCCCTCCCACTACCTCACCTTCTCCAGGAGAATACAGGACATGAGCCCGATGGCAAGGAAACCTCTAGCAGCAGGACACAGGAGATTAAGAGACACAGTTCCAAATACCTGTCTCCCCTGTCACCATCATTACTTTAACATCCCACCCTGTTCCTTCCCATCATCATTCCCAATCTGTAGGAGGCCGGATGGTAAGAGGTGCAGCATTCTTTCGCCCTGCTCGGATACCTGGGTAGAAGAGTGGCCAGAGTTTTTCAGTGAAGGTATCAGTAAAAGTATAGATGTGGGAGCGGTCAGTGACATTGTAGAAAGACAGTGTGCCAGCCTCATAGTCCAGGAACACACCCACCCGCTTGGGTTTCACTTTTATGCAGAGAGGGGTGAAAGGTGAGGTCGTGGCTGCATATTTGTCCCCATTCCACAATCGCACCCTCCAGTATCCTGTCTCAGGCAGTGGAGTTAGCTCGCCTTTTCTGCTCACAGAGTCCTGGCACACACCTACTGCCCAGTGGGTTTTATCACCCACCTCCACCTCCCAGTAGTGACGACCTGAAGTGAAGCCCTCTGTGGCCAGGACACAGGGGTAAAAGGTAAAGCGCCGAGGTGTATCAGGCAAGTCCCGAAGCCGAGTTTCCACAAACTTGACACTTTTTCGGTCCTCTGATAGGACTAGGTTAGGGTGAGCTGTCTCTGGGTCCAGGATCACATCCGCTGCAGGAAGAGGCCAGAGTAAGGTAGAAGGTGGGAAGGATGCAATGGACCTAACTTTGTAAGGCCTATCTTCTCTAAGATCCCCCAATCACTATATTTGTTTGACTTTTAGTCCTTCATGTTCCATGATGGAGGGAGAATACTATTTTCATCCTAATCCCAATGTGTTCACTTACAATAAACTCTTGACTGTCCAAAAACTAATTGGCTAGGGGGTGATTAATTCAGGTTTTGGTCTTCTCCATTCTTTTGGTTCACTAAAATCTGCCCCAATGTGTTGAGAGGGGGAAGGGCAAAGACTGAGGGCCAGAAAGAGGGAAGTAGTGAGCTGGGAAGAAGAGAGGACAAGGCTGAGGGTATGAGAAAGAGAGAATAAGGGGAGACTGGAGTCCAGTCAAGGGAGGTGGGTGGGTGAGGAAGGGTTGAGGAGGCAGAGGGGAAAGACCTAAGGAACCTCTCCTCCCTATATATTCTTGCAGCTAGTTCTCTTTTTGGCCCAACTCACCCATCAGCTGTTTAAGGATCTTCCTTAGGGCAAAGTACTGTCGGGGAAAGCTGCTGAAGTTCTTTTCCAGCTCAATGGAGACCGAGGTCACCTCCATGGTCTTCACCTTCTCACATCTGGGAGGGGGTGGGGTGGGAGTGGGGATAAGGGGCCAGATCAAGGAAATGCCCTAAGCAACTGGGCCACAGCTATCCAAGTCTTCAAAGAGAAGCTGTGATCTCCAGTTCTTCCCATTTCTTGCTCCCTAAACTGTAGTCAAGAATTCCTCTCCTGTTTGATTCTCTCCCTTAATCCAATCTGCTAAGGGGGGAAGGGTGGGAGGGGCAACATAGGGTCCCCAAATAACCTCTCCTTCCAGAGCTCTCTATAGGTCCCTTGGTACCCCTTCATTCCATCTCCTCTAGGTCCCATTCCAACTGGTAGATTGAGACAGGATTGAATTCTGTCATTGCTCAGTGTTTAGGGAAATATAAGCAATACACTGGGAGAAGAGGGTGCTGTCAAGGCCGTCCCAGTGACCTCGTGCCTCTTGGTGCTAGGGACCTTTCTCTCCCACACTAAGGCCCTGTCTGACCTTGATCTCCCCCACCACCACAGGCAGCTGGTCCAAGGAGTTGTCACTTACTTTTCCAGTGTGCTTTTGACATCCTGTAGGAGAGAAGGGAGCAGAATTAATTTTGTCTTTTATTGCCCTCCTATTGCTGCCCTGCCTTTAGCACATCCTAGCCCTGAGAGTCCTCCCCAAGGTTCCCGGGTATTGATCCAGTGTCTCCAGTGGGAGCAAAACATCCTAGAACTAGGAGGGACAAGGGGATGGAGCATATAAGTTTGGATGGGGCTCAGAGCCTCGCTTGATATGATCCCTTCTTTTATTTGGTTTGCGACTTCAAGTTCAACTTTGTTCCTTTAAAATGATGCTCAGAAATTATTTCCAAATTGCTTAATGTATGTTTGGCTGTGTTTTTCCACAAGGGGGAAGCAGCCTGGGATAGGCGATAGGAGGCTGGTACTGGAGTCAAGAAGATCTGAGTTCAGGTCCTATATCAGAAGCCCATGAGCTGTGTGACCACCATGAATTTCAGTATCCAGGCAATTAAGACACAGAGTGAGTGTGATATGCACCAGAGGAATGAGTTTCTACACCACATGGATGACAGACTCAGGACCTAAAAAGATCCTGGCAGGCAAGAGCAGCACTAGGATGAATCTACTAAGATGAAGTCAACAGGAATAAATGTGAAGTTTTACCCTTAGGATTAGAACCCCCAACTTCACAAGTATATGATGGGGGAAGGAGTAATGATTAGACAGCAGTTTGTCTGAAAAAGGTCTAGGGGTTTTAGTGGACTGACAGCTCTCTACGGATCAGCAGGGTGTAGTCCATGAAGCAAAAATGACTTTAGGCTGCATTCAGGCACAGCTTCCTGGAATATGGAGGCCCGTTTACCCTGGTCAAACCTCACTGGGACTATTCTGCTCAGTTCTGGGCACCATAGTTTAAGGACATGGATAAGATGGGGAGAATCTGAAGGGTGGCAACTGGGATGGGAAGAACCTTGAGTCCACATCATCTAAAGATTGCCTAAAGGAATGGGGATGTTTAATCTAGAGATGTGACTTGGGAGAACACAACAGCTGTGTTTAAATGTTTAAAAAGCTGCCATACCTCATAAAGAGGCAAATTTAGTCTTAATGTCAGGAAAAACATCCTAACAATTAGATGTGTCTAAAAGTGGAGTGGGCTGTCTCGTGTGTGTGTGTGTGTGTGTGTGGTGGGGGGGGGCCATGAGGAGGAGGGGGAGGAGCTCCCTCTTCTTGGAGGGCCTTCAAAGACACGCTGGATATCAATCTCTCATTATATGGGATTCCTTTCAGGTCTAGGTTGGACTATGTAGCTACTCCGATCCCTATTAACCCTAAAAATTCTGTGAGTCTGAGTTTTCTATACTGACATAATTGTACAGGTCTGAACCTACTCATCCCCCACAACAACAGCCAAACTGGGAATTCTCTGAAGACAAGGATCTCAGCCTCTCAGATCTTTTTTGTCTTCCAAGCATAGGCATTTAATACAAGCTTAGTGAGCAGCGGATGGTGAAAGAATGAATCATAAGGCAAGTAGCAATTTTAGACACCCTCTATTGTCATTTAGGATCATGATATTTTAAAGCTGGAATGGAACTAAGAGATTATCTAGTTGAACACCTTCATATCTACAGATGAAAAAACTGAGTCCCTGAGAGGCGCAAGTGATTTGCTGAAGATAGGAAAGATAGAAGATGGCAGGCCCAGGAATTTGAATCTAGGTTTTCAGCCTCTGGTTTCTGGGCCCTTCACATTACACTGGACCTTACTATTTCATGAGCATGTAACCATATAGAAAGTCCTGAGTTTTGGTGGGTATAAAAGAGCAAGACAGCCTCTGCCCTTATGGAGCTCTCAAGCAAATGAGGATGACAGAACACTAATACTTAAAAAGAATATGACAACGATTAAAGTAGTATCTGTGAATGAATAATACATACTTGTTAATTCTCATTACAGTAATGTTATTTAAAAAGGGACACAAACATTTCCTATAACCCTTGTTAACCGTGCTTAATAGAACTGTTTTCAGAAGCATCACTTTATATATAATTGATTAAAAAATCCTCTAAGACTCATTAAAGCAAATGTATAAAGACCTGTGAAGGCTTTCTGAATCTAGTTCTGGGTAAAAGCAACTTGTACTGATAAAGCACTTTAAAGTTTCATAAAAGGGTGCTTTCTTTACAATAACCCTTTGAGATAAGTAGGTAGTTTAAACATATCATTCCCCATTTTACAAATGAATGCTCAGAGAGCTTAAGCTTCTGGCCCAAGGTCACACAGCCCTGTGCTAAGTCAGGATCTGAAATCAGGTTTCCTCACTCCACCAAAGCAAGAAAATTTGAAAGCCTGGAGAGGGTGAGCAGGGCAAAAAAGCCAAGACTAGAACCATTCTCAAAACCCAATCCAATGCTCCACTATGCTAAGCTATCCTAGGTGCAGAGTTATTTACAGGGTCTGATCTTAGATGTGTAGAAAGCTGGAGGTGAGGAGAGTGAAGAGGAAGTCACACCTTGAGCATCTCGAAACCTGACTGTAGGCACTTGCCCTCTATCTCAGCAGCGAGGCGGGCAAGGTCTCGACGTTGCTCCCCAAGCTGGGCAGCATTTTCCCGAAGCCTCTGCAGGATGTCTTGCTCCTCCTCCTCCAGTCGAGACAGTAGAAGCTGCTGCTCTTCTTCTAGCCTTCGATGTAATTCCTCAAACTCCCCTGCAATTTGCTGTCGCCTACTCTCCACTCGACGCTGAGAAAAGAGAAGGATATGTGTCAATCGGGCCAAGTGGGAATTCTGTAGCTCAACCCCCAAGCCACCACTTAAATGAATTAACACAGGTTAAATCCCATTATAAGGAACTGAAGGATACCCATTTTCATGATACAATTTCTTTTGGAATGAGTACATTGCAGGAAATAATATTCCAAGCTTAGAGAGGCTGAGTTCTACTAGCCTTTGTGTAGGCAGTTGGTAGGGTTATGAGTTAGCAATTGGAAAAAAAAAAGTGCTCAAAACACAGCAAGAGAAAAGGGGAAAACCCCCAAAGCAAATTTTCATTCACTTTCAAGGAGGTGGCATGCACACACCTTCACCCCATCCCTTCACTCCTCCAAGTTCCTATATCTTTCTGAGTCTGCTGTTTGGTTTTGCAGGGTTGTTTGAGAATTTGGGATGTTTGAAGAAGGGAGTTGCTTGAATTCCTCTGCTTAATTTTCCACTCTTCTTCCCCTTTACACTTTTACAGTATATTAGCAAGTGAGATGTTCTCTGTAAGTATAGTTGAGAAATATTTTGCAAACAACACACAATTAAAACTTCTTAGAATAGAGTGACAGACTAAAGGAGATATTAGCTTTAGTGGATTAGTGGTAAGGGGGTGCTGAACATCTGAACAGATAAATACAATTTGTGATTTTTAACAACTGATTTTCTTGATTTAAGTTTTGAAAATTTAACTGGATTCATTAAAAAAGTTCATTATAATATTTTAGAATGAAAACCTACAGAAAGTAGTTTTAATGTAATATATTTAAGTTAAAAGGTATCATGATACTGGCTATAATAAGTTTCAAGGCTAAAGGCTCTGCTGTTAGTCACCTTAAATCATTTTTTCAAGACAGCTGGGCCATTACTTGTGCATTGCACATAGTAGGTGCTTATGGATATTCATTCATTGCATTAATAAATTGGGTTTAACAAATTGTAAAAGCTAAATATACAGTTCTTTGTGGAAATATTTTTTATCATGATAAAAGTTTTTATTTTCATGGTATTCTTGTAATGGGATTTGACCTGTAGTAGCTTTTCGTTATGTCTATAAAGATCATACCCACAGCACAACTCTGGTTAAACTCTCTCCCTCCCGAGTGTTTTCACCTTGAGTTCTCCAGGTTTCTTCTCTTCAGATGACTTGCACTGGGTGATCTCCTGCAGTTTCTGCTCCAGAGGCTCCAGACATTTTTGCAGCTTCTCCTGAGATGAAGGGATTGTGAAAGGTGACGGGGGCTGGCTGTCACCATCGCCTGCCCAATCCTTCAAACTCACTTGTCTTCTTTGCTGCTTTTCTCAGTTCAACCACTTTATTTCATAACTCTTGAACACTTACTCAGCATCCCACCACCAACCTGAGCCTAAACACAGGTCATACCACAGGTTATACCCTATCTTCTATTTAACAAATCTCACTTATCTAATTGCTGCCCCAAACTCAAAGTTCACCACCAACCTTGTCATCTCCTCCTATTCAACCAGATGGTTGTTAGGATTCACCAGCCACTACCAATTTTCAATATTTCCCCTGCCCTCTCCCTCCTAAACCCCCCAATTTTCACTCAAGGAATATACTCCCTTTCCATCTGTCCACTCAACTTATTGTCCATCTGTTTGTCTATTGTCAAATATAGTCATTAGACATATGGATTTAACTCAAATATTGTATCTAAGTTAGTAATACAAATAATTAAGCAAAGTAGGTGATAAAAATATAGTGCTTATATATTATTCTCTATTTACTACTAAACATCTCCTTTTGCAGCCCAGAAGGAAACCTTGTAATTTAAATAAACTCTCCCTTTCAATTGTAGAAAAGTATGTGAACATCAAAAGAAATTCAACTTGATGCTGGTGCTGCATTAGTCTAAAAGGTATGAAGCTACTTCTCCCCAGCCTCAAGGGGGAGAGAGGGGGAGAGGGGGAGAGAAGGAGATGGGGAGAGAGGGAGAGGGAATGAGTGTGAGAGAGAGAGAGAGAGAGAGAGAGAGAGAGAGAGAGAGAGTGTGTGTGTGTGTGTGTGTGTGTGTGGTAGGGGATAAAGGATGGGGAGGAAGGGAGAAGGTGAAGGCCAGATCACTGTCCATCTTCTCCCAGTCAGGACTTCTCAAAATGATGTCACTTATTTGTGCAAAATACTGTAAATTCCCAGATCAGACACACCGATATTCACACATTAGGCCCCAAAATGTGCTGCAAAGTCAAAAATAAATGATTTTTGGATAATCCTCACCACTGTTTGCTTCCATTCGCGTGGATAATTGAGTTGACTGGACGTACTGAGCGCCCCCTGTGTGTGTAGCTCTGGGAGGTTTACAGAATGTGGACCAGATGCAGTCTCGCCCTCAAGGAGCTTACAATCCTCTACCCAATGGAGTCTCCCATCCTCCGCTGTTCCTCCCTCTTTTTCTCCCCACGTCGGCATCACGCATCGGGTTCCCCACCTTGTACTCCTGTGCAGCGTCATCCAGTGGCACGATGGTGTGAGCCCGGTGGGCGTGGGAGATCTCGCACACCAAGCACACGGGTTCCTGGTCCTCACAGCAAAAGAGGTTAAGGGCTTCATGGTGCTGGGGGCAGAGACTCTCATCTCGGGTCTTCCGCTTGACAGCTTGTAGCTGTTTGGCGATTTCCACCATGTTGCCCAGTTGCCTATTGGGCCGGAGACTACGATAACGTGATGTCTTGCGGCAAACAGGGCAGGGGAAGTCTCTTTCCAGTTCCTCCCACCAACGGGTAATGCAAGCCCGGCAGAAATTGTGCCCACATTCAATGATAACAGGCTCCTTCAGGTACTCCAGGCACACTGAACAGCTTGCCTCTACCTGTAAGTTCTCCAGGGCTGTAGCTGCTGAGGCCGCTGAGGCCCCTGCCTCAATCAGGCCTGTTTCTGCCATTATTCACCTTATAGCAGGGAAGAAAAGGAAAGAAGGTGGATTTAGTTTCAATTCTTGGTACCCTAGTCCAACAAATATTCTCATCCTTATCCCTGATCCCAATATTCCTGTATAACCCTAGGTCTGGATGCCACTAGGTATTCTCATCCAGGTGTTTTCTATATTACCTTTCCCTGGCCTAAACCTTCCATCCCATACCTTTTTGAAAGCATATTTACCACAGTCTTTATTTCATTCACCCTGCTCTCAAGCTCTGTACCTTGTATTATGTTTTCCTGCTCTGTTTCTTTGGCACATTCCCTCTTCTGTTCTTGGGTTCTTCTATAGATCCCCATTCTCCTCCCACCTCTACATCCCACTGTGCTGGGCAGTAGAAGGGATACAGAGTTTAGATAAGATAGTCCCCTGCTTTCATAGAACTTTTCTCCTTTGATTCTCCGTGAGGTATGCAGGACATATAGACATCCCCAGCACAATGGTCTGCATACTGAAAGACTATAAATAAACATTACACAAATGCAAAGTATTAGTATACACTGTATCTAAATAAAATAGTCCTGTAAAAAAAAATGTGGTAAAAAATCTTTTTGAAGAAAATCAAGTGGCTAGCTACTCTTTCCACATATTCCTAGTCTGACACAGGTCCCATGCAGATATAGCAGGTACTTCGGAAAACATAAAGCACTGCACAAAAGACAAGGTACGATAATTATCTCATATCCCACACCTTTGCATTTAAGTTATCCCAAAATGAAACATAGCAAATAGGATCATATATTTTTAGAGTTGGAAGGGGCCTGTAGAGAACATCTAGTCTAATTCCCTCATTTACAGATCAGGAAAGTGAAGTGCAGGTGTTAAATGACTTGCCTGAGTTCATGTAAGTGATCCTGCAGCGACATAAAACTGACTAAAAGGGCTATCTTTGCTTTGGATAACACAGTTCCACTTAATAAACATACCTCATTCTGTTCACTAGGATGTTCGCACAATACTTTTAAAAATGAAACTTGACCAGGCCTAGTAATTTTGATGGTATTCCAAGTGAGCACCATTCTGATAGCAAATTATTAAGGTTTATTACTCTGAGTATGCTCCCCGTCTTCCCACCCTTTCACAAGTTCCTGTTTATTAACACTCCTTTACAAAATTCTATCCCCTCCTCAAGTCAGCTGATAAATTACCAAAGTGCATCAATTTGAATCCAACCAATCAACATAACTAAGAAAAGTAGTCAACTCTAAGGTATGGGATACCTCTGCTTATTACACAGACACTTATTTCAAGCAGTGGGTTCCAACCTGTAGAGCAGAGCTAAGGCAAATGATCCATATTTCATTACATGACTTAGTATAATAAGTAAGCAAACATACCTTCTGGAGGCTCAATATATTATGCATTTATTTTCAAATCTATGTGGATGGATAAAATACAAATTCATTTTAAAGTGTTAATAAATTCGTAGCATCCTTATGTTCTCAATCAATAGATAATAGTACAATTGTCATCTTATTAAGATTCTAGAATTTTCCCCCCCTTAAAATGAAAGCTTCATCGGAATACTAGGAAAGGTTGGAAGCCACTGAAGCTTGTCTGTCAAAAATCATCCCTCCAACGCCCTTCTCAACTTTATAGCCAAGCAAAATTCCTGTTAATTAGATTATTGATTGAAGTTCACTATTACATTATGACTTAGTTCCCAAAACGGAAACCTCCTTGTTATTTTTGACTCTCCTCTCTTCCTTCACTCCTCATTCATAAAGTTACCAAGTCTTGTCATTTTTCTTCTGAAATAGCTTTGCTATTTGCCCTTTCTTTAGCCCCACTGCCCCCACCCAATAGGCCCTTATTGCTATGCCTTCTTCACTCCTCTGAAAATGCCACCACCTCGGTGTGGGCCTCATCCCCTCACATCTGGACTATTAAACAGACTGCTGGTTGGTCTTCCAGCCTCAAGTCTCTCCCTACTCCAGGCCATCTTCTACTCACCTGTAAAAATGAACTTCCTATAAAATTCAAGTCTGACCCATCTCACCGCCCTTCTCCCCCCATTCAATAAACTCTAGTAGCTCCAAGGTAAAATTATAAAATCCTCTGTTGGGTAAGCCCTTCATATAACTTGGGCCCTTTTTACCTTTCTAGTTGTCTTATATTTTATTCCCCTCCATATACCCTACGATCCAAGGACATACCAGCTCCCTTGTAGTTCCTCCACGACACTCCATCTTCTGACTCTGAATTTTTTCACTGGCTGTCCACCTGGATGCTCTCCTCCTGGCTTCCTTCAAGTTTCATTTACAATGCCATGTTCTGTAAGAAGCCATTCCTGGTCTTGCTAAATGCTAGAGTCTTTCCTATGTCACTGATAACCTCTGCACTCTTCTGACCTCAAACGGCATTGCTGGACTCAGGGGAGCCAGACAGGGTCAAGACCTTGGATAATTCAATTAATCTAAGACTGTTTCCTCATCTGGAAAAAAGTTAATTTCGCTAATTATCTCACAGGGTTGTTGTGAAGAAAGTTCTTTATAAATCTTGACGCCCGATGTAAGAATTTATTGTTAATATTACATACCCCCTACTAGGTTGAAAACTCTGAGAGTAGTGGTCAAATATTGCTTAAACTTGAATCTCTTCTAGCACCTACCTAATATAATGTCCAACACACACAGTAAGGCTTAGTTTTAGGTCAAGTTTATGACACTGTAAAGTTGTATTGATGTGCTAGGAGCAATGCCGATAAGCTGGCTTGCAAAGGCAAGAAAACCATGTTTCCTACCTTGGACAAAACAATGGTTGCGGGCCTCTTGGCAAATCATTCAACCTCTCAGTGCCCAAGCAACTCCCTAAGACTAAGCTGCACAACAGCTGCAGCTCTGAACTAATAGGACTTGCTTCACCTGGAATCTCAGTATTCTTATACCTCCAAAATCAGAGGTCCCAACAAGGAAAGAAAAAATACAGGCACTGGAGCCCCTTATATAACTGGTGTCTAACAGCACAGTTATATGGGATTTGGAGCATAATTTTATTATTATAAATTAATCAGAGCCCACCCAATGAATCTGAGACATCTGAACTTCATTATGGCATGGTAACCTAGTGCTGAAGGGGTTGAGTGTGAAAAAGTTTAAGAAACCCTGACCTAGGGGGTCTTCAGATGTTAAATGAAGGAAGTACATTCTCTGAACAGCCAACCAAACTGCAAAGGCTTCTGGAAACAGACTGATAAGAGACTATGTCTGCTGAGATTTGCCCCATGGTCAGTGAAGCCCAGCTCCAGATTAGCAACAAGTGAGGAATTTCTGATCCAGAATAAAACATTGATTGTCTACTAAGAAATGGAAGTGTTCTGATTTTTATATTTTTCAGAATACCCTCAATGATGACATTATTAGTTCACTGAAGTATAGCAGTATACTACATAATTATATTTACTTTAATTGTGGGTCACGCATATAAATTATTTGATGACAGGTTCTGTAAGAAACAGAATATTGCAATTTCTGCTGCTTACAAACATGCTCAAATCTCCCCCATCCTTAAATCTCCATTAGACCCTATTCCATCTACTCAAGCTATCATGCATCCTCCTTTTCTCAGCCAGACTCCTGGAAAAAGCTATCTATACTGTTTCTAGTTGCTCTCCACTCACCTTTCAGCCTTATGCGATGTCTTTCCAAACCCATCACTTAACTAAAATTGACCTCTCCTGAATTACCAATGTTCCTCTTAAGGTATAAGTGAGTATTTCTTAGTCCTTGACTTTCTTGATCTTTCTGTAGCTTTTGAAACTATTGATCCTCCTAAATATTCTCTGGGTTTTTGTTACACTATACTACTGGTTCTTTTATTACCTGTATGACCATGCCTTCTCAATCTCCTTTGGTGTTTATTTAATCATATTTTGGCCCTGTGAGTCAAGACTCAAGGCTCTTGTATGGGGCCCTCTCTTTCTCACTTTATGCTCCTACTTGGTGACATCAACAGCTCCAGATCCCATGGGTTTAATTATCCATGCAGATGACTTGCAGAGCTATATATTAAGTCCCAGTCCCTCCTGAGATTATCAAAATATCGCCAATTGACATCTTACAGATAACAAAATTGAGGCTCATAAATTAAATGACTTGCTCATGGACACAATTAGTAACATATGAGATCTTAGGTCTCCTAAGTTCTACTACAGGTATCAGAAAGAGGATCTCAGAAGCTACATGTCCTCTTCTCCCCAGGACTTCAGATCTGTCTGCCCTACAGGGCTTCATACTCTTCATACTGGGCCTTCTAAGCATTATCGTTATCATCATCAATACTCAAAACTGCATAAATATTTCATTGAAATAACTTCAAAAAGGAGGTATATCTCCCCATCCAAATTCTATGACACATACAAAATGAACATTTTCCTCTCTACCCTAGGACACACCAAATTGTCAACTTCTACCACTCACCTGTAGCTACTATTTTTCCCCATCCTCCAACTTGTCCCAATCATTCTTCTCTCCTAGAGTTGCTCTTCATCTTTCTTCTAGGCCTATTCCTCACCAATTTTTTCATACACCTCCTCAGGGGTCATTCATCCCCCACTCTTTCACAGGACTTGAATTGGGATGAGGATGGAGGCCAGCCTGCTTCTTTTCAGGAAGGCCTAATAGATAAAGCCAGCAAAAAGTAACATGATGTTAAAAGGTGTGCACTTTGCCCTCTGTTCTGATTGAAATGATTCACAAAGTGCTCCATTGCTCTTTGAGTACATTTTGTCTTAACATGCTCCTGATACTGGGGGATCTATTCATCTTGGTGCACACATTTAAAGAGTTGCAAATATGTGGCACCCACATTTAACAGCACCAATAGTAATGCCTATTAGGCCCAAGGAAATCACCTTTGAAAACAAGAAAAGTTGTCAAACATACTCCCAATTAGTTAGCAGTGATTAGAGATTCTTCAACATGGATCACCCCAGCACATTCCAGAAGCACATTCTACTCCATTCCATCAAATCCATCAAAAAGTGTTTATTGTCTATTATGTGCTACTACAAATTGTGCTAAGCAGTAGGGATTTAAAAAAAGAAAAACCAGAAAATGTGATCTCTTTAATAATGCATTCTGCCTTTATTCTTCCCTACTTCAGGTCCAAATTCTGTAACTACCTAAAGTCCATACCTTATACCTAATTTATAGTTTACTGCCAAAAACTATCTACAAAGCTCTCTACTAAATACAATCCACTGGTCAAAATATCTTTCTTCCATTAGGTCAACAATAATGTAAACAAAATCCGCTAACAAATCATCTCAAAGTAGAGTGATTTTAATGATCAATCTTAGCCCTGTAAAAGAGATAGAGAAAACACCTCCATTCTCTCTCTAAAAAGCTGGGAGGCTATAGGAATGGAACATTGTACACCTCTTCAGAAGTGTCAGTAATTACATGCTTAATTGCTTTTCTTTGTTTCAAGGTAGGGTTTAGGGGGGAAAATAACTGACACAAAATTTTGGATCATAATATATACCAATAAAATTTGTTTAAAAAATATGCATCTTTAGTCCAATCTCTAATCAACAGAATAGTTTCATCCTTCCTGCCTATAAAAAATATAATGCTCAACCTATAACAAATCCTATGCTCACTTTTTACTTTCTTCTTGACCTACATGGGGAACTTGACACATCGTCTCTGTCCCCCCCCCTTTTTTAATGTCTATTTTTTTATGCCTAACACCAGGAAAACTCTCTATGCCCCAGAGACAGCAACAGACTTGTGTGACCAGAAAACAAACTAATGTCTAACATTACACCTTCTCCTGACTCGTTTTCTCTAGCTATTATTAGATCCTGGCTTCTTGGTTTTTTGGGGGGTGGGGTAAGGGAAAGGGAGTATAAGCAGTAGTATAGTTATCTCTCATTATACAGTAATGCATAATAAAACCTAGAAATAAAGGATGTTAAAGAAAAAGAAGCTGGGGTTCTTCCTACCTACCTGAGTTCATTAAGGTCCCCAATGGGGTAAACTAGCATTCATTCTTTTCATCCCCAGGACCTAACATGACATACTTGGGCTTAATAAGTATTTATTGATTTGCACTGTAGTTCTCTCTGAATGGGGAGGGTAAGTCAGCACAGGCCATTCCTGCGTCATTTTTTCCTCATCAACCAGGAGATGAATTAAGGTTTCACATTTTTCTACCCATAAGGAACCCAGCTCTAAGACCTTCTCTTGTGTTCATAAAACATCTAAAAGCTGAGAGGTTTACTCACCTGGGGAAGAGTTGTAGTCTCTGTAGCTTAGGAGCCAAGATTGAACAGGGCATTAGGATGGGAAAAGGGAAGGACCACCCAGCCCTGAAGGAAGAGAGGGAAAGAAGGAAAACGGTCAGATATTTGGAAGGAGAAGGGTCTATGGAGGGAGCCAAAGACAAAACTCTTTTCCTACAGATACTGACTGCGAATGGTGAAACAGATTCTCTTCCTCCTCTGAAAGTGTCAGTGGATGAAAGGCAAACTTTGTGGGAACCCCCATTCTGTTTCTCCCCATCTTTGGGGGGCCCTAACTTTATTATTCTTTTCTTCCAAGCACTGACCCCAACTCTGTCCCCAGAACACCTTTATTTCCTCTCTCCAGCTCTGCCTAACATGACTTTGCCGGGAGGGGTAAGGAAAACAAGGCCTCTGGCTGGCAGGAAAGGGGGTTGTGACGCCAAAAGGATGCACGAGCTGGGTATCTCGGACTGCTGTGATGCATTGGAGGATGTCTATGACATCACGAAGCTGGGTAAGCAGGAGGATGAGGAGGATCTTGAAGAAAGTACGGCAGAGGGGAGATAGTAAGGCAATGTGGCTAGACCACGCTGGACGCCCTGACATCACCAGGGCAGAGGTGACGTTGGCACCAGCCCCCCAAGCAGGAGGAGGAAGGCGATTGTTACGTGCTGGGGGTGGCAGTGACGTAGTAACAGGGCGCGGGGACGCTGGAACGCAGAGCTGGAGCTGCCCAGGGAGAAAAGGGTAGCAGAAGTCGGAGGGGGGGGGGAAGGTATTCCCACTTACCTCCCCCAGGTCCAGATCCGGGGGTCCGGGGGACCGGAGCCGCCGAGGCCACTGCCTCCTCCTCCAGCCCCCGAAAGATACACACAATACACACCGGAAGCGGAATCTACGCTCCACGAGTCCCACCCCGGGCTGAAGCCTCGGTGCCCACAGCCAGCTGGGGGGAGGAGCCCGTGATGCCATCGCCAACACGCCGTGGATGTAAACTGGGCTCAACCCCGATCAGCTGGGGCGAGAAGGAATTAAGGAAAAGCGGGTTTGGGCCGTCGCGTTCTACGCGCCCAATGGACCCGCGAGGCCATAGCGAAAAGGGCGGAAGGAGGGGGCGTTGGGGACGCGCGCCTGCGCACAGGCCACAGGAGCTGGTGAAATCTCCGAGAAGGGCGGGTGGTGGCCAGGGTGGGTGGGGCCCCGGAGCGCAGGCGCCCCGGAGCTAGCTGAGGCCACAGAGAAGCGGGCGCGGGCTAGAGTGGCCGTGGTGACGGGGTGTTCAGCCCAGGTGGCCTCGGGCGCCCTCTTCAGCCGGCCCGGGACCGGGGCGAGGTGAGTCTGGGTCTTCTGATGGGAAAGCTGAACGACCACACCCCTCCATACTCCCACGTTCTGGGCCTGGGAAACGAACCTAGAAAGAAGCTAGGGCAGGACCACCGGCGGTACGGTGGCCGGCCGTGCCCATTACTCCTCGGGCCCGTGGAGGGGGAAGGTTTACCAAAATCAACACTTCACTGGTCTGTCTGCAGCAAGAAGAGCGCTTTGTGAATGACCTACTCCTCCATAGCGTTCCCCCTTTATAGGAACAGATCGGTAAGAAGGCTCCCTCCCCTCTTCTATTAAAATATAGCTGGTAGGTAAACGTATTTTGAAGGCGGAGGAAAGAGGCGGCGTGGTGTCAGTGTAAAAAAAAAAAACCAAAACACCACGCACTTGAACTCTGAAGACCCCAGATCAGTTCCGGACCCTCACCTCCCCTTCACTAACGCCTCGTGTGAGTTTGAGCTCTTAGATGTTATCGAGCTTGCTACGGCTCTTCCACTTCTGTGGGTACGGGGGAAGTTTGCAGTCTTGGGAACTTGGGGCGCGGGGCAGCAAGGATTGGTTCTCCAGCAGTATACTTGACCCCACGTGGGAGAATTCACGGGACTGATATGCCCAGAAAGGTGTTGCGATTAAAGTTGTAAAGAATGATGACAACTATATCCTTAGATACCGATCGATGTGGTTCAGCTTAAGTTGAGAAAATTCCACAAGTTTTGCTAAGCTTCTCTGAAGAATTTTCAGAACGGAAGCCCAGCTCTCCTTAGTTTTGTACAGCATCTGCACCTGGACCTTTCACCTGAACTACTCTGCGACAGCCTTCCAATTGGTCCCCCTACCTCCAGTCTTTTCCTTTTTCAGTGCTTCCTTTACAGGGTGATCTTCCAGATACATAACCATAACAACCACGTCACTGCCTCTTTCTTGCTAGTCTTATTTTGTCCTTCAGACACTCCATTTCAGCCAAACTGGATTTCTCTCTGTTCCTCAAGACACCCAGCACTCACACTCTTCCTTGAATTCCACGCCCCGCCCCCCATACCTGAGATTATCTTTCACCACTTCTCTCCGCTATGAAATCCTCAACCCTCAAAGGCCAGATCACATGCACCCTCCTCCTAGAAGAAGCCTCTTCACATCTCTCTCCCCAATCGGGAGTGTGTTGCCACCATGGGCTAAAGTGAATATTTGACTGTTAAAGCAACAGCAGAATATATAGAAACAACTAAGTAGTTGGAGGCAACTAGGTAGCACAGTGTATAGTGCTTCACCTAGAGTTCAAATGCAGTCTCAGATACGCAGCTGTGTGACCCTGGGCAAGTCACTCAACCTTATTTGCCTCAGTTCCTCATCTGTAAAATGATGTGGAGAAAGAAATGGAAAAACACTCCAGGGATATCTTTGCCAAGAGGACCCCAAATGAGTGGGACAGATTGAACAACAAAGACTCAAAGTTGACATTTTATGTAGCACCCCTAAGGTCTGTAAAGCCTTTTACACAGATTATCTCATTTGAGCCTCATAACAAACCCCCTAAGAAACGTGATAAGCCCTGATTATGGCTACCTGAAATTTCCTCAGCTGGAACTGATTATTTTTCTTGGATCTCAGAGTGCTTGTCCTGGGGCTCTGCTTTATTCTCCTTTTACCTTACCTGTTTGTGCATCCATCACCCCATCCCCTCCCCCACAATACTGTAAATTCCTTGAGAGTAAGTTCTTTGTTGTTTTTCATGGATACACACACACACTACATATATATATATATATACACACACACACACACATATATATAGTTATATCTGTGGCTCTCTGTGTGTATATATAATGCATACACATTTCTTCATCTTAGAATCCTTGCTGTCTTTCAAGGTTTACCTTAGGTATCATGAACCTAAGATACCACAAAGGTTCAAACCTTTTAGGATCTCCCCGGTTGTTATACTTTCTCATCTCAGTTTATCTCCTACATGCTTGTTTGTATAAATACTGTATCTCCCAAGAAGCATGCAAGTATTGAGGGCAGGGAATATAGTTTTTGTTACAGTATCAATAGAGACTAGTATAGTACCTCGTAAGACAAATGTATTAACTAAATGTTTGTTGTACTGAATGAAAGTTCAGCAGTTCACTATGATGAAGTAGAAAGGAGTGCTGGGAGGCAGATGGAGCAAGCAGGTAAGAGATAAGACACAGGATGTGACCAGCCAGAAAAATGATCAAAGAGGTCTGTGCACTGAAGCCCCCAAAATGGACTCACCTGTGCACTTTCACAAAGTGCCTGCAGTTACCTGACATTCCAGAACAACCAGCTCCTCCCCGTTCCTGTTCTCTTTGCTTATCTGTATGGACTCCAGAGCAGCCCTTCTTCCCCCCTTTCCTGTTCCCCTGCCTGTTTATACACTTCTGGACTACCTGACATCTGGCATTTCTTCTCCTGTTAAACTGTATTTAAGGCCAGACAGCTAACCTAGCCAATCGCTCTGCCTCCTATGGGAAGCATGGCCTCTCTGCTTCCCATAGGGCAGCAGGGCCCTGCTTGGGTGTGTCACCCCAATAAATGCCTTTCTTTAACTTGGAGACTGTCCAAGTGAATTCCTTCAGGATACTAGAACTCACCTGTGTATACTCCATCATTTCCGGTGGTACCCCAACATTCTTGGGGTATACTCTGTACCTATCATTTCTGGATGCTTGCTACATCTGCCTTGAGCACTCCCTTCTACCTCATCAACGACCCCTTAAGAGCTGAAAAAGGTAGAGGACTATAGGAAAATTCTATTTTGGTTCCTCTTTTCTTCTCTCTTCTTCCTTTCTGTCTCTGTCTCTCTCCCTCCCCCCCCAACCCCCCCACTCCCCTTCTCCTCTCCCCTCACCTCTCTTGGCAATTCCACCTGTACCTGATCTCTAGGCATATTATTCTCAAATTTATAAATATTCTGGCTCAGTTGCTCCTTGAGCTCAAGTCCTACCTGGGTGTTCTACTGGCACCTCAAACTCAGCATCTCTAAACTATCTTCCTTTTCCCATCTCCACCCCTCCCCTACTTGTGTATTCTGTTTTTATTGATGGTAACACAACCATGCAGGCTCAAAACTTCCAAATTATCTTTGACTCTTTGTTCTTCCTTACCTTTACAATTCCTTAGCTGTCAAGACCTTTGGCAAGTCACTTAGTCTCTATCAACTTCATAAAATCCTTATTTGCAAAATGGAAATAATAAAACACCTGCATTACTTATATTACGAGTTTATTGTCAGAATTAAATGCAGTAATGTCTGCAAAGTGCTTAAAAAACCTTGGTGGTGGTTGTTCTTGCTTGAAGAGGACCAGAATAACACCATTATATTGGGGTCAAGGTACAGTATATCCAACTGTGGCTGGTCAGACTGATGGGGTTTAGACTGTGGGAACCCCCTTGAGCCCCACCCTGAATCTTCCCACTCACATTTCTTTTGAGTGCCTTCTTTGTTTCAGGCACACCATGCTGGGTGGTCCTGTACCAGTGGCTCCAATACTAAAGTTCTTCAGAGAGACCTTGGGAGTGTCCTTGTATCACTTTTTCTGACCTTGTGAATGCTTGCCTTGTGTGAGTAAAACTTTAACATGCTACATAAAGTCATCTATTCTATTCTCATTAAACTTCACCAGATTTTAGTAGGTGCCTACTATGTACAGAGCACTGTATGAGGTGATGTATACATAAAAGGTCAGGGAGACCCAAGTTTAAAGTCTAACTCAGACACATTAGCTGTGTGACTCTGGACTAGTGACCTAACCTCTCTGGGTCTCAGTTTCCTTGTTGATAAAATGGAGCCCAGGCCCAAGCCTCAGTGGCTTACAGTTTAGGATCTGAAGGTACAGGATGAGTGTAAATAGCAGTTGTTTTCTGTGAGGGCCAGAAACAGAGGGTCTTCCCTTCCCAGAATGATTCTTTTGTGATGGTGAATTAGGCCATCTTTTGTCTCAATTCTTACCTAGCCCTTAGTCATTGAATGGGCATTGCCTCAGACAAACGATGGCTTGGGAAAGACCTTAATTTAGAAAGGCCTAGGTCATCCATCCATGGCATCTACTGTCACCTAGATTTTTCTCTTGTCACTGGACTTCAGTTGACTCCGGAGGAGAGAGTAAGGCTGATGACTTTGGGTTAGTCTGCCTCATTTAAATCTAATTCATGCACAAGTCAAGACATCACCTTTGTGGTGTCATTGGTCCTCTCTGAAAACAAAGGATGAACAACAGTATACTTGGAATGCTCTCCCCTCTCATTTCCACCTAACTTGCTTCCCTGGTTTCTTAAGTCCCAACTAAAATTCTACCTTCTCCAGGAATCTCAATTCTTCTTAATTCTAATGCCATCCCGCTGTTAATTATTTTCTATTTATCCTTTACATGGCTTGTTTGTGCATATTTGGTTGCTGTCTTTCCCATTATATTGTGAGCTCCTGGGAGATAGGGACAAGTCTTTTGCCTCTTTTTGTGTCCCCAGTGCATTAGCACATTCTAGGCACACAGGCACTTAATATTTATTGACTGCTCATAAGCATTGGGGATAAAAGTATAAAGGATGAAATACTTCCTGTTCCTAAGGAGATACACATTCTAATGAATGAGACAAGTACATATTTTATACACACATACACATATCATAAAAACAAAGTGAATACATACAGATATTTAAGGAGTAGTAAAATATAAAGTAGTTTGAAAGGGAGGACATTAGCATCTGGGGACATCAGGAAAGGCAGAAGATGGTGCCTTAGCTGCAGCTTAAAGAAAGAGAGACTGTTAGGTGGAGGTAAGGAGGAAGTACATCCTGGGAATGGAAAGTGACCAGTGCAAAGGCAAGGAAACGGGAGAATGGGGCAGTATATGTGTGGAGCAGAGGGCAGGACAGCCTGTCTGGATCAAAGAGTGCAAGAGGCAGAGTAATATCCACTGCATCTAGAAAGACAGGTTGGAGCCAGGTTGTGTAGAGTTTTAAAAGCCAAACAGAGAAGACTATATTTTATCTTGGAGGTAAGAGCCCCCGGAGCTGGCTGAATAGGGGCGTTAGAGGGTCAGTTTGTCCTTAAGCAAAATTACTTTGGTAGTACTATATAGGATGAACCGGAGTAGGCTAAGACTTCAGGCTCCTGCAGTAATCTAGGTGAGAGATGATGAAAGCCTAAATCAAAGTAGTAGCTGTGTGAGTGGATATAAGGGTCAGATGGGAAAAATGCTGTGAAGGTAGAGAAAGCAAGATCTGGGGACTGATTGGGTATGGAAGGTTGAAGGAAAGTGAGTTCAGGATAATGCTAAGATTACAAATCTGAAACACTGAAAAATGATGGTGCCTTCAGTAGAAATAGGTAAGTTTAGAACAGCCTGGAATGTGAGTTCAGCTTTAGAGATGTTTAGTTATTTAATATATCTCTGGAATACCCAGTTTATAATGCTGAATAGGCAGCTGGAATTTAAACTGAGAGGAGAGACTGAGATTAGAAATATATGTATATGTACATAATACACACAAATAAATATATATGTACATACGTGTACATAAATATGCATATATATAGTAGGTTAACAATGAGAGGTTATGAGGTTAACAAATGAGAGAATGAATGTTTCTCCTACCACTTTTTTTTTTAAAGGAATGAGGAATCTCTAGGTAGAGGAGAGATTAAGTATAAATTAGGAAATTAAAGGGTTCACAAACAATAGATTAATAACATTTTTAAACAATATCACCAGGAAACTCATTATCATGGACATGACTGCTTCAGTTTTGGTATTTATTTATACCTCATTAAAACTCTTTGCCCTTCAGGAGAGTTGGAGGGAGAAGCAAAAAACTTCTAAAGCCTCCATTAAAAAAAAAGCCCAGTGAATTCTTCATTTTCCATCAGTTGTACTCTTTGGATTTTATTCCATTATCGTCATCATGATGCCTCCATGCCTGGTATTTCCTGCCCCTCAGCTTCCTCCTGTGTGTTTTTTTCCCCATTAGATTGTAAGCTTCTAGAGGAACTGTTTTTCCTTTTCTTGTTTGTATCCCATTTCCTGGCATATAGTAGGTGCTTAATAAATGTTTGTTGTTTGTATGTTCAAAGTGGCAATAATACCAAAAACCTGAAAGCGACTCAAATTGCCACAACAGGACTGAGACTTGGCTGACTTGCTTGGCATCTAGCAAATTCATGATTTTCTACATTTAGAATAGCTTTTAAGGAAAGAAAAAAGGAAACAAACCGGCACATTGTCATAGGATTATGTTCTTCAAGTACAAGTCTACCCAAATTAGCACCATTGCAGGGTCTCAAAGGTTTCTCTGGAAGGACTTAAAGCCGTGTCTAGATACGTTTAGATATAGCAAATGAAATACTGTGAAGTGTTTAGACAAGACATTCTTTGTTCTCAAAGAGTTTACAGTCTAGTGGGATATGAGACACCAGCACAGACATCTATAATACCTACGCTGTATTATATGTATTCTGGGCCAGGCCATTCATGCTTTGGACTAGAATATAATGAAATACTCACGGACCAAAAAAATTCAACAAAAATAAATTTACTTATAATAAGAGATTTAAAGAGATACAGGCACTCGTTACTAATTCAAATGGACCTGCTCTCCACCTATATATATTTGTCAGGGCAATGCTGGGTCAGAAAGACATCCTGCAGGGTAGTAGGAATTCCGCTAAACCTCTAGCGTCAGAACCTTCCACCAGTCAGGCTTTTTACGCCTTAGGCAAAAAGGAAACTACCTTGATGGATCAAGCCTGAGTTCCCTAAGCACCAAAATCCTGAGGACGGCCTCCTTGTTCTTTCTAAAGAGGAACTAGTTCAGCCTACAAACAACGAAACTACATCACCAGTTCAAGGCCTAATCCCTTAGATCCACCAAAGCCTGATGGCGTCCCTCCACCACCACCCCCCACCAGGAAGCTACTCTTACCACATCCTGTTCCTTGATGTCAAGATCCCTCAAACCTGCAAGGAGACCTTCTGCCGCATAAATGTTCTAAACACCTTCTAGCCAGGGGATATGAGAAGCCTACCAGAGACTGAAGGAGATAAACATAAGTAAAAAAAGTAAAAATGAAAACGTCAGACAATACCAAAATACCCTAAGCAGGGCAGGGTGATAGGACACACAGTTTATAGTGGGTGTCCTGATATAAAACAGTAATGATGATCAGGAGCACCAGTACCATATCGCCAATGATGACACCTCTGACAGTCATGAACCCCCATCGCAGGTTAGGATCATCTGAAGCAAGGTTGGTTAACTAAGAGGTCATAAGCTTCTTGCATGCAGCCTGACCCAGGGCCTGCCTGAGTGGATATTGAGAACTTGCCCTATGCTGCCACCCAGTGTTCTCCAGCCCACTAGCTCAAATCTCCCTCTCCATAGAAGTCCCCTCAGAACATGATCCCAAATCTTTGCCCTTTAAAGGTATCTACTTTAGTGTTACTCTCCTTTTTCCCCTGGGAATTTTCTGTGGGGGTCCCTCACCTTCATCCAGGGACTCAGGACTACCACCAAGAAGCCAAAGGGATTTCCTTTTTTTCCAGGAGAATTCCTGTTCTGCCTAATTATGTAAAGAGTTTCACCTTTCCCATGTCATTAGAAAGTAAAGAACCATTCCATTCCTTGGTCAACCAAGCTTTTTTCTAGAAAAGAGTTACCCTAACCATAGGGTGTATGAGGGGGAGTAAGATTTGCCAATTAATGGGTACCTGAATGGTTTGTTCTTTCCTGGGATATACAGACCCTTCTGAGATGAAAAAACTTCAAGACCTGAATGATTCTTAGTGGGGTCAGAATAAGGGTGGAGTGTGTGTGTGTGTGTGTGTGTGAGTGTGACTGGACTGTGTCTAAAAGTAGTCCATCCTTATCAGTTAAGTCTTAGAGGCTAGATCTAATGTTGCTAATTTATTACAGATACAATTTCTGGAGGGTAGGAGATCCCTCAGAACTCTCAAGGCTAAGATGATAAACTTTTGTTTTGAGAGTCCTTTCTGACATTCAACAATGCCAGATGCCTAAGGAAGATACAAGATATGGAAAACTCAGTGAATGTAATGGTGGTGGGGAGTCAATTTATGATCTCTGCTGTAAAATGGGTGCCCTGATCAGAGGTAGGGAGGTGCATAGGGAAGAAGAATATGTTCTTAACATATTTGACTGGCACTGTAATGTCATATATCCTGAATAATTATCAGTTGCTGTAAAAGCAAACCTTTTGTCCTAAGATGGGAAAAAGGCAAATGTAATCAATTTACTAACTGGAGGCAGGCTGGAAATCACTCATCACATACTGATCTTTCAGAGATGGAGGCCCCAATTGGCATGAGGTGTATTGTTGCACAGCAGTAGCTGTCTCATCATAAGGTCCTACATCTACTGCAACATAGCATCATGGCCCTTATGATGTCCATATCTAATAATGGACACAGTCCCCAATCTCTATCATTTTTATGAGAGCACTGTATGTGCTCATAAGTGTAAGTGGTGGGAAGAATGGCAAAATTCCTCCTTTGTTTCTGACTCCAAAGAGAAGAACCTTTGATTGTCCAGTCCTTTTTGCTTCCATGTTCTAGACCACCTAGTCAGACTCTTGGCCACCACCTAGGAATCAGTATAAATGAAGCTCCATTCCTCAGGGCTTTCTCACAGGCTGTCTTGTGATTTGCAGCTTGATCCACTGGGAAGTCCCATTCCTCAAGGCATTCTCCAATACTGGATTAATAGAGGTATGGAGGTCCAATTAATTATTCATGCCACTCTCGTTGTGTATAGAGAGGTTGGTTTACCAAGTAAGATGGTTCCTCAAAAGCTAAGTCCTTATAAACAGGCCCACTGATTTTGACAGGAAAGCAAAGCACTGGAGCTGGTAATCAATTTTACACTAGTAGCAAAATTAAAAGCTTTTCATGAAGGACACTAACACCACAGAAGCCTGGGTAAGCACAGCATTCCATTTCCATCAGTGGAAACTACTCATCTTGTAGAGGGACCATCTTACATCAGTCAATCCGTAATGTGCAATTCTTGACGAAGGGTGATGGCATGACCCAGTCTCATCTGTTTAGTGTAGTTGAGTCCAAGTAATACGCAAGAAACTAATTTTCAAAAGTAGCAGCAGAATGAGTTGCCACTTTGAAACCTAACAGTCATTTAGTCTGGTTACCTACTGTTGCTTGCGAAAGGACAGAGACCTTCACCAACATGAGTCTCACAAGGATCATAAAGACCCATGGAGAGAGACTGCTAAATGGCTCTTCCAGGGGAATAGTCTGTTCTGGGCCCCATTTAAAAGCTGTGCAAATGACTTGGTAAATAGGGGATATTAAAATAACCAGGAATATGAATCCTCCAGAACTCAAAAGTGTCTAATAACCTCTGAGGTTCCTTTTTAGATTTTCATGAAGCAAATGTCAGTAGCTTATTAGAGACTACACCTGGATTTTCTCTACCCAGTGTGTTCCTCAAAACTTAACCAAATAGGTTAGACTCTGAAATTTCTTAGGGTTGCTCTCCCACCCCTTTTTTTCTCATATAAACCACCATCTGATATCAGGTTTCTGCCATTGTTGGCCCAATCAACGTTACAATATCAATACAGTAGTGGTTATTGATGCCCTCAGGAAGTAGGTCTCCTCAGCTCTTGGCCCACCAAAATGGTGGCAATATGAAGGAAAATTATGATAGACAGTAAAAGTATACTCAACTCCTTTCCAGGTAAAAGCAAACTGCTTTGGACAAGCCTCAACCTCAGGAATAAAGAGAAATGTATTGGCCCCAATAACTTTCTACCACTTTCCCAGGCCCTGGGTGTATCAGTAAGGCAATAAACACAACATCAATGATAATTGTGAATATGCCTATGTAGTTCTGTATCGCAAATTATGAGAGACTCTCCATAAAGAAGGTAGAAGTAGTATATAACATTTATTCAGACACCACAGAACTGTATCCCATAACCAAATGTTCAGCTCCCACAGCCAGTTAGCCCACTTCATCATAACAGCAAGGAACCCAAAACACGATATCACAACATGGAGCCTCACTATCCCAAAACCTCTCCCACTCCCTGCTGGGGTCTTCCTTAAAACACAAACTCACAGTACAGCTAAGTCGGCCTGTTCAGCTCTAACTATCAGGAAGGCAGCCATTAACAGCCATTAACAGCCATAGCTTGTTCTCTCTCTCTCAGAGCATTTCCTGTGACATAACTTCCTTTTCCTGTCAGAAAGCTCCTCCTACCACACGTGATTTAGGCTTCCTGCGATGTAAGCAGGTCACGTGGCCTATTAATAGATAGGAAAGATCTTTAAATCTAAATTGCTACCACACTGGGTCATCTGGTTTACCATATTGATAAAGCCATGAAGGACTGCAGTAATTGGCATAATAACTTTATTTAGCTCCCTATAATCTACTCTAAACTTCCAAGTACTGCCTTCTTTACCTGGCCGTACTGGGTTATTATGAGGGGAGTTTGGAGAAGCACTTCAGCCTTTCATCTCTATTACTTGGGGAGGAAAATCTTTTTAAAATTTCCCAACTTTGTTTACTATTTACTACATGGGATGATTCAAACAATTCCAAGGGCTTTCATTTAGCTCCTCACACAAGATACTCCATTTCCCATCTCTGTGCCTTTTTACTGGCTGTTGCTTATGTCTGGAATGCCCATCTTCTTCAACTTGACCTCTTGGAATCCCTGGTTTCTTTTAAGACTCAGATGAATCATTTCATTTTACTTATGAAGCTTTTTGTAGTTGCCCTCCTCCCTCCCCCAACTGCTAGAGCCCTCCCTTCCAAAACTACTTTGTTGTCCTTATCAGCACCCTTACCATTTTCTGCTGCTAGGCTTTCTACTTTCCAAACTGGATGTCTAGAATTCATGCCCAAAAGAAGCTAAGAAGCTCAGCTATGAAATCCCTAGGATTGTGCATCCTCATCTTCATCCCTGCCATTTTCTGTTCTGACACTATATATACTGCTTCACTTTCCACCTTTTGCTCTGAGAACTAAGAAAATATACACTACCATTGCCTTTGGAAAGGGCATATAAATGGACTGCCATATTGTCTAAACCAAAACAACCCTCCCTGGCTACCACTCCCCTATAACGTGTTGTCTTCCTAAGGTCAGGGATTGTCTTTGCTTTTGTGTTTGTATTCCCAGTTCAGCACAGTTCTTCGGCACAAAGTATTTGATAATTTTTTATTCATTCAAATATGCAGACTATATTGTACATGAAAATGAGTATAAGAAATAACCAAAAAGGATAGAACACAAAATATATACACCTTGATGTCAACTCAACAACAACAAAAAAAGAATAAATGTTAATAAAGATCAGAAGACAGTTTTGAAAGAGGTACATAAAATTTAATGTTTGTTAAACCATTAATGTTCATTAGGTTCACTAAGGGGTGTGTGTGTGTGTGTGTGTTAAAATCATAATAAAAAAGCAAATTATACAAAGTAAATGCCATCCTTGTCTGCCAGACAGTTTTAAAGATGACCCAATAGGAATCTAAAAGGGACATCAGAGATTATTTTATCAAGCTCACTCATTTTATAGACAAGGAAACAGGTCCACAGAGGCTAACTTATTTTAGCTAACATCACACACTTGGTTGAAAGTAGAATTGTGATTACAATCTAGGTTTCCTAAAAAGTCAGCAGAATATCAAAATCAGTTCTGAGGGAGGAAGGAAAGAATTGGAGAAAACGTACCCAGGAAGGGGCTTACCAAATGGTTAAGACCATTGGACATGTCATGCCTTTTTGATTGGAATTAGGAAGAGGATGGAAGTCAGAATTCCAGAAGAACTAGCCTCCCTAGTAAAGGAATAGTCAAGCCAAAACAAACTAGTGTCAAGATACTATTCAGAGACACCCTGTTTTCCAGAGCTAAGGCCCAGCAAGCAAGCTGTGACAGCAATCCTTTATGCTCACCTTCTGGAACTGATGGTCCCTGAAATTAAGCAAGCACCAAAGGGCCCAAACATGAAGCCCTGCTATGAACGGACTTTTTGTCACTAGACAATCTTGCTTCACTGTTGCTGTTGTTCCTCACTATTGTTCCTATACTATACTGTTTGACTTTTTGTCTAGCCACAAGTATATAAATCAAGGTTCAGCCACACTAAAGCAGATCCCCCACTACGAGTGGGCCCCGGTACATGTGTCTAGATGCCCTCCTTGCTTGCAAGTTGTTTCTCTCACTTTGAAATTAAACTTCTTTTTGATTCCTGACTCTCATGTCTCTAGCCTGCTCTGTTTGACTCTGGCCAACCACAGGTCAGAAGCCTGTTAGGTCCAGTTAACACTAGCATCTGTCAAGACAGGCTACACTGCAAGAACTTTGCTATCATTGTCAGCTTTTTAAATGTTTGCTTCATGCTATACAGTCCCAAGAAATACTACAGACAACATGCATGTTCAGACTTCCCACATATGAATAGTGTACTCATGGGTAAATGTACTGGTTATGCTGTGAATACAAGGTGAGAAATGAAAGGGAAACACGCTTACTGGTGTTTGCTGATGGGGCTGTGGAATGCAGGCAGGTGCTGGGATTTTGTAATGATACAGAAGAAACTCTTAACCGAGGCTTGTCTTTGGGCTAGAAGATAATTCAGTTCAGTAATCACTTAAATAAGTGCCCAGCACTATGTTAGAAATTAAAAAAACCTAAACAGCTCCTGCCTTCAAGGAGTTTAGATTTTATTGGAAGGAAAAAAATGGGTCCATAGACCAGTAAATGGAAAACATATTCAAAGTAATTTCAGGATTGAGGGAGAGCATTAACTGAAGAATCAGGAAAGGTCTTCAGTGGGAACAGCACATGAACTGAGTCTAGAATGGAGATCAGGATTCCAAGAGGCAGAAGTGAAGAGGAGGTGCATTCCAGGCTTGAGGTAGATGCTGTGTAAAGGCAGTGCAAGTAGTGCATCGGATGCCACATATAAGAAAGCGCAGGAAAGCCAGTTTGGATGGTATGTATATGCATAGGAGGAAGTATTAATCAGTCTAGATAATTTGAAGCCACATTATGAGGGGTTTTAAATGCTAGAAAAAGGCATTTATATTTTATCCTAGAGGCAATAGGAAGATACTGATGCCTCTTAATGAGAGAAACGTTATGGTCAGACCTAAGCTTTAGGAATCTCAATTTGGCAGCTGCATGGAGGATAGACTGGCGGGGGATGAGAATAGATGCTAAGAAATCAATTAGGAGATTTCAATAGTCCAGGGAAGAGGAGCTGTGGAGGTGGAAACTGACTGGACTTGGAAGGTGAAGTAGACAAGAGTTGAGAATGACAAGTTGTGAATGTGGATGACGAAAAGGATGGTTGCACTATCATGAAAAAGAGACAATTTAGGAAGAGGAGTGAATTGAGAATAAAGATAATGAATTGTTTTATATATGTTTGCGATGCTAATGAGTCATTTGGATAGAAATGTCCAGCAGACAGTTGGTGATGCATAATTGGAGCTCAGGAAAGAAATGGGGGATGGGTAGGTCAATTTATAGTCATCTGCATAGAGATGATTAATGAACTCATGGGAACGGATGAGAGTGAAGTGAAGAGGACCCAGGACATAGCCATGGGATACCTCCAGGCATAAGAGGTGGGTAGGGATGCTTCAGCAAAGGAGATTGAGTGTTCAAACAGGCTAGAGGAGAAACAAGAGAAAGCAGTATCGTAAAAATGCAGGTGAGATAGAGTATACAGGGGGAGGGGATGGTGTCAAATACTACAGAGAGGTCAAGATTGATGAGGAATGAGAAAAGGCCTCTGAACTTGGCAAGTACAAGATTGTTGGCATCTTTAGGAAGAGTAATTTTTCATTGATGAGTGGGGCTGCCAGATTTTAAGGGGCTGACAAATGAGTGGAAGGTGAGGATGTGGAAGGAACATATACAGACAGCTTTTCCTGGCAGTTCAGCTTTGAAAAGTTTGAGTTTGAGAAGGACAGAAGGGAAGAGTGTGAGAGGATAGCAGGGTCAAACAAAGGGGTTTTTTAAAGGATAGAGATCTGGGTATGTTTACAGGTAGCAGAAGAAGAGCTAATTGGGTAAGGGGAGAGAAGAGAATGATCGAGGGACAAATGTCCAGAAGCAATAGGATCAAGAGCGCAAGTAAAGGGGTTGGCCTTCAAGGAGAAGATCTAACTCCTCCTCTTACACTGGAGCTACGGGGGAATGATGACAGAATTTAAGGCACAGAATTAAAGAAGAGTATATATTTACACAGTTGGCCTTTTTTTTAAAAAAAAAAGTACAAGGCAAAGTCTTTTGGTAAGAGGAAGGAGTTATGTAGGTGGTTTGAGGAGAAAAGGTTTGGAAAGGTCTCTGTGGGTAAAAGTATATCTAGAGTCAATCAGGGATAAATAAAAGTATTGACATGTAGCAGTGAGAGCCCAGTTGAGGTTAGATAATATAATTTTGTAGTGGATTTAGTCAGCACAGTTGTGTGACTTCTTCCAGAAGAGTTCAGACCTACGTGAACAGATGTAGAATAGAAAAAGGTGGGAGCAACCCAGAGGTAGGGTTTGAAAAGATAGGAGCAGTTATAATGACAAGGCAACAAAGAACATGGGTATAAAGTTGAACCTGGTTGAGACTGTGAAGGGAAGAAAATGAGGCCAGAACAGGGATGATGAATTGTGAAAGCAGAAAGGGGTAGAGTGACTAGAGGGACAAGCTAGAGAACAAGAGGGAAGGATAAGCAGTTACCATCTGAGAAAGAAAGCTCTGAATTCTAGATCATGAAGGTCAAACAGCTAGAGGTGATAGTGGGATCAACAGCATGATGATCCCTCTGTGTGGATTAAGGGAAATGGAGGCTGAGGAGACCAGCGTTAATTGTATGTGTCATGTGTGGGGACAATCAACATGTGTACTGAAGTCCTAAGTTTGAGGGAAGGAGGGGTGGGGAGAAAACTTAAACCAGGTACTGAACTACTAAAGAAAGGAGGAAAAATGATACAGGGGACTAGCAGATTATAGTAACTAGGGTGTTGTAAAGGAAAGATGATTCTCCTACCTTGTATGGTAGAGCATCCTCCTCCATCTGCAGCTCAAAATAATCTTTGTAAATTCCACATTGGAAGCACCCATCCTCTTGAAGTAGAAAATTTCACCTTCCCCAAACTGCTCACAAAACTCTCTTGGTGGCTGCCCACTCTGGGGCTCTAGAGGAATAAGGCTGAGCATTAAATTGGCTAAAGTCCCATTGGGTGTGATGTCTCTCTTTTGAAAAGGCTTCTGGCATAAAATTCAGCTTGTAGTTCCTTCTGTGGACTTGCATATGTCACAGCCCTCAGGTTCGGCAGAAGCTGGGGCCATATGGGATGCTCAGGGTCCAAAATGTATTCCAGGAAGTTGACAGGTGACTTGCTCAAGCTGCTTTTCCAGAGCAGGCTCAGAAACCATGGCTGCTGTCTGAGGTGTGTTTGAAAATTCCTCCTATGAAGGATTCAGCTTCCTTATTTGATTGGTGAGAGGGATAGGGTTGGGGTGGTAGGGAATAGTTAGGAATTCAAGATGTGATTGGAATGATTTAGGACATAGATAATTGACAGCCCTAGTACTATAAAGTGCTAGCCAAAGTAGTTTTTAAAGGTCTCCAATATCTTATCAGCTAGCACTCACGGTTATTACAGGTTACTGCCTCTAATTTTGTACCCCAAGAGTAATAATAAATGTTAAAATTAATGGATTTAGGGGTTGATTCCTCGTCACTGAAGAAGGTATCGTGATAGACACTGCACTTTCCAATGAACCATCCCTTGCTGTCTTAGAGAAAGAATATTGGACTAGCACAGTGCTTGCACCAGCATGGTGTTTGTTGATTGCTTGATTTGGACTAGTGACTGAAGAAGTGTGGCAATTCTTATTTTTATACTAGGTTTTCTTCTCCTTATTTCTCTTTCTTCCTACTTTTCTCTCTGTTCTTCTCTTCACTAGGGCACCTCAATCAACATGGATCTCTCCCCTCTACAAACAGCTCCTATTGTAGGCCTTATCTCTCTCTCTCTCTCTCTCTCTCTCTCTCTCTCTCTCTCTCTCTCACACACACACACACACACACACACACACACACACACAACTTGTCCCTGTTGTTTCTCTTCAATCCTTCTCAATGCCTAGTGTGTGTTGAATTCATAGTAGGTATTCAATAAGTAAACTTTGAATACTGATTGAATGGATGCCAATGGCAATTGGGATTATGGCTATACTGAGAGTTTAAGAAGTTAGGGCAAAAAAAGGAACTTATTTATATAATGAACAGTAAACAAATGAGAACATTGGGGAGGCATCAATTAAGTGAAAAGAACAACGGATTAGGAATCAGGAAACCTGCGTTCTAGTCTCAACTGTGCCAATAACAAGCTGCATGACCTTGAGCAAGTCCCTCAATTTCTTTGGGCTTCAAGTTCCTCACCTGTAAAATGAACATGGTAGAATAAATGATCTTTAAAGTCCTTTCCAATCATAAGACCAGGTTTTCTCTGTGAAAATTTTGATTATTCCTTTTTCATAACCCACATAACCAATTATAACCATTGCCAACTCATTCTCTCATCTATACTCTCACAACCCACCAAGATATGTTCGTGGAGGGCAAATGGTTGCAAGCTAGATCCTGAGTCACTCACTTCGTACCCTAAACACTGAACACCCAGGCTAGGGAAGGAGGGCAGAAAAATCCAGATTTTCCTCAGGCTCTTCAAGTATTACTTGTACCCCAGGAGTAAGTCAGTAAGAAGAGAGAGAACAAGTCCAAAGTGAAGCTGAGGTGGGGAGGCCTGAGAGAAAGATGGGGCTGATGAGAGAGAAAGAGAGATACTGATTTACTTACATGGAAATAACCAACTTACAAACCTTGCAAAAATGAATTGAAAAGAGCCTTACCTATTTTGCTCCATCCTTCCTCATGCCCTGTGTAAAGAGCTACAGAGAGAAGTAGCAGCATGGTGTAGGTGAAAGAGAACTGACTCTAAAGTGAGAGGACTTGAATTCAAATCCTGCTTCTGGCTCTACGACCTTGGGCAAATCACTTTGTCTCTGGCCTTGAGCTTCCTCATCTTTGAAGAGAAGATGCTGCTCTAGAATGCCGAGATCCCTTCCTTCTCTAGATCTATGGCCCTGTGAGTGACAAAGGAGCTTGGACATATATACCAATAATGCAACAAGAAACATTAAAGCAGCTACTCCAGGGGATGGTGCCAGGCCTTGGAGCGATAACAAGATTAAATGAGAATCTGCAAGCTAGTAGTGATGGTGTGTGACTCTACGACCGGGGGGGCGGGTGGGGGAGTGGGGGGTGGGGGGGGGAGAGGGGTTGAGATAACGGCCCTGTGATATTTCATAGGGAAAGACTGGCGTCAACACATGCAGGTCACAACTAAATTCTCTGATGCTGCCAACTCAAAAATCCCGTGCACCTGGACTTCTGAACCTTCAGAACAAGAGGAGAAGGAGCTCATTATAATCATAAGGCAGCATAGTACAGTTGATAGTTTTGGATTTGAAGTTAAGTGACTAGTGCAGAAAATAAATGCATGGAGGATCGAAGGAGAGCTAGTTCCATAGTCTGGAGCAGTCTGAGAAGGCTTTACAGAAGAGGTATGACTTGAAGGACAGGTGGGACTTAGATAAGTAGAGGGCTAGTTTTCTCTATTTCATACAATAAAGTGATATCAAGGTTAGAATGCAGTTAGCACATACTAAGTGTGGAACAGATGTTTGCTGTGATGATGTTTCCTGGCCTTTACCTCAATGTCTGCCTGCCTGAGATTTTTAGTTTAAAAAAAAAATCCAATTAGCTAGTATATAATTAAGAGTCATGCACCAGCAAATACCCACAGAAGCCCTATTCCAGTGCCTCAGAGGTGACTCAATTCTATCCAACAAATTCTTGGTTCTCATAGATTCACAGGATTTCAGAATTGGGAAAAACCCCAGAGACCACTCTACCAACTCTGACATGATAGTCATTCAGTCTTTGATTGAAGACTTCCGATGATGAGGAACCCACAAAATCCTGAGGCAACCCTTTCTACTTCTGAATAAATTTTAATTGAGAAATTCTTCTTTCTAAATCAATCTTAAATCTTTCTTCTACCCCACTGCTCCTACTTCTGCCCTCTGGGGCTAATCAGAATTAATTTAAAGCTATGTCAGCAGAGTACAATCTCTGGCAGGTTCTACTATGCTGGAAAGGCTTTAAGGACAGTCCCAGCAATTGACTATGTCTGCTTTCTGAGGACCAGCCAACCTAAGTACAAAGAATTTCATCACCATTAGGATGGTGGTGAAATTTTTTGGTTATGGCAACCAATGAAACAAAAGTACAAAATGGCCCTAATCCTGTGAGCTCTGGTTTTCAACTTACTAGGGCAGAATAGTGAAGGAGAGCAGAAGGTGCTAAGAATTGTAGTTTTTAGACTATTTATAAACAATAACATTGGTACCATAAATGTGTTGTCCTTGTCCAAAATCTGATAGGTTAACATACTGAAAGAACTGAATCATTATTAATATGTAAATTTTTATTATAACTGAAACAAAAAATTCCAAGGAAATTGTAGCTAAATGGAGGGATGGCTTTTACTTTCCCTTGCAGATTGGGAAAAAAATGGAGCCAGTATAGTTGGCTGTATCATAGTCCAAAGGCAACAGGAAACATAATTTCATGGAATACTTGTTCATCTCATATCAAAATGCTCATAATAAGTACTTTGGAGGGAAAATCCCCACTTATCATTAAGATACTTTTAGCTTATGTATCAACAGTTGTTGCAGAAGATGAAGAGGTATGGAAGTTCTTCAAAGAACTGAATAAGACCTTCCAAACATAAATTGGTGACTTCAAAGATGAACACTGGGGAATGGAAAAAACATGGCTAAAAGTTGAAGGAATGAAGGAAATCAAAGTCTTGTAGATAGATGACTGGTGGCTTATGTGTATATGTCACGAATACTTTCTTCCAGAAGGAAGTCAGGAGATAGAAAGCATCTACAAACAGCACAATCAATGAAATGAAAATCTTAATAGACAAGAAATACCAGGTTACCAATGTTATAGTCATATCTAAATCAGCTGTGTATGCATAGTAAGACCATCAATTTTTTTAGAGCAAAGATCAAAATCAACACCAAATTAGAATAAAAATGAGAAGATGATATGGAGTATAATTTAAAACAACTCCTGTTTGACTTATGAAAACAAACTATTGACACTGGAAAAAAATGGAAAATGGATACCAAGGAGAGCCAATTCCTATTGAAATTTAAGTGATATAAATAATTGCCAGAATAAAGAAGCCAAAAAGAGTTTAAAACCACTTCAGCAGGCAGCCAATGTCAACACCAGTTTAAATAAATTAATTTGTGAAATTTTATTGGATCTGGGAAGGTTATAAGTTGTATCTTCTCAGAATAGTAAGAAGCAGGTAAAGGGAAAAATATATTTACAGGAAGTTTGGTGAGAGACTTAATTTAAATCAAGATTATCCTGAGAACATTTAAGGATGAAACTAAAAAGAGGACAACAAAGACAAAAAAAGGGAAAAGATCTGTCAAGATTTCTATAAGAAACTATTTCCTCCACATTTGGATTCAAACATGCTACAAAAGGATGCAGAAATGACATTAAAGAAAGTATAGATAGGAAGAGCAGTTAGACGACTAAATATACAGAAAGTAGGTCCATACTGAAGGTGACACAATTTGGTGTGATGGTGGGGTTTGAGAGGTTAATCCTTGAAATGTCTGAAAAAGGTGAAGACACTAAACACCTGAAAAAATGGACGTGGTAATCAAGAAAACATTGATAATAAATACCTACTTTGTCTTATCAATGAAATGAGAATAATCAAGAAACATATCAAGGTTATCCTTGAAAGTCTTAGAAAGGAACAGGTAGGTTCTTAACAAATGGTATTCTATAGTAGACCACTTCTTTATAGTCAAATCACTGAATGAAAACTACAGAGTACATGATCTTACTATGCTTACTGTTTGTTGACTACAAAAAAGCATTTGATTTGGTAAATCAAAATGCCACTTTAAAGGCATTCCTCCAACAAAGTGTCCTCCATGCATATGTTAAAATCATACAAGGCTCCTTGAAAAATGCAACAAAACTGATAACATTGTTCAATAACTCATATTTAATATTAAGAAAGGAATAAAACAGGGAGACACATAACTTGCCAAAGGTATGTACCACTGTCATAAAGGATATCCAGTGCAGAAGCCTAAAGGAAGATAATAAATTCCCTACAAATATTGAGGTCTTCCAGATACTTCTGTTTATGGATGACAGTGCTGACTGCATCAATTCCCAGCTACTTAAATGAGATCTGTAAATCATTCAAAAGAGTTACATCTAACTAGACACACTGGGAAAACTAAGTGAATGAGGAATACCTATTTTATGCACTATGATAGGAGTTGGCAAACCATGTGAGTCAAATCTAGGCCATGCCTATTTTTGTACAGCTTGTGAGCTAGGAATGGTTTGTATATTTTAAAATACAACAAAGCTTTATTTAAAAATGCAAAAGCCATTCTTAGCTGGTGAGGCTGTACAAAAACCAGGCAGTGGGCTGGATTTAGCACTCAGGTCATCACCAACCCCTGTACGTAGTTGGATGCACAGCCTACAGAACTGGTCCATTAGTACACAGATCTTGGCAAAACACCATAGATTTATAATGAAGTAGGTCTAAAACGGAATAAGAAAAGAAAGGACTGGGAAATCACATAGTGATTTCTGAAACAGAAACCCAGCTTTTTACATCAGTATTCTTCCAGCGACGCTAAGTATTTGAATCAAGGAACAGCATAATCTCTGAAAGATGGAAACCATGTATCATGGAGAGATATATAGTGGGCATGAATAGATCACAGCATACTACTGACAAAGAATTACACATTAGATGTGGTGCAAATAATATCACAGAAATGTCCTACTGGAAAAAAGGGTGAGCTACACCTGTAGCACGAACAAGAGTAGCTGTGCAGCCCAAATGCTGTACTTGTATCCATGTAATGTTAGGAAACCTAAAAGACAGGCGTGTAAGCTTGAGAGTAGGGATGGTTACATTCTTTCTTTTTATATTCCCAGCAGCTAGCACATAGTAACACTTAATACATGCTTGTTAATTGACAACTCTAACTCTGAGTTGAGCTTGGCCCCTTCTACCACTAACCTTGGGCATTTACTCCAGTCTCCCAATTGTCATAGCAATGCCAAAACGATCCTTTCTTTAAACTTGCGACCTTGGACACACGACATTCTTTCCCCAACCCACCCCCACCTTCACCAAGTGAGGATGGTGTAAACTACCTCCGGTCTAGTCCCTGACGATAGCAACCCTAAAAGCAACCAGTGACCTACCATCTCTTTCCAGAAGCAGTCAGTCCTTTCCCATGCTGCACTGCCTCGCTCCCTTAGGCTTCTCTCTCAACTCAAATTTTCCCAAAAAACGTTGTTTTGATCTTTCCATTGCCTCCATTCTAGCCTATCGGTTGTTATACTTGGGTACATGCAAATCGTACTTCTCCCACTCCCACCTCTCAAGTTGACTGTAAGCTCCTTTACGAGATTGTGTTACTTTTAAAAATCTTTGTATTCCTAGTGGAGAATATAATGCCTTGCACACAAGGCAAGAACTAAACGAATATCTGTTTAATTGAATCTAGTCCAAATCCCTCATTTTACAAATGTGGAAAGTGAAGTCTAGGGAACGGACTTGCCCATGATCATAAATGTGGCAAAGCCTGGACTAGAAACCAGATCTCTTGACAACCTAGAGGGGGTTCTTTCAGCCTTACCTTCTCTCTTTCAAAACTTCCCCTTATATTTTTCTCTCCTGTTTCTGCTTCCTCAAAGCACATGGTCTTAGGAACGAGACCCACGTGATCAGCCCCTGGGCTTGAGCTTATCTGGTAGCAAGGAGGGCCTGTGAGTCTGCTAGAGAAAGCTCGAGACTGGAGGGATGCATTCACAGCAGCAGCAGAGGAAGGAAGGAAAAGAGCTGCAGAATCTGCTATTCCTCAAGTCTCCGCCTTTCCCCTTCTCCCTGCCCCTCCCCTCTTCTCAGGCTACAGGTGCCCCTCCAGAGCCCCTCCACCTACCCCAGTCTCGGTGTCCGCCCTGGGGAAGAGGAAGTCTCCTGGCTTCTCAGCAATACCCAAGACATCTCTTCCAGGTATGGATGGAAAGAAGGAGAGTCGGAAGAAGGGAGAAGAGGAGGGGTGTGTGTGCGTGTGTATGTGTGTGTGTATGTGTGTGTGTGTGACATGCCTGCATGCAGAAGAGGGACCGTGCGGAGGAGGTTCTTCTCTGTGGGCTCAGCTAGCTCCTCCAAACTGCTTCCCGTCGGGGCTGGGTTTCCGGTTTTCTCCTATTCATTCACAGTCAGGCTGTTCTGCCTAGAGACCGAAGGGGGAGCTCCGATTGTGCTTCTTATTGGAGCAGCTGGCCTTGGCCTGGACCAATCAGCGGGGTGAAGTGTGGAACCACCGCCCCACTTTTAGACCCAATCTATTCCATTCCCAGAGGCAACTCCTATGGGCATTAAGACTGGTAGCAAGGCAAGAGAAACTGGCGGGGGAGAAGGGGGAAAATGAGTCAAACCTTGCCCTCAAGAAGCTTACCGACTTGTCTTTTTTCACTTGTCCTCATCTTTCACTTGACAGGACGCTCCCAGATAGGGGTGTGTTGGTAAATGTTTCACCACCAACTGTCCTGAAAACGACAACAAAAAACCACAGGTCCAGTTCCCTATCCCTCTTAAGGTTTACAAAAGTACTTTTCTCAAATCAACCTCTGAGATATACAGTGTAATTATTAATAGCTCCATTTTACAGATGATAAAACTGAGGCTTAGCAGAGATGATAAATGATTTGCTTAGAGTCACATAGCTAGTAAGAATTAAGGCCCTGCTTCTTACTGGGATGTCTGCCTCTATTATCCCAGACTATGTAAAGAGAAAAAATACCTGCATTGAGAGCTATCAATTCTTTGTTATATATTTGGACATTTTGTCCCAATTCCAATTTTCTTTAAAAAATTCAGCAAAAAATCCACCTTTTTTTCCCTCTCCTCCCCACCCCCACCCCCAGTTGAGAGCAAAACAAAAGCAAAACCCTTGTAACAAACATGTGTGGTCAAGTAAGATGTATTTCCCCATTGGCCATGTCCAAAAAAAGTCTGATTATGCACTCTTGAGTCCTTCGCTTCTCTATCAAGAGTGGGGTAGCATGTTTCATCATTAGTCTTCTGGAATCATGGTTGGTGACTATACTGATCAGAATTCCTAATTATTTCAAAGTTACTTGTTTTTACCTTTTGTTAAATAAATTATTCCCCTGCATTAGCTCATCTAAGTCTTCCCAGTTTTCTCTGAAACTGCCTCTTTCATTATTTTTTATACCATAGCAGTATTCTATCGTATCCATACACTACAACTGGCTCAGCCATTCTCTAGCTTATAAGCACTCCCCTCAGATTCCTATTTTTTTGCCACCTTAAAAAGAGCTATACATATTTTTGTATATCCTAAGTTAGAGATTGTTTTGCTCAGGTAGGACTGATCCCTCCCTTCATTTGTCCTTCTATAATTCCTGCTTTTCCCTTCTCTACTTTCCCTGTTGAATGAGATGTATTTTTGTACCCAATATGGGTATATGTGTCATTTGTGTATGTGTCTATTTTTCCCTCCTTTGACCAGTTCAGATGAGAAAGCAATTAAAGGGTTAATCACTCCCTGCCCCTACTCTTTCCTCTTTGTTCATTTAGATGCATACTTACTATCCTAATTATGAGATGATTTCCTCTAACTTTCCTTTCCATTCCCCTCCACCCCTTCCAGTGTATTCTTCTTCTCTTTTCTTTTCATTATTCTCTTAAGATCATCAAGACATAACAGAACTACCTCCAGGCCTTCTGTCTATGATGATAGGGCTTACTGGAACACATCTATCATTTCCCCATATTAAAATATGAGCAATTTATCTTTGTCCTTTATCTTTGTTCATTTATGCTTATACTTTTATGTTTCTCTTAACTCTTTTGCGAGTTTCAAAGTTCTACTCAGATCTGGTCCTTTCATCAGGAATGCTTGGAAATCCTCTGTTTCATCAAGAATCTATTTTTTCCCCTGTAGGATTATACTTGGTTTTGCTAAGTAAGTTATTCCTGACCTATATTCTTTGCCTTCTGAAGTCTTATTCCAAGCTTTTTGCTTCTTTATAGTGGTAGCTGCTAAATTCTGTGTAATCTTGACTGTGTCTCCTTGATATTTGAATTATTTCTTCCTAGCTGCTTGCAGTATTTTTTTTTCTTTGACCTGAAAGCTTAGGATTTTGCCTATAATGTTCCTAGAAGTTTTCATTTGGAGGTTTCTTTCAGAAGGCAACTGGTAGGTAGATTCTTTCTGTTTACGACTTTGCCCTCTGATTCTAAGTTATCTGGGCAGTTTTTTTTTAAGTTTTCTTGAAATATAATGTCTAGGCTCTTGTTTTGGGTTATGATATTCAGATAGTCTAATGATTCTTAAAATTTTCTCTTCAATCTGTTTTCCAGATCAATTGTTTTTGCTGTGAGACACTTTATTTTCTTTCTTTCTTTTTTTTTTTGGTTTTTTGACTTTGTTTTAATATTTCTTTTTCTCTTATACTGTCATTGGCTTCTATTTGGTCCACTCTAATTTTTAGAGATTTTCTTGCTTGTTGCAAGGCTTTGTACTTCTTGTTCCAAACTATTAATTTCCTTCCCAAGTCATTCTTCCATAGCCCTCATTTCTTTTCTAATGTTTTCTTCTAGTGCTCTCATTTCATTGACAAAATGTTTAACTCCTTTCTAAGCTCTTGTTTCATTTTTTATTATAGTTGAATTTGTACCTTTGAAGTGTTTGTCTTAGAAGTTTTGCTGGTAGATGTTTTGTAGTCCTCTTTTAGGTTTGTATTTTGAGCATTCTTGTCACCATAAAACCTTTTTATAGAGGAATGTTTATTTTGTTTGCTTATTATTCCAGCCTATTTCCTCTATTCAGACTTTATGTTAGTGCTAGACCCTGTGTACTTTTGTATGAAAGGTCTGGCCTGGTCCCATTGCTATTTTCATAGGATATTGAATGTTGTGTTGTTCCAGGATTTTAGGAACAGCTCAGACTAGGGACCTGTGAGCCTTCAATGTTCACAAAGTAGTCTGATCCAGGGTAACATCTGATTGCTGTCCCCTTGGTCTGAACTCTCCAAATTCTTGACCTGAGTTTGGGTCTTAGCAGTAATAGACTCCTACTAGACTCAGTCACTGTCAGCCAGCTGGAAACCTGTTCTTTCATACTGACAGAACTGTAAGCTCCCCTTTGATTGGAAATACCTGTCCTGGTTATTCTTCTGCAGGCATCAGATTGGGTTAGAAGCTAGAACTGATCTGAGCCACATTATTACTGATTGCTTCTGAACCTGAGACAATTTAGGGTAGAGGGAGGGAGGGAAGGTGGAGAATACAGTTTCCCTTTCCCAGTCCACCCTAGACCTGGAACTGGGTAATGGGTGATAAAGCTGTCAGTTGGCATCTGTCCTCAATTCTTGTTTCCTACATTTTAACTCAACCCCAGCCAAACCAGGATGGTCATGCCCATGATCTCATCATCATCCATAAATGTTTGAACTCCTTGATCTAGAACACCAGACTTCCTCTGCCATATTATCAAAGAAGTGCTAGAAAAATGGAGAAGTTAGGTTTAGATTAACATCTCACACCATATACAACAATAATTTCAAAGTGTATATTCTATATAAATATAAAAAATCATATCACAGACACACAAAGGTACAGATGTAGACAGAGGGAGAATTTTTAAAAAAATAATCCATTTTGTTATATTTTATTTTTACAATGTATATGTTTCTTTTTAAAAAATAAAATTTAAAAATAAATGTTTTTACATCAAACCACACATAGTTTCTAACTATTTTAGTCTTGAGCAACCTACTCATTACCAACTTAGCATGCTCAGAAGACGGTCATCTCTAGTTACCTTTCCTAGATTCTTATCTAACTTAATGGTAATCAATACCCTCAAAATCCTAATTAATCTATTCTCTAACCTCTTTTCCATTTCAGTATTATCCCCAAAAGACTATTCACTCATATGCAGATTAACATTTATTTACTGAAATGAAATTAAAAATCAAGGTGTAGAGTATTAAAACCCACAACAGCTCAATTTTTTTTGAATTTTTGAACTTTCCCCCTTGTGCTCTATTTTATTGTACTCTATCTTTACCGTCACTATTGATAAATGTCCCAAAATGTTGTCTAAGTAGGAAATCACCCCCATGGTCTCAAAAGTAGAGAATATAGGGTAAACTCTTTTGGATCACCACTATTGGCTCTCACTTCCTAGACTGCCATCTCACCCTGGCCAATGTTTTGTGCTACTTTCCTTTGATGGCTACTTTCCCTTGATAGAGGGCCTATGGCTAACTGCTATCTCACTATCTTCTCTTAGGGAGGGTGCTGCTGTGCCTCTCACTAGTTCTCATTATTAGCTTGTCACTTGACCGTGTGCCTTTTCTGCCTTTTTCCTCTTGCTGGATTTTTCTTATTTGTGTCATTTCTCACAAAGCATGGCAGCTTTCTTTTTAAAAGGTCCCCCTCACAGAGTGAGTAGTATTAGAATTATATCAAATAACTCCATTTTATGTTAAAAAACCTAAGAGTTGTCCAAGATCTACATTTCCTGTTCTTTTTGGAATCTAAAAAAATTAGGAGATTGAGGGGATGAGAAAACCAACCTGTTTCTATTGAGGGCTCTTTCAGCTTTTATTAATAGATGAAGGTCCATATATGCATATTGCAAAATGGAAAGAGGTGTTGGTCGCATACCAAAGGAAAAGACTTGATCCCTCATTTGATCCACTGGCTCAATGTCTTCGAAGGCAAAAATGCCTTTGTATTATTTACCCAGGAATATGGAAATCCTCTATTGCTATCCTAAACTTCTTTAGATCAGCAAATGACTTAAGGGGAGGTGGGGTACAAGAGGAAAATGAGGCTACATTTTCTTATGTGCTACTTATGACCCAAAATAATAAACTATGGAGGTAGAATCTTTTTATGTATTAAGTCCACCACTGGAAAAACCAGGTGGATATTACCCTCTATTAACTGGTTCATCCAAAAAGGCCTGAAACCATATTAGCCTTAATAATTTATATGATACTTTTTCTTTTAAAAAGTATCTTGCTAATGCCTTTATTTAATTGGATCTTTTTTTTAGGGGGGAAGGCAGGGCAATTGGCATTAAGTGACTTGCCCAAGGTCACACAGCTAGTAAGTGTCAAGTGTCTGAGGCCAGATTTGATCTCAGGTCCTCCTGACACTAGGGCCAGCGCTCTATTCACTGCTCCACCTAACTGCCCCACTAATGCCTTTATTTAAAAAAGTTAACACATTATTGATGCTTTTTGTCTTTGCCTTGTAGTCATTTCAAACCTCCCTATGGTGAGGCTCAGGTGAGGTACGGTGAGACTCAGTTCAAATATGTCAGCACTCCCCCAGGGTATATGGCCAGAGTGGGCAGTGATATTATATCTGGGTGGGCCATTAGGTGGCACTCTAAAGTCAAGATGCACCAGCCCACTTTAGCTATTCTTTATTATTAGCCTTAACCTACCCACTCACTCACTCTGTGCCTGTGCAGATAGCAACAGCTTTGTATAAGCCTTTAAATCACCATTAAATTGTGAGCTCCTTGAGGGCAGGGATTGTCTTTTGGCTTTCTTTTTATCCCTAGCACATAGCACAGAGCTTGGAACATAGTAGGTGCTTAATAAATGTTTACTGACTAAATGTACACTACCAAGATTAAGTGAATTTATCCACAGCATTCAAAACTTCTCCATTAGCTGTAACTGGTGGTTCCACAGATGGATGGTGTGGTGGTGGCTGATGGAGCACCTGTGTGTTCTTGGTGTTAATTGTTTGGCCAAAATTTGCACAAGCAGCCGAGAATTGCTCCATACTTTGTTCCACCTCAGCTTCAGAGACTGCATTGAGTGCACAACCATCTGCAAACAGAAAATCATGCACCAGCACTCCCTCCACTTTGGTCTTGGCTTGTAGCCTTTTCAAGATGAAGAATTTACCATCAGTTCAGTAGCTAACTTTGATGCCATGTTCATCCTCACTGAAAGCATTTGACTTGGGGGGATAGAGCCAAGATGGCACTGTGAAAGGAGGGAACTACTGGAGCTCTCTCACAGATACTGTCAGATATGTCTAAAAAAGTGAATCTGAGCAGATTTGAGAGAGTTAGAAGCCACTAGTAGACTAAGAGGGGTGGAAGCACCGGGCATGCGGAAGGGCACCAGACTACACCAACCAGGAAAAGCACAGGAACCCAGCAAGTGTGCCGGTCTGGGAGAGCGCTGGATGAGCAAAATGTGGGAACAGGAACAGGCCCAGGGCAGAAGTACTAGCTATGGAGATTGAGCCCCAGGCCTCTCAGTCCAGGACAGGAGTCTGTAGGAGCTACGGGAGACACCAGCACAGAGCCTGTGGCCATGGAGCAGCTACCCTAGAGGACTCCAGCCCACAGCCTAAAGGTTTGAAACTCACCTTCTTGAACTTCCGAGAGCCATGATGGCCAGGTAAATTGTGTCTCTTCTCCCTTCCTCACCCAGAGAATACTCCCTCGGGAGAAACAGAGGAGCCAGAAGTGGCGCTTCAGTAGCCTTTTAGTGAGAGAAGTTGGGGAGAGGGCCCTTCTTGTGGGGGTGGAAGGAGATTAGTGCAAGAAAAGAGGTGTCCCAGCAGGCCTCACCTCAGCAGAACAATGAGTTACTGAGGCCCAGAGGAGTGGAGCTAGCAAATGTTAACACCAGGACCCCAGATGTGCCTTTGCACAGCCAGGGGAAGAGGCAGACACCAGCACAAACAACAGCTGAGACCGCCTGTGTTGTAGAACAGAACCGGGGAAGAGGAGACTTCCAGCAGCCAGAACTCTCCTCCCCCAACACCTCATGAAACCAGAGGTCATAGCACACAAAGTCAGTGAACAGACCCATAGATCCCAACACAAGAAGCTTGGGACAGAGCCCCCTGAGCCTCAGAAGCAGAGATGCACTTTAGAAGCCAGGAGGAAAAAAAAACACCATGAAAAAATCACGCTAAAAAGCCAAAGACCATTGATTCCTATTATGGAGACAGGGAAGATCAAAATACCAATTCAGAAGAGGACAGCATGGACACTATACCCACATCTGAAACCTCAAAAGGGAATGTGAAATGGTCTCCAGCCCAAAAAACGTTCCTAGAAGAACTCAAGGAGGACTTTAAAAACCAAATTAGAGAGATAAAGGAAAAAAATGGAAAAAAAAATTCACTGATGAAAACAAATCTTTAAAAAGTAAAATCGGCAAAATGGTTAAGGAGATTCAGAATATAAATGGAGAAAGTGTCTCATTGAAAAGTAAAATCAACCAAATGGAAAAGGAGATAGAGGAGCTAAAAGAAGAAAACAATACATTAAAAATTAGAATTGGGCAAGTACAAGCTAATGACTCCATGAGACATCAAGGATCAGACAAACAAAATCTAAAGAATGAAAAAATAGAAGAAAATGTGAAATGTCTGATTGGAAAAACAACTGACCTGGAAAATAGATCCGGGAGAGACAATCTAAGAATCATTGGCCTATCGGAAAGTGACGATGAAAAAAACAGCCTGGCCATTATCTCCAAGAAATCATCAAGGATAACGGCCCCAAGGGCCTAGCACCAGAGGTAAAATAGCCAGTGAAAGAATCCACTGATCACCCTCTGAAAGAGATCCCAAATTGAAAACGCCAAGAAATATTATAGCCAAATTCTAGAATTATCAGGTCAAGGAGAAAATCCTGCAAGCAGCCAGAAAGAAACAATTCAAATATCACAAAACTACAGTCAGGATCACGCAGCATCTTTCAGCTTTTACATTAAATGACAGGAGAAATTGGAATACGATATTCTGAAAGGCAAAGGAGCTTGGACTACAACCAAGAATCAACTACCCAGAAAAATTGAGCATAATTTTTCAGGCAAGGAGATGGATGTTCAATGAAATAAGGGAATTCCAGACCCTCCTGATGCCAAGGCCAGAGCTCAATGGAAAATCTGACCTTCAAATACAAAACTCAAGAGAGACATAAAAAGGTAAATGGGGGGGGAAACACTTGTTAATCAATAAGGCAAATTATTTACACCCTTATATAGGATTATATTGTTTTATATAGCTTTTATATGTCAATCTTGAGAATAGTACAGTTATTATGACAATTGAAATAGACCCACATAGACTGTGGGTGTCAGTATAAAATAACTGATGTAATGATAAAAAACATAATTAAGAGATATAAAGGGATGGTTCTGGGAGAGGTAAGGAGGTAGTAGAAAAGGCTAAATTACATTACATGAAGAGGCAGAAAAACATACTAGAGGGAAAGAAGGGAGGGAGAAGAGCAGTATTTGAGATTTACTCTCATTGGATTTAATTCAAGAAGGGAATAACATACTCTGATAAGTATAGAAATCAAATTTGTCCTATACGCAGTAGGAGGGGAAAGGGGAAAGAAAAGGGGGGCGTTGTCAGAAGGGAAGGAAGAAGTAGCAAGGGGAAAAAGGTAATATAAGGGAGGGGAATCAAGAGGGAGGGTAAACTGAGGAAGGCGGTGGTCAAAAGCAAACCTCTTTTGATGAGTGGAAGGGAGAAGGAAGAAATAAAAGCATAAACAGGGGAGAAATAGGATGGAGAAAGAGACACAGATAGTAATCATAACTGTGAATGTGAATGGGATGAACTCTCCCATAAAACAGAAGCAGATAGCAGAATGGATTAAAACCAAAATCTTACAATATGTTATTTACAAGAAACACATTTGAAACAGGGGGATAAAGGCTGGAGAAGAATATATTGTGCTTCACCTAAAGTAAAAAAAGCAGGGGTAGCAATCCTAATCTCAGACAAAGCAAAAGCAAAGATAGCTCTAATTAAAAGAGATAAGGAAGGACACTATATCCTGCTAAAAGGCACCATAGACAAGGAGGCAATGTCATTATTTAACATATATGCACCAAGTGGTATAGCATGCAAATTCTTAGAGGAGGTTAGGAATTAGAATAGGCAAAGAAGAAACTAAATTATCACTTTTTGCAGATGACATGATGATTTACCTAGAGAATCAAGTAAAAAACAACTTTAGCAAAGTTGCAGGATATAAAATAAACCCACATAAATCCTCGGCATTCCTATATACTACTAACAAAGCCCAACAGCAAGAGATAGACGGAGAAATTCCATTTAAAGTTACTGTAGACACTATAAAATACGTGGGAGTCTATTTGCCAAGACAAACCAAGGGCCTGTATGAACATATTTATGAAACACTTTTCACACAAATAAAGTCAGATCTAAATAAATGAAAAAACACCAGTTGTTCATGATTAGGCCGAGCTAATATAATAAAAATGACAATTTTACTGAAATTAATTTACTTATTTAGTGCCATACCAATGAAACTACCAAAAACTTATTTTACAGAGCTGGATAAAATAGTAACAAAATTCATCTGGAAGAACAAGAGGTTCCAAATATCAAGGGAATTAATGAAAAGAAATGTTAGGGAAGGTGGCCTAGCCATTCCAGACAATAAACTGTACTATAAAGCAGCAGTCATCAAAACTACTTGGTACTGGCTAGGAAACAGAGTGGTGGATCGGTAGAATAGGTTAGGTACACAAGATGCAGTAGTCAACCACTACAGCAATCTATTCTTTGATAAACCCAAAGAATCCAACTTCTGGTCTAAAAATTCACTATTTCACAAAAACTGCTAGGAAAATTGGAAAATGGCAGGGCAGGAACTGGGCATAGACCAATAACTTATATACCAAAATAAAGTCAAAATGGGTTCATGATTTAGGAATAAAGGGCGATACTATAAGCAATTTGGGAGAGCAAGGAATAGTTTACCTATCAGATTTACGGGAAAGGAAATAACTCATGATACAACAAGAGATAACATTACAAAATGCAAAATGGGTAATTTTGATTATGTTAAATTGAAAAGTTTTGTATGAAAAAAGCCGATGAAACCAAGATTAGGAGGGAAGCAGAAAATTGGGAGAAAATCTTTACAACCAGTGTCTCTGATAAAGGCCTCATCTCTAAGATATACAGGGAACTGAGACAAATTTACAGGAATACAAGTCATTCCCCAATTTAGAAATGGTCAAAGGATATGAACAGGCAGTTTTCACAGGAAGAAATGAAAGATATCTATAGGCATATGAAAAAATGTTCTAAATCACTATTGATTAGAGAAATGCAAACCAAAACAACTCTTAGGTAGCACAACTCTTCTGTCAGATTGGCTAACATGACAAAACAGGAAAATGATCAATGTTGGAGAGGATGTGGGAAAATTGGAACACTGTTACAATGTTGGTGGAGTTGTGAACTGATTCTGGAGAGCAATTTGGAATTATGCCCAAAGGCCTATAAAAATGTGCATACCCTTTAACCCAGCAATACCACTTCTAGGACTGTATCCCAAAGAGATTACACAAGTGGGAAGAAAGGGACCCCTATATACAAAAATATTTATAGCAGCTTTTTTTGTAGTAGCAAAGAATTGGAAATTGGGAGATGCCCATCAACTGAGGAATGGCTAAACAAGTGGTGGTATATGAATGTAATGGAATACTACTGTGCTGTAAGAAATGGGGAAGATACGGACTTCATAATAACCTGGAAAGACCTATATGATTTGATACAGAGTGAGAGGAGCAGAACCAGGAGAACATTGTACACAACCACAGATATATTGATTCTGTGATGACTAACGTTGACAGACTTGGTTCTTCTCAGCAATACAAGGTTCAAAGACAACTCCATTGGACTCATGATGGAAAGAGCTATCTACATCCAGAGAAAGAACTATGGAGTCTGAATGCAGATTGAGGCAAACTATTTGCTCTCCTTTATTTTTTCTCTTTTATTTTGGTTTTGTTTCTTCTTTCTCATGATTCATTCCATTGGTCATGATTCTTCTTTACAACTTGACTATTGTGTAAATAAGTTTAATGTGAAGGTACATATAGAAGATATATCAGATTCCATGCTGTCTTGGTGGGGAGGGGAAGAAAATCTGGAATTCAAAAACATGCAGAATTGAGTGTTGTAAACTAAAAAATAAAAAATCTCAAAAAAAAAAAGCATTTGAGTTAGTGTCCTTTCCAGGGATGTACATATTGTTAATGAGGTTGATACACAGCTAGCTCAGTGTTTGGGAGACTCCAATGGAAAGGATGGGAGAGTAGAGGTATTAGACTGACTACCAACTGAAGGTCTACAGAGCTGCTGTGCTGACCTCATTGTTGTGTGCCTGTGAAACCTGGACAGTGTACCACTGCCATGCCAGGAAACTGAATCTCTTCCATTTGAATTGTCTTAGGAAGATTCTGAAGATCACCTGGCAGGAGAAGGTACCAGACACTGAGGTCCTTACTCGAACTAAACTGTGAAGCATTCAAATTCTGCTTCAGAGAGTGCAGCTCCCATGGGCTGGCCACCTTGTTCAAATGCAAAATGTATGCTTGCCAAAAAGACTGTTTTATGGAGAACTCACACAAGGCAAGTGTTCACATGGTGGTAGAAGAAGTGATACAAGGACACTCTCAAGATCTCTCTTAAGAACTTAGGAATTGATTGTGTCACATAGGAGACGCTGGAACAGGACCACCCAGCACAGCATGTCCTCATCAGAGAAGGTGCTGTGCTCTGTGAGCAAAGCAGAACTGAAACAGCTCAAAAGAAATGCAGGATGCGCAAATTTAGAGAATCCACCCCAAATATTCCCATGGACTATTTGTGCCCGACCTATGGTAGAGCATTCCGAGCTCACATTGTTCTGTATATATCTGATTTGTACATAGTGGATTCGATGATGTCTCTACCTTTAAATTGTGAATTCCTGGAGAGCAAGAACTTTTTTTTTAACCTCCAGCGCTTCCCAAAGTTATCAGCACATAATTGACACTTAATAAATGCTTGGTGACTTGACTATTTTCCTGAAGCCCATCTAACACTTGTGATTTTTTTGGTCATCTTTGCCAGTCTGTGGGTGTGATGTAGAACCCCAGAGTTGCTTTAATTTGCATTTCTCTAATTAGTAGTGATTCGTAGCATTTTTTCAAATGGTTGTGATAGCTTGGATTTCTTACTTTGAAAACTACTTATTCATGTTATTTAACTAGTTTTTCAGGAATGGCTCTCATTTCTCATAAATTTGAATTAGTTCCTTATGTATCTTGTATATGAGATTGTATTTTTTTCCCTGAGAAAGTTCCTGGATTTTTTCTGGATATATTTCCCTTCTAATTGTAATTGCATATCAGACCTTTATGAGAGAAATTTACTTGTAAAGGCTCTAGCCCCATTAGCTATTTCCCTTCTAATTATAATGACATCAATTTTGTTTCTGCAAAAGCTTTTAAATTTTGTGCAAATTTGCTCCCTTTATTTTCACTCATTTCTATCCCTTACTCAGTTAATAATTCTCCCCCTATCCATAGACGTAAAAAGTATCTCTTTCCCTTCTTTTCTAATGCATGATTGCTTGTATTTATGTCTTGTAGCCATTTAAAGCTTAGTGTGTATGGTGTAAGTTGTTGGCCTAAACCTAATTTCTGCCAGACTGCTTTCCAGTTTTCCCAAGTTTTTGTCAAATAAAGGAGTCCTTACCCTAATAGTTGGTAATTCATAGGTTTATCAAGCAGCATTTTACTATTTTTACTTGCTTCTTGTTTACCAATCTGCTCCATTGGCCAACTTTTCTATTTTTTTAACCAATACAAAGTATTTTGATTACTCTTCCCTTTATAGCCTTTGTTTTGTTTTGTTTTGAACTTGAGATCTGATACTGAGGCCTCTTTCATTTTTACTTTTTTCTCACTATTTTCCTTTACCTTTTGTTTCTCCAGATGAATTTATTTTTTTTCCAATTGCTATAAAGCAATTCCTTGCTAATTTGAATGGTTTAGAACTAAATCTGTGTATTGCCAAGGCAATATTCACAATGATTGATATTGCTATGAATATGCCAGTGTGGTTGTGAATCGCAAAATACAACAGACTCTCCATGTAGAAGACAGAAGCAAAGCATTTATTCAGACACCAGAAAGCCAAATACCAACCAGCAAACCAAATCCACCATAGCAGCAAAGAAGTTAGTACACATTATCACTACATAGAGCAACTCTATCTCAAAGCCTCCCCGCCACCTTCCCACAAACACTCATAGCACAGCTAGCTTGCCTCCTCTCTCTTCCTCAGCTCTAACCTTACTTTCTCTAAGTTCCACTAACTTCCTTTGTGCTCCACCCTTTCCTGTTTTACTTGTTCAGCAAGCACCTCTCACCACATGTGACTTAAGCAGGTCTCATGAGTCTATTAATGGATGGGGAAGATCTTCACATTAAGCAAAAATACATTATCAATACAATCTGTAAATTAATTTAAATACTATCATTTTTATTATTTTAATACAGCCCAACCATGAATAATTAATTTTCTTCTTTTAATTCCTTTATTTCCATAAAGAGTGTTTTGTAGTATTCATATGTATCCCAAGTATGTTTTGGTAGGTGAATTTCTGGATATTATATACATTTTGTAGCTTTTTTTAATGAAATTTCTTTTTCTGTCTTTTCCTATGGAGGCTTGTCAGTAATGTACAGAAAGCTTGATGATTTTTATGGGCCTATTTTATATTTATTACTTTAGGGAAATTATTATTTCAATAACTTAGTTGGCTCTCAAGGAACTTCCAAATATCTGCAAATAACAGTGACTCTATTTCTTGTTTAGCTGTCTCTATTTTCTGAATTTCTTTGGCAATAGACATCTTCATCCACTTGGTCTTTCTGGTATGGTTTATCAGGTTAAAATTTTTGAGTGAGGGTAGCTAGATGGCAAAGTGAGTAAAGCACCAGCCCCGAGTCAGGAGGACCTGAGTTCAAATAGGGCCTCAGACATTTGACACATTTACTAGCTGTGTGACCATGGGTAAGTCACTTACCCCCAATTGACTTAACCTCCCCCCTCCAAAAATAAATTTTTTTTGAGTGGTTGCAGCTTTCTTCTAGGGCACTAACATTATGAAGCCTCATAAAAACAGCAAAATATAATTCACAAAATTTGTAGGACCTCCCCATCCACAGGAAACCACTTTTCACCTTAGATGTTATACTGGATCTCCTCTATGACAGCAGTGAATACCTTTGGTGACATTTGTCTCCCTGTTTCATGGCTCTCCTAATGTTTATTATCTGAAGGCCATCTAACAAGATTCTCTCTGTTTTCATATCTTACTTTTGTTTAAAAGTTTTGTTATTATAAACATTAATAAATGAACATTTCAATATGCAAAGAACATAAAAGATGATCGTCTATGCAATCTTAAACTTTCATAGTGTTAAAGTGTATATTAAATTTAACGACAATAAAACTTCCCAGCTTATCTATGTCCTCTTTTGAACTTCTCACTGCTTTCTTCTTTGTATTTTAAGATATTTCACTGAGGTTTTTTTCTTTTTCTGCATTACTATCACCAGTGTCCTCTTCCAACTCCAAACCCTCCTCTATAGGAGTTCTCCATTGTAACAAGTAAATATAGTTAAGGAAAAGAAATCATGAGCTAGGTCTGAAAAATTGATGTCCCACTCTGTATCTCTGTCCATCACCTTTCTGCCAAGCTGGGAAACATGCTTCATCATCAGTCTTACGGAATAATAATTGGTAATTGCATTGATCAGTGATGTGTTTTAAAATCATTTTCCTTTACACTACTATTATCATTGTGTAAACTGTCCTGGTCCTGCTCATTTCACTCTATATCAATTTAGAAAAATCTTTCCATGTTTCTCTGAGTCTATCATATTTATTATTGCTTACAGTGAGATATTCTGTTATATCCCTGTCTATGTGCAGTCACCAAATGATGGGCACCCACTTTATTTTCCAATAAAATGGACTGATATAAATGGTTTTGTATTGTCACACCTTTTGAGGCATTTTGAATGTTTTTGATGTGTGGATGGGAGATAGTTTTGGAAGAGAACTTTTAAGGCAACGTTTTGCTCCTTGAACAAAATGCTTTCCCATAATCAAAAGTCAAAGTCAGGCAAAAGTGGAAGAAGGTGCCTTGTGAGGTACTCACTTCCTGGACTGGACTTGATGTTTTTTATCAGGGCTATTACAATGGAGATTTTTAAATGGGACTTGGACTAATTAACATCCAAGTTTCCTTCCAATACAAGGTCCTATGATTTCCTTAATTAGATTATAATATCCCAGAAGGCAGAAACTCCTTGTGCTTCTCTGTATTTCCCACACCATCTAGCATGATAAGGGTTCATCAATAAATACTTGTGGATTAAAGTTAAACTTAGGGATCAGGGGAAGAAATCCTGACCTGGGAGATTGGTGAACTGGCTCAAATCTGTCTCTGACACTGATTGATCCCAGAGTGGGAGCTTGTTATGAGAGATATAGGTGGTAAAGGTATGGCTTAGAGGTCCTGCACTCTCATGAAACTTCCTTGTGGGACTGGAAGACCAACTTTGAACAGAAGAAAGTGTTGACAGCCCTTAAAACCAAGTGGTTGGTTTGGTTGTATACAAAAATTACTAATTATGTCAGTCATCTATGACAATGATGTGGAAGTTCAAGAAGCTATCTGGGTGCAGTACTTGGAAGATAAACAGATGAAGGATTTTGGATGGAAGGAAAATTGCCGGGGATTGGCCATAATTTCAGAGACCTACAAGATCAACTGGCTTCTTTAGACAGCTCCAGCCATAGTTTCAGGAAAATTGTCATTGCATCATTGGCCACTATTTCAAGAAAATAGTTATGTATGTCATGAGCTTGATTATTTAATTCTTGGTAACTGTGTTGGTGAAGAAGCTTTGCTACCTCAACCTTTGTGACTATAATAGCTAACTTTTGATTGTCTTTTATAAGTGCCTCCAAATTCCAGGACTTGGTGATGGCCTGTAATTCCATTATGTTCCAACCAAACATCTGAGCCAGATTGGTGAGGGAAAGATCATCTACCCCAAAGAACCTTCGATAATGACTCAGACAGGTCCTGAGCTGGGCTAAAACCCCAGAACTAGCAGAGACCTGTAGGGCCACCATCAAAGATTCCACTCCAATTATCCCCTGCAGGGCAGTCTTCTTCCTCTCAATGGCATCTACACAGATATGAGAAAAGTAATCCATCAAAGTCTGAGCCTTGACCACCCTCTGGTTTTTAAATGTCATAAGGACATTAGAAAAAGCTGCAGAGTCAGATACACCATTCATGAAAGAGATCAGGAATACCTGAGGATTAATTATACCTATCCTTTCCAGGTTCCATACAGATAGATTTGTATTTCTCGTATTACATGATCGGCCTCGGGGTGCAGAGATGGATTGTGTCTTCATTGCAATGAAGTAGACCTTCTTCCCCATATTGTGGAGCTCCACTGCTAGGCTGGTATGAATAGATTTAAAGCTGGCATTGAAAATAATGATGACAACATCAAAATGGTCACAATCTATCTCCTTCAGGTAAGTTGGTACCGATTCCATATATGTCTCAATATCTGGTAGGTTTTGAAACTCAGCTTCAAAGGGGATTGTGAAGACACCCCTGAAGGCAGAAAAACCTCCTGTGGTTACCTGAACAGTCGACATACACAGACTACAGATTAATGAATCACTCAGGGAATCATTTCCAATCACAGCTACTCTCAAGGGGCTAGTCTTCATTTGCATCCTCAATTTGGAAGATACTTCTTTTAATTGTCCCAGGACCACCCACTCTAGTATTTCAGACACGTGTACTTCAGAAATGAATCCTTGATGATTTTTCAGCTTGCACTGGGTTATTATTTCAGTGGAAAGTTGGTATAACATCTGCTCCACTGTGTGGCATATCTAGGAGAAAAGAGACATGATGGATGGAGACTGAGATAGGCACATGAGGGAAAGAAGAGGGATAGGAGAGGTGGATTTACTGGGAAGGAAAAGTCAGATCTTCCACAATTTCTAAAAATCTCAACTCCCTTATTTTCACACTTAACCTTCAATTCTGTGTTGGAAAAGAAGTGGGGTAGAGATAATCCAAACGTAACTTGTTTGGCTTGGTAGTGGTCAGATACACACATGCTCAGGTGGTGCTTCCCTTTAAATCAAGGGTTCTTAATATTTCTAGGGTTATACCCATTTTAGACAGAGAAGAATAAGGTGAGTTTTGAAATTCTACCCTGGAAAAAATGGAAAACTAAGAGTGGACCATATTTTGGGGGATTTTTTGGGGGGCGGGGCATGACAAATAGCTTCTCAATAATGTACTTTCCATTTAGATAAAGGAGAGAACCAAGATGTAAGGGTAAGACAATGGGGTAATAGTAACTGGTGGAATATCCATCAATCGTTGACACTTGAGGGCTAGCTTCCTAATCAGTGACTCTACCTTTGCAAAGATGGATCCATTGGCTCATTAGAACACTGATAAATACATGAGAAAATTGCAAAAGTGTATGCCAAACCTCTTTCTTAGTTGTCTCATTCTGAAGGTGAAATTGTAGCCATGGAGCTAGGAGAGAGAGAAAGAACAGAGTGAGTTTGAAGGTTTCCATCATTTGCCCATCTCATTAATAGGGAAAGGACTTTTTCGGGACATAGGAGGGCTCTCTGCGAAAAGAGAAGGCAGTCTGACCTGTTGCAAGTCATTATACTCTCTTGGGGGCTCAGCAGCTACAGAAAATAGCCCATCAATTTTATTTTTATTATTATTTCTTCTTAATTAATGTATTTATTTTTAGTTATCAACATTCACTTCCATAACTTTGAAATTTTCTCCCCCTCCCTCTCCCCTCCATCCCCAAGATGGCTGGCAATCTGATATAGGCACCACATATACATTCCTATTAAACATATTTTCACATTAGTCCTGTTGTATAGAAAAATTATAATGAACAGGAGAAACCATGAGAATGAAAAAACAACAAAAGAAAAACAGAAAAAAGTCTGCTTTGCTCTGCATTCAGACTCCATAGTACTTTCTGTGGATGTGGATGGCATTTTCATCATGAGTCCTTTAGAACTGTTTTAGGTACTTGCATTGCTGAGAAGGGCTAAGTGTATCAAAATCAGTCATCGCACACTGTGACTGTTACTGTGTACAATGTTCTCCTGGTTCTGCTCACTTCACTCAGCATCAGTTCACATAAGTCTTTCCATTACATTCATATACCACAACTTGTTCAGCCATTCCCCTATTAATGGGCATCTCCTCGATTTCTAGTTCTTGGCCACCACAAAGAGAGCTGCTATAAATATTTCTGTACATATGGGTCCTTTTCTCATTTTTATAATCTCTTTGGCATATAGCCCTAGAAGCACTATTGCTGGGCACGCACATTTTTATAGCCCTTTGGGCATAGTTCCAAATTGCTCTCCAGAATGGTTGGGTCAGCTCACAGCTCCACCAACAATGAACTAGTGTTCCAACTTTCCCACATCTTCTCCAACATTTATCATTTTCCTGCTTTGCCATGTTAGCCAATCTGATAGGTGTCATGTGATACCTCAGAGTTGTTTTCATTTGCATCTCTCTAATCAATAGTGATTTAGAGCATTTTTTCATATGACTATAGATAGCTTCAATTTCTTCCTCTGAAAACTGCCTGTTCCTATCCTTTGACCAGAAAATAGCCCATGAATTCAAGCTCACTTGCATCCCCACACTAGGAGCTGGGGAAACAAGAACTGTTTTAGGCTTCGGAGCTAGGCTTTTTCTTCTGTCAAACACAGATACTGAACTAGATGAACACTAATGTCCCTAAGATGCTATGGGTCATTCTCCTTACCTTTGAAACTTCTCATGGATTCCTCCAAGGCATCTATCTTTCCAGTGAATGCACACACTCTTTCTTCTAGGTCTTGGGATGCGGTGAACACGGTCAAGACCTGTTCTTTTTCCCACCTGAGGAGAAACAGGTCAATAGAGAACATGAGAAGGGCCTTCAGGAAAAATAGGAATGAAAGGTTCTGGCCAAATCCAGTTTTCCTCACTTCCAACTCAAAAACAGTTAGAAACACACAAAATAGATTCAAAAGATGAGAAACAAATTCCTATAGAATAATAGCCACACAGTTTAAAAAAAAATAAAGACTATATTACTGGTCCACATTCTACCTGCTCCCTACGACCACCTCAGATCAAACCATTAACTCTATCTTTCATCAAATGAAAAAATACACACCAAATTCAAAAGAATAAAAGGAAACCGTTGTTGGTCAGTCATGTCTGACTCTCTGTGACCCCATTTGCAGTTTTCTTAGCAAGGATACTGGAGTGGTTTGCCATTTCCTTCTCCAGCTCATTTTGCAGGTGAGGAGCTGCGGCAAAGAGGATTAAGTGACTTGCCCAGGGGCACACAGCTAGAGAGTGTTTGAGGCCAGATTTGAACTCAGGAAGATGAGTCTTCCTGACTTCAGGCTCAGCACCCTATCCATTGAGCCATCTACCTGCCCAATCATACGCTGAGAAAACTGAAAGATAAAACAAAATAGATGAATATTAACAAAAATATAAAATGTCTATATTAAAAAATCAAGAAATAGAGAATTTAAATAACCCAATCTCAGAAAAAGAAACTGAACAAGTCACAGACAGGCTTCCAAAGGGGGAAAAGCAACAGCAACAACAAAAATTTGGGCCCAGATAGACGTACAAGGAAGGGCTATCAAACGTTGAAAGACTAATTTCAATATTACATCAACTGCTTGCAAAAATCAGAAAATATAGTATCCTACCAAATGTGATAGAAACATTGTCTTGATACCTAACTCAGGGGGAGACAAAACAGAGGAAGAAAACTCTAACCAAATATATGCATGTGTATGTTTTTTTTCTTCTTATCTGATGGTCTCTTGGTATTGTCATTTATTCCCACAGCTACAACTACCATCTCTATTTAGATGATTCTAAAATCTTGATCTCTAGTTCTGACTCAGATGGGCATTTCCAACTGCCTAAAGGACCTATCTCTAACTGGATGTCACAGAAGGAAGCCCCTCAACCACAGCATGTCACTGGACCCAGAAGAACTACTTCCTTAGGTACTGAAAACCCTGGCAAACATGAATGCTGAAACAATGGTTTTGATAAAATCTTAGAGAACAGAAGAACTACTACATGATTGGAGAGTGTAAATGCCCCAGTTTTCAAAATCGGGAAGAGAAAGTAGCTTGTAATTTACAGCCAAATGAATTTAATTTCAATTCCTGGTCAAATTATAGAATGTATGATTCAAGTAATGCTTGGTGAACATCTAGAAAAGGAAAAGGTGTTAACGAGGAACCACCATGGCTTTACCAAGCACAAATAATAAGAAACTAATTTTATTTTAATTTTTCAATAGTCTACTAAACTGGTAGACAGAGGTAATGTATAGTTTAAAGATACTCTTAGCAAAATATTTCATAAAGTTTCTTATGCTATGCTTGTGAGAAAGATGGAAAAGATGTGGACTAGCTGGTAGTAGAATTAGATAAGATAGGTGGGGGGGGGGGGGGATGGAAATGAGGGTTTAACAATGTTACAGAGCAACCAAAAAAGCTAATGTAATCTTTGTATTTAATGAACATGAAAGAGAAATAGCTCCCAGGAGTAAGGAAGTGTTTGTCCCACTGTACTTTGTCCTGGTCAGTCTACATGTCTGGAGTATCATATTCAGTTCTCAGCACCACATTTTACAAAGGACACTGATAAACTGGACAGCGTCTAGAGGAGGGCAAGGTGAAACACACCTCAAGTTCATTCCATGTGGAGACCAGCTGATAGAAAGGAGAAACCTAGAGAAGACTCAGGGAGCATGTGATGCAGAATGGATTGCTTTGGCATATAGTGGGTCTTCCGTCACGGGGCATCTTCAAGCAAAGACTGGATTATTATGTGGCACTTTGCATAGGTCTCTTACATCCTTATATAATGTTGTACACATCAAGATTTTTTTACATCTTAACCCCTTATTAAATTGTAAACCCACTGGGACTGGGATTTTCTATCTCCTACAAAAACTATCCCAGTGTTCTGTACCTGTTAGACACTGAATAAATGTTTGGGAAATTTTTTAAAAAAACAGAAGTACAAATTCTTGTATTGAAGGTATTCTATCAGACTGACAAGGAGAAAAAAAAACTGACTTACTTATTGGATATCCACAAAAGAATGAGAGATAGAGAATACACACAGAGGAAAAAACCCAGCTAAGAACACCTACCTTTCTTCCAGTTGTTTTCTGATCTATGGAAGAGAGGGGAAAAAAAAATGTCAGTTTTTCTATAGCCATTCTCCACTGGATATGGAACAAATCCCTAGAGAGAGTAACAAAACTAATTTTTGTTTTTTTCCCCCAGGTGTTCCAGATGCTCACTCCACACCTACAAATCCCTGCAATTCTCAATATCATTAATTCCCTTTATGTTCTACTACCTCATGCTTCTGGCCACTGGAAATTCATCCAGTTGTATATTGTCATTGGTTCAATTTCAATTCATGTCTTCTTTCATGTCAGTTTCTATTCTGTAATACACCAATTATACTCACCATCTGGGGCACAGACGGTATATTCTCTTGTTTCTCACCTTAAGGATTTCACTTGGAGTCTTAGAAGCTCTCTCCTCCATTTTATTTATTAATTTTTCAAGATGAGATATTTTTTCAGAGACTTGGGTGACATGTTGCTCTTTCTTACAGGTGATGTCCTTCTCCAGCTCCTCCATTTGGGCCAAGAGGAGTTGTTCCTGCGTATCAAGGAACTCCCGGAACTGTTGATACTCAGACACAATCCTTAGTTTTTTGTCTTGGATTTGGTTCTGTAGAAATGAAGTGGAAAATGTTCTTTAGTCCAGAGCAGGAGTTCTTAATCTGGGGTCCATGGATGCCCCAAAGGTCAATAGATACAAATTTGGATTGGAAAAAAAGCCCCTACATCTTTATTTTGACCAATTCCTTACTGAATTTCTTGGATTATGAACGTAAGCAATGAGGCAAAGTATAATTACATTTCACCACAGTGCCAAAGGGGTACAGGGCCCAAAAAAGGTTAAAAACTCCTAATCTAGAGTCTCATTCCCATTGACCAAAAGGGAAAAAAGGATAGCATGATGATTCTTAGAATTTCACTCCTCCCGTTTCTTGCCTGGACTCTCAGTTTCAGGATTTGAGAATTTATGACATAGCGTCACATCGATCTATGGCATATAATTAACACGGTGCCTTCTGATCCATATAGTCTCAGGTCTTCTGCTTACTTTTCTATCATGTGAAACTTATGGAAAAGAAGGACCAGATTGGCCTTGAGTACTGTATGGAAGGGAGTGGTACAATAAAGTAGGAAGATGGGTATCAGTGGAAAGATGAGAAGCCATAAAAACATTCCCATGTCTATCTCCCCTAGGGTTTTCATTATTCTCTAGTTCTGCCATCTCATCCAAGCCCTTCACTGCCTTGGACCTATCCCTGATGGACCAGATTTTCTTATCAATAATAATTTTACAAGTGCATAGTATTCTTCAAAGAATTTAGAGCTCTATTACCTCATTTAAATTTACAACAGTCTTATAAGACAAGTGGGGGTGTCAAATAGGATTTCATCCCCATTTAACAAAGATGAAAATTAAGGAGAAGACAGATTAATTTGCATAAAGACATATAAGTAAAATTTGCATAAAGACACTTTCTTCACCCCTCTTTGATTATCTTAGGAACATGGGAAAGAGCACTTCTTCCATACCCTGGAGGGTCATATTCTTCTTTCCAGGTCTCTAAGCAAATAATCCAGAGACACTGGGCTCCTGAAAGACAGCACCACTTCTTTTGGGGGTGGGGGATGGGGAGAAGGAATCATGAGGTGCCTACCAGCAGTGCCTGGAACATATTGTTTTCCTTCAAATGCATAATTTTTTCTTTGGATTCCTTCAGACTTTCCAGCTCTCTCTGAATTTCATCCTGTAGAAAGGAGAGTTACTTTCCTACTGACAAAATGCAATTTCAACATCTCTTCATGAGAGGGTCATGGTATACAGAGCTAGAAAGTACCTTTGATAGCATACAAATAACATATAGGGGGCTAGTGATAGTGAAGCTCAAAAAAGAAAAATAAAGAAAATGCCATCAAGGAAGCACTGAAGAAAATGCACAGACGAGAACTGAGAGAAGTTCAGAGGGAGACACAGACAAGCAGGATGACTTAGGAACTAATCTGTTGAATTTATTATGTACAACTTGAAAAAAGAAGCTGAACACAAGAGAGATTCATCACTTCCCATGTAACCATTTTCCCTTCTTTGTATACAGAAATGTTCATGCAATTACTGGTGTTTATCAAATACAGAATAAAGACTAAAAATTTAAAAAAATAAATTGAGGCGACTGGACTAGATTATTGAAGGAGCTTCAGAGTGGTGACAGTTTATGAGTCTGAGCAAAAACTGACTAGTATGCTTCCAACACTCTCCATGGAGAAAGGGATTGAAATGCGATATGAAGATGGAGGAGAAGATGACCATGGTTAAATACAGGAAGAGGATAAGTAAAAAAGTTAGCAATTACATTAGGACAGCCTTAAAGCTTGACATAAGATTCAGAGTTAGTGATACAGACAGGGGCCAGATCACAGGCACTAATGAGATTACAGTATGCTCTTCCTTATGTTCCTTCACCCCTCCTGGCGTGTTCCTTACCTTTCCTCCCTCTCAGTACAATCCTCTATTTCCTTTGGGGCCATGTTCAATTCACTCCATGAAATCTTTCCAAAGCCCTCCCTAACTTAGCCCTTTTACCGTGGCTACTCTTTCTAAGAAAAATTACTTCATCATTACCATGAAAATAGTTTTCCTTCAAAACTCCACAGGGCTTTCAGATCCCATCACTGTCATAGAGAAAGTAACCACCCTTAGCCAGGAATTCCATTTTTCTAGACACAAAAGGAAGATATTATAGACTATTCCTAAAAGCTGTCCAGGGATGAAGAAAACCCCTGATTGAAGGCTTGTGAATGATGGGAAATTTTCTGCTGTTCTTTAAAATCTCTTCAGCTCTAATCTTAGTTCATTCCTGCCTTTTGTGAAGGCAGATGGCTGTTCATTGAATAAATCTTCAAAATGGAGTTCTCCAGGGGTTTGTTCTCTAAAAGTCTTAACCAAACTCGACCTGTACCCCTCTTTTGTACACCATCCCAGACTCCTCCTCCTCTCCTTTTCGACCACAAACTCCCCAAACACTATTCTTTCTATCACTGTTACCCACCTCTGTCCTTTCTGGTGACTAACTGACAGTAATAGTAATAGAATTATAAATTTAGAAGAATTCTGCAGGGTCCAGTGCTCTCATTTACAGGAATATAAAGGCTATATAGGTTACATAACTCATGCAAGGTCACATTGGAAGAGCCAGGATATTAACCCAGGTACTCTAAAGTGAAATGCAGAGTTCTTTTCAGAGCACCACACTGCCTGGGATATGTAGCATTGTGAGACAGTAGGGGATTTTGAGAGTGACAATCCTGGTGGGCACAGGACAACCAAACCACAGTTCTGTAGGTTAGCACAATGCCTGGTACACAGTAAATGCTCAACAAATACCTGCCCACTAACCTCTGATTGGAGGTACCATGACTACTGCATCCACCGGTTTCATTCTAGATCAATCTATCAAGGGGGAGAAAAGACCAGGGCAAATTTCTTACTTTGTAGGGCTGGGCAGCATCCTCTATTGGCAGGACAACATGAGTACTGTGCTCTCGGAGCTCCTTGCACACAAAGCACAAGAACCGCTCATCTGTTTCACAGTAGAAAAAGGTCTTTTCCCCATGCTGCTTGCAAAGTTGATAAAGCACTGATTGTTTGGAATCTTCTGACTGCTTATCAGCAAGTTCTAGGCTGAGCAGGCTGGGGACTAATTGTGAAAGCAGCCAATTGGGAGTGATGTTTTCCTTCTGAAAAGGCTTCTTACAAATTGGACAGGGCAGAGAGTCCTGGACTTGAGCTTCAGAGTAGTCACACAGTGCAGTGATACAGCCTCGGCAGAAACTGTGGCCACAGGGAATGCTGACTGGATCCTTCAAGTGCTCCATACAAATACTGCAGGTCAGTTCTTCCAAGAGGTTCTCTGGTAGGAGTCTGGCCGCCATGACCACTTTACTTCATCTATATTCTGCTTCCTAGACAGGGCAACGAGGTAAACAGGGTAAAAGAGAGAAATTCTGAAAATGAATTAGGGATTGAAATTATGGTTGGGGAAAGTTTGGATGAAAAGTGACTGAGCATGGAGTCAAATTTCTGGGTATTCAGACTAGGCTCATACACTGGATGATCTTGGAGGGACCTTACATGCCATCTAGTCCAACTCTCCCCGGGTGACACAGCCTGGCATAATAACAATGCAGATGATAATTGTCAAAATGCCTGTGTGGTTCTGTATCACAAAGAATACAAGAGTCTCCACAGAGAAGGTAGGAGAAGTAAACCATTTATTCAGACACCAGAGATCACATCCCACAAGCCATTTACCCAATTCATCACAGCAGCAAAGCATATAATATCACAGCATGGAGCCTCGCTGTCCCCAAACCTCTCAACCCCCTGGTGGGGTCTTCTCCAAAACAAACTCACTGCAGTTGTCACACTCTGTTCAGCTGCCAGAGGCTGACCTGTGTTACCTCAGCTACATATATCCATGACATCTCTCTCTCTCTCTCTCCCTCCCTCTCTCCTTCTCTCTCTCCCAGAATTTTCTGTGACACAATCTCTTTTTCTTGTCAGGAAGCTCCTCCCTCCACATGTAACTTGGGCTCCCTGTGACATAGGAGGCCACATGGCCTATTAATGGGTGGGAAGGATCTTCAACTCTAAATTGCTACTACTCACAGGTAGTAGGAAATAGCAGAACTGGGTCTGAACTCAGGTTCTCTGACTTGCTGTTGTACCAAACTTCTAGTCCCTCTCCTTCTCAAAAGGGGTTTAAGGGAATAGGTCTTGAGAAGATGTTTGGATAGGAGTTAGGTGGACAGGTCTAAACAGCCTTGAAGACTTAGAAGGTGTGATTCTATTCAACCTGGAGTGGTGCTGGATGGGATGAAGGGTGAAAATATTAACGTAGGTAGGTCATATATTGTGCACAGAAAAGATATTAAGGAGGGTTGATGTGACAGAATGATTAGTTATTATAAAAAGATCATTTTTAGCGGTGCACAGGGAAAAACAGGACTATATTTTGATTTCTGGAATGAGGTGTACTGGGTTCTCACCTTAGACTTGCACCAACTCTTTCAGGTTGTCTTAAATTCTTCTGAAATCTTGCTGAATTTTCCTGATTTCCTAAGAAGGGGAACAGACCACACAAGGCTGAAGGCTGAGGAGAACTTTCAGGCTCCCACTGGAGTAGGGTTCATAACTCTTTTTGTGTCATGGACCCATCTGGCAGTCTGGTGAAGGCCAAGGGCTCCTCAGAACAAGGTTGAATTGAAGGAAATGAAATGCTCAATTTCAGTTAGAGGTTAGTGAGAATAAACAGACATTTTTTTCCTTCCACCAAAATTCACAGATTTCCTGAAATGTACTGACAGATGGGTGGGGGAAGATTCCAGGTTAAGAACGTCTACACTGGAGAATCCAGGGAAGTCATTTAATCACTTTGAGTGTTACTAGTGATACAATTTTAAAAGTTACTAGCTATACAACTTTAAAAATCAGTAACAGACATAACTTACACGTCAGCAAAGTCTAGGCCTTTGTAAATGGGTGTGAAGTTCCAGACCCCTGTTCTAGGACACAGAGATAAGAAGCTCCAGTGCAGGATCCCCCCACCCTGTGTGAGAAGCTCACCAAAAACCAAAACAACCCCACCAAAAAAGACAAAACAACAACCCAAAAGAAGGGGATGTAAGGCCTCAGAGCAGGCATTTCCTGGTGTCCTTTCCTAAGGCCAAACAAGCCCACCTGACACCTATTACATTAACCATTTTTTTTCTTCAAGGTAACAGCATTTTCATTGGCCCTCCCCCAGGCCTGAAACTCTCTCCCTCCCCTCTCTGCCTTTTGGCTTCCCTAGTTTCTTTCGAGTCTCAAATAAAGTCAAACAGTCTGCCAGAATGCTTTCTCAGTCCTTTAAAATCTTACTGCCCTCCAGCAGAGACTACCCTCAGTTTATGGGGTCTTTGTCTTGTTTGTGCCTTGCCTCCCCCATCTGACTGTGGGCTCCTTGGGTGTGAGGACTGTTTTCTGCCTTTCCCTGCGTTCCCAGCGCTTAGCACACAGCTGGTACTTAATAAATGCTGACAGACACCAGGCAGCCTAGCCCTGGACCTCGACTAGGTTAATGCACTTTAGAATGAACAGTTTTTAGAGCCGGAATTCTAATCCGACCCTCATTTTATAGATAGGGAAACTGAGTAAATGCACAACGAATGAAAAAGCATTTATTAAACGCTGGCTTAGCACAAATATCAAAAAGATCGACAATCCCTGCCCTCAAAGAGTTTCCATCCTGGTGGGGAAGTTGACGCACACATACAAGGGGGCAGCGACCTCAAAAGGGAGTTTTGGTCCGAGGAGTCCCAGAGAAGGAAAGCGTTTTGCTGGTGACTACGTAGGTTCCCTGCCTCCAAAACCCGTGTTCTTTCCGTAAAGCCCCCCCACCCCACCCCCCATCAACACCAACCTCCCTGGACCCCGCTTGAGAACGTCTCACCTTGTCGGACCCAGAAGAGAAAGAGGGCAGGGCCAGGACGGGGGAGATGCGACCCCACGGAGTCCGCGGAGGGCTGGAGGAGCTGCAGGAGGCTGGAGGCTCAGGAAGGCAAGACTGCCCCACCCAAGAGGTCTTCCGGAAACTTGTTTACCACTTCCACTTTTCCTTTTGCAGGCAGTCTCAGGCCACTTGCGAGATCGATGACGCCCTTTCAATAATCGGCCAATCCGCAGAGCCTATCGGGGTCCCTTCCAATCCAGACCCCCAGGCGGCAGTTCTTTTAGACTTTGGAGATTTTTTGTTTGATCTTGAGGACTGGGAGCAGAATAAGATTAAGGGAACACATCTGGAAAGGTGGGTTGGAGATGGATTATGGAGAGTTTTAAACACTAGGATGAGTTGGGTTTTTCTTCCAGACTCAAAAGGGAGCCACTGTGAGCTTTGAGTAGGGGCGTGACCTATTGAGAACTGTGTCAGTCAGTTAACAGTGTCAGTAAACATTGATCAGGTGCCTACTATGTGCTAGGCACATACGAAACGCTGGGGCTAAGAAAGAAAGGTACAAGTCCCTGTTCTCAAGCAGTTCCCAGTCTGATGGGGGACACAATGTGCAAACAGTTATGTCCAGAGAAGCTATTAACAGAACAAATTGGAAATAACCAACCAAGGGAAGGCATTAGCCTTCAGGGGGATCTGGAAAGCGTTCTTTCAGAAGGTAAGATTTGAAATGGAACAGGAAGGAAACGAGGAGTCAGAGGGGAGGAGGGGGAGCATTCCAAGAATGAGAGAATAGCCACTGTAGGGAGGAATGTGGTTTTGGCAATTGTGTGGAGAATGGATTGGATGGGGAGAGACTGGAAGCAGGGAGATCAACTAGATGGCTGTTTTGATAGCCCAGGCAAGAGGTGAGAAGGTGTTATCAACAATCCAGCTAGCAGCTTCTGTGGAGGTATAAGATCCACCAACAACGAGCACCCAGAAAGCTGCCAACACAGGTCCTTTTGATCTGCTTTACTTAAGGAAAGCAACGTTAAGTGGTTAACAATCTTACTTTAATCCAGCATACAAATAGCATCCACCTAGTTCAGGGGGAAAAGCCAGCACCCAGTATTACAGACCAAGTACAATTCCTAGCTATCAACATCTGGGTGTATAGCTGTGGAGGTCATTAGAAGGGCTGGCCCAGAGTCACTCATCACTTCTGCTGCATCTCAGAGCTCTGAGTGAGAGTGCTAACCTTTGTGCTTATATATCCTATTCAGGGCAAGAGGGCCCTGACCTCACCCAGGCTGGGCCTGGAGAAGTTCCCCACCCCCAATATCACATCAGATACAAATCAGTAGCTCCCAATTTTCTCAACGCTGAGAAATACAAAAACATCCCACTTTATCTGCCCCATTCAAAGAAAGGCCAGAATCATTAAAGGTCAACAACAAAAAGTCCAATCTTAATTGCTATTACATAAGGGCCTGAGTTATTCCAATGGCTTTGAGAGTGGAGGGAAGGGGATAGGTATCAGAGCTGTAACTGGAAGAGAACTGATTAGATATGAAGGAGAAGTTTGGGGTACCTTGGAGGGACTGATGGGAAGAGTCAAGAATGACTCTAAATGTATGACGCTGGGTGACTAGAAGGATGCTGGCGCTCTTAACAGAAACAAGGAAGTTTGGAAGAAGGGATCGTTTTGGGGTTGGGGTACAAGGTGAATTCTCTTTTGGACATGTTGAATTTGAGAGGTTTGAAACACAGAAGAAGGAAGTCATACAACTGTGCTGCCTAGGTCCACTACAAAGCAGGGCTCTCTGAGGCATGCCAGTCCTTTGATTGCCCCCTCATTGACTCATTATCTCACTTCCCTCAGTATCTGTTGGAAGTCTTTCCTTCTCTCTGCAAGCCCCCTACAGCACTGCTTGTCCCTTCCTCTCAGCAGAGGACCTAGAGCAGAGGTTTTTAACCTTTTTGTGTCATGGATCCTTTTGGCATTTGGACAGACCCTATGGACCCCTTCTCAGAATAGTGTTTTTAAATGCATGAAGGAAAATATAGGATTGCAAGGTAACCAATTATAGTGAAATAGCTATAAAATACATTTTTAAGAAAGCTAGTTCACAGACTCCTGATTAAGGACCCCTGAGTCCAAGACATACACCTGAATGAAAAATTTGAGGCAGTCTCTCCTGAGTCCAAATTACCTCAACATCTTTGTATCAGTAAGGCAAGATTCATGACCTCAAATAAGACCATGAACACGCCTCTATAGTTCAGAATCTCAAAGTATAAGACATTCTCTAGGCAGATATCAGGGGAAGTATAACACTTATTAAGACACCAGAGGATCAAAACCAATAACCCCAATTAGACATAGCAGTAATTGTATTCCAAAACCAGTAAGTCCACCTTAATGCAACAAGGAAATTATAACATAGTATTATAGCAAAGAACCAAGTCATTCCCCCCTTTTGGGGCCTTCTGATAAACACTCACAAATCCCAACTGTCTGCTTGCTTGCATTATCTCCCCACTCAGTTCTCTGGTCTCCATACCTTTGTGGTGTCCACTCTCCACAGCTCTCTCTCATCTCTCCAAAGCTCTCTGAGTTCTGTAGCTCAGTAGTCTGCAGATAGATTATATTGGACTACTACTCCAAGATAAAGGATGCAAATTTATACGTACTTGTGTTGACACCTATTCAGGTGTACCAGTGGCTTGTCCTTATCAAAATGCAACCCACACCATATACCAAGATAAAGTCAAAATGGGTACATGATTTAGGAATAAAAGCTCATAGTATAAGCAATTTGGGAGAGCAGGGATAGTTTACCTGTCAGATTTATGGGAAAGGGAAGCATTCACAATCCAACAAGAGAGAGAGAACATTATAAAATGCAAAATGGATAATTTTGATTATGCTGAACTGAAAAGTTGTTGTATAAACAAAGCCAGTGCAACAAGATTAGGAGGGAAGCAGAAAATTGGGAGAAAATCTTTACAACCAATGTCTCTGATAAAGGCCTCATATCTCAAATATACAGGGAACTCAGCCCAATTTATAGGAATAAAAGTAATTTCCCAATTGAGAAATGGTCAAAGGATATGAACAGGCAGTTTTCAGAGGAAGAAATTAAAGATATGTATAGGCATATGAAAAAATGCTCTAAATCACTATTGTTTAGAGAAATGCAAATCAAAACAACTTTTAGGTACCACATAACTCCTGTCAGATTAGCTAACATGACAAAAGAGGAAAATGATCAATGCTGGGGAGGATGTGGGAAAATTGGAACATTAATACATTGTTGGTGGAGTTGTGAACAGATCCAACTATTTTGGAGAACAATTTGGAACTATACCCAAAGGGCTATAAAAATGTGTATATCCTTTTACCCAGCAATACTACTTCTAGGGCTGTATCCCAAGAGGTCATGCAAATGGGAAAAGGATCCAGATGTACAAATTATTTATAGCAGCTCTTTTTGTGGTAGGAAAGAATTGGAAATCAAGGGGATGCCCATCAATTGGGGAATAGCTGAACAAGTTGTGGTATATGAATGTAGTGGAATACTATTGTGCTATAAGAAATGGGGAAGAGGTCTACTTAGCACAGCAGCAGCCCTTCTTCTTCCACAGTGGTCAGCTACGACCTCCAACTCCCCAGCAACCGTGTTGAAGGGACCCACAGTTGTCACTGATCTTGCCATCACTTACTCCTGTGTGGGAGTCTTCCAATATGGGAAAGTGGAGATCATTACTAATGACCAAGGAAACAGGACCACCCCAAACTACGTCACCTTCACCGACACTGAACATTTAATTGGTGATGCCACAAAGAATCAAGTTGTAATGAACCCCACTGTGTGGCACAGATTAACAAATTAATGAAATAAAGCAGAGGCATCTCAAGGTGAAAGTGGGAAGGAAATTTTTTTATGATGCCGCGGGAAAGGGCAACTCAGGCACCTCTCAGTGTTAGAGTGTAATGGAGACAGAAAATTGGGGTTTTTCTATAGGTCCCTAACCGCAATTCCCCCTCCCAACCTCCTTCCTCTCAGCTTGAAGACATGGGCTTTAAGGGTACAATCTGGACGCAATAAATCTACCCGGTGACAATGGCAAAGAACAAATGGTATGGTTATTTTTGACAAGCACCATTCTTACATCTTAAGTGATAAATCTACCTCAGTGACAATGACAGTGGACAAATGGTTTGGTTATCTGTGACAAGCAGAAGCCAGTTGTTGGTTACCTCATCACATCTGTGGCAAACTAGCCTTTCCCACCACCCTTGCTTCTGCAATGGATGCCTCCCATCACCCTTACATCTGTGATGGATATCCCCCAGCACCCCTACATTTTGTCTCCCATCATTCTTCTACCTAACTGGTCTTGTACATCTACGTTGCACCTGGCTTTCCGGCTTTTCATCCATTCTTCTTCTGAGCCCAGGGTCCCTTATACTGGGCTCAATACACAGTAGGTGAGCATTCTGTGTCCTATCCTTGTTCTCGGGGGATCCTATGGTCACTAACTTGTCTTACAGAAAAAACTTAAGTAGAAAGCTGAAGTGTAGATTTCATGAGAGGCCTTAGTATCTTATTTATTCCTATTTATTCAATTTGTTCTTTTTATGAGAGGTCTTCACTAGTTCCACTCACTGCCAACCAGTTTTTGATGCCAAACGTCTAATTGGTCGGAGATTTGATGAAGCAGTTGTATAGTCAGACATGAAGCCTTGGCCTTGGTGAATGATGCAGGCAGGCCTAGGAATACAAAGGAGAGACCAAAAATTTCTATTCAGTAGAAGTATCTTCTATAGTCTTGACCAAGATGAAAGAAATTGCTGAAACTTACCTTGGGAAGACTGTCACAAATGCCATGGTCACAGTACCAGGCTATTTCAACGATTCCCAAGATCAGGCCACCAAAGATGCTGGAGCCATTGCTGGTCTCAATGTATCCCAAATCATTAGTGAGCCAACCGCTGCTGCTGTTGCTTATGGCTTAGACAAAAAGACTGGTACCGAGAGAAATATGTTGATCTTTGAGAGGTGGTACTTTCGATGTCTCCATTCTTACCATTGAAGATGGCATCTTTGAGGTCAAGTCCACAGCTGGGGACACCCACTTGGGTGGAGAGGACTTTGACAACAGAATGGTAAACCATTTCATTGCCGAGTTCAAGAGAAAACACAAGGAAGACATCAGTGAGAAGAAGAAGGCCAATCACCGTCTTCACACCACTCATGAATGTGCTAAGCATACCCTCTCTTCCAGTACCCAGGCCAGTATTGAGATTGACTCCCTCTATGAAGGTATGGACTTCTATACATCAATCACCCGAGCCTGTTTCGAAGAGCTGATTGCTGATCTCTTCCGTGGCACACTGGACCCTGTGCAAAAGGCCTTAAGAGATACTAAGCTAGATAAATCACAGATTCGTGACATCATCCTGGTGGGTGGTTCTCCTCGAATCCCCCAAATCCAGAATCTTCTGCAAGATTTCTTCAACGGCAAGTAACTCCACAAGACTATCAATCCTGATGAGGCTGTTGCTTATGGTGCAGCTGTCCAGGCTGCCATTTTGTCTGGAGATAAATCTGAGAATGTGCAGGACTTGCCGCTGTTGGATGTCACTCCTCTATCCCTTGGAATTGAGACTGCTGGTGGAATTATGAGCGTTCTGATAAAATGTAATACCACCATCCCCACCAAGCAGACACAGACCTTTGCCACCTACTCAGACAACCAGCCTGGTGTGCTTATTCAGGTTTATGAAGGTGAGAGAGCAATGACGGAGGATAACACCCTGCTTGACAAATTTGAGTTCCCCAGATTGAAATCACATTTGACATTGATGCAAACGGCATCCTCAATGTTTCTGCTGTGGATAAGAGCACAGGCAAGGAGAGCAAGATCACCATCACCAATGACAAAGGACGTCTGAGCAAAGAAGACATTGAGCGCATGGTCCAGGAGGCTGAGAAATACAAGGCTGAGGATGAGAAGCAGAGAGACAAGGTGTCTTCCAAGAATTCTCTTGAATCTTACGCTTTCAACATGAAGGCCGCCGTAGAGGATGAGAAACTGCAAGGCAAGACTGGGGATGAAGACAAACAGGAGATCCTTGACAAATGGAATGAAATAATCAACTGGCTGGATAAGAACCAGACTGCTGAGAAGGAAGAATCTGAGCATCAGCAGAAAGGACTGGAGAAGGTCTGCAACCCCATCATTGCTAAGCTGTACCAGAGTGCAGGGGGCATGCCAGGAGGCATGTCTGGTGGGTTCCCAGGGGGTGGAGCAGCCCCATCTGGAGGTGCTTCTTCTGGACCCACCATTGAAGAGGTCGACTAAACACACCAGAAGAAAGAGCATTCCACGCAGCTTTCCAAAAATTGAAGGACTCAAATTTGTAGCTAAGGCAGATGCAGTTTAAAAGTAACATTTAAGCTACTGTGTAAATCTGGGCATGCTGAATACTTGAATGTGTGCAGAGGGAGAAAAGTGAACAACATCGCACTTTATCAGTACTGTAAACGAGTGGAAATGCAATCCTTGTCCTGGAGAATAAAATCTATTTAAATTGGCACCATAAAAAAAAAGACATGGGGAAGATACAGACTTCATAATAACCTGGAAAGCCCTATATGATATGATGCTAAGTGAGCAGAGCAGAACCAGGAGAACATCGTACACAACCACAGATATATTGATTCAGTGATGCCTAACCCTGATAGACTTTGGATAGGTTTATCAAGCGGCATTCTAGTATTTTTACTTGCTTCTTGTTTACCAATCTGCTCCATTGACCAACTTTTCTATATTTTTAACCAATACAAAAGTATTTTGATTACTCCTCCCTTATAGCCTTTGTTTTGTTTTGAGCTTGAGATCTGGTACTGAGGCCTCTTTCACTTTTACTTTTTTCTCACTATTTTCCTTTACCTTTTGTTTCTCCAGATGAATTTATTTTTTTTCCAATTGCTATAAAGCAATTCCTTGCTAATTTGAATTGTTTATAACTAAATCTGTGTATTGCCAAGGCAGTATTCACAATGATTGATATTGCTATGAATATGCCAGTGTGGTTGTGAATCGCAAAATACAACAGACTCTCCAAAGCATTTATTCAGACACCAGAAAGCCAAATCCCAACCAGTAAACCAAATCCACCATAGCAACAAAGAAGGTAGTACACATTATCACTACAGAGAGCAACTCTATCCCAAAGCCTCCCCCTACCTTCCCACAAACACTCATAGCACAGCTAACTTGCCTCCTCTCTCTCCCTCAGCTCTAACCTTACTTCCTCTCAGTTCTACTAACTTCCTTTGTGCTCCACCCTTTCTTGTTTTACTTGTTCAGCAAGCTCCTCTCACCACATGTGACTTGAGCAGGTCTCATGGGTCTATTGATGGATGCGGAAGATCTTCACATTAAGCAAAAATACATTATCAATACAATCTGTAAATTCATTTACATACTATCATTTTTATCATTTTAATACAGTCCAATTATGAATAATTTTCTTCTTTCAATTCCTTTATTTCTATAAGAGTGTTTTGTAGTATTCACATGTATCCCAAGTATGTTTTGGTAGGTGAACTTCTGGATACTTCTTTACATTTTGTAGCTATTTTTAATGAAATTTCTTTTTCTGTCTTTTCCTATGGAGGCTTGTCAGTAATGTACTGAAACCTTGATGATTTTTATGGGTCTATTTTATATTTATTACTTTAGGGAAATTATTATTTCAATAACTTAGTTGGCTCAACCTGTCTCTGACACTGATTGATCCCAGAGTGGTAGCTGGTTATAAGAGATATAGGTGGTAATGGTATGGCTTAGAGGTCCTGCACTCTCACGAAAATTCCTTGTGGGATTCGAAGACCAACTTTGAACAGAAGTAAGTGTTGACAGCCCTTGAAAACAAGTGGTTGGTTTGCCTTCTGTACAAAAATTACTAATTATTTCAGTCTTCTATGACAATGATATGGAAGTTCAAGAAGCTCTTTGGTTGCAATACTTGGAAGATAAACAGAGGAAGCATTTTGGATGGAAGTAAAATTGCAGCTGATTGGTCATAATTTCAGAGACCTACAAGATCAACTGACTTTTTTAGACATCCCCAGCCACAGTTTCTGAAAAATCATAATTGCATCATTGGCCACCATTTCAAGAAAATAGTTATGTATGTCATGAGCTTGACTATTTAATTCTTGGTAACTGTGTTGGTGAAGAAGCTTTACTACCTTAACCTTCGTGCCTATGATAATAGCTAACTTTTTATTGTCTTTTATAATTGCCTCCAAATTCCAGGACTTGGTGATGGCCTGTAATTCCATCATTTTCCAACCAAACATCTGAGCCAGATTAGTGAGGGAAAGATCATCCACCCTAAAGAACCTTCGATAATGACTCAGACAGGTCCTGAGCTGGGCTAAAACCCCAGAACTAGCAGAGACCTGTAGGGCCACCATCAAAGATTCCACTCCAATTATCCCTTGCAAGGCAGTCTTCTTCCTCTTAATGACATCTACACAGATATTAGACAAGTAATCCATCAAAGTTTGAGCTTCGACCCACCTCTGTGTTTTACATGTCATAAGGACATTAGAAAAAACTTTAGAGTTAGATACATCATTCATGAAAGGGATCAGGAATACTTGGGGATTACTTCTACCTGTCCACCTTTCCAGGTTCCATGCAGATAGATTTGTATTTCTTGCATTGAAATGTTGGCCTATGATGGATTTTGTGTTCATTGAAATGAAGTAGACCTTCTTCCCCATATTGTGGAGCTCCACTGCTAGGCTGGTATGAATAGATTTAAGGCTGGTATTACAAATAATGATAACAACATCAAAACGGTCCCAATTTGTCTTCTTCAGGTAAGTTGGTACTGATTCCGTGTATGTCTCGATATCTGGTAGGTTTTGAAACTCTGGTACCAAGGGGATCGTGAAGTCAAGAAAACCTCTATTCTTCTCAACAGGCAATATACGCAGACTACTGATCAATGAATTACTCAGGGAATCATTTCCAATCACAGCTATTCTCAAGTGCGTAGTCATCATGTGCATCCTCAATTTGGAAGATACTTCCTTTAGTTTTCCCAGGACCACCCACTCTAGTATTTCAGACACGTCTACTTCAGAAATAAATCCTTGATCATTTTCCAGCTTGGATTGGGTTATTATTTCAGTGGAAAGTTGGTATAACATCTGCTCCACTGTGTGGCATATCTAGGAGAAAAGAGACATGATGGATGGAGACTGAGTTAGGCACATGAGGGAAAGAAGAGGGACAGGAGAGGTTGATTTACTGAGAAGGAACAGTCAGATCTTCCACAATTTCTAAAAATCTCATCACCCTTATTTTTACACTTAACCTTCAATTCTGTGTTGGAAGAGAAGTGGGGTACAGAATATCCAAACGTAACTTGTTTGGCTTGATGGTGGTCAGATACACACATGCTCAGATGCTGCTTCCCTTTAAGCCAAGGGTTCTTAATAGTTCTAGGGTTATCCCCATTTTAGACAGAGAAGAATAAGGTGACTTTTGAAATTCTATCTTGGAAAAAATGGAAAACTAAGAGTTGACCATATTTTGGGGGTAATTTTTTTGGTGGGGGTGGAGTGCCAAATAGCTTCTCAGTAATGTACTTTCCATTCAGATGAAGGAGAGAACCAACATGGAAGGGTAAGAGAATGGGTTAATAGTGACTGGTGGAATCGTCATGAATCATTAACACTTGAGGGTAGCTTTCTAATCAGTGACTCTCCCTTTGCAAAGATGGATCCATTGGCTCATTAGAACACTGATAAATAATTAAATTATTTAATAATAATTTTTAATATTTGATTAATAATTTAATATTTAAATAATAAATTAAAAAATTGCAAAAATGCATGCCAAACCTCTTTCTTAGTTGTCTTATTCTGAAGGTGAAGTTGTAGCCATGGAGCTAGGAGAGAGAGAGGAAAGAAGAGACTGAGCTTGCTGTTTTCAATCATTTGCCCATCTCATTGATAGGGAAAAAAAAAGGACTTTTTCTGCACATAGGAGGGCTCTCTGAGAAAATAGGAGGCAGTCTGATCTGTTGCAAGCCATTTTTCTCTTTTGGCTCAGTAGCTATAGAACATACTCCATCAATTTTATTTTTATTATTATTTCTTATTGGTTAATGTATTTATTTTTAGTTATCAACATTCACTTCCTTAAGTTTTAAATTTTCTCCCCCTCCCTCTCCCCTCCATCCCTAAGATGGCTGGCAATCTGATATAGACACCACATATACGTTCCTATTAAACATATTTTCACATTAGTCCTGCTGTATAGAAAAATTATGATGAATGGGAGAAACCATGAGAATGAAAAAACAACAAAAGACAAACAGAAAATAGTCTGCTTTGCTCTGCATTCAGACTCCATAGTACTTTCTGTGGATGTGGATGGCATTTTCATCATAAGTCCTTTAGAACTGTTTTAGGTACTTGCATTGCTGAGAAGGGCTAAGCGTATCAAAATCAGTCATCGCACACTGTGGCTGTTACTGTGTACAATGTTCTCCTGGTTCTGCTCATTTCACTCAGCATCAGTTCATGTAAGTCTTTCCAGGTTTTTTCTGAAGTCCACCTGCTCATCATTTCTTATAGAACAATAGCATTCCACTGCAAGCATATGCCACAACTTGTTCAGCCATTCCCCAACTGATGGGCATCCCCTCGATTTCCAGTTCTTGGCCACCACAAAGACAGGTGCTATAAATATTTCTGTACATATTGGTCCTTTTCTCATTTTTATGATCTCTTTGGGATGTAGCCCTAGAAGTGGTATTGCTAGGTATGCACATTTTTATAGCCCTTTGGGCATAGTTCCAAATTGCTTTCCAGAATGGTGGGGTCAGCTCACAGCTCCACGAACAATAAATTAGTGTTCCAGCTTTCCCACATCTTCTCCAATATTTATCATTTTCCTGCTTTTCCATGTTAGCCAATCTGATAGGTGTCATGTGATACCTCAGAGTTGTTTTCATTTGCATCTCTCTAATCAATAGTGATTTAGGGCATTTTTTCATATGAGTATAGATAGCTTCAATTTCTTCCTCTGAAAACTGCCTGTTCCTATCCTTTGACCAGAAAATAGCCCATAGCTCACTTGCAACTCCTCACTACTGAACTTGGGAAATAAGAACTGTTTTAGGCCTCGAGGCTAGGCTTCTTCATCTGTCAAACAGAAACACTGAACTAGATGAACACTAATGTCCCTACGATGCTATGGGCCATTGTCCTTACCTTTGAAACTTCTCATGGATTCCTCCAAGGCATCTATCTTTCCAGTGAATGCACACACTCTTTCTTCTAGGTCTTCGGATGCGGTGAACACAGTCAAAAGCAACAACTCTTGCTTCCACCTGAGGAGAAACAGGTCAATAGAGAACATGAGAAGGGCCTTCAGGAAAAATAGGAATGAAAGGTTCTGGCCAAATCCAGTTTTCCTCACTTCCAACTCAAAAACAGTTAGAAACACACAAAATAGATTCAAAAGATGAGAAAAAATTCTTATAGAATAATAACCACGCAGTTCAAAAAAAATAAAGACTATATTACTGGTCCACATTCTACCTGCTCCCTACGACCACCTCAGATCAAACCATTAACTCTATCTTTCATCAAATGAAAAAATACACACCAAATTCAAAAGAATAAAAGGAAACCGTTGTTGTCAGTCATGTCTGACTCTCTGTGACCCCATTTGCAGTTTTCTTAGCAAGGATACTGGAGGGGTTTGCCATTTCCTTCTCCAGCTCATTTTGCAGGTGAGGAGCTGCGGCAAAGAGGATTAAGTGACTTGCCCAAGTGGAAAATCTCACTATATTTTGATTTCTGGAATGAGGTGTTCCTGGGTTCTCACCTTAGACTTGCACCAACTCTTTCGGGGTGTCTTAAATTCTTCTGAAATGTTGCCGGACATTCCTGATTCCTAAGAAGGGCAACAGACCACACAAGGCTGAAGGCTGAGGAGAACTTTCGCACTCCCACTGGAGTAGGGGTTCATAACTCTTTGCGTCATGGACCCATCTGGCAGAGTGGTGAAGGCCAAAGGCTCCTCAGAATAATGTTGAATTGAAGGACATGAAATGCTAAATTTCAGTTAGAGGTTAGTGAAAATAAAAACACATTTTTTTCCTTCCACCAAAATTCAGATTCCCTGACATCTACCAACAGATGGGTATGTGGGGGGCGGAGGGGGGGGGCGGCGGTATAGATTCCAGGTTAAGCATGTCTACAATTAGATGATGGACTTCAGGTTCAGGATAAGATACACTTTGTTGGACATTACCAATGTGGGCATTTGTTTTGATTGTCTATAAATGATTCTTAAAGGAGTTTTGCTTTTTCTTTTTTGATGGAGTTGGGAGGTGGGCTACGAGTAGGACTACTATTAACCACAAAATAAAAAAGAAGAAGAATAGGATGATTGAAACAATTTTTCAAAATACACACAATGAAACAGAAAGCCAGAAGCAAACATAGACAATCAGGACAACTCTGAAAACTACATGTTCAAGTTATCATATATTTTTAAAAAGCTTATTATAAACATAAAAGGAAAAAACCAAGATGTTTATAATAGAAATATGCAGTTTTTTGAATGACCTTTTTTTGTTCTATTTTGTTTATGGAAATGCTTATGTTTGAAATTTTTTTTAAATCCCTTTGTTTATGAAGTCCAAATTCTTATTTTATTTTTTTTGCAGGGGGGAAGGCAGGGCAATTGGGGTTAAGTTACTTGCCCAAGGTCACACAGCTAATAAGTGTGTCAAGTGTCTGAGGCTGGATTTGAACTCAGGTCCTCCTGACTTCAGGGACGGTGCTTTACTTGCTGTGCCAACTAGCTGCTCCACATTTGAAATTTTTTAAATGCACTGAAGTAAACAGAAGGAATATCAGTAAGAAACAGACAAGCAGGTCAGCTTTGAAAATAACATGTTGAATTTATTACATACTTGAAAAGCAAGTTACACTACAGACTGGCAGGTTCATGCACAATTTTTTCCAAGAGAACTTGACCTACAATTTTATGCTATATTAATCAATCTATCAATGGATTATTTTGTAGAACTAGACCAAATAATAACAAAACTTATTTGGAAAACTCTAGAACCTCAAGTGAAGTAATGAATAAATGTAGAAACAAAGAATTGTATAAGAAAATACAAACTTCTATTGCATAGTATTAAAAATATATAAATTATGTGCCATTTGGCCAAGTAGTAACAAAATTGCTGTGTGTGTCACCCACATTTTTTGTTTCCTTTTGTGCATTTAAAAATGTTTGATGCTTTTATTTTTTCATTATCCACTAATTCACCACTAAAACTAAACCGACTCACCAAAATAAAAGCCATTCTTCCCAAAACCCTCAAACAACAAACAGAAACTCAGAAGAACACTATGGGAAGAAGCCATTTCATTCCTCCCTGTCTCTATTCCTCCACACCAGAAAATTGGGGAAAATATAAAGTTGAATGGATGCAACATGTTTCCAGGATAAACTAAAAAATGGAACAAGAATATGAGATCTTACGTATTGGTCAGTCAAAAATGAAACTTGGGCACAAGCATGTGTTTGTGTTTTTTCTTCTTATCTGATGGTCTCTTGGTATTGTCATTTATTCCACAACTCCAACTACCATCTCTATTTAGATGATTCTAAAATCTTGATCTCTAGTTCTGACTCAGATGGGCATTTCCAACTGCCTAAAGGACCTATCTCTAACTGGATGTCACAGAAGCCCCTCAACCACAGCATGACACTGGACCCAGAAGAACTACTTCCTTAGGTACTGAAAACCCTGGCAAACATGAATGCTGAAACAATGGTTTTGATAAAATCTCAGAGAACAGGAGAACTAAGAGAAAGTAACTTGTAAGTTACAGCCAAATGAATTTGATTTCAATTCCTGGTCAAATTATAGAATGTATGATTCAAGTAATGCTTGGTGAACATCTAGAAAAGGAAAAGGTATTAACGAGGAACTACCATGGCTTTACCAAGCACAAATCATAAGAAACTAATTTTATTTTAATTTTTCAACAAGCTACTAAACTGGTAGATAGAAATAATCTATAGTTTAAAGATACTTTTAGCAAAATATTTGATAAAGTTTCTTATGCTATTCTTGTGAAAAAAATGGAAAAGATGTGGACTAGATGGTAGTAGAATTAGATAAATATGGTGGGGCGGGGAAATGAGGGTTTAAGAATGTTACAGAGAAGCCAAAAAAGCTAATGCGATCCTGGGCTTTAATGAAGATGAAAGAGAAATAGCTCCCAGGAATAAGGAAGTGTTAGTCCCACTGTACTTTGTCCTGGTCAGTCTACACATCTGGAGTATCATATTCAGTTCTCAGCACCACATTTTACAAAGGACACTGATAAACTAGACAGTGTCTAGAGGAGGGCAGGGTGAAGGACACCTCAAGTTCATGCCATATGCAGATCAGCTGACGGAACTGTTAGAAAGGAGAACCCTAGAGAAGACTCAGGGACCATGTGAAGCAGAATGGACTGCTTTGGCATATAGTGGGTCGCCCGTCACGGGGCATCTTCAAGCAAAGAATGGATTACTATGTGGCACTCTGCATAGGTCTGTGACATCCTTATATAATGTACATCAAAATTACTTTTGCATCTTAACAACTTATTAAATTGTAAACCCATTGGGACTGGGATTTTCTGTTTCCTACAAAAACGATCCCAGTGTTCTATACCTGTTAGAAACTGAAGAAATATTTGGGAAATTTTTTTTAAAAATAGAAGTATAAATCCTTGCAGTGAAGTCATTCTATCAGGCTGACAGGAGGAAAAAAAAAACTGACTTACTTATTGGATATTCACAAAAGAATGAGAGATAGAGAATACACACAGAGGCAAAAGCCCAACTAAGAACACCTACCTTTCTTCCAGTTGTTTTCCGATCTATGGAAGAGAGGGGAAAAAAAAGTAAGTTTTTCTACAGCCATTCTCCACTGGATATGGAACAAATCCCTAGAGAGAGTAACAAAACTAATTTTTGTTTTTTTCCCCCAGCTGTTCCAGATGCTCACTCCACACCTACAAATCCCAGCACTTCTCAATATCATTAATTCCCTTTATGTTCTACTACCTCATGCTTCTGACCACTGCAAATTCATCCACTTGTATATTGTCATTGGTTCAATCTCAATTCGTGTCTTCTTTCATGTCAGTTTCTATTCTGTAATACATCCATTATACTCACCATCTGGGGCACAGATGGTATGTTCTCTTGTTTCTCACCTTAAGGATTTCACTTGGAGTCTTAGAAGCTCTCTCCTCCATTTTGTTTATTAATTTTTCAAGATGAGATATTTTTTGAGAGACTTGGGTGACATGTTGCTCTTTCTTACAGGTGATGTCCTTCTCCAGCTCCTCCATTTGGGCCAAGAGGAGTTGTTCCTGTACATCAAGGAACTCCCGGAACTGCTGATACTCAGACATAATTCTCAGTTTTTTGTCTTGGATTTGGTTCTGTAGAAATGAAGTGGAAAATATTCTTTAGTACACAGCAGGGGGTTCTTAACCTGGGGTCCATGGATGCCCCAAAGGTCAATAGACAGATACAAATTTGGGTGCGAAAAAAAGCCCCTACATCTTTATTTTGACCAATTCCTTACTTAATTTCTTGGATTATGAACGTAAGCAATGAGGCAAATTACATTTCACCATAGTGCCAAAGGGGTACATGGCCCAAAAAAGGTTAAAAACTCCTAATCTAGAGTCTCACTCCCATTGACCAAAAGGGAAAAAAGGATAGCATGATGATTCTTAGAATTTCACTCCTCCCGTTTCTTGCCTGGACTCTCAGTTTCAGGATTTGAGAATTTATGACATAGCGTCACATCGATCTATGGAATATAATTAACACGGTGCCTTCTGATCCATATAGTCTCAGGTCTTCTGCTTACTTTTCTATCATGTGAAACTTATGGAAAAGAAGGACCAGATTGGCCTTGAGTACAGTATGGATGGGAGTGGTACAATAAAGTAGGAAGATGGGTATCAGTGGGAAGATGAGAAGCCATAAAAACATTCCCATATCTATCTCCCCTAGGGTTTTCATTATTTTCTAGTCCTGTCATCTCATCCAGGCCCTTCACTGCCTTGGACCTATCCCTGATGCTCCAGATTTTTCTTATCAATAATAATTTTACAAGCGCATAGCATTCTTCAAAGAATTTTGACATCTATTACTTCATTTAAATTTACAACAGTCTTATAAGACAAGTGGGGGTGTCAAATGGGATCTCATCCCCATTTAACAAAGATGAAAATTAAAAAGACAGATTGATTTGCATAAAGACACCTTCTTCACCCCTCCTTCATTCTCTTAGGAACATGGGAAAGAGCACTTGTTCCATACCCTTGAAGGTCATATTCTTCTTTCCAGGCCTCTAAGCAAATAATCCAGAGACACTGGGCGCTTGAATGACAGCAACACTTTTTTTTTGGTGTGTGGGGAGGGGCTGGGGGGAAGGAATCATGAGGTGCCTACCAGCAGTGCCTGGATCATATTGTTTTCCTTCAAATGCATAATTTTTTCTTTGGATTCCTTCAGACTTTCCAGCTCTCTCTGAATTTCATCCTGTAGAAAGGAGAGTTACTTTCCTACTGACAAAATGCAATTTCAACATCTGTTCATGAGAGGGTCATGGTATATAGAGCTAGAAAGTACTTTTGAGAGCACAGAAATCACGTACAGGGGGCTAGTGATGGTGATGCTCAAAAAAGAAAAAAAAGAAAATGCCATCAAGGAAGCCTTGAAGAAAATGCACAGACGAGAACTGAGAGAAGTTCAGAGGGAGACACAGACAAACAGGATGACTTAGGAACTAATCTGTTGAATTTATTATGTACAACTTGAAAAAAGAAGCTGAACACAAGAGAGATTCATCATTTCCCATGTAACCATTTTCCCTTCTTTGTATACAGAAATGTTCAGGCAATTATTGGTGTTTATCAAATTCAGAATAAAGAATAAAAATTTAAAAAAATAAATTCAGGGGACTGCACTAGGTTATCGAAGAAGGAGCTTCAGAGTGGTGACATTTTATGAGTCTAAGCAAAAGCTGACCAGTATACTTCCAACACTCTCCATGGAGAAAGGGACTGAAATGCGATATCATGACGGAGGAGAAGATGACTATGGTTAAATACAGGAAGAGGATAAGTGAAAAAGTTAGCAATTACATTAGGACAGCCTTAAAGCTTGACATAAGATTCAGAGTTAGTGATACAGACAGGGGCCAGATCACAGTCACTAATGAGATTACAGTACGCTCTTCCTTAGGTTCTTTTATCCCTCCCAGCATGTTCCTTACCTTTCCTCCCTCTCAGTACAATCCTCTATTTTCCTTTGGGTCCATGTTCAATTCACTCCATGAAATCTTTCCAAAGGCCTCCCTAACTTAGCCCTTTCACGGTAGCTACTCTTTCTAAGAAAAATTACTTCATCATTATCATGAAAATAGTTTTCCTTCAAAACTCCACAGGGCTTTCAGATCCCATCACTGTCACAGAGAAAGTAACCACCCTTAGCCAGGAATTCCATTTTTCTAGACACAAAAGGAAGATATTATAGACTATTCCTAAAAGCTGTCCAGGGATGAAGAAAACCCCTGATTGAAGGCTTGTGAATGATGGGAAATTTTCTGCTGTTCTTCAAAATCGCTTCAGTTCTAATCTTAGTTCATTTATGCCTTTTGTCAAGGCAGATGGCTGTTCAATTCAATAAATCTTCAAAATGGAGTTCTCCAGGGGTTTGTTCTCAACAAGTCTTAACCACACGCGACCTGTACCCCTCTTTTGTACACCATCCCAGACTCCGACTCCTCTCCTTTCGACCACAAACTCCCCAAACACTATTCTTTCTATCACTGCTACCCACTTCTGTCCTTTCTGGTGACCAACTGAACGGTAATAGTATTATAGAGTTAGAAGAATTCTACAGGGTCCAGTGCTCTCATTTACAGGAATATGAAGGCTATACAGGTTACATAACTTATGCAAGGTCACATTAGAAGAGCCAGGATATTAACCCAGGTACTCTAAAGTGAAATGCAGAGTTCTTTTCAGAGCACCACACTGCCTGGGATATATAGCATTTTCAGATAGTGGGGGCACAGGATAACTAAACCACAGTTCTGTAGATTAGCACAATGCCTGGCACACAGTAAATGCTTAACAAATACCTGTGGACTAACTGCTGATTGTGGGTACCATGACTACTACACCCACCAGTTTCATTCTAGATCAATCTATCAAGGGAGAGAAAAGACCAAGGCAAATTTCTTACTTTGTAGGGCTGGGCAGCATCCTCTACTGGCAAGACAACATGAGTACTGTGCTCTCGGAGCTCCTTGCACACAAAGCACAAGAACTGCTCATCTGTTTCACAGTAGAAAAAGGTCTTTTCCCCATGCTGCTCACAAAGTTGATAACCCATTGGTTGTTTGGAATCTTCTGACTGCTTATCATCAAGTTCTAGGCTGAGGAGGCTGGTGACTAATTGTGCCAGCTTCCAATTGGGAGTGATGTTTTCCTTCTGAAAAGGTTTCTTGCAAATTGGACAGGGCAGAGAGTCCTGGACTTGAGCTTCAGAGTAGTCACACAGTGCAGTGATACAGCCTCGGCAGAAACTGTGGCCACAGGGAATGCTGACTGGATCCTTCAAGTGCTCCATACAAATAGTGCAGGTCAGTTCTTCCAAGAGGTTCTCTGGTAGGAGTCTGGCCGCCATGACCACTTTACTTCATCTATATTCTGCTTCCTAGACAGGGCAACGAGGTAAACAGGGTAAAAGAGAGAAATTCTGAAAATGAATTAGGGATTGAAATTATGGTTGGGGAAAGTTTGGATGAAAAGTGACTGAGCATGGAGTCAAATTTCTGGGTATTCAGACTAGGCTCATACACTGGATGATCTTGGAGGGACCTTACATGCCATCTAGTCCAACTCTCCCCGGGTGACACAGCCTGGCATAATAACAATGTAGATGATAATTGTCAAAATGCCTGTGTGGTTCTGTATCACAAAGAATACGAGACTCTCCACAGAGAAGGTAGGAGAAGTAAACCATTTATTCAGACACCAGAGATCACATCCCACAAGCCATTTACCCAATTCATCACAGCAGCAAAGCACATAATATCACAGCATGGAGCCTCGCTGTCCCCAAACCTCTCAACCCCCTGGTGGGGTCTTCCCCAAAACAAACTCACTGCAGTTGTCACACTCTGTTCAGCTGCCAGAGGCTGACCTGTGTTACCTCAGCTACATATATCCATGACATCTCTCTCTCTCTCTCTCCGCCTCCCTCTCTCTTCTCCCTCTCCTTCTCTCTCTCCCTACCTCCCTCTCTCCCAGCATTTTCTATGACACAATCTCTTTTTCTTGTCAGGAAGCTCCTCCCTCCACATGTAACTTGGGCTCCCTGTGACATAGGAGGCCACATGGCCTATTAATGGGTGGGAAGGATCTTCAACTCTAAATTGCTACTACTCACAGGTAGTAGGAAATAGCAGAACTGGGTCTGAACTCAGGTTCTCTGACTTGCTGTTGTACCAAACTTCTAGTCCCTCTCCTTCTCAAAAGGGGTTTAAGGGAATAGGTCTTGAGAAGATGTTTGGATAGGAGTTAGGTGGACAGGTCTAAACAGCCTTGAAGACTTAGAAGGTGTGATTCTATTCAACCTGGAGTGGTGCTGGATGGCAGGAAGGGCGAAAACATTAACGTAAGTAGGTCATATATTGTGCACAGAAAAGATATTAAGGAGGGTTGATATGACAGAATGATTAGTTATTATAAAAAGATCATTTTTAGCGGTGCACAGGGAAAAACAGGACTATATTTTGATTTCTGGAATGAGGTGTACTGGGTTCTCACTTTAGACTTGCACCAACTCTTTCGGGGTGTCTTAAATTCTTCTGAAATCTTGCCGGATATTCCTGATTCCTAAGAAGGGCAACAGACCACACAAGGCTGAAGGCTGAGGAGAATTTTCAGGCTCCCACTGGAGTAGGGTTCATAACTCTTTTTGTGTCATGGACCCATTTGGCAGTCTGGTGAAGGCCAAGGGCTCCTCAGAACAAGGTTGAATTGAAGGAAATGAAATGCTCAATTTCAGTTAGAGGTTAGTGAGAATAAACAGACATTTTTTTCCTTCCACCAAAATTCACAGATTTCCTGAAATGTACTGACAGATGGGTGGGGGAAGATTCCAGGTTAAGAACGTCTACACTGGAGAATCCAGGGAAGTCATTTAATCACTTTGAGTGTTACTAGTGATACAATTTTAAGTTACTAGCTATACAACTTTAAAAATCAGTAACAGACATAACTTACACGTCAGCAAAGTCTAGGCCTTTGTAAATGGGTGTGAAGTTCCAGACTCCTGTTCTAGGACACAGAGATAAGAAGCTCCAGTGCAGGAAGCCCCCACCCTGTGTGAGAAGCTCACCAACAATCAAAACAACCCCACTAAAAAAAGACAAAACAATCACCCAAATGAAAGGGACTGAAGGCCTCAGAGCAGGCATTTCCTGGTGTCCTTTCCTAAGGCCAAACAAGCCCACCTGACACCTATTACATTAACCATTTTTTTTTCTTCAAGGTAACAGCATTTTCATTGGCCCTCCCCCAGGCCTGAAACTCTCTCCCTCCCCTCTCTGCCTTTTGGCTTCCCTAGTTTCTTTGGAGTCTCAAATAAAGTCAAACAGTCTGCCAGAATGCTTTCTCAGTCCTTTAAAATCTTACTGCCCTCCAGCAGAGACTACCCTCAGTTTATGGGGTCTCTGTCTTGTTTGTGCCTTGCCTCCCCCATCTGACTGTGGGCTCCTTGGGTGTGAGGACTGTTTTCTGCCTTTCCCCGTGTTCCCAGCGCTTAGCACACAGCTGGTACTTAATAAATGCTGACAGACACGAGGCAGCCTAGCCCTGGACCTCGACTAGGTTAATGCACTTTAGAATGAACAGTTTTTAGAACCAGAATTCTAATCCGACCCTCATTTTACAGATAGGGAAACTGAGTAAATGCATAACGAATGAAAAAGCATTTATTAAACACTGGCTTAGAACAAATATCAGAAAGATCGACAATCCCTGCCCTCAAAGAGCTTCCATCCTGGTGGGGAAGTTGACGCACACATACAAGGGGGCAGCGACCTCAAAAGGGAGTTTTGGTCCGAGGAGTCCCAGAGAAGGAAAGCGTTTTGCTGGTGACTACGTAGGTTCCCTGCCTCCAAAACCCGTGTTCTTTCCGTAAAGCCCCCCACTCCCCCCACCCCCCATCAACACCAACCTCTCTGGACCCCGCTTGAGAACGTCTCACCTTGTCGCACCCAGCAGAGAGAGAGGGCAGGGCCAGGACGGGGGAGATGCGACCCCACGGAGTCCGCGGAGGGCTGGAGGAGCTGCAGGAGGCTGGAGGCTCGCCAAGGCAAGACTGCCCCACCCAAGAGGGTCTTCCGGAAACTTGTTTACCACTTCCACTTTTCCTTTTGCAGGCAGTCTCAGGCCACTTGAGAGATCGATGACGCCCTTTCAATAATCGGCCAATCCGCAGAGCCTATCGGGGTCCCTTCCAATCCAGACCCCCAGGCGGCAGTTCTTTTAGACTTTGGAGATTTTTCGTTTGATCTTGAGGACTGGGAGCAGAATAAGATTAAGGGAACACATCTGGAAAGGTGGGTTGGAGCTGGATTATGGAGAGTTTTAAACACTAGGATGAGTTAGGTTTTTCTTCCAGACTCAAAAGGGAGCCACTGTGAGCTTTGAGTAGGGGCGTGACCTATTGAGAACTGTGTCAGTCAGTTAACAGTGTCAGTAAACATTGATCAGGCGCCTACTATGTGCTAGGCACATACGAAACGCTGGGGCTAAGAAAGAAAGGTACAAGTCCCTGTTCTCAAGCAGTTCCCAGTCTGATGGGGGACACAATGTGCAAACAATTATGTCCAGAGAAGCTATTAACAGGATAAATTGGAAATAACCAACCAAGGGAAGGCATTAGCCTTCAGGGGGATCTGGAAAGCGTTCTTTCAGAAGGTAAGATTTGAAATGGAACAGGAAGGAAGTCGAGGAGTCAGAGGAGAGGAGGGGAGACATTCCAGAATGGGTGAATAGCCACTGTAGGGAGGAATGGTTTTGGCAATTGTGTGGAGAATGGATTGGATGGGGAGAGACTGGAAGCAGGGAGATCAACTAGATGGCTGTTTTGATAGCCCAGGCAAGAGGTGAGAAGGTGTTATCAACAATCCAGCTAGCAGCTTCTGTGGAGGTATAAGATCCACAACAACCAGCACCCACAAAGCTGCCAACACAGGTCCTTTTGATCTGCTTTACTTAAGGAAAGCAACGTTAAGTGGTTAACAATCTTACTTTAATCCAGCATACAAATAGCATCCACCTAGTTCAGGGGGAAAAGCCAGCACCCAGTATTACAGACCAAGTACAATTCCTAGCTATCAACATCTGGGTGTATAGCTGTGGAGGTCATTAGAAGGGCTGGCCCAGAGTCACTCATCACTTCTGCTGTGTCTCAGAGCTCTGAGTGAGAGTGCTAACCTTTGTGCTTATATATCCTATTCAGGGCAAGAGGGCCCTGACCTCACCCAGGCTGGGCCTGGAGAAGTTCCCCACCCCCAATATCACATCAGATACAAATCAGTAGCTCCCAATTTTCTCAACGCTGAGAAATACAAAAACATCCCACTTTATCTGCCCCATTCAAAGAAAGGCCAGAATCATTAAAGGTCAACAACAAAAAGTCCAATCTTAATTGCTATTACATAAGGGCCTGAGTTATTCCATTGGCTTTAAGAGTGGAGGGAAGGGGATAGGTATCAGAGCTGTAACTGGAAGAGAACTGATTAGATATGAAGGAGAAGTTTAGGGTACCTTGGAGGGAATGATGGAAGAGTCAAGAATGACTCTAAATGTATGACGCTGGGTGACTAGAAGGATGCTGATGCTCTTAACAGAAACAAGGAAGTTTGGAAGAAGGGATCGTTTTGGGGTTGGGGTACAAGGTGAATTCTCTTTTGGACATGTTGAATTTGAGAGGTTTGAAACACAGAAGAAGGAAGTCATACAACTGTGCTGCCTAGGTCCACTACAAAGCAGGGCTCTCTGAGGCATGCCAGTCCTTTGATTGCCCCCTCATTGACTCATTATCTCACTTCCCTCAGTATCTGTTGGAAGTCTTTCCTTCTCTCTGCAAGCCCCCTACAGCACTGCTTGTCCCTTCCTCTCAGCAGAGGACCTAGAGCAGAGGTTTTTAACCTTTTTGTGTCATGGATCCTTTTGGCATTTGGACAAAACCTGTGGACCCCTTCTCACAATAATGTTTTTAAATGCATGAAGGAAAATATAGGATTGCAAGGTAACCAATTATAGTGAAATAGCTATAAAATACATTTTTAAGAAAGCTAGTTCTCAGACTCCTGATTAAGAACCCTTGAGTCCAAGACATACACCTGAATGAAAAATTTGAGGCAGTCTCTCCTGAGTCCAAATTACCTCAACATCTTTGTATCAGTAAGGCAAGATTCATGACCTCAAATAAGACCATGAACACGCCTCTATAGTTCAGAATCTCAAAGTATAAGACATTCTCTAGGCAGATATCAGGGGAAGTATAACACTTATTAAGACACCAGAGGATCAAAACCAATAACCCCAATTAGACATAGCAGTAATTGTATTCCAAAACCAGTAAGTCCACCTTAATGCAACAAGGAAATTATAACATAGTATTATAGCAAAGAACCAAGTCATTCCCCCCTTTTGGGGCCTTCTGATAAACACTCACAAATCCCAACTGTCTGCTTGCTTGCATTATCTCCCCACTCAGTTCTCTGGTCTCCATACCTTTGTGGTGTCCACTCTCCACAGCTCTCTCTCATCTCTCCAAAGCTCTCTGAGTTCTGTAGCTCAGTAGTCTGCAGATAGATTATATTGGACTACTACTCCAAGATAAAGGATGCAAATTTATACGTCCTTGTGTTGACACCTATTCAGGTGTACCAGTGGCTTGTCCTTATCAAAATGCAACCCACACCATATACCAAGATAAAGTCAAAATGGGTACATGATTTAGGAATAAAAGCTCATAGTATAAGCAATATGGGAGAGCAAGGATAGTTTACCTGTCAGATTTATGGGAAAGGGAAGCATTCACAATCCAACAAGAGAGAGAGAACATTATAAAATGCAAAATGGATAATTTTGATTATGCTGAACTGAAAAGTTGTTGTATAAACAAAGCCAGTGCAACAAGATTAGGAGGGAAGCAGAAAATTGGGAGAAAATCTTTACAACCAATGTCTCTGATAAAGGCCTCATATCTCAAATATACAGGGAACTCAGCCCAATTTATAGGAATAAAAGTAATTTCCCAATTGAGAAATGGTCAAAAGATATGAACAGGCAGTTTTCAGAGGAAGAAATTAAAGATATGTATAGGCATATGAAAAAATGCTCTAAATCACTATTGTTTAGAGAAATGCAAATCAAAACAACTTTTAGGTACCACATAACTCCTGTCAGATTAGCTAACATGACAAAAGAGGAAAATGATCAATGCTGGGGAGGATGTGGGAAAATTGGAACATTAATACATTGTTGGTGGAGATGTGAACAGATTCAACCATTTTGGAGAACAATTTGGAACTATGCCCAAAGGGCTATAAAAATGTGTATATCCTTTTACCCAGCAATACTACTTCTAGGGCTGTATCCCAAGAGGTCATGCAAATGGGAAAAGGATCCAGATGTACAAATTATTTATAGCAGCTCTTTTTGTGGTAGGAAAGAATTGGAAATCAAGGGGATGCCCATCAATTGGGGAATGGCTGAACAAGTTGTGGTATATGAATGTAGTGGAATACTATTGCGCTATAAGAAATGGGGAAGAGGTCTACTTAGCACAGCAGCAGCCCTTCTTCTTCCACAGTGGTCAGCTACGACCTCCAACTCCCCAGCAACCGTGTCGAAGGGACCCGCAGTTGTCACTGATCTTGCCATCACTTACTCCTGTGTGGGAGTCTTCCAATATGGGAAAGTGGAGATCATTACTAATGACCAAGGAAACAGGACCACCCCAAACTACGTCACCTTCACCGACACTGAACATTTAATTGGTGATGCCACAAAGAATCAAGTTGTAATGAACCCCACTGTGTGGCACAGATTTACGAATGAGTGAAATAAAGCAGAGGCATCTCAAGGTGAAAGTAGGAAGGAAATTTTATTACAATCCCACGGGAAAGGGCAACTCAGGCACCTCTCAGTGTTAGAGTGTAATGGAGACAGAAAATTGGGGTGTTTCTATAGGTCCCTAACTGCAATTCCCCCTCCCAACCTCCTTCCTCTCAGCTTGAAGGTACAATCTGGACGCAATAAATCTACCCGGTGACAATGGCAAAGAACAAATGGTATGGTTATTTTTGACAAGCACCATTCTTACATCTTAAGTGATAAATCTACCTCAGTGACAATGACAGTGGACAAATGGTTTGGTTATCTGTGACAAGCAGAAGCCGTTGGTTACCTCATCTTCACATCTGTGGCAAACTAGCCTTTCCCACCACCCTTGCTTCTGCAATAGATGTCTCCCATCACCCTTACATCTGTGACAGATACCCCTCAGCACCCTTATATTTTGTCTCCCATCATTCTTATACTTAACTGGTCTTGTACGTCTACATTGCACCTGGATTTCCAGCTTTTCATCCATTCTTCTTCTGAGCCCAGGGTCTCTTATACCGGGGTCAATACAAAGTAGGTGAGCATTCTTTGTCCTATGCTTATTCTCGGGGGACCCTATGATTACTAACTTGTCTTCCCACAGTCACTAACTTGTCTTACAGAAAAACTTAAGTAGAAAGCTGAAGTGTAGGTTTCATGAGAGGCCTTAGTATCTTATTTATTCCTATTTATTCAATTTGTTCTTTTTATGAGAGGTCTTCACTCGTTCCACTCACCACCAATAATCAACTGGCTGGATAAGAACCAGACTGCTGAGAAGCAAGAATTTGAGCATCAGCAGAAAGAATTGGAGAAGGTCTGCAACCCCATCATTACTAAGCTGTACCAGAGTGCAGGGGGCATGCCAGGAGGCATGTCTGGTGGTTTTCCAGGGGATGGAGCAGGCCCCATCTGGAGGTGCTTCTTCTGGACCCACCATTGAAGAGGTTGACTAAACACACCAGAAGAAAGAGCATACCATGCAGCTTTCCAAAAATTGAAGGGCTCAAATTTGTAGCTAAGGCAGAAGCAGTTTAAAAGTAACATTTAAGCTACTGTGTAAATCTGGGCATTCTGAACACTTGAATGTGTGCAGAGGGAGAAAAGTGAACAACATTGCACTTTATCAGTACTGTAATCAAGTGGAAATGCAATCCTTGTCCTGGAGAATAAAACTATTTAAATTGGCACCATAAAAAAAAAAAAGAAATGGGGAAGATACGGACTTCATAATAACCTGGAAAGCCCTATATGATATGATGCTAAGTGAGCAGAGCAGAACCAGGAGAACATCGTACACAACCACAGATATATTGATTCAGTGACAACTGACCCTGATAGACTTTGCTCTTTTTAGCAATACAAGGTTCAAAGACAACTCCAAAGGAGTCATGATGGAGAGAGCTATCTACATCCAGAGAAAGAATTGTGGAGTATGAACGCACATTGAGGCAAACTATTCGCTCCACTTTTTTATTTCTCTTTTATTTTGGGTTGTTTTTTCTTTCTCGTGATTCATTCCATTGGTCATTCTTCTTTACAACCTGACTATTGTGTAAATAAGTTTAATGTGAAGGTATATGTGGAAGATATATCAGATTCCATGCTGTCTTGGTCGGGAGGGTGGAGGAGAAGAAAATCTGGAACTCAAAAACATGCCTGAGTGTTGTAAAATAAAAAATAAAAAAATCTAAAAAAAAAGCATTTGACTTAGTGTACTAGTAAACCATACACTGAGGTCAATACTTGAACTAAACTGCCAAGCATTCAAATTCTGCTTCAGAGAGCACAACTCCGATGGGCTGGCCACCTTGTTCAAATGCAAAATGTATGCTTGCCAAAAAGACTGTTTTATGGAGAACTCACACAGGACAAGTGTTCACATGGTGGTCAGAAGAAGTGATACAAGGACATTCTCAAGATCTCTCTTAAGAACTTTGGAATTGATTGTGTCACATAGGAGACACTGGAGCAGGACCACCCAGGACGGCATGTCTTCATCAGAGAAGGTGCTGTGCTCTATGAGCAAAGCAGAATTGAAACAGCTCAAAGGAAATGCAGGATGTGCAAAGCTAGAGAATCCACCTCTGTTGTGGGAAAACTTTATTCAATCGTGGGAACTGGGAGAAAACTTTATTGAATTGTTTGAAACTAACCCTGTGTGGCTGGGAAACAGGACCTCCCCCACCTTCTGCTTATAGACCCTTAACCAAGTGTGATAGATGATTAAGTGGAGCCCTATTTTGTTGTAGTCAGTATTATTGAGTTTGATATGATTCAGTTGGGGTGGTGATTATAAGTTCTTTATATCAGGTTCCAGAGCGTGAACTGCAGATTGTAAATGCTATTGCTTAATCATAGGAAGCTAAAACCTCCACCCTCATTTTTCTTTACGTGACAGAGCTGACTCAATTACATGGAAAGTCCCTCAGCTATCTTTTGTCCAACATGGAGAGATGACCATGAAGATGCAGCCAGCGAGTGACCCTGGTTGCTGGCTTGTGGCCTGCCCTTCTTCTGGCCGTGAGCTCACGCAGATGTTTTTTTTTTTTTAATTTATTTATTTATTTTTAGTTTACCACACACGGTTCTACATAATTTTGAGTTCCAGATTTTCTCCCCTCTCTCCCCCCTGCCTTCCCAAGATGGCACGGAATCTCATATAACTACCATGTATAACTTCGCATTGAATTAATTTATACACTAGTCAAGTTGTGGAGAAGAATTATGACCAACGGAATGAATCATGAGAAAGAAGAAACAGAACCAAAAAAAAAAAACCCAAAAACAAAAGAGAAGCAAAAAAGGCGAACATGTAGTGCGCCTCAATCTGTATTCAAACTTCGCAGTTCTTTCTCTGGATGAAGATAGCATTCTCCATCGTGAGTCCCCTGGAGTTGTCCTTGCACGTTAGGTTGCTGAGAAGAGCGAAGTATGTCAGGGTTGGTCCTCACGGAATCCATATATCTGTGGCTGTGCACAACGTTCTCCTGGCTCTGCTCCGCTCACTCAGCATTATGTCGTGTAGGTTTTTCCAGGTTGTCACAAAGTCTGCATCCTCCCCATTTCTTATGGCACAATAGTATTCCATCACCTTCATATACCACAGCTTGTTCAGCCATTCCCCAATTGATGGGCATCCCTTTGATTTCCAGTTCTTGGCTACCACAAAAAGAGCCGCTATAAATATCCTTGTACATATGGGTCCTTTTCCTGCTTGTGTGATTTCTTTGGGATACAACCCTAGAAGTGGTATTGCTGGGTCAAAGGGTATGAACATATCTATAGCCCTTTGGGCATAGTTCCAAACCGCCCTCCAAAATGGCTGGATCAGCTCACAACTCCACCAGCAATGCAACAATGTTCCAATTTCCCCACATCCTTTCCAGCATCTATCATTTTCCTGTTTTGTTATTTTAGCCAATCTGACAGGAGAGATGTGGTATCTAAGAGTTGTTTTGATTTGCTTTTCTCTAATCAGTAGTGATCCAGAGCATTTTTTCATGTGCCTATAGATAGCTTTAATTTCTTCCTCTGAAAACTGCCTGTTCATATCCTTTGACCATTTCTCAATTGGGGGAATGGCTTGTATTCCTATATATTTGGCTCAGTTCCCTGTATATTTTAGAAATGAGGCCTTTATCAGAGATACTAGTTGCAAAGATTTTCTCCCAATTTTCTGCTTCCCTCCTAATTTTTGTTGCATTGGCTTTTTTTGCACAAAAACATTTCAATTTGACATAATCAAAATTATCCATTTTGCATTTTGTAATGCTCTCTATCTCTTGGTGGGTCATGAATTCTTTACTTTTCCATAAATCTGATAAGTAAACTATTCCTTGCTTTCCCAAATTACTTATAGTATCAGCTTTTAATCCTAAATCATGAACCCATTTTGATTTTATTTTGGTATATTGTGTAAGATATTGGTCTATGCCCAGTTTTTGCCCTACCATTTGCCAATTTTCCCAACAGTTTTTGTGAAATAGTGAATTATTAGCCCAGAAGCTGGCCTCTTTGGGTTTATCAAAGAGTAGATTGCTAAACTTGTTGATTTCTCCTTCTTGTGTACCTATCCTATTCCACTGATCCACACCCCTGTTTCTTAAGCAGTACCAGGCAGTTTTGATGACTGCTGCTCTGTAGTACAGCTTAATATCTGCTATGGCTAAGCCACCTTCTCTAGCATGTCTTTTCATTAAAACCCTAGATATTCTAGATCTCTTGTTTTTCCAGATGAATTTTGTTATTATTTTGTCCAGCTCAGTAAAATAATTTTTTGGTAGTTCGATTGGTATGGCACTGAATAGATAGATTAATTTAGGTAAAATTGTCATTTTTATTATATTAGCTCGGCCTAACCATGAGCAACTGATATTTTTCCATTTATTTAGATCTGATTTTATTCGCGTGAAATGTGTGTCATAGTTATGTTCATATAAGCCTTTGACAAAGTACAATACCCATTCCTATTAAAAACACTAGAAAGCATAGGAATAAGTGGAACCTTCCTTAAAACTATAAATAGCATCTACCTAAAACCATCAACAAGCATTATTTGTAATGGGGATAAACTAGATGCATTCCCAATAAGATCAGGGGTGAAACAAGGATGTCCATTATCACCCCTATTATTCAATTTTGTACTAGAAACATTAGCTGTAGCAACAAGAGAAGAAAAAGAAATTGAAGGAATTAGAATAGGAAAAGAAGAAACTAAATTATCACTTTTTGCAGATGATATGATGATTTATTTAGAGAATCCTAGAGAATCAAGTAAAAAACTACTTGAAATAATAAACAACTTTAGCAAAGTTGCAGGATATAAAATAAACCCACATAAGTCCTCAGCATTCCTATACGTTACTGACAAAGCCCAACAGCAAGAGATAGAAAGAGAAATTCCATTCAAAGTTACTGTAGGCACTATAAAATATTTGGGAGTCTATTTGCCAAGATGCAGATGTTTTGATATCTGCTTATCAGTCCAGCCCCATGAGCCTGCTCCTCAATTTTGGTAGGACCTCTTGGAACATTAAGATTGGTCTGTTAAAGTGTGCTCTCAGGTCTGTCTATCAACCAATAGGATTCTGTATTTTGTGTAAACCTTCCTGGAGGGTCAAGGGCAAGATCTATCCACTAATTAGACTGTTTTTGGCCTGATCCACCTGTATCGTCCAGGTATCAAGCACTATAAAACTAAGGCCCTGGAGGAAGGGGGAATCTCAGAACATGAAGAAGATCTTAGGTCCACTTCACTGGAGGAGACGAAGAACCCCTTAATAAAAGTGCCATTGGCTCAGAGCTCTGCCTCAGTTGTTTTTTTTTTTTCCTTGGAGATTGGACAAATGATTCTTAAAGGAGTTTTGCTTTTGCTTTTTTGATGGAGTTGGGAGGTGGGCTACGAATAGAACTGCTATCAACCATAAAATAAAAAAGGAGAATAGGATGATTGAAACAATTTTTCAAAATACACAGAAGGACAGAGAAGGCCAGAAGCAAACACAGATGATCAGGACAACTCTGAAAACTACATGTTGAAGTTATCATATATTTTTAAAAAGCTTATTATAAACATAAAAGGAAAAAATCAAAATGTTTATAATAGAAATATGCAGTTTCATGAATGATCTTTTTTTGTTCTATTTTGTATATGGAAATGCTTACGTTTGAAATTTTTTAAATGCACAGAAGTGAACAGAAGGAATATCAGTAAGAAACAGACAAGCAGGTCAGCTTTGAAAATAATATGTTGAATTTATTATATACTTGAAAAGCAAGTTATAGTACAGACTGGCAGGTTCATGCACAATTTTTTCCAAGAGAAGTTGACCTACAATTTTATGCTATATTAATCTATCAACGGATTATTTCGTAGAACTAGACCAAATAATAACAAAACTTATTTGGAAAACTCTAGAACCTCAAGTGAAGTAATGAATAAATGTAGAAACAAAGAATTGTATAAGAAAATACAAACTTTTATTGCATAGTATTAAAAATATATAAACTATATGCCATTTGGCCAAGTAGTAACAAAATTGCTGTGTGTGTCGCCTACATTTTTTGTTTCCTTTTGTGCATTTAAAAATGTTTGATGCTTTTATTTTTTCATATTTTTCATTATCCACTAATTCACCACTAAAACTAAACCGACTCACCAAAATAAAAGCCATTCTTCCCAAACCCCTCAAACAACAAACAGAAACTCAGAGGAACACTATGGGAAGAAGCCATTTCATTCCTCCCTGTCTCTATTCCTCCACACCAGAAAATTGGGGAAAATATAAAGTTGAATGGATGCAACATGTTTCAAGGATAAACTAAAAAATGGAACAAGAATATGAGATCTTACGTATTGGTCAGTCAAAAATGAAACTTGGGCACAAGCATGTGTATGTGTTTTTTCTTCTTATCTGATAGTCTCTTGGTATTGTCATTTATTCCCACAGTTACAACTACCATCTCTATTTAGATGATTCTAAAATCTTGATCTCTAGTTCTGACTCAGATGGGCATTTCCAACTGCCTAAAGGACCTATCTCTAACTGGATGTCACAGAAGGAAGCCCCTCAACCACAGCATGTCACTGGACCCAGAAGAACTACTTCCTTAGGTACTGAAAACCCTGGCAAACATGAATGCTGAAACAATGGTTTTGATAAAATCTTAGAGAACAGAAGAACTACTACATGATTGGAGAGTGTAAATGCCCCAGTTTTCAAAATCGGGAAGAGAAAGTAGCTTGTAATTTACAGCCAAATGAATTTAATTTCAATTCTTGGTCAAATTATAGAATGTATGATTCAAGTAATGCTTGGTGAACATCTAGAAAAGGAAAAGGTGTTAATGAGGAACCACCATGGCTTTACCAAGCACAAATAATAAGAAACTAATTTTATTTTAATTTTTCAACAAGCTACTAAACTGGTAGACAGAGGTAATGTATAGTTTAAAGATACTCTTAGCAAAATATTTCATAAAGTTTCTTATGCTATGCTTGTGAGAAAGATGGAAAAGATGTGGACTAGCTGGTAGTAGAATTAGATAAGATAGGTGGGGGGGGGGGGATGGAAATGAGGGTTTAACAATGTTATAGAGCAGCCAAAAAAGCTAATGCGATCTTGGGCTTTAATGAAGATGAAAGAGAAATAGCTCCCAGGAATAAGGAAGTGTTAGTCCCACTGTACTTTGTCCTGGTCAGTCTACACGTCTGGAGTATCATATTCAGTTCTCAGCACCACATTTTACAAAGACACTGATAAACTAGACAGTGTCTAGAGGAGGGCAGGGTGAAGGACACCTCAAGTTCATGCCATATGCAGATCAGCTGACGGAACTGTTAGAAAGGAGAACCCTAGAGAAGAGAAGACTCAGGGAGCATGTGAAGTAGAATGGATTGCTTTGGCATATAGTAGGTCTCCTGTCACTGGGCATCTTCAAGCAAAGACTGGATTACTATGTGGGTACTGTGCTCTCGGAGCTCCTTGCACACAAAGCACAAGAACTGCTCATCTGTTTCACAGTAGAAAAAGGTCTTTTCCCCATGCTGCTTGCAAAGTTGATAATGTACTGGTTGTTTGGAATCTTCTGACTGCTTATCAGCGAGTTCTAGGCTGAGGAGGCTGGTGACTAATTGTGCCAGCTTCCAATTGGGACTGATGTTTTCCTTTTGAAAAGGCTTCTTGCAAATTGGACAGGACACAGAGTCCTGGACTTGAGCTTCAGAGTAGTCACACAGTGCAGTGATACAGCCTCGGCAGAAACTGTGGCCACAGGGAATGCTGACTGGATCCTTCAAGTGCTCCATACAAATACTGCAGGTCAGTTCTTCCAAGAGGTTCTCTCGTAGGAGTCTGGCCACCATGACCACTTTACTTCATCTATATTCTGCTTCCTAGACAGGGCAACGAGGTAAACAGGGTAAAAGAGAGAAATTCTGAAAATGAATTAGGGACTGAAATTACGGTTGGGGAAAGTTTGGATGAAAAGTGACTGAGCATGGAGTCAAATTTCTGGGTATTCAGGGGTGGAGCCAAGATGGCTGCTGGAAAGCAGGGACTAGTGTGAGCTCCCTGCCAAGTCCTTCCAAAAACCTATAAAAAATGGCTCTGAGCCCATTCTAGAACTGCAGAACCCACAAAATGGTGGAGGGAAGCAGGGCTCTAGCCCAGGACAGCCTGGATAGTCTCTGGGTAAGGTCTACCATGTACAGAGCCAGGCATGGAGGGGAGTGGAGCGGTGCAGAGCCCAGCATGGGCAGCTCAGACCAACCAGACCAGGAGCCGGATGGAGCGTGCCCTAGCGCCCTGAATCAGTGAGCTGCAGCAGTTACCAGACTTCTCAACCCACAAACACCAAAGACAACAGAGTAGGCTTGGGACGGGGATATTGTTTGCCGTTCATCCACCGCCCTGGGGGCAGCGGAGGTGGGGCAGTTACTAAACTACAGCTGCAGTTGCTTCAGGCCTGGTGGGAGGAATTATGTGGTGGATCAGAGCAGGAGTGAAGAGCCTGCTGAAAATCTAAGTCCAGTTCGGGTTGGGGGTTCTTGGGGAAGGAGTGCTGGTGTGGCAGAGCTGGCGCATCCCCCAAGCTTGGAACATAGAACTCTTTAGTCTACAAGCAGTCATACCCTGCTGAAAAACTCAAGGGTCAAGTAAGTTGGCTGGGAACATGGCCAGGCAGCGAAAACACACCCAGATTCAGTCTCGGACTTTGGAATCCTTCTTTGGTGACAAAGAAGACCAAAACATACAGCCAGAAGAAGTCAACAGTCAAAGAGCCTACAACAAAAGCCTCCAAGAAAAACATGAACTGGTCTCAGGCCATGGAAGAGCTCAAAAAGGATTTGGAAAAGCAAGTTAGAGAAGTAGAGGAAAAATTGGGAAGAGAAATGAGAAGGATGCAAGAAAATCATGAATAACAAGTCAATGACTTGCTAAAGGAGACCCAAAAAAATACTGAAAAATATACTGAAGAAAACAACACCTTAAAAAATAGACTAACTCAAATGGCAAAAGAGCTCCAAAAAGCCAATGAGGAGAAGAATGCCTTGAAAGGCAGAATTAATTAGCCAACTAGAAAAAGACGTCCAAAAGACCACTGAAGAAAACACTACCTTAAAAATTAGATTGGAGCAAGTGGAAGCTAGTGACTTTATGAGAAATCAAGTGTATTATGAAGGCAGAATTTATGATATCAAAGAGAATCATATATATGTCTGAACGGTTCAGAACCGTAGGATATAAGGAATTCTCTAAGTAGAAAGGAGAACAATTAAAGCATTTATTCAAGCTCCAAAGTAACAGACCCATGAACCAGCATCCCCATTTTGATATTTTGATCAAAAGCTTCCAGCCCCAATAAGTCTACCTCACAAGAGTAACCAGGAGGCCACAGAAAAACATGATAGCATTAAACCAAATCATATTCATGCTTCCCTTCTCCGGTAAGAAGATTACCCACTGGCCTCAAGTCCTTGCTCAGCACTCCTGAGCTCTTGCTTCAGCTTTATCTTCAGCTTCGGCTGTATCTGTCCCTGGCTCCTACAAAAATCAATCTTCAAGCTGTCTTCTCTCCTCTTATAGAGTTTTTGACATCAGGTCATCAAGCCGTTGTCTGAATGACCAGAGTTTAGGCTCTGGTGATTGGTTCTTGAGTTGGTCCCTCCCCTTAGGACCCTGGGAGGTTCACATCGACATAGATTAGGTTAACACCTAATAGGGCATGGCTCTGGAGTTAACACCTCCCCTTAGCCAGCCCCACCTTGGGCTCCACCCCAGTCACCAATCCATACCCACATAGGTTCTACACCTAATAGGGCTTTGGGCCTGGGGCTTAGCACCTAGTAAGGCTTAATGAAATACACTGAGTTACTCAAAGAAAACAAAGGTCATTTTGCTTACCAACACATCAAGATATTATAAAACAGAACCAAAGGAATGAAAAAATGGGAGACAATGTGAAATATCTCATTGGAGAAACCACTGACCTAGAAAATAGAGCCAGGAGAGATAATTTAAAAATTATCGGACCACCAAATTTTTGGGTATTCAGACTAGACTCATACACTGCATGATCTTGGAGGGACCTTACATGCCATCTAGTCCAACTCTCCCTGGGTGACACAGCCTGGCAATAATAACAATGTAGATGACAATTGTCAAAATGCCTGTGTAGCTCTGTATCACAAAGAATATGAGACTCTCCACAGAGAAGGTAGGAGAAGTAAACCATTTATTCAGAAACCAGAGATCACATCCCACAAGCCATTTACCCAATTCATCACAGCAGCAAAGCATATGATATCACAGCATGGAGCCTCGCCATCCCCAAACGTCTCGACCCCCTGGTGGGGTCTTCCCCAAAACAAACTCACTGCAGGTGTCACACTCTGTTCAGCTACCAGAGGCCAACCTGCATTACCTCAGCTACATATATCCATGACATATCTCTCTCTCTCTCTTCCTCCCTCTCTCCTCTCCCTCTCTCATTCTCTCTCTCCCTACCTCCTCTCTCCCTTTCTCCCTCTCTCTCCCTTTTTCTCTCTCCCTCTCTCCTCTCACTCTTTCTCAGCATTTTCTATGACACAACTTCTTTTTCTTGTCACGAAGCTCCTCCCACCACATGTAACTTGGGCTCCCTGTGACATAGCAGGCCACATGGCCTATAAATGGGTGGGAAGGATCTTCAACTCTAAATTGCTACTACACACAGGTAGTAGGAAATAGCCGAACCAGATCTGAACTCAGGTTCTCTGACTTGCTGTTGTACCAAACTTCTAGTCCCTCTCCTTCTCAAAAGGGGTTTAAGGGAATAGGTCTTGAGAAGATGTTTGGATAGGAGTTAGGTGGACAGGTCTAAACAGCCTTGAAGACTTAGAAGGTGTGAGGGCAGGATTCTATTCAACCTGGAGTGGTGCTGGATGGGAGGAAGGGTGAAAACATTAATGTAGGTAGGTCATATATTGTGCACACAAAAGATATTAAGGAGGGTTGATATGACAGAATGATTAGTTAATATAAAAACATCCTTTTTAGCAGTGCACAGGGGAGAATTGGCATATATTCTGATTTCTGGAATGAGGTATACCTGGGTTCTCACCTTAGACTTGCACCAACTCTTTCAGGTTGTCTTAAATTCTTCTGAAATCTTGCTGAATTTTCCTGATTTCCTAAGAAGGGCAACAGACCACACAAGGCTGAAGGCTGAGGAGAACTTTCAGGCTCCTACTGGAGTAGGGGTTCACAACTCTTTGTGTCATCGACCCATTTGGCAGCCTGGTGAAGGCCAAGGGCTCCTCAGAATAATGTTGAATTAAAGGAAATGAAATGCTCAATTTCAGTTAGAGGTTAATGAAAATAAACATACATTTTTTTTCCTTCCACCAAAATTCACAGATTTCCGGAAATCTACTGAGAGCTGGGTACGTGGCGGGGGGGAGGTGGGGGGGTGGGGGGTGGTTCCAGGTTAAGAAAAGTCTACAGGAGAGAATCCAGGGAAGGTGTGGTACTGGAAAAATCAGTTATCACTAAGGAGACCCCTGAGAAAACCCCAGTTTGCATAATAAAGAATGGACCCAGAACTTTTGGCATTTAGCTCTGTGATTCCACCAAGGAATGTCAATAAGATTATCCCACTTAATGATAACCTGTCAAAATCTTTTGATCTGTCAGGACCTTTGTTCCTGTTCCCTGGGACCACCGACTACCCTGTGACCTAGCCTGTAAATTCCAAGAGATAATTAACCACCGTACCCTGTATTTTCTATATAAACTACTTCTTCACCCCAATTTGGGGCCATTTTGATTTGGGTGAAACGCTGAATGGTTGCTGGCTAATAAATTCTCCATTTAAAACTTATACTCTGTGGCGTGTCTCACTTGCTCTTGGTATAACATAATGGAGGCCCCAGCGAGATAAGGCAGTATTTCGTATTACTGCCCTGGAGACACACACAGGATTTCGGACCTCAGCAGAGAGTCTCTGCCCCGATCTACCTTCTCTCACTTCAGAGGGCTGGCTCCTGGGGATTTCTTTTCCTATGCTGTGGGGTGACGGTCTTGGAGAATGGGCTCTTTGCTGACTTGTCCCTTTTTGGCCTATGGAGAATTCTGGTTTTCAGACCTCTAGAGGTAAGGTTTCTGTTCTAGGCTAGCCATCTGGTCTCTGTTAACACGATAACCTGGACGCAGGGATATGTGCAGAGAGGTGTGTGTGTATGGGGGAATACAGGACACCGTCTTCTCCCTGTTGGGGTTTGGGAGGATTGGAGGCCTTTATCCCTAAGGAGGAAATCTGTTTTTTTTTTTCTTTCCTCTGAGGGGACTCGGTTTAGCCTTCAATTTTACCCACACTGTTGGTTTTCTGTTCTGTATTTGGGGTGTGAGAGGGATTGGAGGCCTTTATCCATAAGGAGGAAATCTGGTTTATTTTTTTCTTTCCTCTGAGGGGACTTGGTTTAGCTTTCAGTTCCGACCCACATTGTTGGTTTTCTGTTCTATGTTCTGTACGTTTAGAATTTGTCCATGTCTGGGTCAAAAAAAAATGTGAAATGTCTATATTTTGTGAAAAATCTGAAATGCAGGCAGCCAGAGATTTCAGGCTGCAACTAGGGAAAACAAATACTCTTTTTCTCATGGTTCCTTGTCTGGTCAACTTGGAATTACAATGGAAATAGGGTTAAAATTTTGGCAAATTCTGGGTTTTAAATTGTTAAAAGTTTGGAAATTGGTTAGTTGGATTTTGGGAGAAAGAAATGAAATTGTAAAGCCAGTCCAGGAGCTCACTCTTACTGAAACACCTCCTCCTAATGAATGCCTTCTGGCTAAAAACCTCTGTTTATCCGTAAATAGGTAAAAGGTTTTCAGTCAGACTCCTGCATGTATCTTTGTCCCCAAAGTTAGGAGGGAATCTTCTCCCTTAGATTTAAGTGCAAAAAGGTTTTTAAGGAGTGAGCAAAAGGTGAAGTTTGCTTGAATTACAATCATTGAGATCTTTCACTATTGTTGTCCTGTCTCTGACGGAGCCAGGGCTGCAATAAAAGCTAGAGCAGTTAAAAACGAACTCCTCTCCTCTCAGATCAGATTAGAAGAGAATGCAGGAGAGCTGTAGGTAAACTTCAATCACCCTTCCCCACCTGGCAAAAGGAGGAGAAGGACAGAAATTCAAGGACTGACAGTCAGTCCTGTGCCCCTGGGTACCTTTGTAGCCCATCCTTTTTGGCAAAGCTAGGAAAAGACACCCAGGTCCTTTGCCTTCTGTCCACCCTGTCCCCAACAGCTGCAAACTGCCCTAGGCTCAGTAACTTCCGCAGTTGTGGGGGAAGGGAAAGATGAATGGACTGGGCCTATGAATAGCATTTTCCTGATTTGTAAAGGGAAATAATAATGATGGTTGTTTATATTTTAGACACAACATTATTATTATCTCTCTGACTTAATGTAATTGTTAATCTTTGAAGTGGTTTTTGAGTACCAAAAATAATAAGTTGAATAATTTCTATACGTGATAAAATTTGGAAGTGTTATATGTGGTTGTAACAAGTGAGTAATTAGTAATACTGATATTTAACCATGAGAACATACTTTCCATGTGAAAAAGTTTTTATTATGAGAATATATCTGGTGGTTTAAAGATGAAATGAAAGATTCCGTGTGCATGGAGGTTTAGAAATTCGCTCACCTAAATTGATAAATGGACTCTGAATTAAGGGTTGGTTAGATTCTAAAGGAAAAATCTGTGTATTTTGTATTGAGTTAGCCTATCTAACATCAGGCAAGTGTTCAAACTGTAGAGGAGAAGTGGAGGTGATGAGGGTTTGGGGTGAGGGGTGCTTGACACCCCAAAGTACCGACACACCAGGTCCTGCCGAAAGAATTCGATTCAAGCTTTCTCAGCCAAGGGAAAAGATAAAGTTTATTAAGAGTTAGTCAAATAAGCCTGCCCCGAGAGATCCCATCCCTTGTGACGCCTGTAAGGAAAGCGGGCCAGATCAATCTCAGCTAGATTGGATCTGACCAACCTCGTGGAGGCAAAATGGAGATTATGTACACAAAGATTGTGGGAGGGATTGAGGGGTGGTCTGGGGTGGCCAGAGGAGGGGTCTAGGGAGGGCCTTAAGGAGGAGTCTAAGGAGGAGCTTGAAGGGACTGGGATGAGGTCAGACTCCAGGGTGAGGGAAATAGCTGAAGGCTATATGGAAATGACAGACCATAAAGGGCTAGGGTAACAGAGCTAGGGTATAGATATTTTGATCAGGATTAAGGATGGGAAACAGGATTAAGGGTGGGAAACAGCTGGACAATAGAGGACTGGGCAAGGTAGGCATTTGAGCTTAATGGTTATAGCCTCAGGCCAAGGCCAGATCAAGTGGGAAGATTCAAGGAGAGTTCAAGGGTTCAAGGGGTTCCCAGAGACTGTGCCCTCATCATTCCCCCCTCAAACAAATAGGACCCAAATTCTTTTGGGGTCAGGGACAAAGATCTCAGCTTCTGAAACTGCTTCCTGCTGGCAAGGGGTGTAGAGCTGGCTTGATGGGTCCAGTTCAAGGGATCCACAGTCATCTGGAAGTTAATGGCTTGGAGCCTGGAGGAGACAAACCTGGCAAGGAGGTTAAGCAAACAACAAAACAGACAGTACAGGAGTACTGAGAAAGGACAGTATTCCTGGT